>NC_141095.1:29867484-31067484 GCF_041138505.1 Cibotium barometz | reverse complement strand
AATCTTTCCAGCAGAAGTGGACATGGATCCACCGCTAGTGCAAGGATAAGCACATCAACTCCACAATAAGATCAACAAGCCAGGACACTTTTCTCCCACTGGGTTTTTCCCCTCGGCTATATTCGATGATTGGTACCAATAACAAATTTTATTCTTTTCTTTTCTTGTTTGTTAGTAAGACATTTTGCAGAGATCTCAGCAAAACAAGAGCATACAAACATGCTCCAATAGTCCACCTACCGTGCACACAAATTAGGAAGGGGGGAGACATGAAATGCCTACAAAGAGCAAATAGAAGCAATCTGCACATCAGCAATGCATCAAGACAAATGCGCCACATCAAACGAGCACTACAACAAGTGTATTCAAATCATAATCTTTTGTTCTTTATGTGCTTTTCACTTTTGCATATATTGTTTGCATGTTCACACACAGTTGGTTGGTTTAAGTTTTAAATTAGTTGTTACTATTGGCGAGTGATTTCTAGATTCTTAGAGAACTTAGTAGAAGGTATTTCTATTTGAAGACGGTGTAAGACATATACCAATGGAGTATGCCAAGTTCTTAAGCTCTAGAAGTAGTGGTAGCTACCTCTAGGTGCTACGATAAACAAAAATTTATGAAACACATGCCCTAAAAAATATATAGAAGTGACTTGAGACATGATGTGTCTACGGCCATGTGGAATGCTTGGTAGGACCTTGGGTTGTTTTAGCACCTTGGGATCAATGCCTTGGTTTCCATGGGGTGTACACTGACATCTAAACAATTAAGAAGAAGACCTACAAGGACTCTATCGCCTTGATAGATGCTGGTAGGACTCTTGGGTACATTATGGGCCCTCGAGACCGATGCCCTCATCTTCATGGGGTACTCCTTATGTAAAGAAGAAAGAAAAGGGTCTGTTCGCCCTTGAGATACTTAGCAGCCTTTAGATTCTCTTGGCGGAGGTCTCGTGGCCATTGCTTGGGTCTCATTGGGATGGAACCTTCCTCTTTATCAAGCTAAAAATAATAATTCTCTTTAATCTTCTGCTCTTTACACAAAAAAAATAAAAAAAATAAAAAAGAGAAAGAAAAAAATAAAGAAAGAAAGGTCCAATCACCATGGCTTATATTTAGGAGTAGGGTTGCCACTTAGGAATAACTTAAACACTTGTAGGACATTGAGACTGCGATCATAACCTGCGGTGTACAAACACACTTGCCTTTGCATATAGCACTATCTACCACTTAGTCTCACTTTGACTAGTCTTTACTTGCTTCTTTTAGCACTCTTTAAAACTCTAATCGGCCTTTCACTTGCATGCTCACGGTGAGATTGTCATTTCTGGTTTTTTTTCAATAAAAGGCTTTACTTGTCTTCCATTGTTTTTTGCAGCTTTTGCTTCTACCGCGCCCAAGGACGTGCGCGATTTAGGAAGGGGGGAATGTTCCACAGGAACACTCACGGGAACACACAATTAATGCGAGAGAGCAGGATTGTAGCCATGGCAACATAAAGACGCACATAATTTTTCCATATTTTTGTTTGTGCCGAAGTGCAATGGAAATCGTTTTAGGCCAATGTGGGTTCTAAATGAGAGTTCTAAGTGTATTAAGCAAGGCTCACTTATGGGGTTGTCCGCCCATGTGTGAAAGAGGCCTAGGGTTAGGGTTAGTGACATCTCTATAAAAGAGATGTTAGCTAAAGAAAGAGTACGTTTTTGGCCATTCTCATAAGCTATTGAGTGAAGCTCTTGAGCTCTTGAGCTCTCAAGCTATGGCAACTATCTAACTCTCTCTCTATTGTACTCTAATGAGCATCAAGCTCTAATGAGTATAGCTCCACTTCTTTCTCTTAATCTGTTTTAGCATCATTGAAGTAGATTAATCTATGATTAGTTGAATGCTTCTTTCTTTCTCTTGTGTATGCATGCTTGTAGTGTGTGTGTGTGTAGTCTCCATTGATGCAAGCTCTTGCCCACTTCATTGGCAATGAGTTATTCATGGATAGACTCTCTCTATGAGCTTGTGGGTTTGTGAATGTTACACTCTATGCTTGCTTAAGCTTGTGGGTTAGTAGATGCATGCTTATGGGTTTGCTGGCATTAGGGAAAGCTAAGATTTAATCAATGTTTGAATGGGATTAAGAGATTGCCATGCATTGATTTTTCTCTTGATTAGTGTAGTGGATTTAAGGGATTGAGAGATTGATTGAGGTGTTGAATGGTTGAATCGTCAAGAAGTGGTTCGTGTATGTGAGCTCTCCCTCATGGAATAAGCCTTCATGCACTAATCGGGTCGAGTCCTCGGATTGACATTGTGTTTCTTAACACATTTGTTGATCGGTAGTACTCTATGAGCACTATATTGCATGGTAGAGAGAAACGTTCTACAGTTGGCCAGTAACCCAATATATCATGCAAGAAAAGGAAGCACATTGAGATGCATTATCACTTTGTGAGGGAGAAGGTTCTAGCAGGAGATGTAGATCTGGTATATGTTAGCATAGAGGATTAGGTGGCTGACATCTTCACGAAGGCATTGGACACAGAGAAGCTCCACAAATTTAGGAGCTTACTTGGAGTGCAGTGTGGAGTGGATCTCGAGGGGAAGTGTTGAGATATTGAGCTCAACTAGTGCTATGGGCGAACATTGATGACCCTCCTGGGTGATAGCTTTTGAATCTACACCACTGGCATGGTTGGTCATATTATGGGTGATATGTGGCCAGTGGGATGACAAGCTGTGTGTGACAGCCATTTTGGATTACTAGAGATTGGCATAGTTATAGCGCCAGCTCATTTAGTTGGGTTCATATTATGGACCAACCCTTGTATGTTGTAGTAGTTGTACTAACCCATATAGTGTGTACTCTTATTGTTATCCATAGTTGAGATGTAGATCTGGTATATGTTAGCATAGAGGATCAGGTGGCTGACATCTTCATAAAGGCATTGGACACAAAGAAGCTCCACAAATTTAGGAGCTTACTTGGAGTAGCAGTATGTGGAGTGGATCTCAAGGGGAAGTGTTGAGATATTGAGCTCAACTAGTGCTACAGGCATGTTGAAATATACAAGTGAATAGGGTGTGTGCGGGAACAAGCCCTTGGTTAGAGGCTATAAAAGAGAATGTGTAAATGTGAAAGAACCTGTGAAAAGGTGAGAAGAATCTACTGGGAGAGAATAAAGGATAGCATGAGAAGATTTAGGAAGTGTGGAGATATTCTGGGAAAAGTGAAGAGGTGGAGAGAATCAAGCAAAAGAGGTGGAGTGAATCAAGGAGAAATCAGTGGGATTTGATGCTTGGATGTAAACTCTATAAATTGAGGCATTGGCCTAATGAGAATTTGCTGGTTTTTGATGATCCATGCCTACATTAAGCTATTTGTTAATTACTCACTAATCACATCTTAATTATTTACTAATCACTTTGTTAATAATGTTGATTCTAGTATTTGATCCACCATAGCTCATCACATTGCTCTAATTTCAACATGGTATCAGATCCATGCCTAGAATCCATCATTTTGTGAGCTCATTATCTTGCTAATTATTTTGCTAATTAGGATTAGTAGAAAATTATAATTTTTCCTCCTTTTTCAACTAGTCTCTGTATCCCCAGCTGGTGGAGGAGCTCTAGCTCCTTGCATACATCACATTAGGCCAAACCCTTCTAGCCATAGGTAACCAACATCCTTGTGCTCTAGCCAATTGAATCCACGTAGCAGACCACCGCCTACAGCTCCCCATTTTTGCACATTTACAAGCACCATTTTTTTAAAGGAAAATTGACATCTTGTCTTGCTCAGCTACAATGGGTCCGATTCCTCTTAGCCTCGGGGGTTTTCAAGCATGCTCTACAAGCTGGTGAAGACAGAATTCAATTTGATCAAGTCTACTATGAGATCCAAGCTCTTCATCAAATCTGCAGGTGACTTTGGTAAAATAGAGATTAAACTTTCAATATTTGGTCAAATCTTGTGTTTCTTGGCTTAATCCTCTACTAGACTCATTGCTATTGATGGCCTTGAAAGCATTTGAGCTCATTTGAAGTCTAAGGCACCAGATCTGGACTCCCCGCATACTTTGTTTTCTACACATAAAATAGCGGATTAATTTGCTAATCAGTGATTAATCAGTGCTAATCACTATATTTTAGTGCAATTGAGGGTTCAAATTAACCATTAGGTATTTGATACAGATCCCTATAACTTCAGATTGCAATTCGGAGTTGCTTTGATACTCCAACCATTCCGTACAAATGGGTTACCCTTGATTTAATGTAATTTCTGGTGATTTTATGCTGATGATAAATTTGTTGTAATCATCTCTTAAACACCAGATTGAGTTGTAAAAGGGTAGACACTGCCCTTGAATCTTGAAATTGGATCAAGAGGTAAGATCCCCTTCACATCATCATGAGTACAGCACAGGAAATAGCCAAATTTAATGGGGAGCAATTTTACACATGGCAAACAAAAATCATGTATTTGCTCATGAGGAAAAATCTATGGGGGCTAGTTGAGGGAAGAGATGAATGTCGAGAGAGAGGGAAAAATGAGTGGAAGATCAGGAATGAAAAAGCATTGGGACTTATTGCACTCAGTTTAAATGATGAAATCATTCATCACATCACAAGGATACAATGGGAAAAAGATGCATGGGATAAACTCAATAAATTATTTGGCACACAAGCTAAAAATTCAAAGATAAATCTGTTAATGCAATTCTACAAATTGGATATGAAGGAAAGTGAACCTTTAATCACACACTTGAAAAGATATAAAAGCATTAAGCAACAACTAGTAGCTATTGGCAAAAAGGTAGAAGATGATGAGGCACTAGCTGTACTTCTGAAGAGTGTGGACAAAGGAGAATATAAAAACATTGTAGCAACACTAAAGAATGTACCTGAATTGAAGCTACACGAGATAGAAGTAGCTCTACTAGAGCAAGAGAGCAGAGGCAAAGAGAAGAAATGGCTCGACTCAACAACAAGAGAAGAAAAAGCATTCTTCACCCGAGGAGGATTCTCTCGAGGACGAGGACGAGGAAGAGGCAAAGTAGGAGGAAGGATCTTCACTTGCAACAACTGTGGAAAGCCAGGTCACATGGCAAGAGACTGCCAGAGCAAACCTACTAGTGGGAGAAGGAATGACATTGGGACACTTCATGGAGGCTCCAAAGGAAGTGGAGTCGGATCATCTTTTCTAAGAGAGAGAGAGAGAGAGAGACAGAGAGAGACCCCACAACCCAATGTAACCTGCCCCAACAAAGTAAAACCACCTCTGAGCCACCGATGATGTAGGCCACGTGGTGGATAGATGTATGTGTGAGCACTTGTAGTAGCCTTGGACACATGAAGAGAGAGAGTGTTAAGGACTATAGATTAGGGACTCGAGGCAATGGTCGCAGGCTATCAAGTAAGAGAGAAACTTGGTATAGGGTCCAGGTGTGCTAAGTTAACTTGAGGGGAGGTGTGCTGGACACTAGTCTTCCAGACTATCAAGTAAGGAGGGAAACTTGGTATAGGGACTAGATGTTCTAGGAGTACTCACTTGAGGGGAGGTGTTGAAATATACAAGTGAATAGGGTGTGTGTGGGAACAAGCCCTTGGTTAGAGGCTGTAAAAGAGAATGTGTAAATGTGAAAGAACCAGTGAAAAGGTGAGAAGAATCTACTGGGAGAGAATAAAGGGTAGCATGAGAAGATTTAAGAAATGTGGAGATATTCTGGGAGATATTCTGGGAAAAGTGAAGAGGTGGAGAGAATCAAGCAAAAGAGGTGGAGTGAATCAAAAAGAAATCAGTGGGATTTGATGCTTGGATGTAAACTCTATAAATTGAGGCATTGGCCTAATGAGAATTTGCTGGTTTTTGATTATCCATGCCTACATTAAGCTATTTGTTAATTACTCACTAATCACATCTTAATTACTCACACTAATCACATCTTAATTATTTGATTATCCATGCCTACATTAAGCTATTTGTTAATTACTCACTAATCACATCTTAATTATTTACTAATCACTTTGTTAATGATATTGATTCTAGTATTTGATCCACCATAGCTCATCACATTGCTCTAATTTCAACAGGGCAGACATTGATGACCCGTGTGGGTGATAGCTTCCGCATATACACCACTGGCATGGTTGGTCAAATTATGGGTGATATGTGGCCAGTGGGATGACAGGCTGTGTGTAACAGCCATTTTGGATTATTAGAGATTGGCATAAATATAGCGCTAGCTCATTTAGTCCGGCTCATATTAGTTGAGTACTAACCCATATAGTGTGTACTCTTATTGTTATGCTATGTTGGTTAAGTAGAGAAGAAGAAGATAGAAGAAAATTCATCTATCCATATCTCTCCTATGTCTTGCTCTCTCTTGTGTGTGTGTTTTTGCTTGCTAGGGTTTTAAGCTCTCCCTCTCCCCCACAATCTCTTTATCTTGGTGCTTGAGAGGCCATGGAAAATCCCGCCTTTCTCCATGCCATCGTACCCAAACATGCTCCGATGGTGAATGACTAAACTTTGCAAGGGTGTGGGGGGCACCCGCCCCCACACCCTTGCAAGGTTTGGTCACCATTGGAGCATGTTTGGATTAGAAATTAGCGCCCCCAGTGGGGCGGATTTTTTAAATCTCTTGGTGCTTGAGAGGTGATGGAAAATCCCGCTCTTCTCCAAGCCATCGTACCTAAACATGCTCCAATTGTGACCAAACTTTGCAAGCCTGTGGGGAGGGACCTGCCCCCATAGGCTCGCAAAGTCTGGTCACCATCCGAGCATGTTTGGATGAGCAATTAGTGCCCCGTGTGAATTTTTCAAGTCTCTTCGTGCTTGAGAGGCTATGGAGAATCCCACTCTTCTCCATGCCACCATACTCAGACATGCTCTTATGGTGATACCAGACTTTGCGAGCGTGTGGAGGGAACCTGCCTCCACATGCTCGCAAGGTTTAGTCACCATCGGAGCATGTTTGGATTAGTAATTAGCAACTAGTGGGGATTTTTCAAGTCTCTTGGTGAATGAGAGACCATGGAAAATCTCGCTCTTCTCCATAGCATCGTATCCAAACATGTTCCGATGGTGACCAAACTTTGCAAGCATGTGGGGGGGACCGCCCCCACATGCTCACAAAGCTTGGTCACCATCGGAGCATGTTTAGATTAGCAATTAGTGCCCAGTGTGGATTTTTCAAGTCTCGGTGTTTGAGAGGCCATGGAAAATCCCGCTCTTCTCCATGCCATCATACCCAAAAATGCTCCCATGGTGACCAAACTTTGCCACAATGTGGGGGGAACCCACCCCCACATGCTCCCAAAGTTTTGTCACCCCATCAGAGCATGTTTCAATTAATAGATAGTGCCCAGTGTGGTTCTTCAAGTCTCTTGGTGCTTGAGAGGCCATGGAAAATCCTGCTCCTTTCCATACCATAGTACCCAAACATGCTCGGATGGTTACCAAACTTTGTAACCATGTGGGGGGGACCCACATGGTTACAAAGTACCCAAACATGCTCCGATGGTTACCCAAACTTTGTAACCATGTGGGGGGGACCCACC
Source organism: Cibotium barometz (assembly GCF_041138505.1). NCBI lineage: Eukaryota > Viridiplantae > Streptophyta > Polypodiopsida > Cyatheales > Cibotiaceae > Cibotium > Cibotium barometz. The sequence continues at coordinate 31,059,928 of NC_141095.1, read as the reverse complement.
CCGACACGCTCTCACAAACTTTGGTTACCATCAAAGCATGTTTGGATTAGCAATTAGCACCCATTGCGGATTTTTATAGTCTCTTGGTGCTTGAGAGGCCATGGAGAATCGCAAGGTTTGGTCACTATCGAAGCATGTCTGGAGCTGCTAATAACTAATCCAAACATGCGCTCTGGTGGTAACCAAACTATGCGAGCATGTGGGGGTGTGATCCCCATGTGCTTGCAAAGTTTGGTCACCATCGGAGCGCATGTTTGGATTAGCAATTAGCGCCTAGTGCAGATTTTTCAAATCTCTTGGTGCTTGAGTGGCCATGGAGAATCCCGCTCTTCTCCATGCTACTATACCCAAACATGCTCTCATGGCAGCCAAACATTATGAGCGTGTGGGGGGGGACACGCCCCCCCATACTCGCAAGGTTTGGTAACCATTGGAGCATGTTTTGATTGGCAATCAGCGCCTAGTGTGAATTTTTCAAGTCTCTTAGTGCTTGAGAGGCCATGGAAAATCGCGGTCTTCTCCATACCATCGTACCCAACATGTTCCGATGGTGATCAAACTTTGCAAGCGTGTGGGGGGGGACCCGCCCCCACCCAACTGCAAAGTTTTGTCACCACCAGAGCATGTTTAGATTGGCAATTAGCACCTAGTGCGGATTTTTCAAGTATCTTGGTGTTTGAGAGGCCATGGAAAATCACGCTCTTCTCCATGCCATGGTACCCAAAAACATTCCCATGTGACCAAACTTTGCCAACATGTGGGGGAGACCCACCCCTACATGCTTGCAAAGTTTGGTCACCCATTAGAGAATGTTTCGATGCAATTCTTTTCAAGTCTCTTGGTGCTTGAGAGGCCATAGAAAATCCCTCTCTTCTCCATACCATCGTACCCAAACATGCTCCGATGGTGACCACACTTTTCAACCATGTGGGGGGGTGGACCGGCCCCCACACGCTCATAAACTTTGGTCACCCCATCAGAGCACGCTTGGATTGGCAATTAGCGCCCAGTGTGAATTTTTCAAGTCTCTTGGTGCTTGAGAGACCATGGAAAATCCCACTCTTCTCCATGCCATCATACCCAAACATGTTCCGATTTAACAAGACTTTGTAAACATGTGGGAGAGACCCGCCCCCATGTGCTCGCAAGGTTTGGTCAACATCGGTGCATGTTTGGATTAGCAATTAGTGCCCAGTGTGGATTTTTCAAGTCTCTTGGTGATTGAGAGGCCATGGAAAATCCCGCTCTTCTCCAACCCATCATACCTAAACATGCTCCAATGGTGAACAAACTTTGGGAGCGTGTCGGGAGGACCCGCCCCCACATGCTCACAAAGTTTGGTCACAATCGGAGCATGTTTGTATTAGAAATTAGTGCCCAATGTGGATTTTTTAAGTCTCTTGGTGCTTGAGAGGCCATGGAAAACCCGCTCTTCTCCATACCATCATACCCAAACATTCTCCGGTGGTGAGCAAACTTTGCAAGCCCATGGGGGGGGAGCCGCCCCCACATGCTCACAAAGCTAGGTAACCATCGAATCATGTTTGAAGGCACCAATTTCTAATCTAAACAAACTCTGATAGTGACCAAACTTTGCGAGCATGTGGGGGTGGGTCCCCCCCACGTGCTTGCAAAGTTTGGTCACCACCATCGCAGCATCTTTGGATTAGTAGTTAGCACCGAGTGTGGATTTTTCAAGTCTCTAGGTGCTTAAGCGGCCATGGAAAATCCTACTCGCCTCCTTTCCACTATTCCCAACAAGCATGCTCGACTTTACGTGCACGTGGTGCGGACCCACCTCCACACGCTCCCAAGTGTGGTCACTATCGAAGCATATTTGGATTAGCAATTAGTGCCCAAATAGGATTTCTCAAGTCTCTTGGTACTTGAGAGGCCATGGAAAATCCCGCTTTTCTTCATACCATCCTACCCAAACATGCTTTGATGATGACCAAACTTTAAACGCATGTGGGGGAACCCACCCCCACATGCTCGCAAAGTTTGGTGACCATTATAGCATGTTTGGAGGAGCTAATTACTCATCCAAAAATGCTCTGGTGGTGGTGACCAAACTTTGAAAGCATGTGGGGGTGGGTCCCCTGTAGCACGTGCTTGCAAAGTTTGGTCCCATCAAAGCATGTTTAAATTAGCAATTAGCGCCTAGTGTGGATTTTTCAAGTCTCTTGGTGTTTGAGAGAAGCCATAGAAAATCTTGCTTTTCTCCATGCCATCGTACCCAAAAATGCTCCCATGGTAACCAAACTTTTTCAGCATGTAGGGGGGCCCACCCCCACATGCTCGCAAAGTTTGGTCACCATCGGAGCATGTTCCAATTAGCAATTAGTACCCAGTGTGGATTTTTCAAGTCTCTTGGTGTTTGAGAGGCGATGGAAAATCCCACTCTTCTCCATACCATCGTACCCAAACGTACTCCTATGGTGACCAAACTTTGTAACCATGTGGAGGGGGACCCGCCCCCACATGCTCCAAAACTTTGGTCACCACATCAGAGCATGTTTGAATTAGAAATTAGCACCCATTGCAGATTTTTCAAGTCTCTTGGTTCTTGAGAGGCCATGGAGAATGGCAAGGTTTGACCACCATCGAAGCATGTTTGTAGGCACTAATGTTTAATCTAAACATGCTCCGGTGGTGACCAAACCTTCTGAGCATGTGGGGGTGTGTCCTCCCCACATGCTTGCAAAGTTTGGTCACTATCAGAGCATGTTTGGATTAGCCAAAATTAGCGCCCAATGCGGATTTTTCAAGTCTTATGGTGCTTGATAGGCCATTGGAAATCCCGCTCTTCTCTAAGCCATCATACCCAAACATGCTCTAATGGGGTGACCAAACTTTGCAAGCGTGTGGGGGGAGCTCGTCTCCCCACACGCTCGCAAAGTTTGATGACCGCCCCGTGAGAGTATGTTTGGATTAGCAATTAGCGCCCAATGTGTGAATTTTTCAAGTCTCTTGGTGCTTGAGAGGCTATGGAGAATCGTGCTCTTCTCAATGCCACCATACCCAAACATGCTTCGATGTGGTTGACCAGACTTTATGAGCATGTGGAGACCCGCCTCCACATGCCACAAAGTTTGATCACCATCAGAGCATATTTGGATTAGCAATTAGCACGCAGTGTGGATTTTTCAAGTCTCTTGGTGCTTGAGAGGCCATGGGAATTCCTACTCTTCTCCATGCCATCATACCCAAACATGCTCTGATGGTGAGACCACACTTTGTAAACATGTGGGGGGGACCCACCCCCACAAGCTTGCAAGGTTTGGTCACCATCGGAGAATGTTTGGATTAGTAATTAGCGCCCAGTGTAGATGTTTCAAGTCTCTTGGTGCTTGAGAGGCCATGGAGGATCCCGCTCTTCTTCCCCAAGCCATTATACACAAACATGCTTTAATGGTTACCAAACTTTATGAGCAATTGGGGAGAACCCTCCCCCACACGCTTGCAAAGTTTAGTCACCATCAGAGCATGTATGGATTAGCAATTATCGCCGAGTGCAGATTTTTCAACTCTCTTAGTGCTTGAGAGACCATGGAGAATCCCGCTCTTCTCGATGCCACCGTACCCAAACATGCCCTGATGGTGAACCAAACTTTGCAAGCCAGGAGGGGTGGACCTGCCTCCACACGCTCATAATGTTTGATTAGAATCGGAGCATATTTGGATTAGCAATTAATGTCCATTGTGGATTTTTGAAGTCTCTTGGTGCTTGTTGAGAGGCCATTGAAAATCCCGCTCTTCTCCATGCCATCGTACCCAGACATGCTCTGATGGGACCAAACTTTACAAAGGTGTGGGGGGGATCCTCCCCCATATGCTCACAAGGATTGGCCACCATCGGAGCATGTTTCGATTAGCAATTATTTCCATCATGTGTAGATTTTTCAAGTCTCTTGGTGCTTGAGAGGCCATGGAAAATCCCTTTCTTCTCTAAGCCATTCTACAAAAACATGCTCTGATGGTGATCAAAGTTTGTGAGCATGTGGGGAGAACCCGCCTCCACATGGTCGCAAAGTTTGTTCCCCAATTGGAGCATCTTTAGATTAGAAATTAGTGCCTAGTGTGGATTCTTCAAGTCTCTTGGTGCTTGAGAGGCCATGGAGAATCCCGGTCTTCTCCATGCCACCTTACCCAAACATGCTTCGATGGTGAGACGAGATTTTGCAAGCATGTGGGGCATGTTTGGATTAGCAATTAGCATGTGGGGGGAACCTGTCCCCGCATGCTCGCAAAGTTTGGTTTCCATTGAAGCATGTTTGGATTAGCAATTAGCGCCCAGTGAGGATTTTTCAAGTGTCTTGGTGTTTGAGAGGCCTTGGAAAATCCCATTGTTCTCCATGCCATCGTACTAAAAAATGCTCCCATGGTGACTAAACATTGCGAGCATGTGTGGGGGGGGACCCACCCCCACATGCTCACAAAGTTTGGTCACCATCAGAGCATGTTTTGATTAGCAACAATTAGTGCCCTGTGTGTGGATTTTTCAAGTTTCTTGGTGCTTGAGAGGCCATGGAAAATCCCACTCTTCTCCATACCATAGTACCCAAACTTGCTCCAATGGTGTGACTAAACTTTGCAACCATGTGGGGGGAACCTGCCGCCACATGCTTGCAAACTTTGGTAACAATCGGAGCATGTTTGGATTAGCAATTAGCGCCCAATGTGGATTTTTCAAGTCTCTTGGTACTTGGCCATGGAAAATCGTGCTCTTCTCCACGCCATTGTACTAAAAAATGCTCTGATGGTAACCAAACTTTGCTAGCATGTGGGGAGGATCCACCCCCACATTCTCGCAAAGTTTGGTCACCATCGGATCATGTTTGGATTAACAATTAGTGCGTGATGTGGACTTTTCAAGTATCTTGGTGCTTGAGAGCCCATGGAGATTCCAGTCTTCTCCATGCCACCTTATCCAAACATGCTCTGATGGGGTGACCATGCTTTTCAAGTATCTTGGTGCTTGAGAGCCCATGGAGATTCCAGTCTTCTCCATGCCACCTTATCCAAACATGCTCTGATGGGGTGACCATGCTTTGTGAGCGTGTGGTGGGGTAGACCTACCCCCTCATGCTCACAAGTTTGGGTCACCATCGGATCATGTTTGGATTAGAATTTAGCACCGGAATGTGGATTTTTAAAGTCGCTCCGTGCTTGAGAGGCCATGAAAAATCGCTCTTCTCCATACCATCATACCTAAACATGTTCCGATGGTGACCAAACTTTGAAAGCATGTGGGGGGGACCCGCCCCCACAGGCTTGCAAACTTTGGTTACCATCGGAGCATGTTTGGATTAGCAAATAGCTCCGAGAGCAGATTTTTCAAGTCTCTTGGTGTTTGAGAGGCCATGGAAAATTCGGCTCTTCTCCAGGGGCCAGCGTGTGGGGGGGACCCACCCCCACATGCTCGCAAAGTTTGGTCACCATCGGAGCATGTTTGGATTAGCAATTTAGCACCCAGTGTAGAGTTTTCAAGTCTCTTGTTGCTTGAGAGGCCATGTGGACAATACCGCTCTTCTCCATGCCACCATACCGAAACATGCTCTGATGGTGACCAGACTTTGCAAGCGTGTGGGGGGGGGACCGGCCCCCATATGCTAGCAAAGTTGAATCACCATCGGAGAATATTTGGTTTAGCAATTAGTGCCCAGTTGCGGATTTTTCAACTCTCTTGGTGCGTGAGAGGCCACGGAAAGTTCTACTCTTCTCCATGCCATCGTACCCAAACATGCACCGATAGAGACAAAACTTTGCAAATATGTGGGGGGCGAGACCCGCCCTTACACGCTCGTAAGGTTTGGTCACCACATCGGAGCATGTTTGAATTACCCAGTGTGGATTTTTAAGTCTCTTTATGCTTGAGAGGCCATGGAAAATCCTGCTCTTCTCCAAGCCATCATACGTAAACATACTACCATCATGACCAAACATTCTGAGCGTGTGGGGAAGACCCGCCCCCATACGCTCGCAAAGTTTGGTCAACCATCGGAGCATGTTTGGATTAGCAATTAGCACCCAATGCAAATTTTGTAAATTTTTCAAGTCTCTTGGTGCTTCAGACGGCAAAGAAAATCATGCACTTCTCCATACCATCGTACCCAAACATGCTCCGGTGTGGTGTGGTGACCAAACTTTGTAAGCATATGGGAGGGACCTGCCCCCACATGCTCACAAAGTTTGGTCACCATCAAAGCATGTTTGGAGGCGCTAATTTCTAATCCAAACATTCTTCGATGGTGACCAAACCTTTCGAGCATGTGGGGGAGGGCCCCTCCCACGTGCTTGCAAAGTTTGGTCACCATCACAGCATCTTTGGATTAGCAATTAGCACTGAGTGAGGATTTTTCAAGTCTCTTGGTGCTTGAGAGGCCATGGAAAATCCCGCCGCTTTCGTCTCCATTCCACCATACCCAAACATGCTCCAATGGTGACTATTCTTTGCGTGCATGTGGGGGGGACCCACCCCCACATGCTCGTAAAGTGTGGTCGCCAATCGGAGAATATTTGGATTAGCAATTAGTGCGCCCAAAGAGGATTTTTCAAGTCTCTTGGTACTTGAGAGGCCATGGAAAATCCCGTTCTTCTCCATACCATCCTACCCAAACATGCTCCAATGGTGACCAAACTTTAAAAGCATGTGGGGGGAACAAGCCCCCACATGCTTGCAAAGTTTGGTGACCATCAGAGCATGTTTAGAGGCGCTAGTTACTAATCCAAACACGTTTTGGGTGTGGTGACCAAACTTTGCGAGCATGTGGGGGTGGGTCTCCCCCAAGTGCTTGCAAAGTTTGGTCACCCATCGGAACATGTTTGGATTAGCAATTAGCGTCTAGTGTGAATTTTTCAAGTCTCCTTGGTGCTTGAGAGGCCATGGAAAATCTCGCTGTTCTCCATGCCATCGTATACTCAAACATTCTTTCAGGGTGACTAAACTTTGCGAGTGTGTGGGGGGGATCCGCCCCCACATGCTCGCAAAGTTTGGTCACCCCATCGAAGCATATTTGGATTGGCAATTAGCGCCCAGTCCTGATTTTTCAAGACTCTTAATGCTTGAGAGGCCATGGAAAATCCCGCTCTTCTCCATACCATCGTACTACCCAAACATGATCCGAGTGTGATCAAACTTTGGAAGCATGTGGGGGGGATTCGCCCGAACATGCTAGCAAAATTTGGTCACCATCGGAGCATGTTTGAATTAGCAATTAGTGCCTAGTGTAGATTTTTAAAGTCTCTTGGTGTTTTAGAGGCCATGAGGTATGTCATCTTTTTTGGCATGACTTGCATGCCAGAACCTGCTAATCTCATGCTTGCATTGTTTTGTTGTAGTCTCGAGCGGAGTACTTCTCCATTTGCCACACAATACTTTATGTTCCTCTTGGAAAGCCGGCCTAATACAATTCATTGTATGTCAGACCATGCTCTACTCCCAATAGAATACACGACCTCTCCTTCTCTCTAAAGTAAACAGTGCAGACTGCAATCCAGTTGGCATTGGCTTCATCTGCCCATGAAACCTCTAAACTTTGGGTTTGCAAACCGATTGTCCTGAACCACTTTAGTAAGAATCCTCCAAAATCTTACTTGGGCATTCCTATCATTGACTCTAAATTCACGTGGCAATGGTAAGAAGCTCCCTCACAAACGGATTATACACGAAGGCTGACATGGTTGGCCAACCTTGCACTCTATGCACATGGTCAAAATGAATCCACGTGCTCTTTAAATTTCGACTTGGTTGTTTGCAAAGCCCACGTCTAGGGCCCATAGTTGACATTTTGAACACATGGGGCTCATGTTCAGGTCTCGGCTGACCAGGAAACAAGAAACTATGAATGAATGGAAACCTGCATTTTGTTTTCAAATCAAGGACAACCTCTAAGCCATAACCATATCCATACTTTCCCTTCCTTGCATCTTTCAAGCACCGCTCAATCCTTTTTCTGTTTGCAAGTGGAGTCACACTATCCAGAAGCTCAGCATACTTCTCCTCCCCAATCATATTTATGTTCCATCCCATACATTACTGACTTTTTAAACATGGAGGTAGTTCAAATGCTACATACCCACCATCATAGACCCTAGGCAACTCGTCCACTTGCTTAACTTCTTTAACACTGCAAATCTGCATGTAAACTACTGTTGCAATGCTCTTATTAAATGCAAAACACTATTTCCATTACTTTTGCAGCAGTTGTTCACCTTGTCTCAATTAATAGGCTCCTCATTGTTTAGAATCACTGCAACCACTATGTAAAATTGGTGCTACATGGCATCAAGAATAAACCCCTCTTCTCTATTTGAAATTAACACTGGCTCCAGCTTCACCTCCTAGCATGCATCAGAGGTCACAAAGAAATATGCATTCCTTCCAAACCAAAATGAGTTTTTAGATCCACTAAACTAATAAGAACCCGTCTATCACTTGATATTAGCACTAGTTTTTGTCTCGGCTCTGGGCCATAGATGGTAATATGGTGCGACATTGGATTTGTTCAAATAGGCTCCAAACAAAGATGAAGAAAAGGAGAAGAAAACCTTGCAGCAATCAAAAAAGCGTTTTTGAGGAAGGAGAGATAACCATTTATTGGTAGGTTGATAATGAGTCATCAATTTAATATTTATATTACTAAAATTTAATGGCAATTAACTTGTCATTGTGATGATAATATTGTAATAAATATTCTAAAATAATAAAAAAAAATTGAATTCCTAAGAGAAAAACTAAAATTAATTATTTTATCTATCACTATTAGATATGTATTGTTTTTAAAAGTCAATATTACTTCAAGATGAAAAAATATTATTAATAGATTTATAGTAATTTTGAAAAATGACAACATTATAGAAATTTATAGATTTTAATATTTTAATATTATAAAATATAGTATATTAGGATTATACTATAATTTTATAGTAATACAGAGTTTTTTTATAAATTACTATATCTTTGTCAAAATTAGATATTAAAGAACCACCCCAAAAAGTACCCATATAGTTAGCGGGCTCTAAATAGCATTAAATGCAATTACATTCTTCAATATTCTCTTTCATAATGTGAGATTCACACACAACTCAATAAAAAGAAACATCCAAAAAATTTATGCATCTCAATAAATTTCAAAAAAATACAACCTTTCGACTCTCAAGCAGCACCTCTATCCACTCTGCAAGCGTTGGCATGTATGGGTATGTGTGTTGTGTTGTACTTTTAATTCCAACCAATTCAAAAAATTTAATAATAACCTATGTTGAAAATACAAGTGAATAGGGTGTGTGCGGGAACAAGCCCTTGGTTATAGACTGTAAAAGAGGATAAGTAAATGTGAAAGAACCTGTGAAAAGGTGAGAAGAATCTACTGGGAGAGAATAAAGGGTAGCATGAGAAGATTTAGGAAGTGTGGAGATATTCTGGGAGATATTCTAGGAAAAGTGAAGAGGTGGAGAGAATTAGGGAAAAGAGATGGAGTGAATCATGGAGAAATCAGTGGGATTTGATGCTTGGATGTAAACTCTATAAATTGAGGCATTTTCCTAATGAGAATTTGCTGGTTCTTAATTATCCATGCCTACATTAATCTATTTGTTGATTACCCACTAATTACATCTTAATTATTTACTAATCACTTTGTTAATGATGTTGATTCTAGTGTTTGATCCACCATAACTCATCAATGCCCTAATTTCAACATGGTATCAGAGCCATGCCTATAATCCATCATTTTGTGAGCTCATTATCTTGCTAATTATTTTGCTAATTAGGATTAGTAGAAAATTATAATTTTTCCTCTTTTTTCAACTCACCTCTGTACCCCCAGCTAGTGGAGGAACTCATTCACCTTGCACACAAAATTAGGCCAAATCCTTCTAGCACATGATAGCCAACTCTATGCTCTTCAAGCTCATCCAAACAAAAGCGTAAACTGCCAAGGAATGAGGGAGAAATCGCGAATTTTGCTGGCGCCTTTTTTCTGAGGAGTTTTTGACATTACCACTTCATCAAATCAAAGTTCTCTAATTCCTCTTAGCCCAAGGTGTTTTCAAGCATGCTCTACAAGCTGGTGAAGATAGAATTCAGTTTCATCAAGTCTAGAGTGAGATCCAAGCTCTTCATCAAATCTGCAGGTGACTTTGATTAAGCTTTCAATATTTGGTCAAATCTTGTGTTTCTTGGCTTAATCATCTACTAGACTCATTGTTATGGATGACTTTGAAAGCATTTGAGCTCATTTGAAGTCTAAGGCCCTAGATCTGGACTCCCCGCATACTCTGTTTTTTGCACACAAAACAGTGGATTAATTTGATAATCAGTGATTAATCAGTGCTAATCACTGTATTTTGGTACAATTGAGGGTTCAAATTAACCATTAGGCATCTGATACAATTTTGTGTAACTTTAGATGGTAATTCAGAGTTGGTTTGATACTCCAACCATCCCGTACAAATTGGTTACCCTTGATTTAATGTAATTTCTGGTAAAATTGTACTGATAAATTTGTGATAATCATCATTTTGCATTTAACCCTTGGTTAATGCCTGTAAATCTCACTCAAAATCAAGATTATTCACAGCCAGAGTTGCATTTTGGAATGTGCATGAGAATGAATGCTATACGCATTATGTATTGGGCACATTGCATCAGTGTAAATATGGGATCAGACACTGCCCTTGTCCAGAATAAGGTAAGACGTAAGACCTCCCGCATAAATTTGGGTTTGCATTGCATAATGACACAAGATAAACATCAAAAACCCAAAGAAACTATCAGCAAAACATTTAAACATGCTGCTCACATGGAGCAAAAAGACCTGAAGGACAAGCTCATGGCCCCAGCCATAAAAGAAGAAGAATATCTCTTTCCAAGAGGAAGATCCACACCAAGAAAATATAAAGTAAGCATTGAAGGAAGACATGGACACGAGAAGAGAAGCTGCACCAAGAAGACTGAAAGAAGATATGGACGCGTGGAGAGAAGCTGCCACGACAAGAAGACTGAAGACAAGAGAAGATGTGAGGCTCCAAAGAGTGAGGAGTCATGTGAAAATCTCAGAGAGAGAGAGAGAGAGAGAGACCCCACAACCCAATGTAACCTGCCCCAACAAAGTAAAACCACCTTTGAGCCACCGATGATGTAGGCCACGTGGTAGATGCAGGTGTGAGCACTTTAGTCAAGGTGGCGGGCACTTATAGTAGCCTTGGACACATAGAGAGAGTGAGTGTCAAGGACTATGGAGTTTATGGACTTGAGGCACTGGTCACGGACTGTCAAGTAAGAGAGAAACTTGATACAGGGTCCAGGTGTGCTAAGATAACTTGAGGGGAGGTGTAGACACTAGTCGCAGACTATCAAGTAAGGGCCCAGGGGAGGCAAACTTGGTATAGGGTCTAGGTGTACTAGGAGTATTCACTTGAGGGGAGGTGTTGAAAATACAAGTGAATAGGGTGTGTGCGGGAACAAGCCCTTGGTTAGAGGATGAGTAAATGTGAAAGAACCTTTGAAAAGGTGAGAAGAATCTACTGGGAGAGAATAAAGGGTAGCATGAGAAGATTTAGGAAGTGTGGAGATATTATGGGAAAAAGTGAAGAGGTGGAGAGAATCAAGGAAAAGAGGTGGAGTGAATCATGGAGAAATCAGTGGGATTTGATGCTTGTATGTAAACTCTATAAATTGAGGCATTGCCCTAATGAGAATTTGCTGGTTTTTGAGTATCCATGCCTACATTAATCTATTTGTTAATTACCCACTAATTACGTCTTATTTATTTGCTATTCACTTTGTTAATGATGTTGATTCTAGTGTTTGATCCACCACAGCTCATCACAATGCCCTAATTTCAACAACCTAAACCCTAGACCACAAAACTTTTTGTCTCTTTTATTATATCTAGGGTATCACTTTCTTCTTCTTCCTTTCCCCTTCTTACTTTCTTCTTCTTCCTTTCCTCTTCCTAGATTTGTGGTGTGGAGCTCCGATGGCACCGAAGAAAGCTCTAACCAAGTGAGTGGCCTCTCCCTTCTCTCTGCACTCACTACTTCCCTCTTCATTGTCTTCTTCTCCTTGTCTCTCTACATCTCCTATGCCATGGAAAGTTTAAAAAAACCCCGCCCAACAGGCTACGCTCGCGCAGCCTGCTCACGGGTTTTTTTTAATTTTCCAAGGCATGGCTTCTTCTTGTCTATTACTGTCAAAGCTCGTCGAACCAACACAGTCAGGGACCTTCTATCGGTCCAATTCGGTGGTGATGCCATCGAGTCTTCAAGGTAGCCTTAACGTGGGCTCTTCTTCCATGCCTCTCCTTGCCATGGAAAATTAAAAAAAACCCGTGATGAGTAGGCCGCACTGACGCAGCTTGCTTATGATGGTTTTTTTAATTTTCCATGGCATTAGAGGATGTATAGAGGCATGTCTTCTTCCTTTCCTCTCTACATCCTCTAATGCCATGGAAAATTTATAAAAAAAACCCTGTGAGCAAGCTGTGCCAATGCGGCCTACTCACGGGGGATTTTTTAAATATTCCATGGCATTAGAAGATGCAAGAGGCATGGCTTCTTCTAACACTCAAATATGTAGAGAGGCATAGCTTTTATTTTTTCCATGGCATTGGAGAATGTAGAGAGGCATGGACTCTTCTAATGCCATGGAAAAAAAACCCGTGAGATGGTCACGCCCCTGCATTGTGGTCTAGAACATGGCAATAGAACATGTACAGAGGCAAAGTTTGGTCACCATCGGAGCATGTTTGGGTACAATGGTATGGAGAAGAGCGGGATTTTCCATCGCCTCTCAAGCACCAATATAATTGAAAACTCTGCACTGGGCGCTAATTGCTAATCCAATAATGCTCTAATGGTGATGAGCGGGTGGGGGCGGGTCCCCACCCACATACTCGCAAAGTTTCGTCATCATTGGAGCATGTTTGGGTTTGATGGTTTGGAGAAGAGCGAGATTTTCCATGGCCTCTCAAGCACCAAGAGACTTGAAAAATCCACACTGGGTGCTAATTGCTAATCCAAACATGCTCCCATGGTGACCAAACTTTGCGTGCATGTGGGGGTGGGTCCCCTTCCACATGCTCACAAAGTTTGGTCACCATCCGAGCATGTCTGGGTAACGATGGCATGGAGAAGAGTGGGATTTTCCATGGCCTCTTAAGCAGCAAGAGACTTGAAAAATCCACACTGGGCGCTAATTGCTCATCCAAACATGCTCTGATGGTGACAAACTGCTTGCTTCTATTTTGCACAATATCCAGAAATTTCCAATAAAAAGAAAAACATTCCTTTTCATTCCACATATGCTACCACCCGCCATTTCCAATACTTTCGACTACTTTTCTTTTTAATGCCACACAAGCTGCCCCCCCTTTAATATCCCTTATTATGGTCTTCCTTCAATAAGGTGTGTAATGCTCCTAACCTTGGCATTAAAGCAAGCTTCCCAATGCAAAGTAGATCATCCAATTTTATTCCCCCGCATTCAATAAAGACTTCGGCACTCTAATGCCCCATTGAATCTCCATTGCTCTTGATGCCTCCATAGTTTATAATGTCATCATATCGACCATGTGATTTATAGAATCCCCCAATTGTTCACTCAAATATTTCTCCATGTCTTCATAAATGCATTCCTTTGTGCATTGGCATGCCCTCATGTTTGCATTCCATAAGAGGTATTCACTAATTTGACCCACCGATACCATCAAGAAGCTACTACACATTATGCACATGGGAAGCCATTAACATCATTAACTTATCCCTTTGGCATGCCACTCATACCATCATATATAATTGGATGTTTCTAACTTACCCATGAGCTCTGAGTAACAGCAAAACCATCACCCACCACACTCATATACAAAAACTCCTAGATCTGGCTCAGCCTCAGCTCGTCTTATTGAACCTCATTTACAATGTGAACATATGTACATGGCATCATATAATGACTCGTCATGGCACTTAACCCATGCATCTGGATTTGCATTTGATGGCCTCACATGCATGGTTTCACACCATAGACGTGCCATGGCACGACATCCACCCCCTCTAAACCTGCACATCCTCTGGAATGTGCCAAATCATCATCAAGATCCACATATAACTGGATGTCGTCTTCATCTTCTGCATTACCAGGAAGATCATCCTCTTCCTCTTCAACCATATCCATACTACCACTGTCAAGCCTCTCATCCTGAGTCTCCTGTGAGTCAAAAGGATCACTATCATGCCTTCTTTTAAATATCTTGATTCTTTTGCCTGCCACAAGATTCTTTATTTCTGTTCCATCAAGCTCACACAGAGTATACGTGGCATTTCGATGCACATGCTTGACAATGTAAGGGCCAAACCATCTTTTTGCAAATTTTCTTTGAACAGTGAATTGGTTGTCAAGGCTACTATCATACATTAGAACCCAATCACCTTCTTCAATAGGTTTTGGCCGGAGTCTGTGTCTTCTATCAAATCTTTCTTTATTTTTCAACCTTGCATCTTTCAGGCGAGCTTTAGCAAGCTCTACATCTTCAGGCCTCCTCTCCAACTGTCTTATTCGCAATGCAAGGAGGTCATCTCTGCACAATACTTCCACCCAGGGCAATACATTCCAAGTTAGAACTACTTCTTCAACTGGCATCACTGGCTTCTGACCATACATTAATTCTGCAGGCATGTATCCTGTTACTGAGCTATGAGTTGTACGGTCAGCCCACAAGGCATATGGTAGCAGCTTTGGCCACTCTCGCATTCTTTCTCTGCATGCCTTAGCCAAAGCTTCAATGATTGGAGGATGTCCTCGCTCACTTTTTCCATTGCCCTCAGGATTGTAAGCACATGTTAGGGACAGTTTGATACCAATTCTAGAGAAGAATTCCCTTGCTTCTTCAACATCTAGCTCACCCCTATCAGCTGTTATTTTCCCAACACAACCATACCGGCAAATCACATCTTCCAAGAGAAATTTACATATTGTTTCCGTACTCTTTGTTCTAAGAGCACGCCCCTCTACCTGATTTGTCAAATCTTCTCTTGCAAGTGCTATATACCGCATCTGCCAAACTCCCAAAGGCATTGTAACTAGATCCACTACCCATTTGTAGTGCATGGCCGGTGGGTAGGTTGGTTGTCCTTTCCACCAATACTTTTCCTTTATTTTGGTAAACGTAGCCCACACACTTCTATGTCCAGCCCAGAGACTCTCATGGAATTCTTTCACAAGCTTTCCTTGAGTCTCTTTATCACATATGACTCTCTGTGGCATAGCATTCCTCTGCTTAGGATGCTTCCAGAGGTACCCATCCTTTAGAAAATAACCATATGCTTTTCTGCGGATCCTCTTAAATTCTGAGCTAGACCAATTTTCCTGTCTTGTCAGAGTACTCAAGTATTGACCAATAAGCAACCAATCTCCTTCATACATTTCCTCAGTAAAAGACTCAAGTGCATTTGATAGGCAAATATGGTCCCCCTTTGCATATGCAGTAGTATAGAACCTTGTACCCACATCATCAATGTCACTAATCATCTCTTTCTCATCTTCATACCTGGCTCTTAATAGCATATCTGCAACTGGATTATCTTTTCCCGCAATATGCTCAAACTCAGGATTTAGTGACTTGATATAAGCAATCCACCTAAGCATAGCAATATCTGGAGTGGTACAACTTGCTATCATCCCAAGAAGTGGCAAGCAATCAGTTTCCACAAGTACAGATGCCCCAATAAGATATTCTTTTTCACATTTTAGAGCAGTGACTATTCCCCATAACTCTCTCTTGATCTGTGGATACTTTCGTTGTCGAAAGCTTAATACCTTTGCTCCAAATCTGATTACATACCTGTGATCATTCTCATCATCTTGCCCTACTGCCCATCCTATCCCAGTAGGACTAGTATCAACTGTAACAATCACAGGCCTGCCACACTCATAATCTGCCTTTCTCAGAGTGGGTGATGATTGGAGCAAACATTTCAGCTTCCGCATAGCTTTAATATGTACTGCACTCCACAGAAATTTTTGATTTTTCCTCAAAAGTTGATAAAGAGGATCTGCTACATGTGCATAATGTGGGATCCAAATAACATAAAAGACACATGCTCCAAGAAATCTCCTCAGCTCTGTAACATTAATGCATGTCTCTTTCATTCTTTGTATTGCATCTATCTTGGCTGGACAAGGTCGGCGTCCACTAGTACTACAAAGATGTCCCACTATTAGCACTTCACCAACTCCAAACACTGATTTCAGCCCAGATAAAGTAAGATTCACTTCTTCAAGCCTGGATAGAATCATGTCACAATCCTTTATATGATTCGCCACAAACTTGCGGCACCCTTTTGAATCCAAATCCCCATCTTTGTCTTTCTCATCACAGCCCTTTATTGGCACATCATCCAAAAATGGCATAGTTTTTTGTGGTATGAAGTCTCGTAAGACTTTATTCATTCCATTCATCATATGTGCCACTGAGTTGGTGGCTCCCTGTGGTAAAGTACACATCCTTACTAGTCCCAAAGGAGTTCTCATTGTGGTCAAGTCCCTGCTTTGTATATCCAGCTGGAACTGATCATATCCCGAATACAGATCACCCATAGAGTATATAGCTTTCCCTGCAAATGCTTCTGCAAACTCATCCACAATCGGACTTGCTCTCACATTCCTGATTGTGACTTTGTTTACAGGTTGCATGTCTTGAATAAAGCGCAATGTCCCATTTTTCTTTGGTACAGTAAACCATCTGTTGGAATATGGGGCACATGATGGCTCCAAAATTCCCATCCTGATCTTTTCTTTTAGTAATTCCATCAGCTTTGGCAAGAGAGCCTTTGGTACTGGAATTGGCCGCAGGTTCCAGGGCACATGTGGAACAGTAAAGATCACCATTGGTTCTGTTACACTTGGATCAACACAGCCTATCTCATGCGGCTGAAAAGCGAAGGCTTGCCCATGTTCACAAGCATCTCCTCAAAGCATTCCCTTTCAACTGGCAACAGAAAATCCTTCTCACCAATCTTCAGCTCTTTTAGAGTTTCTTGAGTAAACCTATGCCCAATTTTCTTCGGATCTCTAAGATTTGGTTGCATAGAAGCTTCATCTATCTTCTCCTTGCTTCCTGGTGGCAAAGGCAAGGCAACTGGTTTCACCTTCTTTGCAACTGTTTTGTACTTTGTATCAACATGAGCATCCATCTCGTAATTCATGTTTTTACATTCCACCCCTCGAATTCCTGGATTATATCATACATCTCCACAGATGACACCTCTATCATTTCATTTCCACCCTGTAAGCATGCTCTTCCCATATCAAAAAGCACATCCATAGTATCTACAAATGACACCTCATCAAGCACCCCTGAAATAAACTCATTCTTCTCCAAAAGACCACACTGCTCAAAACTTTTTTGTTCATTTTGTACATGTCTTTGCATGCCACGCTTCAAATCCTTGCTTTTTACAAAAACTAGCGACCCATAGCTGGAGAATCCCTGAAAGTTTGCTGAAAAGTTATTTACATTGATTGAGTCCTGCGAGAACTCATTTCCCCTTGTACCATTGGAATCCCGCTTTACAATGGCACCTGGCCAAAATCCCTCATCTCCCTATAATTCATGAATTCTCTATTTATCTTTGGGAGTGACTGTGCTCGAAGAGACTCACGATTCCTTTCATGGTTAATGCAAACTGTCAAGAACTGAACAACTTTCTTGCCATCCTTACTCCTTATTCTTGCATATGCCGAGCCATCATCCAAAACCTTTGTTTCCATCCTCACAGCTATAATGTAGGGTTGCCCAAGGATAAGGGGATACGATGACATCTCCTAAACAAAGAAGTTCTGATCATCTTTCACATCCCCTATAGTTACCCTTACATTTGGACATGCTGCATAGAGCTCTCCAGATGAGTTATTAGCTGCTTTAATCATCCACCCATGATCCACATCCATCGGCCACTTACATTTGTTGTAGAGATTTTTAACCATAAGATTTATTTCAGACCCATGATCAATTAGAGCGACATATGGCTCTTCCAAATCACCTATCTTGACAAGGGTTTCAGTGGTTGCTCTTGCCCAATGACTCTTGGAGTAATGACTCTTTGTAAGAACTTCTTTTTCATCATCCTCTTCCACAAAGCGCACTTGTCGTGCCCCATCAGCAGAGTGATTACATTCCACCACATTTTCTCTCTCTTCCTTTTGCTGTACCTGTACTCCATGAGTCTTGGAAGTGCTTGCCTCCCCTTGCGATGGAATAGATTCAATTATGGACTGCCTTTTTCTTCGTATAATATCAATTATCTCATCATGAAATTCTTTCTTTGCAATCCCCAAAGACTTCCCCTAGTGTAAATTCCACCCTGCTGTTTAGAATCCTCTCTTCAAGCACCTTTTTGAGATCTGTTGTAGCTTCAATATCAGATTGAAGCTTGTAGAGTGGAATTTTCCCTTTACCCTTCTCCTTCATTTTTGCTGGCACTTCTTCCATTGAAACTTCCTGTGGAGGTCTGCTATGCTGTGGAGGCATATGTGATGGCCCAGGATCCTTCTTTTCACTTCCACGTGTAACTCTTTTTGATGGCCCTCCTTCCTCATTTTCCCTTTTTCGCTTCTCCTCTACCTGTGCCTCATTATTCTGGCATTTAGCAATGTAGGCATGAACAGATAAAGAATCCACAGGCTCCTCCCAGCCAGTCTCAAGACGTATACAATCACCTGCCTCATGCAAAGCTTGCTTAGACACCTTCTTTGACGCAATTAATTCCATTGTTGATGGCCAAAAATCCTCATTCTCATAATCCTCATCATTCTCAAATCCCTGCTTTAATTGACCAACATTTAATCCATAGGTTGCTGCCTCAACCATAGAAATGGCATGACTAGCAGCCATATCCTCAACCAGCTTTTTCATCCCTCCTTTCCCAAAATTTGTACTCAATGGAAGACCAGTCTCTGTAAGATGGATTTTCCCATCTTTGAAAAACACAAGTTGATTTTTAAGAGCTTCTTTATAGCTAGCACAATCTTTCTTTGCATGTTCTGGGTCATCACACCATATGCATCTGTATGTAAACCCTTCTTTGCTTTGAGGCCTTTGCATAGAAGCCTGCCCCAATGGTAGACCCTTTTCTTCAATCCTGGACATCTTAATTTTAGGTCACGCATACCCTTAATAAGCTCATCCATCGGCCCATCTACCTTTGGAATTGTAGCAGCTGGTTTTGGTAGATTCTCAGGGGTAACAGCAGTTATGGGGGTTGCAGAGCCCATCACCATTTTATCCCTCCTCCGCTGCCGCTTTGCTAACATGGTGACTGCATCCTCAACATCATTCCAATCACTCTTTAATCCCTGCTCTGTATCCTTATCCTCAAGGAGGATTTCCAATTTCTCTTGGAGATCTTTCCCAGCTGCTTGTAAGAAGAGCTCTGTTTTTTCTCTGTCCAAAGTTGTGCGTTCTATCCTTGACAGCTGGGCATAGCGCTTCTCAAACTCTCTTAGCAATTCTGTGGCAGAAATTCCCATTTTAGGTTTTGTGACCCATTCCAAGAAAGTTCGTTTGGTCACTCGCTCAGAATCTTCCATGAAATATTCATCCTTTAAAGCAAGCTTAAACTCCTCCCAATTTCTGCCACCATGTGCTGTCTGCAATCCTCTTATGCGCTCTCTTATTTCAGGAACACATACCAGCTCAAAACTTCGAACCATATCCTCCTCAGTCACCCTGTTTAGCTCCATTTCTTTTATGTAATTGCGCAGGTACTTTGTGATATCCTTCCCATCAAATTGATCCACCTTTTTCACAATTGATTGTAATGCTTTGGTCATGGAAATTTGTCCCCTCTCAGCAGCTTGCTGCTGTTGCATGTACATGGTAAACATCTGAAACATCTGCATAACTCCAGGGTCAAAATGAACCCCCTGACCCTCAGAATTCTCAGCCATAGCTTCCCTGTATATTTCACCACACTCTCACCCCAGCAGTTTCACGTCGGGTTCACCAAAGAGCTGTCGTGACGTGTGCGGTATAGCCAGGAAAGTACGAGACTTCTAGCTGTGAGAGTAGGTGCCAAATCTAACAAGGAAACTCACACACAAAATTCCCCAAGAAGCATAGGACAAGTCCATTTTTAATGACATATTCATGTGTCAATTCACCTCAATACGTCCTTGAACTCATCCTGATGATTGCACAAAATTGTGTACCAAGTGCTTGTTCCTTGATTCACTGACTCCTTTCTCCGAATCCCTTGAACCAATCACATGTAGGCATAACATAACCTTCAATTTTTTCCAACATACATGTGACCATTTACATTCTTTACATCCAGTGCCATAAAATCCATCATTTCAAGATGTTCTTTATCACATTTTTCCCACAAAACACCAAGTTCCAAAACCATTAACTTGTTCTCCAAAGCTTTTTACTCATTTTCCAAATCCTTTAAGGATTTATGAGTTATACGCCTTTTCCTAAATCAAAAGAAATAGTAAAAAAAAACTTATCTGAACGTTTCGAGTGAATTTACACTTTGATTTTATTTTTGCTAATCTCAAAAAGTCGCTTCAGAGCTGACTACCCGATGGAGAAAATGTGGGAAGCAAAAGTCGCTTCAGCGCAGACTGTGCGATGGAGAAAACATGGAATTAGCCGAAAGCATCTCTTCATGTAGTACTCAATTCCCTCTTCATTTCTAGCACCTACAAGCTATGAACAGTAGGTATATCATTCATTTAAATTTCTCTGGTAGCCAGCGCTCTGGTTCTCCCATTTTCTGCAGATCTCCGAACTCCCATTTTTGCCGCGCCTTATACTCTGGTTTTTCTCCTCTTTTTCCCGCAAGGAATGCGGCTTTCACCACCTTTTACAGCCCAAGATTCGGGATTCCCTTTTCCAAAAGGCTGCGCTTGCTTCTATTTTGCACAATATCCAGAAATTTCCAATAAAAAGAAAAACATTCCTTTTCATTCCACGTATGCTGCCACCCGCCATTTCCAATACTTTCGACTACTTTTCTTTTTAATGCCACACAAGCTGCCCCCCTTTAATATCCCTTATTATGGTCTTCCTTCAATAAGGTGTGTAATGCTCCTAACCTTGGCATTAAAGCAAGCTTCCCAATGCAAAGTAGATCATCCAATTTTATTCCCTCGCATTCAATAAAGACTTCGGCACTCTAATGCCCCATTGAATCTCCATTGCTCTTGATGCCTCCATAGTTTATAATGTCATCATATCGACCATGTGATTTATAGAATCCCCCAATTGTTCACTCAAATATTTCTCCATGTCTTCATAAATGCATTCCTTTGTGCATTGGCATGCCCTCATGTTTGCATTCCATAAGAGGTATTCACTAATTTGACCCACCGATACCATCAAGAAGCTACTACACATTATGCACATGGGAAGCCATTAACATCATTAACTTATCCCTTTGGCGTGCCACTCATACCATCATATATAACTGGATGTTTCTAACTTACCCATGAGCTCTGAGTAACAGCAGAACCATCACCCACCACACTCATATACAAAAACTCCTAGATCTGGCTCAGCCTCAGCTCGTCTTATTGAACCTCATTTACAATGTGAACATATGTACATGGCATCATATAATGACTCGTCATGGCACTTAACCCATGCATCTGGATTTGCATTTGATGGCCTCACATGCATGGTTTCACACCATAGACGTGCCATGGCACGACAACGCAGATCGAGAAAGCTCCAAGAGGGTCCACTTTTGGCTCTTGATAGGAAGAAGAGCAATACACATAAAATCAAAGAAGAGATTGAGAGTGTGAGTGTGAGTGCGAGATTTTCATGAGAGTGAGAGTGCGAGTGAGATAGCTCAGGGGTGGTTCGAGATCCTTCCTCCAAGAGTGCATCATATCATATTGTTGTAAGATTTCTTGATTATATGTACAGAATTATTCTCTTTCTGCCTCAAAACTTTGTGCAAAATTATGTTTTCTTGAATTATATTGTGATTATTGAGTGGGAGTGTCACAAGTGGTATCAGAGCGGTCTCATCCTTGCTCATATTCCTCGCTCTGCAATCGCGCGGTGTCACAAAATTATGGTGGAAGTCCCATGTACAGATTTTAGAGAAACCAAAAAAACTAATTACTTGAGCTGAATTTCGAGCTACTGCAGAAAAGAGGTATTGTTCTCCTCATTACTAGATGGAAAAGAAGATGGAATTTTACAATTTCAAGTAGGTCAAAGAGGGAAAACATGATCTTTTTGTTGATGAGGATAAGGATAAGTTCCTTCGTTTGCACAAGTATGCACTTGAAGTCTCGAGTGAGGCTCTTACTCACAAATTTGTAGAGGGCTTGAAGGAGGACCTCCTCTACATGATGATGAAGGGAACAGGATTGCAGGATTTCTTAGATGTTGTATATCCAAAGCCAAAAATTTTGAAAGGATGGAAGCATACAATCAAAGAAAGGCTACAAAATCAAGGTTAATTCCAATGGGCGTCTATCAGGCGTTTTTCTGAGGAGTATTTTTGGCTTGTGTACATACGTGTGCATGGTGTGAATGAAAACTTGGCCGTGGAATGCCTTGCCAGGTGTGCAGTGTGGATCGGTTTGGATTTGAGCCTGTTACAAGCCTGTCCGGAATGTGGTCAGTTGCGGATGATATTAGCTGCTCGATGGCTTTGATTGTGGGCGCGTCAAAGAAATAAATGGGCACAAGTGGCATTTAAAAGTGTGGAAAGCATGGGCAGATAAATATTAATGGGCCAATGTAGATTTGTACATTTGTGTGTGAAAAGGTATTTGGGGTGGCCATCTTAGGCAAAATAAAATATATATAATATTAAATGGCCAAAAAAGCAAAGAAGACGTCAAGACTTATATGGCTGCCAGTGCAATACATAACCTTTCTGGCTCCTTGGTTCCAATCCTTGAACTCTTTCACATCTGCAGCAGTCGGATTGATATCTGGTATCTCCGGTGCCTCTTCATGCTCACTTATATAGTCCCAGTAGCCCTTTCCCACCATCAGGAAATTCGTCAACCTGAACCTCCAAGCATGGAAGTTGTTCTTATCAAGCTTCTCAGCAACAATCTAGGTTATGCCATCATTGACATCTTGCCAGACACACAAATTTACCAGAAAGAGCACTCTAGTTTGTCCTGCACAAACTGTAGTATTTTTTGCAGCGGTACTGTAGTACACTCAAATGTCACAACCAGTGACCTCAATGTGCATACATACACCCAATGGCACTGTTGACCTCTTTGCAGCACACAACAGTGTCTGCACAGCCAATCTGTCTTCTTGCAGTTCTTAAAATAGAGTTCTATAGAGAATCAATGACTTACCCGCAGTGCTCGAAATCGCCTGCTTTCTAAAAAATGAAGGTCCAGACGCGCCCGAAACGCATTTTTTGTTGAAAGAACGGTAGAGGGGGAGGAGACACACACACAGGAGCAAACCCTAATGTATATTGCAAACCCTAACCATAGAGGGAAGCCATGTCCACACTCACACAAAGCATAATGCACTAATCCATAATCCACACAACACACAAATGAGTTGTGTCCACACTCATCTAACCCTAGCTAATGTCCACACACTATGACCAGCTGGACACACGGTCATTTATGTCTCACACATGTTCCTACCTAACATGCCAGCACATATAGCATAGCTGGCTCACACCACTGACATCGAGCTTGAATCTCAATAGCCCCTCTCAAGCTCATGATGTACTACCGATGAAGATGTAGATGAGCTTGGGATATCAAGACTCTCAACACTCCCCCTCAAGCTCATCCCATGTACTCCCAACATAGTCCGGAAGTACTCAAACTTCTCCCTGCTCAGTGGCTTTGTAAAGATATCTGCCACCTGCTCATCAGTCTTCACATACTGAAGATCAACTGTACCATCTAGCACCTTCTCTCTGACAAAGTGATAATGGACCTCTATGTGTTTGGTCCTCATATATGAAACACTGGATTCTTGGCCAACTATATACTGCTCATGTTGTCACAATGAATGACAACTTTGCCATCAATAGGCTCACATAAATCTGCCATGCCAACATATCCACCAATGCATGTTGGCACTGTACTAACCAAGTACCTGCATGATCTTTGACCACTTCTATTCCAAGAAAGTATCTCAACTCACCAAGATCTTTCATGTCAAATTGCCCACTCAAAGCTTTCTTGACATGCATCACATCTGCACCATGATCACCTTCGATAATCAAATCATCCACATAGATGACTAGTAAAACAATCCCATGCTCTGTCTTCTTCACATAGAGTGAAGAATCTGCTGTAGAAATCTGAAAACCAAGTGAGATAAGATATCTGCTCATCTTATCACTCCAAGCACGAGGTGCTTGTTTCAGACCATACAATGCCTTTTTCAACCTGCATACGTGAGTGGGATATCTAGGGTGTACATACCCTTCTGGCTGTGCCATATACACTTCCTCTTGTAGATCTCCATTCAGAAATGCATTCTTGACATCCATTTGATGCATTTCCCAGCCATTAGCTGCAGCCATAGCAATGACTGCTCTTACTGTCCCCATCTTTGCCACTGGACTAAAAGTTTCATCATAGTCCAAACCTTGGGTCTGTGCATAACTCTTTGCTACCAATCTTGCTTTATGTCTCTCAATAGAACCATCAGATGTGCACTTCACTTTGTAAACCCATTTACAGCCAATGACATTCTTGTCCTTTGGTAATGCAACCAAGTCCCATGTATCATTATGGACCAATGCGTCCATCTCAACATCCATTGCTTTCTCCCATACATGCTCTCCAATAGCCTCTGTATAGCATGTAGGTTCCACATGCTTCACCATAGATGTCATATATGCATAGTGCATAGCAAAATCTCTATATGTAAACCTGTCAACGGGATATCTGACCCTCTGGGATCTCCGCAATGCATGCGGGTCACTCTGTACACCTGTAACTCCAGCATGTGGTGGCACATATCTATCCTGCCTAGCACCAGGTGTGCGTACAATAGGTATGCCAAGCTCCTCATCCAAACTCTCTGAACTAGATGACTCATAACCTGTGATTCCAATTCCTTCGACTTTCTTCTTTCCTTTGTCTATAGCACTACTCCCAGTGCTCACACTCTCATGCCTCAAACGTCCTGACCATGGACGTACACTGCTTCTCTCAGCTTCTGCTGCTGGCCCCAGACATAGTAGTAGAACTAGAACTTGCTTGTGGCAAGTTCACAGGCACATCAGCCTCAAGTGACTCAATGACTCCCTCATCTTTTGCTTTGTACCAACTAGCAAGCTCATCAAACACCACATCTCGTGAGATGACCACTTGTCTAGTTTGTGGGTTATAACATTTGTATGCCTTTCGATCCTGTGCATATCCAACAAATACACATTTCTCTGCCTTAGGATCCAACTTCCTTCTTCTTTCATCAGGCACATGTACATAAGCTATGCATCCAAAAACTTTGAGATGTCCAATGTCTGGCCTGTAACCTGTAAGCCGCATCTCTGGCGTGCTTCCATGAATGGCTACTGTAGGTGTTTTGTTCAGTATATACACTGCAGTAGCACATGCTTCTGCCCAATAGTAATCTGGCATGCTCTTTTCATTGAGCATCGCCCTAGCCACTTCACATATGACTCTGTTCTTTCTCTCAGCCACACCATTCTGCTGAGGTGTATACCTGCAAGTCAATTGTCTTTTTATTCCATGCTTCCTCAAGAAATGCTAAAAAGCCTTTGAGGTGTATTCACCACCTCCACCTGTCCTTAAACATTTAATCCAACAGCCATATTGCTTTTCTGCAAAAGCTTTGAAATCCATGAACTTTTCCAACACTTCACTCTTCTCTCAGAAAGTATATCCATGTCATCCTGCTGAAATCATCTATGAATGTCACATAGTATAAACTGCCTTTGATAGATGGGTTTTGTGCAGGACACCATACATCACTGTGTACTATCTCAAGTGGCCTATTACTCATATTTCCTTCTCTAGGAAACCTCAACCTTGCCTGCTTTCCAAACTGACAGGCTTCACACACATGCATATGTCCATCATATTTGAACCTAGGCAATCCATTGACAATGCCTCTTGTTTGCATGTTCTTTAATCTCTGTATATTGACATGTCCAATCCTCTTATGCCACATATCAATGTCTTGTACCACATTTTTACTTTTGGAGAACATGGCTGATTTTAGCTCAGGAATTCCAGCATCCAGCTTAAACAATCTGCCTTGACTCTACATCCATGTTTGAAGTCCTCAACGAAGCAACCATGCTCGTTGAACCGAACCTGTAATCCCTGTTCCACCATTTGACCAATTGAGGCCAAGCTCTTTGTGATAGAAGGCACATACAATACATCAGACATAGACTTTGTTTGACCATTGTGCATAACCAATGGTACACTTCCAACATGTGTAATGACATGCTGGGTATCATCACGTGTTTCTACATAGCCTTTCACTTCCATAGGCTTCATATGCTCAAACCACTCACCATGACATGTCATATGGTTTGATGCTCCTGAGTCCATATACCATGTGTCATCATTCTCAGCATTTGTCGTCATAGAACCCACAACATGCTTCATGGTGGCAAACAAATGATTTGCAGTGCCATCATTACTGCTTGATGCATAGTTTCCACCATGTTGTGCATAATTTCCACCATAATGACCACCACGTTGTGCTCTACCCCCTCTCAAATCATTCTGTTTGTGGAAACAATCTCTCGCCATATGACCATATTTGCCACAATAATGGCATTCCACATCTTGCATAGAATTTTGTTGGCCTTGCCAATGTCCTTGACCACGGCGGGGGTTACCTCTGCCTCTCTGAGGTGCATATCCACGACCACCTCGAGCACCATATGAAGGCTGAAAATTCTGTTGTGGAGGCCTGTCCTGCCATCCACGACCATTACCACCACGTCCACGTGATGTGAATCTCCCCCTGCCTCTAAAGCCTCTCTGTGAGTAGAAAGCCTGATTTCTGCCATTATCATCATGGCTAGAAGATGCATCCAGAAATGAGTCACTGAGTTTGATTTCCTCAACCAGCAAGAGTGAAACCAACTCATCAAAGTCTGGTAAACCTGTACTCCTCACTGAGATAGATGTATCAAAAGATTTGTATTCCTTCCCAAGACCACGCAAGGTAACATCCACCAAATCATCATCAGGCATGGGGGCATTTATTGTGGCCAATGCATCTGCAAACTTCTTGATTTCTTGCACATAATCATGTATGCTCCTTTTATTCCTTTTCACATTATGTATCTGCTGTCGCAACTGAGACTTGCAAGCACTCGTATTTGTATCAAACATCTTAACCAAAGTATCCCATGCATCTTTGGGATTCTCAGCATCCTGTATGTGTATGAGCATAGCATCAGAAATACATATAGACAAATAATGCAGCACTTTGAATGCTCTCTCTGACCATTGCTTATGAGCAATAAGCTACTGCTATGTAGGTTATCGAGGTAGCTCAGGCTCTGGCTCAGCACCTGTAATGAGATTCCAAAATTCTTTTCCCTTCAAGAAACTCTTTATCCTGTACTTCCATGCCTGGAAGTTCTTCCTATCCAGCTTTTCACCAACAATCTGTACTAGATTATCCGACATGTTGCTCAATGCATACACCTTCCGCACACTTCAAATCTATAAATGAGCCTTCCTCAGCTCAACCACACTCCAATGAATGTTCCAGATACTCCAAGGTAGCCAACAAACTCCAAATTTGATGTAGAAAATCAACCTGTAATCATCCAAGATGAACTGACTCACGCAGTCCGAGATACCCTGTATTGATGCGCTTCCACGGATCCAAATCACAATGTAATGGTGCAATCAAGTATGGGAAACTTGCATTGACACCTACTCAACCTCAATGTTGAGTATCAACACCATCTGACATGTGTATATATCAATTTTTGAAAACCCCTTTCTCTGTTTTGGGAAAAACCAAAAAAACCAGTAGAAAATTTGCTCTAATTCCTTCAATATTTGTCCAAATTGAGCAACCAGGCATTCATTAGCTTAGCAATAGTGTCCATCAACTCCATGTAAGAGGAATTTGTCCAATTGTATAAGACCAAAGATTAATTGCTCAATTAAAAATGCTCTATTTCTCTGCAACCAGTGGACAACTTGTTTTAATCAGCTCATTCCCAGCTCAATTAGACATAATTGACCAAACCAATCACATAGCCCTCTTCTCCAAAGTGTAAAGCATCCAATTGTTAAAGCAATTGTGAAAGGAACCAAGTACCCAATGAGAAATCGATCTCCTCGTAGCAAAATGAACAGAATTCTGCCCTGTTTCACAGTAAGAGCTGTGCCACCTGCATTTGAGGCCTTTGGGAGTGATTAAATTTCTAATTGATGAGCCAAACAAGTCCCCAACACACTTGGGTATGTGTGCAACCAGTCAATGGTTGGATTTTTGCCAAAAATATGCTCCAAATGCATCAAATCTTCACTTGTTTTCTCTGTTTTGTGAGAGCTCAAAAACTAGAATTTTTCACACTTTGAAATGCATTTAAATTGCTCCAAAATTTGTTCAAGGCTTGCACATGGGTTGCCAATACATCCCTCTTTGTCAAATACATATGTCTTTTGCCAGATTTACATGTATTTCCACCATACATCAATGTTCCCAAGCTTTAATGGAAAGCTTCCAAAAACCAAAATTTTTCTTTGCTTTGATTTGCTCTATTTTGCTTTGCTTTTGCCTGTATCACCTGTAATCCGCTCAAGGATGTTTAGAAGACCTTACTCGGTAGGCCAAGCTCTCAGATCTGATAGTATTTGGTGTGCTCCAAGCTTCACAGCTCCAATGGCAAGCTTCATAGCTTCTTCTCCCTCTTCACTCACTCACTCATAAACCCTAATAAATAGCACAAGGCTCTGATACCATGTTGAAAGAACGGTAGAGGGAGAGGAGACACACACACAGGAGCAAACCCTAATGTATATTGCAAACCCTAACCATAGAGGAAAGCCATGTCCACACTCACACAAAGCATAATGCACTAATCCATAATCCACACAACACACAAATAAGTTGTGTCCACACTCATCTAACCCTAGCTAATGTCCACACACTATGACCAGCTGGACACGCGGTCATTTATGTCTCACACATGTTCCTACCTAACATGCCAACACATATAGCATAGCTGGCTCACACCACTGACATCGAGCTTGAATCTCAACATTTTTGGCCCAGAAAATATTGTCCGATAGGATTGTATCGTTGCCCTATAGCTTTACTCCTGTGAAGAAAGTTCCTCAATCAGAGATCATTTACCATTGCATTCCGTAGAGCTCTCGACAAGGGTGTGGTCACCAACACAAATAGGGAAGACTAGTTCAAGCTCTTACCCTCGTACCGCTTCCTGTGGTTCTCTTGCTTGTAGCTCAACCCTTAGCATGAACCAAGCTCTGATACCATGAAAAGATGCAGGGGGGAAGAGAGCTTGAGCTCTTGCAAGCACACACACACACTCACAAAACCCTAATAGAGAACACACAAGGTGAGAGGCTGAAAATCTTCTTCTTCTTCACTCAACACTCAACACACCATATACAAAGATAAGAGTACACAATTATGAAAAGGTACTCAACCAAATGCATACAAGGGTTCTTTAGTGTGAACCCAACTAAATGAGCTGGCGCTATAACTATGCCAGTCTCTAGAATGGCTGTCACACACACAGCCTGTCATCCCACTAGCCGCATATCACCCATGATCTCACCAACCATGCCAGTGGTGTAAGTATGGGACTTATCCCCCCCAGGTGGGTCATCAGTGTCCACCGCCTCACTAGATGAGCTCGATATCTCAACATGGAAGATGTGGATGGATGTGTGGATATGTGGATTGATGTGGATGGATGTATGGATGATGTGGATTGATGTGGATGATGTGGATGGATGTATGGATGATAAGGATTGATGTGTGGATGATGCGATTAGATGTGATTTGATGTAGGAATGATGTGATGTGATAGGGATCGATGAAGATAATAAAATTATGGTAAGATGAGAAAAGATAGGGACTAATGTGAAAGGATGTGGAGTGATGAGAAAAGATAGAAATATTGTTGGAACTGTATTTGTATGTGAAATCTATTTTTAAATCTGTTTTATGTCAAGAATGCTGGGGAAGCATTTTGACCGTCTTGTGAATGAGGTCGTGGAGACCTATTTGTTAAAGTTGCAACTGCTGAGACAGAGAGTCAACGGAGGACGTCTCACGTAGCAAGGTCGGCGAAGGTCTTGACGAGCCTCGGTTTGATTTAAACGGTGAGCTTCCGGTACAGTGGATGAGGAACCAAGGAAGCGGCCTATGAGTGAAGCACTAGGTGACCTGTAAAGGATCCTAGAGGGTGCTGACCATAGAGTGCTCGGGCTCTAGGTCGCCTAAGATACCCACAAGTATGTCAGGAGCAAGAGTTGTTTTCTCAATTTAGGCATGGATCTGGTTGATTGACCTTGCTAGTCCTCAACAGATGAGTCCATGGTTCTTTTATATGGATCTGTTGGTTGATCTTGCTGATCTTCAACGGAGATTCCATTTGGATATTTTTATGTGAATATATTGCTGGTTACTATGAGCTAGAAACTATTGAAAAGGCCCCTGAGTGAACAGGTGGTGAGCGTTCTGGTTGTCAATGATGCCATAGGTACACTGATGAAGGAATGATTGGAAATAAGAATTCAACCGGAGATTTTGAAGATTATGATTAGTAACACTTTGGTTTCATTGAATGATTGTTTTAAAGATTGTTGAATCTGTGAAAAGTTCATATTGGGTGTGTAAGTGGTGTGACTAGTTTTATGTTTGCATGAATATTCGGCTAGGGGACCTGGAAACTCTTTTCCCTGGTACCCGGGACAAAACCTAACCAAATTCCTAATTGGATCCCATCACTACAGTGGTTCAAACCATCAAGCCAAAGGAAAGCTCCCAGAAATTCATGTAAGTTAGAAATCCTACTTTTTCTTTATTCCTTGAATGGTTTTCTAATTTTTGTTATCTTTAAAATGATAAACAGATGCTATGCCTTACTGGAAAGGCTTTCCCCCTCTCTTCTTCTTAAATTTAGCCCTTCTTTATCCTAGGTAAGTAATCTAATTGTTGGAATTAAACTTTTCATATTGTTTCTCTTTTAAAAGTGAAAATTGATTAGTTTAGAATGCTTTAAACCATTTGAGGATAATTTTTAAGTGACTTAAGGATAGGAAAATTTAAAAAATGGTTAGCCATACAAAGGAGTTTATGGTAAAATTTTCTTAAATTTTGTGAAATAAGTTTTATCTTTTATTATTCAGAAAGAGTAATCCCCATCGTTTGTGTATTCTAAAAGTGTTATTTTCATTCTATGCATAGAAAAATGCATAGTAGAAATATTTTTATAAAAGTGTTATTTCTATTAAAATTAAATTCTATGCATATTGGATAATTTCTTTTTATTATAAAAGAGTGATTTTCATTAGATTTAAATTCTATGCATAGAAAGATGCATATTTGGAAATATTTTTATTATAAAAGTGTTACTTTCATCAAAATTAATTTTTATGCATAAATAGATGCATAAAAGATTTTTTATATAAAAGCGTTACTTTCATGAAATTTTGATTTTATGCATAGAAAGATGCATAAAGAAATTTTATTTTTATTTCAAAAGAGTTATTCTCATCAATTTTGATTTTATGCATAGAAAGATGCATAAAGAAATTTTATTTTTATTTCAAAAGAGTTATTCTCATCAATTTTGATTTTATGCATAGAAAGATGCATAAAGAATTTATTTTTATTTCAAATGAGTTATTCTCATCAATTTTGATTTTATGCATAGAAAGATACATAAAGAAATTTATTTTTATTTCAAAAGAGATATTCTCATCAATTTTGATTTTATGCATAGAAAGATGCATAAACAGATTTTTATAAAAGTATTATTTCCCACTGAGGTTGTTCTTATGCATAAATAGATGTGTAAAGAATCTTTTTATCAAAGATAAGATTCATCTTACATTATATAAATGGATGTGATGAGAATAGAAGTAATGAAAATGAGAGGTAAATAGATGTGATGATATGTGATATGAATCAGATAGATGAGAATGAATAGAGAAGTGGATGTATGAGAAAGAATGGATGTGGATGTGTGTATGTGAAGGATGGATGTGGATGTATGTGAAGGATGGATGTGGATGTATGTGAAGAATAGAAGTTGATGAATGTGAAAGAATGGATGTGAATGTGTGTATGTGAAAGGATGGATGTGGATGTATGTGAAGAATAGAAGTGGATATATGTGAAGAATAGAAGTGGATGTATGTGAAAGAATGGATGTGAATGTGTGTATGTGAAAGGATAGATGTGGATGAGTATGTGATAAGAATGGATGTGGATGTATGAGAAAGGATAGATGAGGATGTGTATGTGATAAGTATGGATGTGGATATATGAGAAAGGATAGATGAGGATGTGTATGCGATAATTATGGATGTGAATGTATGTGGGAGAATATATGTGGATGTAAATGTGATGGATAAGAACGAGAGTTGAGGCGATGAGATGTGATGTAAATTGGATAGATATGAATGATAAGGGATGTGAATGAATGATATAGGATGTAAATGAATGTGATAGCATATGAATCGGGATGTGAATGAATGATAAGGGATGTGAATGGATGTAATGTGATGTGAATCAGGATGTGAATGAATGAGATGTGATGTGAAATGGATGTGATAAGATGCGATGTAAATTGGGTAGATGTTAATGAATGTGATGAGATGAGATGTATGGGGGTAAATGCGAGTGGATGAGATGAGATGAGGTTAATTGAGGAAAGAAGTGTTGAGATGAAAAATGATGTGGATTGATATATGAACGATGTGGATTGATATATCAATGATGTGGATTGATGTATGGATGATGTGGATTGATGTGTGGATAATGTGGATTGGTGTGGATGGATGTTTGGATGATGTGGATTGACGTGTGGATTGATGTGGATGGATGTATGGAAGATGTGGATAGATGTGTGGATAATGTGGATTGATGTGGATGGATGTTTGGATGATGTGTATTAACGTGTTGATTAATGTGGATGGATGTATGGAAGATGTGGATGAATGTGTGGATATGTGGATTGATGTGGATGATGTGGATGGATGTATGGATGATGTGGATTCATGTGTGGATGATGCGATTAGATGTGGTTTGATGTAGGAATGATGTCATGTGATAGGGATCGATGAAGAAAATAAAATTGTGGTAAGATGAGAAAAGATAGGGACTAATGTGAAAGGATGTGGAGTGATGAGAAAAGATGAAAATATTGTTGAAACTGTATTTGTATGTGAAATCTGTTTTTAAATGAACGTTTTATGTCAAGAATGTTGGTGGGAAGCATTTTGACCGTCTTGTGAATGAGGTCGTGGAGACCTACCTATCTGTTAAAGTTGCAACTGCTGACAGAGAGTCAACGGAGGACGTCTCACGCAGCAAGGTCGACGGAGGTCTTGATGACCAGCCTCGGTTTGATTTAAATGGTGAGCTTCCAGTACAGTGGATGAGGGACCAAGGAAGAGGCCTATGAGTAAAGCGCTAGGTGACCTGTGAAGGATCCTAGAGGGTGCTGACCATACGTTGCTCGGGCTCTGGGTCACCGAAGATACCCATAAGTACGTCGAGGAAGATATTGGAACAAGGAGCAAGAGTTGTTTTCTCAATTCGG
This sequence comes from Cibotium barometz, assembly GCF_041138505.1. NCBI lineage: Eukaryota > Viridiplantae > Streptophyta > Polypodiopsida > Cyatheales > Cibotiaceae > Cibotium > Cibotium barometz. Next base: position 31,026,148 of record NC_141095.1, on the reverse strand, counting down.
GCATGGATTTGGTTGATTGACCTTGCTGGTCCTCAATGGATGAGTCCATGGTTCTTTTATATGGATCTGTTGTTTGATCTTGCTGATCTTCAACAGAGATTCCATTTGGATATTTTTATGTGAATATATTGCCAGTTACTATGAGCTAGGAACTATCGAAAAGGCCCTTGATGAGTGAAAAGGTGGTGAGCATTCTGTTGTCAATGATGCCATAGGTACACCGATGAAGGAATGATTGGAAATAAGGATTCAACCGGAGATTTTAAGGATTATGATTAGTAACAATTTGGTTTCATTAAAATGTTTTAAAGATTGTTGAATCTGTGAAAAGTTCATATTGGGTGTGTAAGTGGTGTGACTAGTTTTATGTTTGCATGAATATCCGGCTAGAGGGCCTGGGAACTCTTTCCCTCATACCCGGGACAAAACCTAACCAAATTCCTAATTGGATCCTATCACTAGAGTGGTTGGGTGGTTGGCTAACCTATGGGACTAGATGGGGTTAGGCTGGACTAATGGATCCATAAAACGAGACTCAATTTTTGTATAGTACGATAGATGAGGTAAATCCTGGATAAAAATTTTTCTATGGAAAAGAATCAACGGTTGTGTCTCTCAATGAGGAAAAAAGTGTTGGTCTCTATGATCCAAGTACAATCTTTTCCCTGATCTGACTATGGGACTTACGGGTTCGATCAGATCAGTTCAGTTAGTTCAGGCTTTTGACTACGTTAGAGAAAAGTTATCCTGGAGAAATCGCCCGTGCTTTTCGGGCAAGGGAAGTTTTTTCGAGTTTGATTTTGGAAGAACCGATGGATTAGTCTCTTGTCTAGATATCCATGGGCAAGGCCCCGAGTGTGGGACCCTACTGCGTGCAAGAAGTGCTACTTCCACTGCTAACATCCCGAAATTTGTTGCACAGTGGGGTCAGGGATCTTATAGCCAGCATGTGGGGGGGACCTAGCCCCACATGCTCACAAAGTTTAGTCACCATCGGAGCATGTTTTGATTAGCCAATTAGTGCCCAGTGTGGATTTCTCAAGTCTCTTGGTGCTTGAGAGGGGGGACCCGCCAAGAGACTTGAAAAATCTGCACTAGGCGCTAATTGCTAATCCAAACATGCTTCAATGGAAACCAAACTTTGCAAGCACATGGGAGGGTCCCACCTCAACATGCTCGTAAAGTTTGGTCACCACCGGAGCATGTTTGGATTAGTAATTAGTGCCTCAAAACATGCTCTGATGGTCACCAAACTTTGGGAGCATGTGGGGTAAGGTTCCCCCCACATGTAGGTTCCCCCCACATGCTTTTAAATTTTGGTCACCATCGGAGCATGTTTGGGTAGGATGGTATGGAGAAGGGTGGGATTTTACTTGGCCTATCAAGTACCAAGAGACTTGAACAATCCTCTTTGGGCACTAATTGCAAATCCAAATATGCTTCGACGGTGACCACACTTTATGAAAGTGGGGGTAGGTCCCCCCCACATGCACGAAAAGTCTGGTCACCATCGGATAATGTTTGGGTACGGTGGAATGGAGACAAGCGGGATTTCCCATTGGAGCATATTTGGATATGATGGTATGGTGAAGAGTGGGATTTTCCATGCCCTCTCAAGCACGAAGAGACTTAAAAGTCCGCACTGGTGGGTGCTAATTGCCAATCGAAAAATGCTCCGGTGGGTGACCAAACTTTGCGAGCATTTGGGGGGGACCTACCCCCACATGCTCGCAAAACAATTGGTCACTATCGGAGCATGTTTGGGTATGATGGTATGGAGAAGAGCGGGATTTTCCATGGCCTCTCAAGCACCACAACAGACTTGAAAAATCTGCCCCCACATGCTCGCATAGTTTGGTCACCATCAGAGAATGTTTAGGTACGATGGCAAGGAGAAGAGTGAGATTTTTGCCCCCACACGCTTGCAAAGCTTGGTCACCATCGGAGCTTATTTGGATTAGCAATTAGCACCCAGTCCAGATTTCTCAAGTCTTTTAGTGTTTGAGAGGCCATGGAAAATCTTTCTGTTCTCTATACCATCATACCCAAACATGCTTTGATGTTGACCAAGCTTTGGAAACATGTGGGGGGTACCCACCCTCACATGCTTGCAAAGTTTGGTCACCATCAGAGCATGTTTGAATTAGGAATTAGCACCCAGTGTGGATTTTTCAAGTCTTCGTGTTTGAGAGGCCGTGGAGAATCCCACGGCCTCCATCCTATCGTGTTTGAGAGGAATTAGCACCCAGTGTGGATTTTTCAAGTCTCTTCGTGTTTGAGAGGCTGTGGAGAATCCCACTCTTCTCCATCCTATCGTTCCCAAAAATGTTCCGATGGTGACTAAACTTTGCGAGTATGTGGGGGGGACCACCCCCATATGCTCGCAATTTTTGGTCACCATCGGAGCATGATTGGATTAGCAAATTAGTGCCCAGTGTGGATTTTTCAAGTCTCTTGGTGCTTGAGAGGCCATGGAAAATCCCGCTCTTCTCCTTGCCATCGTACCCAAACATGCTCTGATGGTGACCAAACTTTGCGACCCTGCCCCCACATGCTTGGACACCATCGAAGCATGTCTAGATTAGGAATTAGCACCCAGTGCAGGGTTTTTAAGTCTCTTGGTACTTGAGAGGCCATGGAAAATCCCGCTCTTCTCCTTGCCATCGTACCCAAACATGCTCCAATGGTGACCAAACTTTGCGACCCTGCCCCCACATGCTTGGACACCATCGGAGCATGTCTAGATTAGGAATTAGCACCCAGTGCAAGGTTTTTAAGTCTCTTGGTACTTGAGAGGCCATGGGAAATCTCGCTGTTCTCCATACCATCGTATCCAAACATGCTCCGATGGTGACCAAACTTTGCAAGCATGTGGGGGTTGTTCCCCCCCACACGCTCGTAATACCATCATAAGCATGATCCTCATCAACACTAGACTCTTGTGACGCTTCATAATTTCGTATAAATATTTTTCATTTTTTTTTTGTAGAAAGTGTGTAGAATGTTTTGTTAGGACATCTAACATGTTTTGACAAAATTTTGTGTTGCAAGAAATTTTTGGTTTTGGTCATTTTCAAGTAGTTGCCATTTTTGTGGGTGATTTTTTATTAGGTTAGCGGTGGAATTAGGCAAAGTTTTATATGCGAGAGTTTTTTCGTTTTGTACATAGAAAAACTTTGTGTAAGTGGAATCTTTGTGATTCACATTATTTTACATCCGTTTGGTGACTCCAAAGTGGTCTTTAAGTGGTTTTGTGCAAAAAATGTGCCTAGATTTTTGTGTCGAGACATTGCAGGTCCTAAACGGAGGTCAAGAATAAAGATTTAGCCTCAACGAAGAGACACAAAGTCAAAGAGGAGGATGGAATGTTCGAGATGAGCTATTGAGCATACTAATCGGATCACTGAGGAGCGAATGGTGCACCATGGAAAAGGGCAGTTTTCCCAGTGTTTTTTTAAAAATGTAATCTCATGGGAATGATGATCACATATGAAGAAAGCTTCTCAAACACACATTTTCCAAAAAAAAAAAGGTGACATTGCCAAAAATATGGCACGCTGTCGTGACGTGTGCGGTATAGCCAGGAAAGTACGAGACTTCTAGCTGTGAGAGTAGGTGCCAAATCTAACAAGGAAACTCACACACAAAATTCCCCAAGAAGCATAGGACAAGTCCATTTTTAATGACATATTCATGTGTCAATTCACCTCAATACGTCCTTGAACTCATCCTGATGATTGCACAAAATTGTGTACCAAGTGCTTGTTCCTTGATTCACTGACTCCTTTCTCCAAATCCCTTGAACCAATCACATTAGGCATAACATAACCTTCAATTTTTTCCAACATACATGTGACCATTTACATTCTTTACATCCCAGTGCCATCAAATCCATCATTTCAAGATGTTCTTTATCACCTTTTTCCCACAAAACACCAAGTTCCAAAACCATTAACTTGTTCTCCAAAGCTTTTTACTCATTTTCCAAATCCTTTAAGGATTTATGAGTTATACGCCTTTTCCTAAATCAAAAGAAATAGTAAAAAAAAAACTTATCTGAACGTTTCGAGTGAATTTACACTTTGATTTTATTTTTGCTAATCTCAAAAAGTCGCTTCAGAGCTGACTACCCGATGGAGAAAACGCGGGAAGCAAAAGTCGCTTCAGCGCAGACTGTGCGATGGAGAAAACATGGAATTAGCCGAAAGCATCTCTTCATGTAGTACTCAATTCCCTCTTCATTTCTAGCACCTACAAGCTATGAACAGTAGGTATATCATTCATTTAAATTTCTCTGGTAGCCAGCGCTCTGGCTCTCCCATTTTCTGCAGATCTCCGAACTCCCATTTTTGCCGCGCCTTGTACTCTGGTTTTTCTCCTCTTTTTCCCGCAAGGAATGCGGCTTTCACCACCTTTTGCAGCCCAAGATTCGGGATTCCCTTTTCCAAAAGGCTGGAGTAGATCCCTCAAACCATCAAGCCAAAGGAAAGCTCACAGAAATTCATGTAAGCAAGAAATCCTACTTTTTCTTTATTCCTTTTAATGGTTTTCTAATTTTTATTTTCTTTAAAATGAAGAAATAATGTTATGCCTTGTTGGACAAGCTTTCCCCCTCTCTTCATTCTTAAATTCAGCCTTTCTTTATCCTAGCCTAAGTAATCAAATTGTTAGAATTAAACTTTTCATATTGTTTCTCTTTTAAAAGTGAAAATTGATTAGTTTAGAATGCTTTAAACCATTTGGGATAATTTTTAAGTAACTTGAGGATAGAAAAATTGAAAAATGGTCAGCCATACAAAGGAGGTTATGGCAAAATTTTCTTAAATTTTGTGAAATAAGTTTTATCTTTTATTATTCAAAAAGAGCAATCCCCACCGCTTGTGTATTCTAAAAGTGTTTTTTTATTCTATGCATAGAAAAATGCATATTACAAATATTTTTATTATAAAAGTGTTATTTTCATTAAAATTAATTTCTATGCATAGAAATATGCATATTGGGAATATTTTGATTATAAAAGTGTTACTTTCATCAAAATTGATTTTTATGCATAAATAGAAGCATAAAAGATTTTTTTTATACATAAATAAAAGCATCTTTTATGCATAAATAGAAGCATAAAAGATTTTTTTAATGCATCTTTTATGCATAAATAGAAGCATAAAAGATTTTTTTAATTATAAAAGTGTTACTTTCATTAAAATTGAATTTATGCATAAATAGATGCATAAAAGAATTGTTTTAATTATAAAAGCGTTACTTTCATCAAATTTTGATTTTATGCATATAAAGATGCATAAAGAAATTTATTTTTATTTCGAAAGAGTTATTCTCATTAATTTTGATTTTATGCATAAAAAGATGCATAAAGAAAATTGTTTTTATTTCAAAAGAGTTATTCTCATCAATTTTGATTTTATGCATAGAAAGATGCATAAAGAAATTTATTTTTATTTCGAAAGAGTTATTCTCATTAAAATTGAATTTATCCATAGAAAGATGCATAAAAGATTTTTTTTTATTTTGAAAGTGTTATTCTCCTTAAAATTAAATTTATGCATAAATAAATGCATAAACAGATTTTTATAAAAGTGTTATTTCGCATTGAAGTTGTTCTTATGCATAAATAGATGCGTAAAGAATCTTTATATAAAAAAAGAATTCTCTTACATTCTATAAATAGATGTGATGAAAATAGAAGAGAATGAGAGGTAAATAGATGTGATGATATGTGATATGAATCACATAGATGAGAATGAATAGAGAATGGATGTGATGAGAATAGAAGCAATGAGAATGACAGGTAAATAGATGTGATGAAGAACGGATGGATTAGTATCTTGTCCGGATATCCGTGGGCGAGGCCCCGAGTGTGGGACCTTGCCCCGCGCAAGAAGTGATACTTCCGCTGCTGCTAGCACCCCTGAATTCATTGCGCGGTGGGGATAGGGACCTCACAACTGGTATTAAAGCGAATTGGCTAATGAGGATCAATAAAGAAGCCAAAAATGTCAAAAATTTATGAAGAAGCAGTAAAAGGTTGTAATTGTGTGATAAAATTCATGCAATTTGATATTCAAACTAAAATTTGTAAATTGGTAATTGGGTCTTCAGATGGAAGTACCACAATTGTATGGAATCCTTGACTTGCTTAAGGCCTAGACATGATGGTATTTACCTTATAGTTCTAAGGACCGTGACTACCCGTATATACTGAGGGTATAACTATAGCTCTTTACTTGCAGTATATACGAGTAAATCTAAGACTTGAAATTATAAGCATTAATACTATCCAGATGATGAATTGGAATGTGGTTGACATGATTTTAAATTCTGGTTGAGAACTGATGAGTTGATTTGGATTCTGATTGAAAAATGAAGATTCTTGAATTTGGTTGAAATGTAATAAACCAAGCAAAACCACAATGATGAGGATGAATGGGACGAGTCCCTGTAATGATGTTCGTAGCTGGAATGACATTAATGATTCAACAAATCACTATGAGATTAGTGGATTGTGTTGGCAGATTGCTGCTATTAACACTTGACCCACTGGATCAAGTTAAGGGATGTCAAATTAAAAATCTGTATAATTGAAAATTTCCATGAAGGACTGTTCAGATAGAAATTTCGGTCTAATGGACCATTATTGTAATAAGGATTTGAATGTTATGATCTGAGTGAATTATTATCTGATGATGAGTTTTATATAAGGGATCTTTATCCCAGGATTCTATTGGGTTCACTAGACTATAAGGAACCCCAGAATCAGTTAGATCTTAAGGGAAAAAAAAAAAATCTCCCTCTAGTTTTACGAGATGAGGACATCTCGCATTTTTTAAGTGGGGTAAGATGTAAGATTCCTCCCTTCGGCTTTTCTTAAGTGGGGTAGGATGTAAGAACGTCCCCTTCTGATCTTATAACTATTCCCCTCTCTGAAATAAAAGAAAGATCTTGTTTTATCCTGTTTTGGCCTAGAGAAAGAAAATGTTCTAGAGAGATATTATTCAATTTTTAGTTCACCTTCTAAGCTTAAGAAGTTAAAAGTTTGATTGAAGCTTTAATACATCATTGGAACCTAATGTACTTTTTATGCATTAGTACTCACTTGGGCCTTATCTTTTTGTAGAGATGTGGGCAAGAAGCTTGAGGATGCTTCCACATGCAAATCAAATACAAATGGAGCTATCGAGTCATATCATGCTACTTTAAAGTCTCGTTTCTTATGTGGAAAGAAGTACATATGGTCAAGTCTAGTGGTCTGAATCGTAGATACTTGTTCCTTCCTGCTTAAAGCATCAGCCACTGGATTGGCCTTTCCTGGAAGGTACTCAATCATACCACCGAACTGCTGGAATATCTGACTCCAGCAGTGTTGTCGATCACTCCACTGTGCACTTGGCATCTTCTGAATCCAGCGCAATGCTTGATGGTCAGTGCGAATCCCGAAGTCACGGCCATACATGAAATTGCATGCGAAGGCAAGACTAGGTGGTGGCAGAATGCCTTCTTTCAATGGGGTGTCAATTGGTGCAGACTTCTTACTATGAGCTTGTGAGATCCGCGCACTTTTCATTTCCCAACTTGATGACACTTCTGGTATGGTTTCTAATATTGGCTTAAGAGAGGTTGGGCCAGGGATAGGTGGAGGTGGGCCCTCAAGTATTGATTGAGCTTCCCTAAATGAGTTGCTGATGTACAGCTAGATTGATCTTCTCCTCACGAGGGTTTGGGTATTCTTGAAGCTTCTTGGGTAGCTCAGATAAAGCTGCAATGCAACTTCTATGAGCATCAATGATGGCATCTAGAGTCTCGTTCACCTTATCCACAAAAACAAAATCCCCAGAACTATCCTCCTAGCCTCATCTTGTTTAGCACTAGGCCCAAGTTGAGGTTGATGCTCCTCATACACTTCTTGGGATGTAAAAGCTTGATCCTTCATGTTTTGTTTAGAGACTAGTGGATGCACTCTTAGTTTGCTTGTTGCGGTTCTTTTTCCTCCTAGTCCATTAAAGCTTGGCAACATTGATGTATGGTGGAAATACATGCTGGCAAAGCAAACATGTATCTGACAATGAGAGATGTATTGGCAACTTCTATGCAAGCCCTATTGTGATTTTGGAGCATTTTGGAAGCATTTGAATGTATGAAAATCTTTGGTTTTTGAGCCCTCACAAAACAGAGAAGAGGAAGCCCAAAATTGAAGCATTTGGAGTGTGATTTTGGCTAAAATCCAACCATTGGTGGATTACACATATGCCTAGGTGTGTTGGGGACTCAAACCCATCTTCAATTAACACTTAAACAACTCCCAAATCCCCTAATTGCAGGCGGCGTAGCCAGAACTGTGAAAACATAGCAGATTTTGTACTTTTTGCCTACAAGGAGATCAATTTCTCATTGGGTGCTTGATATCTTCCACAATTTCTTTAGCAATTGGATGCTATACACTTTGGAGAAGAGGGCTATGTGATTTTTTTGGTCAATTATGCCTAATTGAGCTGGGAATGAGCTGATTAAAACAGGCTGTCCACCACTGGTTGTTGCAGAGAAACAGAGCATTTAATTGAGCAATTAATCCTTGGTCTTTTTTAATTGGACAAATTCCTCTTACATGGAGTTGATGGACACTAATGCTAAGCTAATGAATGCCTAGTTTCTCAATTTGGACAAATATTGAAGGAATTAGAGCAAATTTTCTATTGGTTTTTCTGGTTTTTTCAAAAACAGAGAAAGGGGTTTTCAAAAATTGATATGTACACATGTCAGATGGTGTTGATACTCAACATTGAGATTGATTAGGTGTCAATGCAAGTTGCCCATACTTGATTGCACCATTACATTGTGATTTGGAGCCTTGGAAGGCATGTCAATTCAGGGTATCCCGCACTGCGTGAGTCAGTTCATCTTGGATGATTACAGGTTGATTTTCTACATCAAATTTGGAGTTTGTTGGCTACCTTGGAGTATCTGGAACATTCATTGGAGTGTGGTTGAGCTGAGGATGCTTCATTTACAGATTTGAAGTGTGCGGAAGGTGTATGCATTGAGCAAACATGTCGGACAATTTAGTTCAGATTGTTGGTGAAAAGCTGGATAGGAAGAACTTCCAGGCATGGAAGTACAGGATAAAGAGTTTCTTGAAAGGGAAAGGATTTTGGAATCTCATTACAGGTGCTGAGCCTGAGCCAGAGCTACCTCGACAACCTACACAGTAGTAGCTTATTGCTCATAAGCAATGGTCAGAGAGAGCATTCAAAGTGCTGCATTATTTGTCTATATGTATTTCTGATGCTATGCTCATACACATACAGGATGCTGAGAATCCCAAAGATGCATGGGATACTTTGGTCAAGATGTTTGATACAGATACGAGTGCTCGCAAGTCTCAATTGCGACAGCAGATACATAATGTCAAAAGGAATAAAAGGAGCATACATGATTATGTGCAAGAAATCAAGAAGTTTGCAGATGCATTGGCCACAATAAATGCCCCCATGCTTGATGATGATTTGGTGGATATTACCTTGCGTGGTCTTGGCAAGGAATACAAATCCTTTGATACATCTATCTCAGTGAGGAGTACAGGTCTACCTGACTTCGATGAGTTGGTTTCACACTTGTTGGTTGAGGAAATCAAGCTCAGTGATTCATTTCTGGATGCATCTACTAGCCATGATGATGGCAGAAATCAGGCTTTCTACTCGCAGAGAGGCTTTAGAGGCAGGGGGAGATTTGCATCACGTGGACGTGGTGGTAATGGTCGTGGATGGCAGGACAGGACTCCACAACAGAATTTTCAGCCTTCATATGGTGCTCGAGGTGGTCGTGGATATGCACCTCAGCGAGGTAGAGGTAACTCCCGTGGTCGAGGACGTTGGCAAGGCCAACAAAATTCTATGCAAGATGTGGAATGCCATTACTGTGGCAAATATGGTCATATGGCGAGAGATTTTTTCTACAAACAGAATGATTTGAGAGGGGGAAGAGCACAACGTGGTGGTCATTATGGTGGAAATTATGCACAACATGGTGGAAACTATGCATCAAGCAGTAATGATGGCACTGCAAATCATTTGTTTGCCATGAAGCATGTTGTGGGTTCTATGACGACAAATGCTGAGAATGATGACACAAGGTATATGGACTCAGAAGCATCAAACCATATGACATGTCATGGTGAACGGTTTGAGCATATGAAGCCAATGGATGTAAAAGGCTATGTGGAAACAGGTGATGATACCCAGCATGTCATTACACATGTTGGAAGTGTACCATTGGTCATGCACAATGGTCAGACGAAGTCTATGTCAGATGTGCTGTATGTGCCTTCTATCACAAAGAGCTTGGCCTCAGTTGGTCAAATGGTGGAACAAGGATTACAGGTTAGGTTCAACGAGCATGGTTGCTTCATTGAGGACTTCAAACATGGATGTAGAGTGATTGCTAAAGGCAAGAAAGAAGGAAGATTGTTTAAGCTGGATGCTGGAATTCCTGAGCTAAAATCAGCCATGTTCTCAAAGAGCAGAAATGTGGTACAGGACATTGATATGTGGCATAAGAGGATTGGCCATGTCAATATACAGAGATTAAAGAACATGCAAACAAGAGGCATTGTCAATGGATTGCCTAGGTTCAAATATGATGGACATATGCATGTTTGTGAAGCCTATCAGTTTGGAAAACAGGCAAGGTTGAGGTTTCCTAGAGAAGGAAATATGAGTAACAGGCCACTTGAGATAGTACACAGTGATGTATGGGGTCCTGCACAAAACCCATCTAGCAAAGGTAGTTTATACTATGTTACATTCATAGATGATTTCAGCAGGATGACATGGATATACTTTCTGAGAGAGAAGAGTGAAGTATTGGAAAAGTTCATGGATTTCAAAGCTTTTGCAGAAAAGCAATATGGCTGTTGGATTAAATGTCTGAGGACAGATGGAAGTGGTGAATACACCTCAAAGGCTTTTGAGTATTTCTTGAGGAAGCATGGAATAAGGAGACAGTTGACTTGCAGGTATACACCTCAACAGAATGGTGTGGCTGAGAGAAAGAATAGAGTCATATGTGAAGTGGCTAGGGCGATGCTCAATGAAAAGAGCATGCCAGATTACTATTGGGCAGAAGCATGTGCTACTGCAGTGTATATATTGAACAAAACACCTACAGCAGCCATTCATGGAAGCACGCCAGAGATACGGCTCATAGGTTATAGGCCAGACATTGGACATCTTAAAGTATTTGGATGCAAAGCTTATGTACATGTGCCTGATGAAAGAAGAAGGAAGTTGGATCCTAAGACAGAGAAATGTGTATTTGTTGGATATGCACAGGATCGAAAGGCATACAAATGTTATAATCCACAAACTAGACAAGTGGTCATCTCATGTGATGTGGTGTTTGATGAGCTTGCTAGTTGGTACAAAGCAAAAGATGAAGGTGTCATTGAGTCATTTGAGGCTGATGTACATGTGAACTTGCCACCACAAGCAAGTTCTAGTTCTACTACTATGTCTGGGCCAGCAGCAGAAGCTGAGAGTAGCAGTGTAAGTCCATGGTCAGGACGTTTGAGGCATGAGAGTGTGAGCACTGGGAGTAGTGCTATGGATAAAGGAAAGAAGAAAGTCGAAGGAATTGGAATCACAGGTTATGAGTCATCTAGTTCTGAGAGTTTGGATGAGGAGCTTGGCATACCTGTTTTATGCACACCTGGTGCTAGACAGGATAGATATGTGCCACCACATGCTAGAGTTACAGGTGTACAGAGTGACCCGCAGGCATTGCGGAGATCCCAGAGAGTCAGATATCTTGTTGACAGATTGACATATCGAGATTTTGCTATGCACTATGCATATATGACATCTATGGTCAAGCATGTGGAACCTACATGCTATACAGAGGTTATTGGAGAGCATGTATGGGAAAAAGCAATGGATGTTGAGATGGACGCATTGGTCCATAATGATACATGGGACTTGGTTGCATTACCAAAGGACAAGAATGTTATTGGATGTAAATGGGTTTACAAAGTGAAGTGCAAATCTGATGGTTCTATTGAGAGACACAAAGCAAGATTGGTAGCAAAGGGTTATGCACAGACCCAAGGATTGGATTATGATGAGACGTTTAGTCCAGTGGCTAAGATGGGCACAGTGAGAGCAGTCATTGCTATGGCTGCAGCTAATGGCTGGGAAATGCATCAAATGGATGTCAAGAATGCATTTCTGAATGGAGAACTACAAGAGGAAGTGTACATGGCACAGCCAGAAGGGCATGTACACCCAAGATATCCCTCACGTATGCAGGTTGAAAAAGGCATTATATGGTCTAAAGCAAGCACCTTGTGCTTGGAGTGATAAGATGAGCAGATATCTTATCTCACTTGGTTTTCAGATTTCTATAGCAGATTCTTCACTCTATGTGAAGAAGACAGAGCATGGGATTGTTTTACTAGTCATCTATGTGGATGACTTGATTATCACAGGTGATCATGGTGTAGATGTGATGCATGTCAAGAAAGCTTTGAGTGGGCAATTGACATGAAAGACCTTGGTGAGTTGAGATACTTTCTTGGAATTGAAGTGGTGAAAGATCATGCAGGTACTTGGTTAGTACAGCGCCAATATGCATTGGATATGTTGGCAAAGTATGGCATGACAGGGTGTAAACCTATGAGTACACCATTGGAGAAAAATGTAAAGTTGCAGGCTGATTATGGCGAGGAATTGGATGATCCTTCTATGTACAGGAAGATGGTTGGTAGTCTCATATACATGACTATCACACGCCCGGATTTGAGTTATGCTGTGGGGCTAGTCAGCCAGTTTATGCAGAGCCCCAGGAAACCACATTTGGATGCAGTGAGACGCATCATGAGATATGTGAAGACGACAGCACATTATGGTTTATTTTATGAGAGTGGTAAAAGCTTGGACATACATGGCTACACAGATGCTGATTGGGCAGGTAGCGCATATGACAAGAGGTCTACTAGTGGATATGCTTTTACACTTGGAAGTGCTGTGGTGAGTTGGAGTAGCAAGAAGCAACCTACAGTTGCTTTATCTAGTACAGAGGCTGAGTACAGGGGTGCAGCCATTGCTACTTGTGAGGCAATTTGGTTACAGAGTCTTTTGGTAGATTTATGTGAGCCTCTTGATGGCAAAGTTGTCATTCATTGTGACAACATGAGCAGTATACAGTTGGCAAAGAATCCAGTGTTTCATGCGAGGACCAAACACATAGAGGTCCATTATCACTTTGTCAGAGAGAAGGTGCTGGATGGTACAATTGATCTTCACTATGTGAAGACTGATGAGCAGGTGGCAAACATCTTTACGAAGCCACTTAGCAGGGAGAAGTTTGAGTACTTCCGGACTATGTTGGGAGTACATGGGATGAGCTTGAGGGGGAGTGTTGAGAGCCTTGATATCCCAAGCTCATCTACATCTTCATCGGTAGTACATCATGAGCTTGAGAGGGGCTGTTGAGATTCAAGCTCGATGTCAGTGTGAGCCAGCTATGCTATGTGCTGGCAGATTAGGTAGGAACATGTGTGAGACATAAATGACCACGTGTCCAGCTGGTCATAGTGTGTGGACATTAGCTAGGGTTAGTAGAGTGTGGACACAACTCATTGTGTGTTGTGTGGATTATGGATTAGTGCATTATGCTTTGTGTGAGAGGGGACATGGCTTCCCTCTATGATTAGGGTTTGCAATATACATTAGGGTTTGCTCCTGTGTGTGTGTCTCCTCTCCCTCTACCGTTCTTTCAACAAATCGCACTCAAATTGCAAGACAAATAAAGAGAATTTAACAATAGATTAGTCTTAAATAAGTACCAAAATTAGTCCCAAAGCCTGCTCTCCTATCCAACAGTTTTACAACCGATTGGAGCTTAAAAAAGAGTGCTAGTGTGTGTATGGTGCTCAACTAATGTAGGCACTTGCTCCCCGACAGCGGCACCATTGTAGAGCAGTTCTCTCTACCGTGCAATATAGTGCTCATAGAGTACTACCGAGCAACAAATGTGTTAAGAAACACAATGTCAATTCGAGGACTCGACCCGATTAGTGCATGAAGGCTTATCCCATGAGGGAGAGCTCGCATACACGAACCACCACTTGACGATTCAACCATTCAACACCTCAATCAATCTCTCAATCCCTTAAATCCACTACACTAATCAAGAGAACAAGCAATGCATGGCAATCTCTTAATCCCATTCAAACATTGATTAAATCTTAGCTTTCCCTAATGCCAGTAAACCCATAAGCGTGCATCTACTAACCCACAAGCTTAAGCAAGCATAGAATGTAACATTCACAAACCCACAAGCTCATAGAGAGAGTCTATCCATGAATAACTCATTGCCAAAAATGAAGTGGGCAAGAGCTTGCATCAATGGAGACTACACACACACACACTACAAGCGTGCATACACAAGAGAAAGAAAGAAGCATTCAACTAATCATAGATTAATCTACTTCAATGATGCTAAAACAGATTAAGAGAAAGAAGTGGAGCTATACTCATTGGAGCTTGATGCTCATTACAGTACAATAGAGAGAGAGTTAGAGAGTTGCCATAGCTTGAGAGCTTAAGAGCTTCACTCAATAGCTTATGAGAATGGCCAAAAATGTACTCTTTCTTTAGCTAACATCTCTTTTATAGAGATGTCACTAACCCTAACCCTAGGCCTCTTTCACACATGGGCGGACAACCCCATAAGTGAGCCTTGCTTAATACACTTAGAACTCTCATTTAGAACCCACATTGGCCTAAAATGATTTACATTGCACTTCGGCACAAAAATATGGAAAAATTATGTGCATCTTTATGTTGCCATGGCTACAATCCCGCTCTCTCACATTAATTGCTTCCAGCCTCCTTCCATAATCTGTGTTCCTGTGAGTGTTCCCGTGGAACACCAACTATATGCTACTCATGTTGTCACAATATATGACAACTGTCCTATCCACGGGCTCTCCCATGTCACCAAGTAGCTTTTGAAACCAAGCTACCTCACAAGCTATCATAATAGCACCCTTGTACTCTACCTCTATACTCGACAAGGCAATCGTTGGCTGCTTCTTACTGCTCCAACTCATAGCAAATTTTCCAAATGAGAACATAAAATCACTGGTACATCTCCTGTTCTGCAATACTACCAGCCCAATCAGCATCTGTGTACCTTTGCAATTGTATCTCTGTACCAACCTCATAGAAAAGTCCATAATCAAATGTGGACTAGGATCCGTTGAGCCGCATCCAAGTGTGGCCTCCTAGGGGTCTGCATAGACTAACTCACAAGTCCAATAGCATAGCTCAAGTCTGGCCTTGTAATGGTCATGTAGATCAAACTACCCACTATACGCCTGTATATAGTGGGGTTCTCCAAAAGCTCACATGTATTTATGGAAAGCTTTGTGTTCTGCTCCAATGGCATTGAAATAGGCTTACAGCCTATCATACCATACTTGGACAACATGTGTAAGCCATACTACCACTGCAATAGCAAAATTCCATGAGGTGATCTCACCGCCTCTATGCCCAAGAAATATCGCAGCTCACCCAAATACTTCATCTCAAACTTCTCCTTCAAAAGAATCCTGACAACATTTATGTCTGCATCACTATCACTAGTGATAATCAAGTCATCCACATAGATGACTAATAGCATGATCCCTCCTTTTTCACATATTGTGAAAAATTTGCATTGGATATTTGAAATCTAATGGTAACAAGATACTCCGTGATCTTGTTTGACCATGCTCTGGGTTCCTGCTTCAAGCCATACAAGGCTTTGCATAACCTGCACACACGAAATTTGGATGTGCATCACTCTGATAACCTAGTGGCTGCATCATGTACACTTATTCTTGCAAATCACCATGCAAGAAAGCATTCTTTACATCCATTTGATGTAAAGACCAACCCTTCGTTGTAGCCATAGCAATGACACCTCTCACGGTTGCCATTCTTGCAACCGAGTTGAATGTCTCCTCATAGTCTATGCCATACGTCTGCGCATAGCCCTAGGGCAACCAATCTTGTCTTGTACCTGCTCACTGAACCATTAGTATTGTGCTTGACTTTATACACCCACTTACATCCAATTGCCTTCTTTTCCTTAGGCAAAGGCACTAACTCCCATGTTGCATTTGCATCCAATTCTACCATCTCCTCATCCATGGCATCTTCCCATTTCTTATTTCCAATGTCCTTCTCAAAGCAAGTGGGCTTAACCTCCTATATTGCTTTTACCATGTTAGCATAATGACAGGCTATATATGCATCATATCTCAACCTGTCAATAGGGTATTTAACCCTCATAGACCTGCATACACCTAGATCACTGCCAGGTGTCCTCAAAACAGCCTTGGTTCGCCTTACACTAGGAGTAACCATAGACGGAATGCCAAGCTCCTTATCAAGGCTCTGCTTAGAGGCACTAGAGTCACCATCCACATATGAGTGACCTGCTGTGACAGATCAGGCACAAAAGGTTGATCTACCTTTTCCTTCCCTTTCCGTGATACATGTGTACCTGCATCATTCCTCTATCAGTATTAGCACATGGGAAAGCATACAACACGAGATAGGAGAGAGAGAGAGAGAGAGAGAGAGAGAGAGAATTGATAGGCAAAGTGGCCTTTGATTAATGCAGAATGAGTTTGAATAAAATGGTGATTAATGCATGCTTATATACTTCCCCATAGAAGTGGCCGACTCCCAATAGAATAAATGTGAAATAAGCTTATCCAATAAAGAGGCCATTCACTTTAGAGATGCACATTTCTAACACCCTCTCTGCAGCTCACAACAATGAACAGAAAAATGAAGAAGTGAGTTGCTAAAGATGAAACCATGGACCCTCCAGCATCGCGAATATTGGAATCACCTCAGAGTGAGCATCAGTCAACTTGAGTCTCCAAAAATTGTAGACAACCATGATCAACAAAGAAATCACTAAAGTAGATATAGAATTATGGGTTGAAGAAGAAGCTTCGTCCATTATCCCTTGTCTTGTAACCACGAACAATCAGCTAGGGACACATCTCAGCCACCAATAGCTCCTGCTAAACCAAGCTTTGGATAGTGCACATCCATAGCCTCGGTACCATAGGACCTGCCTTACCTGTGCCATATCTCAACAAATGTGAGAGCTGCAATCAACCCTCCTCCCTTCCACAAGCCCTCTCTTGCTGGAGCACGTGGAAGGAGTTAGTAAGACTAGAAAGCCTCATTGGTGGGAACTGCCTTAGCCACCGTGTGGCTGAAGAAGCATCCCCAGAATTAGAATCAGTATCTGAATCCCTCTCTAAATCCTTACTCTTTTTAGGAAGCTTGTCTTTTGCCTATGAGGATTTGTCCTTCTTTTGGGGACATTCCTTGGACAAATGACCTTTCTTACCACAAGAGAAATAGCGGGATCGGGCTTTCTTCTTTGTGTTGACACTCGCAGAGCCTAATCACTGGAACGAATAGAATGATTTCGTAACTTATCTCTTGAGAGATAGGAACCATCTCTTCTTCCAAAAGAAGAGAACTCAAATTTTAAAAATCAAGCTTGTCCTTGGAGATCTGGGATCTTAGGGCTCTGGTAACCATATCATACTTAGGAGAAAGATTTATTGGAGAAATATTCTCTCCCACCATTTGATCTTAGGCATTTTATTTGCATGCCTTTTTCCTTCTCGACCAAGGCTTTAAATCTCTGAAAGCGAGTAAACACCTCACTTTTCTTCTTCATGAAATAAACCTACACTTTCCTAGTGTGGTCATCAATGAATATAACATAGTACCTGCAACCTGCAATTGTTGTAGTCTTGGTCAGTCCCCATACATCTGAATGTATGACATCCAATGGCCTTGCACTGACATGCTTTTCATGTGGGAAAGCATGTTTGGCCTGCTTATTACCAAGTTGGCATGCTTCACATACTTTATGCATACTGTCAACCTTAAACTTTGGCAAACTTGCAACAATATTTTGGGCCTACATAGACTTCAATCATTGTACATTTGCATGACCAGTGCGCTTGTGCCATATGTCAATATCTGCAATGACACCTGTTCTATGCACAAACATGGCTACCTTTATCTCAGGCATGTTCACATCCAAAGTAAACATCCTACCATTTCTATTACCCTTTGCAAACCAAGCGACACTTATTTTTGAAGTCTTCCACCCACAAAACATCCTTGAGAATTAAACCTCACTTGTGCAGACCCTGCTCAACCATCTGTCCAACAGAAACTAGGTTCTTTGTAATATTCAGAACATGAAGTACATTAGCCAAGTACTTCATTTTGCCATCCTGCATAGATAATGGCACTTTACCAACATGCGCAATGGGCAGTATTATCACCTATTTCTACGTAACCTGGTTTTTCCATTTTTTGCATATCTCCAAACCACTCATCATGACTAGTCATGTGGTTAAAGGCACTAGAATCCACATACCATATATCTTGAGATCCTGACACATCCCGTGTTATGGAACTAAGCATGTGCTAAATCACAAATAGCTGCTCACTTCTATTATCATCTCCATGTTTACTAGATGATGCATAGTTGCCTTACTACAACTTCCCACTTTTAATGTCATTCTTCTTTTTGTAGCAATCCTTTGCCATGTGTCCTAGTTTGCCACAGTAATAGCACTCTATTCTATTTTCATTTTGATTTCTTTTCCCACCACCTTGGCCTCTTTGGCTCCCCCTGCCTCTAGACTGGTCTCTTCCACCTGTGTATGATTGCTACTGTGAATCATTGGACTGTTGTTGTCCAGAATTTTGATTTCCTTGTCAGCCACCTTGGCCTCAACCATGACCTCTACCTGAATTAGAGTAGAAGGCCTGTTCGGATGTGTTCTTGCTTTGTGAAGAAGAATCCTCACCTAAAGCCTTTTCTTCTATGATCATCATAGATATCAAGTCCCGAAAGTTGGGAATATTCTCCCTAACTGCAATGGAGATCTTGAATGGCTTGTACTCTTTGCCAAGCCCATTCAGACAAACACTCACCAAATCATCATCCTCCATTGATACATTGATAGACCTAAGGGATTCAACAATGTCCTTGATCTTTAAGGCATATTCATTGATGGAAATGCTTTTCTTTTCCACAGTATGCAAATCTTGCTTTAACTGCAACTTCCTTGCCTTTGTGTTAGTTTGGAACATCTGAACCAGATTCTGCCATGCAACTGCTGGAGTGTTTGCATCCTGTATGTGTCCTATCATAGTGTCTGTGACACTAATTGAAAGCCAATACATGACTTTTCTTGCACCCTGATTCCAATCCTTGAATGCCTTTATATCTACAAGAGTGGCATTCTCCTCAAATAACTCTGGAGGCTCCTTATTGTCTCCTTCTACATAATCCCAAAATCCTTTACCCATTAGGAAATTGGTCATTCTAAACTTCCAGGCATCATCGAAGTTATTCTTATCCAACTTCTCACTAATTAATTCCTTCAGTCATATTTTCTTGTAGAGAGCAATCAAATGACCTGCAAATAGATAACTTTTGTATGCAACCTGTAATACAGCAGTATCTTCTCAACATAGCTTGTATGCAACCTGTAATACAGCAGTATCTTCTGTTCTACTGCTGTAAGCAGTGGTACTTCAGCATAGCTTGTGTGGTGTCACCAAATGTGACCAGAGTACATGTACATACACCCAGTATCACCAATACATGTGCAAACCCTGTATGCACTTTCAAAATGCACTGCTGCACTGTAATAACTAGATTTCGAGCAGAAACAGTTCTCTACCACCCCCAGAACTTCCAAAAACTGTCAAAAATACCCGCAGTGATAAAACATGGCCCGTAATGCGCCCGAAACGCAAATCTAGACATTATATCTTCCGTGTAGCTTTATTCTCGAGTGAAGACAGCTCCCCAATTGGAGATGTGTAGCTCCCAGAGCTACTGAGGGGGTGTTGTACCTAAACCGAGAAGGGGAAAGAGATGATGGTGCTCTTACTACTTGTGTAGTACCGCTTCCTTCCTTGCTTGTTCTTGCCTCTTGCTTGCCTCCTTAGCTCTCACATGAACCAGGCTTTGATACAATAAAGAGAATGTGGGGGAGAGGGAGAGCTTCAAACCCTAGCAACAAGCAAACACAAACACAAACACACACAAGAGAGAGCAAGACACAAGAGAGAGATGTATAGCTAAATTTTCTAGTATCTTCTTCTTCTCTACTCAACCAACATAACATAAAGATAAGAGTAAACACTATATGGGTTAGTACTCAACTACTACAACATACAAGGGTAGGTCCATAATGTGGACCTGACTAAATGAGCTGGTGCTATAACTATGCCAATATCTAGTAATCCAAAATGGCTATCACACATCCTGTCATCCAACTGGCTGCATATCACTCATAATCTCACCAATCATGCCATTGGTGTAGATGCGGAAGTCATCACCTAGGCGGATCATCAATGTCTGCTATAGCACTAGTTGAGCTCGATATCTCAACACAAGAGACTTGAAAAATCCACACATTGGGTGCTAATTGCTAATCCAAACATGCTCTGATGGTGGCCAAAGTTTACGAATGTGTGGGGGCAAGTTCTCCCCACATGGTTGCAAAGTTTGGTCACATCGAAGCATGTTTGGTTATAGCGGCATGGAGAAGAGCGGGATTTTCCATGTCCTCTCAAGCACCAAGAGACTTGAAAAATCTACACTTGGCAGTAATTGCTAATCGAAACATGCTCCGATGGTGGCCAAACTTTGTGAGCATGTGGGGTGGGTTCCCCCCACATGCTGGCAAAGTTTGGTCACCATGGGAGCATTTTTGGGTACGATGGCATGGAGAAGAGCAAGATTTTCCCATGGCCACTCAAACACCAAGAGACTTGAAAAATCCACACTCAGCAGCGCTAATTGCAAATCCAAACATGCTCCAATGGGTGACCAATCTTTGCGAGCGTGTGAGGGCAGGTCCCCCCACACGCTCGCAAATTTTGGTCACCAATTGGAGCATGTTTAGGTACGATGGCTTGGAGAAGAGCGGGATTTTCAATGGCCTCTCAAGCACCAAGAGACTTGAAAAATCCACACTGGGTGCTAATTGCTAATCCAAACTAATAGGATCCTCTTATATATGTTGTGAAGTATGAGCTATTGCTACTCATTTTTTGTATCATTGAAATTCCAAGATTTGTTTATGAAGAAAGGTGCTAGGTGTGCTGGGATAGTTCAAAGATTAGAGCTATTATTGGGAGAGTTTTTCTCACATCATTGAGAGACTCCTACATACTTTGTGGGTGGTTGTGCAAGCATTGCATCACCATTTGCTACTAGAAGAAGGAATTTCAAAGCTATTGAATTGTGTCATTCAAAAAGATCTTTGTGTAGTTACTATACGTGCTCCCTTGTGTGCTATGATTGCATCGTGATTCTATCTTTAGTGCTAGGTCTTGAAATCACACAATTCATCGTGATTCTATCTTTAGTGCTAGGTCTTGAAATCACACAATTCATATGTCTTGGTTTCACATTCTCGGTGGTGTTATCATATCATACTAATTATGAGTGGTTTATCGTATTATTTGTGCCTGATATGGTGCAAATCATTGAAATCGAGTAACTTACCCGAGGTCATTTACCACATAAAAATCTGTGATGATGATGAGGAGGATACTATTTGAATCCATTTCTATTGCAATAATCTAGTTTGATAATTCGTCTCTATAATAAAATTGTCCCTCTTTAATTGAAAAGATGCAGGGGAGAAGAGAGTTGGAGCTCTTGCAAAGCACACACACACTCACAAAACCCTAAAAGAGAACACACAAGGTGAGAGGCTGAAAATCTTCTTCTTCTTCACACAACACTCAACACACCATATACAAAGATAAGAGTACACACAATATGAAAAGGTACTCAACCAAATACATACTAGGGTTCTCTATAGTGTGAACCCAACTAAATGAGCTTGCGCTATAACTATGCCAGTCTCTAGAATGGTTGTCACATATCCTGTCATCCCACTGGCCGCATATCACCCATGATCTCACCAACCATGCCAGTGGTGTAAGTGTGGGGCCTATCCCCCAGGTGGTCATCAGTGTCCACCGCCTCACTAGATGAGCTCTATATCTCAACACTCCCCCTCGAGCTCAACTCCATCTCATGTACACCAGGCAAAGGCCTGAATCTGCGAAGCTTCTCTGTACCCAATGCTTTGGTGAAGATGTGAGCGACCTGATCCTGTGTGCTGACATAAACAAGGTCAACATCTCCTGCCGAAACCTTCTCTCTGACAAAATGGTAGTGGACCTCTATATGCTTTGTGCGAGCATGAAAAACTGGGTTCCTAGCCAATTGTATACTACTAATGTTGTCACAAAAAATGACAACTTGTCTATCCACCACTGATAGACCCAAATCTACAAGTAGCTTTCTCAACCAAGCTACCTCACATGCTGCCATAGCAACACCTTTGTACTCAGCCTCTGTACTAGATAGAGCAACCGTAGGCTGTTTCTTGCTGCTCCAAGTCACAGCAGCACTCCCCAAAGAAAACATGAAGCCACCAGTAGATCTAGATACTACCAGCCCAATCAGCATCTGTGTACCCATGTACACATATCTCTATCATCCTAGTTTCATAAAATAGTCCATAATGCAAAGTAGACCTCACATACCTCAGTATGCGTCTCAATGCATCCAAAGGCGGCTTTCGAGAAACCTACATAAACTGACTCACCAACCCAACAGCATAGGTCAAATCTGGCTTGGTGATCGTCATGTAGATCAAGCTTCCTACTATGCGCCTATACATAGTAGGATCCTCCAAAATCTCTCCGCAATCTACACTCAACTTGCCATTCTGATCCAATGGCACTGAGATAGGCTTACAGCATGTCATACCATACTTGGACAACATGTCCAAGCCATACTGTCTTTGCAGTAATCCAATACCATGTCGTGACCTAATTACCTCAATGCCCAAGAAATATTTGAGCTCCCCCAGATCATTCATCTCAAACTTCTGTCTAAGCAAGATCTTTACATAAAGATCTCTGCATCATGGTCCCCCGTAATGATCAGGTCATCTACATAGATGACAACAAGCACAACCTCTCTATCACTGTGTCTTAGATACAACGAGAAATCTGCATTGGCTACATGAAAGCCAATAGTGACAAGATATTCAGAAATCTTGTCACACCATGCTCTTGGTTCTTGTTTTAAGCCATACAAGGCTTTCTTCAACCTGCAAACATGCTTGGGGTGACTCACATACTCGTAACCAGGTGGCTGCAACATATAGACCTCTTCCTGTAAATCCCCATGCAAGAATTCATTCTTGTAATATTCCTCCCTAGCCTCTCAAGATGTCCAGCATTTTTCCCTGTAACCAATTCCCTCTTCAGAAATATAAAAGATCTTGTTTCTACCTGGCCTAGAGAGAGAAAATATTCTAGAGAGAGAAAATTCAGATTTTGAATATTTTTAGATGGAAAAATAACTCTTCTTATTTAAATAAGTTCCCCCAAAACAGAAGTTCAAAAAGATTTTCAGAAGGTGCATTAGAAATTAAGTATAATTTGCTCCTAATCCTAGGGATCCAGATTTTTTAAAAAATCCAAATTAAGGTTTTGATGGGCCAATCAAATTCATCCAAATGTGTGGAGAATATTAATAGAGTAAATAAAAGAAATCACCCCCCAAAAATGAGTAAATACTCACATAAGATGAAGAGTGGACTAAGGACCAAATGAAAACCTAAAAAAATGAATTTTTGACACCTCACAATGGGGATTCCCCCCTCATGAATGAGGCGGCTACTTCACATGTGCAATTGAGTTTTAAATCTTCAAAAATTGGGATATTTCATCTCTCCTCTCTCCTAATTCAAGTCTAGCTCCAAAAAGTAACCTAAATTGACCTAAAAATGGTCAAAAATTGACCAAACTGACTTGAAAAATTCTAGAATCAGTTTGCTTGGTTAGGAGCTCAATTTTTCCTATAAATAAAAGCCTCCCCCTTTGTTGAAAAATAATAGTGTTTATGCACTGTTGGAATCAACCCTTATTTATCCTAGTTAAAGTGATAATTATTAGAATTAAACTTTTTATAATGTTTTTGCTTTTATAAGTGAATTTTGATTAGCCTAGATTACTCCATATTAAATTTTTAAGACAAATTAAGTAGAAAAAATTAAAAAATGGTCAGCCATACAAAGGAGGTTATGGCGAAATTTTTGGAAATAAGTATTATCTTTTATTATGCTAAAAGAGTAATCCCTATCATTTCTTTATTGTAAAAGAGTCATTTTCATGCAAAAAGATGCATATTGGTTATTAATTTTTATGCATAAAAGTATGCATGAAAGGTTAATTTTTTATTATAAAAGTGTTACTTTTATCATTATTAATTTTTATGCATAAAAGTATGCATGAAAGGTTATTTTTTTATTATAAAAGTGTTACTTTTATCATTATTAATTTTTATGCATAAAAGTATGCATGAAAGGTTATTTTTTTAATTATAAAAAAGTTACTTTTATAATTATTAATTTTTATGCATAAAAGTATGCATGAAAGGTTATTTTTTTATTATAAAAGTATTACTTTTATCATTATTAATTTTTATGCATGAAAGGATTTTTTTAATTATAAAAGTGTTACTTTTATTATTATTAATTTTTATGCATAAAAGTATGCATGAAAGGTTATTTTTTTATTATAAAAGTGTTACTTTTATCATTATTAATTTTTATGCATAAAAGTATGCATGAAAGGTTATTTTTTTATTATAAAAGTGTTACTTTCATCATAAATGAGTTTTATGCATAAACACATGCATAAAAGATATTTTTTTATATTAAAAGTGTTATTTTTATTATAAATGATTTTTATGCATAAACACATGCATAAAAGATATTTTTTTATATTAAAAGTATGATTTTCATTATAAATGATTTTTATGCATAAACATATGCATAAAAGATTATTTTTTTATATTAAAAGTGTGACTTTTATCATAAATGATTTTTATGCATAAAAGATATTTTTTTATATTTAAAGTGCGATTTTCGTCATAAATGATTTTTATGCACAAATGGATGCATAAAAGAAATTCTTTATATTAAAAGAATGATTTTCATCACAAATGGTTTTTATGCATAAATGGATGTATAAAAGAAATTCTTCATAATAAAAGAGTGATTTTCATTATCATAAATGATATAAGTATGACTTCATCAGAATTAGATTTTATGCATAAATAAATGCATATAGTAATTTTTATTTAAATAAAGGTTCTCTTAATCCTCTGTTTAATTTCTGCAAAAATTGAAAAAATGAATAAGTAGATAATCTGTGAGAGGAAATTCTATTGTTTCATACTCAGTAAGATGGTAATGAGGAAATTCAATAAAACCATCAAAGTCAGAGATCGGGATAAATGATTATTTTATTCCTCATAGAAAATTCATGTTTAGTTTAGAAATCTGTAAGTAAATATTCAAGAACGAAACTTAGAAAAAGAGAAATTGAAATATTACTTTTCGAAAAAGATAGTTAGGGAAGAACCTTTCTAGACCCAAACTCTGATTCAGACTATTGACCAAGACCTAATTCCTTCGTCAATCTCAATCAATGAGACGATGTGCCTAGTTCAGGTGTAAGATTCCTCCCCAGCCTCTCAAGATATCCAGCATCTTTCCCTGTAATCAATTCCCTCTTCAGAATTATAAGAGATCTCGTCTCTGTGTCTGTTTTGACATAGAGAGAGAAAATATTCTAGAGAGAGAATATTTAGATTTTTAATATTTTTGGATAGAAAATTATCTCATCTTATTAAAATAAGTTTCCCTGAAACAGAAATTCAAAAAGAACTTTCCAATGTGCAATTGGAATTAATTAGAAACGGGTATAAAGGACCTTAGCCTAAGGGTCTAGATTTTCAGACATTTTTGAATTAAATTAAAGTTCCTATGGGCCAATAGCATCAATCCATGTGTGTAGGGAGGAGATAAATCCAATTTTGTAAAAGAAGATACCCAAAAATGAGTAAATTCTCACATAAGATGGAGAAATGACTATGTACAAGGTTTATTAGTAAGAAACTATGAGTAATATCAAAAATATGAGATATTTTGGGTATCCAAAAATGAGTAAATCCTCACATAAGATGAAGAGTTGAAAATGTACAAGGTTTATTAGTAAAAAAATATGAGCAATATTAAAAATATGAGATATTTTGGGTATCCAAAAATGAGTAAATGCTCACATAAGATGAAGAGTTGAAAATGTACAAGGTTTATAGGTAAAAAACTATGAGCAATATTAAAAATATGAGATATTTTGGGTATAATGATTCCATTTTGACACATATGTAAGGAAGGGGAGTCAATTAAAGGAGGTGCATATTTCACATGCTTGAATGAGTTTTAAACTAAAAAATAATGTGATATTTTTATCTCTCCTCTCTCTTGAACCAAACCAAATAAAAAAGGAACCAAACCGAATAAAAAAGAAACCAAACTAGGTCCAAATCTAGTCTAAATTCAACCAAACTGAAATTGGAAAATTCTAGAAATCAGTAAGCTTTGGTTAGAGCCTCCCTCTCTTATAAATAGAACATGAATCCTTTGAAAAAAAAGAGGAGAATTTTACTATTCTAGAACTATACTGAAATAATGCTAATATTTACGATTCTCTAAAATTCTCTCCAATTTGTAAGAAATTGGAGCTTTCCTCTTTCTTCAATCTCCATTGGTGGCTCCATCAATATACTAAACCAAAAAATTGATTGGTTGGGGGTCTCTACCGTGAACAAAGAATCAAGCAATTTGTAAGGTAAGTGGTGAATTTTGAGCTTTTCTATAATCTCTCAATGTTTCTCTCTTCTCAACCCCTCTCAAGCTTGAGAAGCTTAATTGGAATGGTTTTTGAATGCTATTGAAGTAATTAATGAATGATAGAAAAGAATTACATAAATTTACATTTATGCTTAATTCTAATGGTTTTTATGTAATATCTCTCTCTCACTAAAGAAATGGTCATACTCATGACCTATTCTTAATCCAAATGAAGCTTTTCATAAAGCTTTTTCTTAATCCAAGATTAATCTATGCTTAAGACCAAATTAATGGCTTTCCCTATGCTTTTAGTTTATGAATATTGATGATTCAATCCATTATGGGTTAATGATCCAATTAGGGATCATTCTAATCATTCCCTTAATGATAAGCTTTATCTTTTAAAATAATTGAGATTTATTAGTCATAGTAGCGGAGCTATGGCAAAATTTTTATAAAAATTACTCATAAAATAATTTCATTCAAAGCATGAAAAGAGGATTTCCTACCATATTCTAGGAATTATCATCCTAGATTAATTAAAAGAATTTTATTGTAATCATGGAGAATTGGATTTTTATGTTATGCATAATTAAGATGCATAAGAGAAATTCTTTTATTAAAAGAATGATTTTTCATCATAAATGAATTGTATGCATAAAGGATAAAAATTTTATGTTAAAAGAATGATTTTTATCATAAAAGAATTGTATGCATAAACATATGCTTAAAGGATATAATTTTTATATTAAGAGTGTGATTTTCATCATAAATGGAATTTTTGCATAAATAAGATGCATAAGAGAAATTCTTTTATTCTAAAAGTGTAATTCCTACTAAATTGGATTTATGCATAGGAAGATGCATAAAAGATTGATTTTATTTCGAAAGTGTTATTCTCCCAAAAATAGAATTTATGCATGCGTAAAGAAATCTTATATCAAATATAAGAATTCTCTTGTATTCTATAAATAGATATTGAGATGTGATAGGATGAGTTAAGAGTTATATGAGATGTGATAAGATTGAGTATGGGATGAGTGGATGTAGATGTATGGATGTGAATGTGGATGTGTATGTATAGATGTATGCATGTAGATGTGGATATATGAATGTGCATGGAGATGTGGATGTATGCATGAAGATGTAGATGTATAGATGTGGATGTGAATGTGGAGGTGGATGTATGCATGTAGGTGTAGATGTATAGATGTGGATGTGAATGTGGAGGTGGATGTATGCATGTAGATGTAGATGTATGGAGGTGAATGTGAATGTGGATGTGGATGTATGCATAGAGATGTGGATGTCTGCATGTAGATGTAGATATATAGATGTGAATGTGAATGTGGATGTGGATGTATGCATGGAGATGTGGATGTATGCATGGAGATGTGGATGTATACATGTAGATGTAGATGTATGGATGTGAATGTGCATGTAGATGTGGATGTATGGATGAGGATGCATGAATGTGCATATAGATGTGGATGTGAAAATAGATGTATGGATGTAGATGTGGATGTATGGATGTGAGTGTGGATGTGGATGTGGATATATGTATGGATGTGAATATATGATATGTGATGTGAAGGAATCTGAAGTGATGAGATGAAAAATGATGTGATGGGATGAGTATACATTGATTATATTGCCGAGTATTATGGGCTAGGAACTATTGAAAAGGCCCTTGAGTGGACAGGTGGTGAGTGTTCTGGTTGCCAATGATGCCATAGATACTCTGATGAAGGAATGATGGGAAATTAAGAATCAACCGGATAATTTGGAAGATTGTGATCAGTGATACTATGGTTGCATTAAAGGATTGTTTTAAAACTGGTTGAATCTGTGAAAAAGGCAATTTCATATATTGGGGGTGTGTAAGTGGTGTGACTAGTTTTATTTTTGCATGAACATCCGGCTAGGGGGCCTAGGAACTCTTTTCCGTGGTACCCGGGACAAAAATCAAATTCTAAATTGGATCCCATTACTACAGTGGTTGCGCGGTTGGCTAACCCATGGGATCGGATGGGGTTAGGCTAGACTGATGGATCCGTAAATCGAGACTCAATTTCTGTTATTACGATAGATGAAGTAAGTCCCAGTGGATAGTAATTGTTCTATGGATAGGAATCAACGGCTGTGCCTCTTGATGGGAAAAAAAGCATTGATCCCAATGATCCAAGTGCAAGTTTCTTCCTTGATCTGACCAAGTATCTTTATAGGTGCAGTCGGATCAGTTTGATCACTAATGGTCTTGACTACGTTAGAGTAAAAAGTTATCCTGGAGGAATCGCCCGTGTTTTCGGATAAGGGAAGTTTTTCCAGGACCTTCGGTTTTGGAAAAACCGACGGATTAGTTTTTGTCCGGATATCCGTGGACGAGGCCCCGAGTGTGGGACCCTACCTCGCGCAAGAAGTGCTACTTCCGCCTGCTAGTACCCCGAATCTGTTGTGTGGTGGAAACAGGGATCTCACAGTTGGTATCAGAGCAATTTGGCTAATAAAGATCAACTGAGAAGATAAATATGTCAAAAATTTATCAAGAAACACAAAAAGGTTGTAATTGTGTGATATAAGTCTTACAATTTGATATTCAAACTGAAATTCGTAATTTGGTAAGTGGGTCTTCAGATGGAAGTACCGCAATTATATAGAATCCCTGACTTGCTTGAGGCCTAGACATGATGGTATTTACCTTATAATTCCAAGGGCCGTGACTACTAGTATATACCGAGAGTATAATTGCAGCTCTTTTACTGACAGTATGTATGAGTAAATCTAAGACTTGAAATTATAAGCGTTAATGCTATCCAGATGATGATTTCGAATGTGGTTGATATGATTTTTAATTTTGTTTGAGAATTGATGAATTGATTTGGATTCTGATTGAAAAATGATGATTTTTGAAATTTAGTTGAAATATAATAGCCTGAGCGAAACCACAATGAGGATGAATGGGACGAGTCCCTGTGATGATATTCATAACTGGAATAATGATAATGAATTCAGCAAATCACTATGAGATTAGTGGATTGTGCTGTCAGATTGCTACTGTTAACACTTGACCGGTAGATCAAGTTAAGGGATGACAAATTGAGAACTTGCTTGACTGAAATTCCCGTGGGAGGAATGTTCAGAAGGAAATTTTTTGGTCTAATGGACCATTATCATGTTAAAGATATGAATGATATGATATGAATGAATTGTTATTTAATGATGAGTTCTATATAAGGGATATTTATCTCAGTGTTCTGTTGGGTTGACCAGAATATAAGGAACCCCAGAATAAAATTGGATCTTAAGAAAAAGAGTTGTCCTCTACCTTGCGAGATGAGAACATCTCACAATTTTTTAAGTGGGGTAGAATGTAAGATTCCTCCCCAGCCTTGGAGGTATACAGGAGTAAGAATCTCCCTTTCTGATCTTATAATTATTCCCTCTCTAAAATAAAAGAAAAATTGTGTTTAAAAAAAAAGGAAGACCCTTTCCCTAGAATACTTCTCAGGAGTCCCACCTATTTTAAGGATTCAGAACAATGAGTTCAGAAGTAAAAGTTGGTGTTTTGGATACCAAGGTTTTGGTCTTCATTCGAGTACGGCCCAAAAGAAGTTCTTTATCTCTTGGGGAGTATAAGTAGTTATCCCCCAGATATTGTGGACCAAAGAAAGTAAGTGACTTAGCCTACGAACATCTTTTATCTCCTCATCTCAAAGTTCTTAATGCCTTCTATAGAAATATGTGCCAAACCCAAATCATGGAAAGATGGTAAAACTTTAGTTGGCAAGATACCGTTGGCTTCTAGGTTACGCTAGCTCCTTCCTTTATATAAGTCGTAACTTTTACTTATCGCTCACAGTAATCTTACTTCCATCGATCTCCTTTCTTTCTTAATCTCCTTCATGGCTTGGCAACAGGAATTAGTTTTATCCATGATGATTTCTCACCTTCAAGACGCAAGCGAGTTTGTGAAGAAGGATTTTATAGAACTCTACGAGCGCTCACTTTTTCCTCACCTAGGAACTTCTATAGCTCAGACCAAATGGCGGACCTATCAAGACATAACTAGGGTAACACCGTGGGGTCAGCAGCACTTTCGTAACAATGTCTGCTTAGCCATGGTTATTGAAGCTTTGGGTTTGGGTCCCTGATACTACTGTGTCATGAGATCAAGGCATCTTGGGTTTTCTGAGCAGGTCTTCTTACTGGCGTATTTTCTTCCTCATCAAAAGATATGCCTTTACCCCGTTTTTAGCTTGCCTCTCAGAGGTCCTTTTGTTAGATCACCTCATACCACTGAGAAAGGTGCGGCAATAACCAACAGAATTATTCCCATAGATGAGTTACCTTATACGTTCGCAACTTGTGAGTGCTGCTTTTGTGATCATATGATGGACGGGCTTATGGAAGTGTAAAGAGTTCTTCTATCTTTACTGTATATATTCCAAGAATGAATAAAGTTTAAATCTTGTTCTTGTCTTGACCCTTACTCTCTTTGAGACTTTTTTATTTGGTGGTTAATCTTAATTAAATTTTTCTCTAAGTCTCATATTCGTGTATCTTGTGAAATTACTCCCAGTTTTTGCGAGATGAGGACATCTCGCGTTTTTCAAGTGGGAGAGAATGTAAGATTCCTCCCCAACCTCTCAAGATATCCAGCATCTTTCCCTGTAATCAATTCCCTCTTCAGAATTATAAGAGATCTCGTCTCTACCTGTTTTGACATAGAGAGAGAGAAAATATTCTTGAGAGAGATATTCAGATTTTTAATATTTTTGGATAGAAAATTATCTCATCTTATTAAAATAAGTTCCCTTGAAACAGAAATTCAAAAAGAACTTTCCAATGTGCAATTGAAATTAATTGGAAATGGGTATAAAGGACCTTAGCCTAAGGGTCTAGATTTTCAGAAATTTTTGGATTATGGTCCAATTAAGGTTCCTATGGGCCAATAGCATCAATCCATGTGTAGGGAGGAGATAAATCCAATTTTGTAAAAGAAGATACCCAAAAATGAGTAAATGCTCACATAAGATGAAGAGTTGACTATGTACAAGGTTTATTAGTAAGAAACTATGAGTAATATAAAAAATATGAGATATTTAGAGATAAAAATATCACATTATTTTTGAGTTTAAAACTCATTCAAGCATGTGAAATATGCACCTCCTTTAATGGACTCCCCTTCCTTACATATGTGTCAAAATGGAATCATTATACCCAAAATATCTCATATTTTTAATATTCCTCATAGTTTTTTACTAATAAACCTTGTACATTTTCAACTCTTCATCATATGTGAGCATTTACTCATTTTTGGATACCCAACATATCTCATATTTTTAATATTGCTCATAGTTTTTTACTAGCTCAACTGCTATTTCACTTCAACAAGCGGTAAAAAAGGATCCTCTTTGGTGGGATGAGGAATGTGAAGAAGTGTTTGGCAACGTCAAAGAAGTGTTGGGGGAAATTTCAAATATAAAGGCTCTTTAATTTGACAAGCCATTTCATGATGTGAATCCTTCTATTGGGACACACGCAATAGGGGCTATTCTCTTGCAACAACAAGGGAATTAATCCAAGTATATGAGACCGGTTTATTATGCAAAGTAGAGTGAAGAATTGGAGAGACGGAAGACTCTCTACACTTGTAGCAAGAGTAGCATGATCCACGTATAGCTCAATCCAATGGGATTTACATCCCTTTCGGAGCTAGGGATTCAACCCGTACCGGTGCATGGAAGCTTATCCCTTTTGGGAGAGAATGCTATGAACACCACTACCTTGACATAGACTTTACACACACAAGCTCAATCTTGCCATAGCTCATTCACTCATCATCCCATTCATTCATGCATCCAATACAAGAAGGAAGCTAAGCTAATGCATACACAAGCTCAAAGCGTACTTCATTCTTGAGCACTTACTTCCCTAGCATGCACACAAACCTTGAAGCTTAATGGAACTTGAATTAAACATGCATTCTCATTCAGTACTCAAGCAATGCCTTGCCCATGGATAAGCTACAAGCTATGGAGAAGCTTAAGCTTGAATCCACTACTGTAAGATTCCTCCCCCAACCCCTTTTTGATGTCTAGTATCTTCCCCTGTAATCAATCCCTCTTCAGAAATATAAAGGCCTTGTTCTAACTGTTTTAGCCTAGAGAGAGAAAAATATGCTAGAGAGAGAATATTCAGATTATGAATATTTTTGGATAGAAAATTAACTCATCTTATTAAAATAAGTTCCCCTGAAATAGAAATTCAAAAAGAATTTTCCAATGTGCAATTGGAATTAATTGGAAATAAGTATAAAGAACCTTAGTCTAAGGGTCTAGATTTTCAGAAATTTTTAGATTATGGTCCAATTAAGGTTCCTATGGGCCAATAGCATCAATCCATGTGTAGGGAGGAGATAAATCCAATTTGTAAAAGAAGATACCCAAAAATGAGTAAATGCTCACATAAGATGAAGAGTTGAAAATGTACAAGATTTATTAGTAAAAAAACTATGAGCAATATTAAAAATATGAGATATTTTGGGTATCCAAAAATGAGTAAATGCTCACATAAGATGAAGAGTTGAAAATGTACAAGGTTTATTAGTAAATAAACACATATGTAAGGAAGGGGAGTTCTTTAAAGGAGGTGCATATTTCACATAAGATGAAGAGTTGAAAATGTACAAGGTTTATTAGTAAATAAACACATATGTAAGGAAGGGGAGTTCTTTAAAGGAGGTGCATATTTCACATAAGATGAAGAGTTGAAAATGTACAAGGTTTATTAGTAAAAAAACTATGACACATATGTAAGGAAGAGGAGTTCTTTAAAGGAGGTGCATATTTCACATAAGATGAAGAGTTGAAAATGTACAAGGTTTATTAGTAAAAAACTATGAGCAATAAAATTTTGACACATATGTAAGGAAGGGGAATTCTTTAAAGGAGGTGCATATTTCACATGCTTGAATGAGTTTTAAACTTAAAAATAATGTGATATTTTTATCTCTCATCTCTCTTGAACCAAACCAAATCAAAATGGAACCAAATCGAATCAAAAAGTAACCAAACTAGGTCCAAATCTAGTCCAAATTCAACCAAACTGACTTGGAAAATTCTAGAATCAGTTTGTTTGGTTAGGAGCTCAAATTTTCCTATAAATAGAAGCCTCCCCTTGTTGAAAAAAATATAGTGTCTTATGCTTTGTCACTCTACTCCACCTAAGCCAAAATATATAGTGTCTTATGCTTTGTCACTCTACTCCA
The DNA here is from genome assembly GCF_041138505.1 of Cibotium barometz. Taxonomy (NCBI): domain Eukaryota; kingdom Viridiplantae; phylum Streptophyta; class Polypodiopsida; order Cyatheales; family Cibotiaceae; genus Cibotium; species Cibotium barometz. The sequence continues at coordinate 30,992,027 of NC_141095.1, read as the reverse complement.
CCTAAGCCAAAATATATAGTGTCTTATGCTTTGTCACTCTACTCCACCTAAGCCAAAATATATAGTGTCTTATGCTTTGTCACTCTACTCCACCTAAGCCAAAATATATAGAGTCTTATGCTTTGTTACTCTACTCCACCTAAGCCAAATTAGATAGAGTCTTATGCTTTGTTACTCTACTCCACCTAAGCCAAAATATAGAGTGTCTTATGCATTGTTACTCTACTCTACCTAAGCCAAGAGTTGTGAATTCTTTAATAATTCACTAGTTTTTGATACTTCTCTCTTTCTTCAATCCCCATTGGTGGCTCCATCAACATACTAAACCAATTGATTGGTTGGGGGCCTCTACCGTGAATAAAGAATCAAGCAAATTATAAGGTAAGTATATTGAATTTTGATCTTTCTATAATTTCTCAATGATTCTCTCTTCTCAACCCCTCTCAAGCTTGAGAAGTTTAATTGGTATGGTTTTTAAATGCTATTGAAGTTAATTGGTGAATAGTAGTGAAGAGTTACATAATTTAATAAATGCTATAGAAGTCAATTTCCATTTATGTTTAAATTCTAATGGTTTTTATGTAATTTCTCTCTCTCACTCAAGAAATGGTCATACTCATGAACCATTCTCAATCCAAATGAAGCTTTTCATAAAGCCTTTCCTTAATCCAAGATTAAGCTATGCTTGAGGCCAAATTAAGGGCTTTTTGCTATGATTTTAGTTTATGCACATTGATGATTCAATCCATTATGGATTGATGACCCAATTAGAGACCATTCTAATTGTTTTCTTAATGATCCAATTAGAGACCATTATGGATTGATGATCTAATTAGAGACCATTATGGATTGATGATCCAATTAGAGACCATTCTAATTATTTCTTTAATAATGAGCTTTATCCCTTAGAAAAAAATTGAGATTTATCAGTCATAGTAGCGGAGCTATGGCAAAATTTTTATAGAAATTACGCATAAAATAAATTCATTCAAAGTATAAAAAGAGGAATTCCTACCATATTCTAGGAACTATCATCCTAGATTAATTAAAAGAATTTTATTATGCATGGAGATGTGGATGTTGCACGTAGATGTAGATGTATGGATGTGAGTGTGAATGTGGAGGTGGATGTATGCATGGGACGTGGATGTATGCATGTAGAAATAGATGTGTAGATGAGGATGTAAATGGAGATGTGGATGGATGCATGTAGATGTAGAGGTATAGATGTAGATGTGAATGGAGATGTGGATGTATACATGTAGATGTAGATGTATAGATGTAGATGTGGATGTGGAGGTGGATGGATGCATGTAGATGTAGATGTATAGATGTAGATGGGAATGGAGATATGGATGTATGCATGTAGATGTAGTTGTGAATGGAGATGTATATGTATACATGTAGATGTAGATGTATAGATGTAGATGTGGATGTGGATGGGGATGTATGCATGTAGATGTAGGTGTATAGACGTAGATGTGGATGTAGAGGTGGATGTATGCATGTAGATGTAGATGTATAGATGTGGATGTGAATGTGGAGTGGATGTATGCATGTAGATGTAGATGTATGGAGGTGAATGTGAATGTGGCTGTGGATGTATGCATAGGGATGTAGATGTATGCATGTAGATGTGAATGTACTCATATAGTTGTGGATGTATGGATGTGAATATACGATTGTGATGTGAGGGAATCTGAAGTGATGAGATGGAAATGATGTGATGGGATGAGTATACATATAAATGGAATATGGAATAAGTAATGTAGATTGAGGAGGGATAATGTGGAAAAATGAAAGTTAAAATAGAAATTGTATTGTAAACTGTTTGTAAATGCTGTTTGTAAATGCTGTCTGTAAATGATTGTTTTATGTCAAGAATGCTGGGGGGAGCATTTTGACCGTCTTGTGATTAAGGTCGTGATGAGAAAGTTGCAACTGCTGACGGGGAGTCAATGAAGGACGTCTCGCGTAGCAAGGTCGGCCGAGGTCTTGACCAGCCTCGGTGCGATTAAAATGGTGAGCTTCCGGTACGGTGGATGAGGGGCCAAGGAAGCGGCCTATGCGTGAAGCGCTAGGTTACCAGCGAAGGATCCTAGAGGGTGCTGACCATACGGTGCTCGGGCTCTGGGTCGCCTAGGATACCCACGCGTGCGTCGAGGAAGATATTGGAACAGAGTTGGAGTTGTTTTCTGAAATCGAGCATGGATCTGGTTGATTGACCTTGTTGGTCTTCAATGGATGAGTCCATGGCTCCTTATATGGATTTGTTGGTTGATCTTGCTGATCTTCAACGAGAGTCCATTATGTTAAGTGATTATATTGCCAAGTATTATGGGCTAGGAACTATCGAAACGGCTTCTGAGCGTTCTAGTTGCCAATGATGCCATAGATACTCTGATGAAGGAATGATGGGAAATTAAGAATCAATTGGATAAATTGGAAGATGGTGATCAATGATACTATGGTTTTATTAAAGGATTGTTTTAAACTGGTTGAATCTGGTTGAAAAAGGCAATTTCATATTGGGTGTGTGAGTGGTGTGACTAGTTTTATTTTGCATGAACATCCGGCTAGGGGGCCTTGGAACTCTTTTCCTTGGTACCCGGGACAAAACCTAACCAAATTTTTAATTGGATCCCATCACTATAGTGGTTGGGCGGTTGGCTAACCCATGGGATTGGATGGGGTTAGGCTGGACTGATGGATCCGTAAATCGAGACTCAAACTTTTGTTTTTTACGATAGAAAAAATAAAAATAAATCCCGGACAGAAACTGTTCTATGGATAGGAATCAACGGCTGTGCCTCTTGAATGGGGAAAAAAGCGTTGATCCTAATGATCTAAGTGCAAGTTTCTTCCTTGAACTGACTAAGTATCTTATAGATGTAATCGGATCATCTCGATCAGAAATGATCTTGACTACGTTAGAGTAAAAAGTTATCCTGGTGGAATCGCCCGTGCTTTCCGGTAGAGGAAGTTTTTCCGGGTTCGGTTTTGGAACAACCGACAGATTAGTCTCTTATCCGGATATCCGTGGGCGAGGCCCCGATTGTGGGACCCCTGTCCCACGCGAGAAGCGCTACTTCCGCTGCCAGTACCCTGAATCCGTTGCTTGGTGGGAACAGGGATCTTACAGTTGGTATCAGAGCATTTGGTTAATAAAGATCAACTGAGAAGACAAATATGTCAAAAATTTATCAAGAAACACAAAAGGGTTATAATTGTGTGATATAATCCATACAATTTGATATTCAAACTGAAATTCATAATTTGGTAATTGGTTCTTCAGATGGAAGTACCGCAATTATATAGAATCCCTGACTTGCTTGAGGCCTAGACATGATAGTATTTACCTTATAATTCCAAGGGCCGTGATTACCCGTATATATCGAGAGTATACTGCAGCTCTTTACTGACAGTATATACGAGTAAATCTAAGACTTGAAATTATAAGCGTTAATGCTATCTAGATGATGATTTCGAATGTGATTGATATGATTTTTAATTCTGTTTGAGAATTGATGAATGGATTTGGATTCTGATTGAAAATGCTGATTGAAAAATGTTGATTAGTTGAAATATAATGAAACCACAATGAGGGGGAATGGGACGAGTCCCTGTGATGATATTCATAACTAGAATGATGATAATGAATTCAGCCAATCACTATGAGGTTAGTGGGTTGTGCTGTTAGATTGCTACTGTTAATACTTGACCGGTAGATCAAGTTAAGGGATGTCAAATTGAGGACTAGCTTAACTGAAATTCTCGTGAAGGAATGTTCAGAAGGAAATTTTTCGGTCTAATGGACCATTATCATGTTAAAGATATGAATGATAAGATTTGAATGAATTGTTATTTAATTATGAGTTCTATATAAGGGATATTTATCCCAGTATTCTGTTGGGTTGACCAGAATATAAGGAACCCCAGAATAAAGTTGGATCTTAAGAAAAAGAGTTGTCCTCTACCTTGCGAGATGAGGACATCTCGCACTTTTTAAGTGGGGTAGGATGTAAGATTCCTCCCCATCCTTCGAGGTATACAGGAGTAAGAATCTCCCTTTCTGATCTTATAATTATTCCCTCTCTAAAATAAAAGAAAGTTTCTGTTTAAAAAAAAGGAAGACCCTTTTCCTAGAATACTTCTCAGGAGTCACGCCTATTTTAAGGATTCAAAACAATGAGTTCAGAAGTGAAAATCGGTGTTTTGGATACCAAGATTTTGGTTTTCATTCGAGTACGGCCCAAAAGAAGTTCTTTATCTCTTGGGGAGTATAAGAAGTTATCCCCCAGATATTGTGATCCTTATATCTAAATTCAATGAAAGTAGGTGACTTAGCCTACAAGTTTCTTTTATCGCCTCATCTCAAAATTCTTAATGCCTTCTATAGAAAAATGTGTCAAACTCAAATTCATGGAAAGAAGGTAAAACTTTAGTGGCAAGTTACCGATGGCTTCTAGGTTACACTAGCTCCTTCCTCTATATAAGTCGTAATTTTTACTTGCCGCGAGCTCCACCAATTCCCTCATCATTAGTGCCCAAGTGATGTTCTGAGATAAACATCTAGGGAGCATCAGAGTATTTCTCGCAATACAGTGAGTGGGCATATGAATAATACCAATGCCCTCTTCCTTTTTAGGGATTGAAAGTTTGTCCCATGCAAGCCAAGCAGAGACTTTTTTTTTCCCATTACCATTTCTCCAAAGAAAATCTCTAATAGGGCCTATGATTTTCTTCCAGTGGCACTTCCCAATATTCAACATAGTAATCTTACTCCCATCAATCTCCTTTCTTTCTTAATCTCCTTCATGGCTTGGCAACAGGAATTAGTTTTATCCCTGATGATTTCTCACCTTCAAGACGCAAGAGAGTCTGTGAAGAAAGACTTTATAGAACAGTATGAGCGCTCACTTTTTCCTCACCTAGGAACTTTTGTAGCGCAGACCAAATGGCGGACCTATCAAAACATAACTAGGGTAACACCCTGGGGTCAGCAGCACTTTCGTAACAATGTCCGCTTGGCCATGGTTATTGAAGCTTTGGGTTTGGGTCCCCGATACTACTGCGTCATGAGATCAAGGCATCTTGGGTTTTCTGAGCGGGTCTTCTTACTGGCGTGTTTTCTTCCTCATGAGAAGATATGCCTTTATCCCGTTTTTGGCTTGCCTCTCAGAGGTCCTTTTGTTAGATCACCTCATACCACTGAGATAGGTGCGGCAATAACCAGCAGAATCATTCCCATAGATGAGTTACCCTATACTTGTGCAGCTTGTGAGGACTGCTTTTGTGACCATATGATGGACGGGCTTATGGAAGTGTAAAGAGTTCTTCTATCTTTACTGTATAAGTTTCGTGAATGAATAAAGTTTAAATCTTATTCTTATTTTGAATCTTGCTCTCTTTAAGACTTTTCTTGGTGGTTAATCTTGATTAAAATTTTTCTCTAAATCTCATATTCGTGCATCTTGTAAAATTATCCCAGTTTGCGAGATGAGGACATCTCGCATTTTTTAAGTGGGGTAGAATGTAAGATTCCTCCCCCAACCCCTTTTTGATGTCTAGTATCTTCCCCTGTAATCAATCCCTCTTCAGAAATATAAAGGCCTTGTTCTAACTGTTTTAGCCTAGAGAGAGAAAAATATGCTAGAGAGAGAATATTCAGATTATGAATATTTTTGGATAGAAAATTAACTCATCTTATTAAAATAAGTTCCCCTGAAATAGAAATTCAAAAAGAATTTTTCAATGTGCAATTGGAATTAATTGGAAATAAGTATAAAGAACCTTAGTCTAAGGGTCTAGATTTTCAGAAATTTTTAGATTATGGTCCAATTAAGGTTCCTATGGGCCAATAGCATCAATCCATGTGTAGGGAGGAGATAAATCCAATTTGTAAAAGAAGATACCCAAAAATGAGTAAATGCTCACATAAGATGAAGAGTTGAAAATGTACAAGATTTATTAGTAAAAAAACTATGAGCAATATTAAAAATATGAGATATTTTGGGTATCCAAAAATGAGTAAATGCTCACATAAGATGAAGAGTTGAAAATGTACAAGGTTTATTAGTAAATAAACACATATGTAAGGAAGGGGAGTTCTTTAAAGGAGGTGCATATTTCACATAAGATGAAGAGTTGAAAATGTACAAGGTTTATTAGTAAATAAACACATATGTAACGAAGGGGAGTTCTTTAAAGGAGGTGCATATTTCACATAAGATGAAGAGTTGAAAATGTACAAGGTTTATTAGTAAAAAAACTATGACACATATGTAAGGAAGAGGAGTTCTTTAAAGGAGGTGCATATTTCACATAAGATGAAGAGTTGAAAATGTACAAGGTTTATTAGTAAAAAACTATGAGCAATAAAATTTTGACACATATGTAAGGAAGGGGAATTCTTTAAAGGAGCTGCATATTTCACATGCTTGAATGAGTTTTAAACTCAAAAATAATGTGATATTTTTATCTCTCATCTCTCTTGAACCAAACCAAATCAAAATGGAACCAAACCGAATCAAAAAGTAACCAAACTAGGTCCAAATCTAGTCCAAATTCAACCAAACTGACTTGGAAAATTCTAGAATCAGTTTGTTTGGTTAGGAGCTCAAATTTTCCTATAAATAGAAGCCTCCCCTTGTTGAAAAAAATATAGTGTCTTATGCTTTGTCACTCTACTCCACCTAAGCCAAAATATATAGTGTCTTATGCTTTGTCACTCTACTCCACCTAAGCCAAAATATATAGTGTCTTATGCTTTGTCACTCTACTCCACCTAAGCCAAAATATATAGTGTCTTATGCTTTGTCACTCTACTCCACCTAAGCCAAAATATATAGAGTCTTATGCTTTGTTACTCTACTCCACCTAAGCCAAATTAGATAGTGTCTTATGCATTGTTACTCTACTCTACCTAAGCCAAGAGTTGTGAATTCTTTAATAATTCACTAGTTTTTGATACTTCTCTCTTTCTTCAATCCCCATTGGTGGCTCCATCAACATACTAAACCAATTGATTGGTTGGGGGCCTCTACCGTGAATAAAGAATCAAGCAAATTATAAGGTAAGTATATTGAATTTTGATCTTTCTATAATTTCTCAATGATTCTCTCTTCTCAACCCCTCTCAAGCTTGAGAAGTTTAATTGGTATGGTTTTTAAATGCTATTGAAGTTAATTGGTGAATAGTAGTGAAGAGTTACATAATTTAATAAATGCTATAGAAGTCAATTTCCATTTATGTTTAAATTCTAATGGTTTTTATGTAATTTCTCTCTCTCACTCAAGAAATGGTCATACTCATGAACCATTCTCAATCCAAATGAAGCTTTTCATAAGCCTTTCCTTAATCCAAGATTAAGCTATGCTTGAGGCCAAATTAATGGCTTTTTGCTATGATTTTAGTTTATGCACATTGATGATTCAATCCATTATGGATTGATGACCCAATTAGAGACCATTCTAATTGTTTTCTTAATGATCCAATTAGAGACCATTATGGATTGATGATCCAATTAGAGACCATTATGGATTGATAATCCAATTAGAGACCATTCTAATTATTTCTTTAATAATGAGCTTTATCCCTTAGAAAAAAATTGAGATTTATCAGTCATAGTAGCGGAGCTATGGCAAAATTTTTATAGAAATTACGCATAAAATAAATTCATTCAAAGTATAAAAAGAGGAATTCCTACCATATTCTAGGAACTATCATCCTAGATTAATTAAAAGAATTTTATTATGCATGGAGATGTGGATGTTGCATGTAGATGTAGATGTATGGATGTGAGTGTGAATGTGGAGGTGGATGTATGCATGGGACGTGGATGTATGCATGTAGAAATAGATGTGTAGATGAGGATGTAAATGGAGATGTGGATGGATGCATGTAGATGTAGAGGTATAGATGTAGATGTGAATGGAGATGTGGATGTATACATGTAGATGTAGATGTATAGATGTAGATGTGGATGTGGAGGTGGATGGATGCATGTAGATGTAGATGTATAGATGTAGATGGGAATGGAGATATGGATGTATGCATGTAGATGTAGTTGTGAATGGAGATGTATATGTATACATGTAGATGTAGATGTATAGATGTAGATGTATAGATGTAGATGTGGATGTGGATGGGGATGTATGCATGTAGATGTAGGTGTATAGACGTAGATGTGGATGTAGAGGTGGATGTATGCATGTAGATGTAGATGTATAGATGTGGATGTGAATGTGGAGTGGATGTATGCATGTAGATGTAGATGTATGGAGGTGAATGTGAATGTGGCTGTGGATGTATGCATAGGGATGTAGATGTATGCATGTAGATGTGAATGTACTCATATAGTTGTGGATGTATGGATGTGAATATACGATTGTGATGTGAGGGAATCTGAAGTGATGAGATGGAAATGATGTGATGGGATGAGTATACATATAAATGGAATATGGAATAAGTAATGTAGATTGAGGAGGGATAATGTGGAAAAATGAAAGTTAAAATAGAAATTGTATTGTAAACTGTTTGTAAATGCTGTTTGTAAATGCTGTCTGTAAATGATTGTTTTATGTCAAGAATGCTGGGGGGAGCATTTTGACCGTCTTGTGATTAAGGTCGTGATGAGAAAGTTGCAACTGCTGACGGGGAGTCAATGAAGGACGTCTCGCGTAGCAAGGTCGGCCGAGGTCTTGACCAGCCTCGGTGCGATTAAAATGGTGAGCTTCCGGTACGGTGGATGAGGGGCCAAGGAAGCGGCCTATGCGTGAAGCGCTAGGTTACCAGCGAAGGATCCTAGAGGGTGCTGACCATACGGTGCTCGGGCTCTGGGTCGCCTAGGATACCCACGCGTGCGTCGAGGAAGATATTGGAACAGAGTTGGAGTTGTTTTCTGAAATCGAGCATGAATCTGGTTGATTGACCTTGCTGGTCTTCAATGGATGAGTCCATGGCTCCTTATATGGATCTGTTGGTTGATCTTGCTGATCTTCAACGAGAGTCCATCATGTTAAGTGATTATATTGCCAAGTATTATGGGCTAGGAACTATCAAAACGGCTCCTGAGCGTTCTAGTTGCCAATGATGCCATAGATACTCTGATGAAGGAATGATGGGAAATTAAGAATCAATTGGATAAATTGGAAGATGGTGATCAATGATACTATGGTTTTATTAAAGGATTGTTTTAAACTGGTTGAATCTGGTTGAAAAAGGCAATTTCATATTGGGTGTGTGAGTGGTGTGACTAGTTTTATTTTGCATGAACATCCGGCTAGGGGGCCTTGGAACTCTTTTCCTTGGTACCCGGGACAAAACCTAACCAAATTTTTAATTGGATCCCATCACTACAGTGGTCGGGCGGTTGGCTAACCCATGGGATTGGATGGGGTTAGGCTGGACTGATGGATCCGTAAATCGAGACTCAAACTTTTGTTTTCTATGATAGAAAAAATAAAAATAAATCCCGGACAGAAACTGTTCTATGGATAGGAATCAACGGCTGTGCCTCTTGAATGGGGAAAAAAGCGTTGATCCTAATGATCTAAGTGCAAGTTTCTTCCTTGAACTGACTAAGTATCTTATAGATGTAATCGGATCATCTCGATCAGAAATGATCTTGACTACGTTAGAGTAAAAAGTTATCCTGGTGGAATCGCCCGTGCTTTCCGGTAGAGGAAGTTTTTCCGGGTTCGGTTTTGGAACAACCGACGGATTAGTCTCTTATCCGGATATCCGTGGGCGAGGCCCCGAGTGTGGGACCCCTCTCCCGCGCGAGAAGCGCTACTTCCGCTGCCAGTACCCTGAATCCGTTGCTCGGTGGGAACAGGGATCTTACAGTTGGTATCAGAGCATTTGGTTAATAAAGATCAACTGAGAAGACAAATATGTCAAAATTTATCAAGAAACACAGAAGGGTTATAATTGTGTGATATAATTCATACAATTTGATATTCAAACTGAAATTCATAATTTGGTAATTGGTTCTTCAGATGGAAGTACCGCAACTATATAGAATCCCTGACTTGCTTGAGGCCTAGACATGATAGTATTTACCTTATAATTCCAAGGGCCGTGATTACCCGTATATATCGAGAGTATACTGCAGCTCTTTACTGATAGTATATACGAGTAAATCTAAGACTTGAAATTATAAGCGTTAATGCTATCTAGATGATGATTTCGAATGTGATTGATATGATTTTTAATTCTGTTTGAGAATTGATGAATTGATTTGGATTCTGATTGAAAATGCTGATTGAAAAATGTTGATTAGTTGAAATATAATGAAACCACAATGAGGGGGAATGGGACGAGTCCCTGTGATGATATTCATAACTAGAATGATGATAATGAATTCAGCCAATCACTATGAGGTTAGTGGGTTGTGCTGTTAGATTGCTACTGTTAATACTTGATCGGTAGATCAAGTTAAGGGATGTCAAATTGAGGACTAGCTTAACTGAAATTCTCGTGAAGGAATGTTCAGAAGGAAATTTTTCGGTCTAATGGACCATTATCATGTTAAAGATATGAATGATAAGATTTGAATGAATTGTTATTTAATTATGAGTTCTATATAAGGGATATTTATCCCAGTATTCTGTTGGGTTGACCAGAATATAAGGAACCCCAGAATAAAATTGGATCTTAAGAAAAAGAGTTGTCCTCTACCTTGCGAGATGAGGACATCTCGCACTTTTTAAGTGGGGTAGGATGTAAGATTCCTCCCCAGCCTTCGAGGTATACAGGAGTAAGAATCTCCCTTTCTGATCTTATAATTATTCCCTCTCTAAAATAAAAGAAAGTTTCTGTTTAAAAAAAAGGAAGACCCTTTTCCTAGAATACTTCTCAGGAGTCACGCCTATTTTAAGGATTCAAAACAATGAGTTCAGAAGTGAAAATCGGTGTTTTGGATACCAAGATTTTGGTTTTCATTCGAGTACGGCCCAAAAGAAGTTCTTTATCTCTTGGGGAGTATAAGAAGTTATCCCCCAGATATTGTGATCCTTATATCTAAATTCAATGAAAGTAGGTGACTTAGCCTACAAGTTTCTTTTATCGCCTCATCTCAAAATTCTTAATGCCTTCTATAGAAAAATGTGTCAAACTCAAATTCATGGAAAGACGGTAAAACTTCAGTGGCAAGTTACCGATGGCTTCTAGGTTACACTAGCTCCTTCCTCTATATAAGTCGTAATTTTTACTTGCCGCTCACAGTAATCTTACTCCCATCAATCTCCTTTCTTTCTTAATCTCCTTCATGGCTTGGCAACAGGAATTAGTTTTATCCCTGATGATTTCTCACCTTCAAGACGCAAGAGAGTCTGTGAAAAAAGACTTTATAGAACAGTATGAGCGCTCACTTTTTCCTCACCTAGGAACTTCTGTAGCGCAGACCAAATAGCGGACCTATCAAAACATAACTAGGGTAACACCCTGGGGTCAGCAGCACTTTCGTAACAATGTCCGCTTGGCCATGGTTATTGAAGCTTTGGGTTTGGGTCCCCGATACTACTGCGTCATGAGATCAAGGCATCTTGGGTTTTCTGAGCGGGTCTTCTTACTGGCGTGTTTTCTTCCTCATGAGAAGATATGCCTTTATCCCGTTTTTGGCTTGCCTCTCAGAGGTCCTTTTGTTAGATCACCTCATACCACTGAGATAGGTGCGGCAATAACCAGCAGAATCATTCCCATAGATGAGTTACCCTATACTTGTGCAGCTTGTGAGGACTGCTTTTGTGACCATATGATGGACGGGCTTATGGAAGTGTAAAGAGTTCTTCTATCTTTACTGTATAAGTTCCGTGAATGAATAATGTAAGATTCCTCCCCCAACCCCTTTTTGATGTCTAGTATATTCCCCTGTAATCAATTCCTTTTCTGAAATATAAGAGATCTTGTTTGTGACTGTTTTAACCTAGAGAGAGAAAATATTCTAGAGAGAGAATATTCAGATTTTGAATATTTTTGGATAGAAAAATATCTCTTATAATTCAGATGAGTTTCCCTGAAACAGAAATTTAAGAAGAATTTTCCAATGTGCAATTGGAATTAATTGGAAATAGGTATAAAGAACCTTAGCCTAAGGTCTAGATTTTCATAAACCTTTGGATTATGGTCCAATTAAGGTTCCTATGGACCAATAGCATCAATCCATGTGTAGGGAGGAGATAAATCCAAATTGTAAAAAGAAGATACCCAAAAATGAGTAAATGCTCACATAAGATGAAGAGTTGAAAATGTACAAGGTTTATTAGTAAAAAACTATGAGCAATATTAAAATGATTCCATTATGACACATATGTAAGGAAGGGGAGTTTTTTTAAAGGAGGTGCATATTTCACATAAGATGAAGAGTTGAAAATGTACAAGGTTTATTAATAAAAAACTATGAGTAATATTAAAATGATTCCATTATGACACATATGTAAGGAAGGGGAGTTCTTTAAAGGAGGTGCATATTTCACATGCTTGAATGAGTTTAAAACTCATAAAAATTGAGATATTTTATCTCTCCTCTCTCCTAATTCAAGTCTAGTTCCAAAAAGTTAGCTTAAGTGACCTAAAAATGGTCAAAAAGTGACCAAACTGACTTGGAAAATTCTAGAATCAGTTTGTTTGGTTAGGAGCTCAAATTTTCCTATAAATAGAAGCCTCCCCTTGTTGAAAAAAACATAGTCTCTTATGCTTTGTTACTCTACTCCACCTAAGCCAAAATATATAGTCTCTTATGCTTTGTTACTCTACTCCACCTAAGCCAAAATATATAGTCTCTTATGCTTTGTTACTCTACTCCACCTAAGCCAAAATATATAGTCTCTTATGCTTGTTACTCTACTCCACCTAAGCCAAATTAGATAGAGTCTTATGCTTTGTTACTCTACTCCACCTAAGCCAAATTAGATAGTGTCTTATGCTTTGTTACTCTACTCCTCCTAAGCCAAAATATATAGTGTCTTATGCTTTGTTACTCTACTCCACCTAAGCCAAAATATAGAGTGTCTTATGCTTTATTACTCTACTCCACCTAAGCCAAAATATAGAGTGTCTTAGGCATTGTTACTCTACTCTACCTAAGCCAAGAACTATAATTCACTAGTTTTTGATACTTCTCTCTTTCTTCAATCCCCATTGGTGGCTCCATCAACACACTAAACCAATTGATTGGTTGGGGGCCTCTACCGTGAATAAAGAATCAAGCAAATTATAAGGTAAGTATATTGAATTTTGATCTTTTCTATAATTACTCAATGATTCTCTCTTCTCAACCCCTCTCAAGCTTGAGAAGTTTAATTGGTATGGTTTTTTTTAAATGCTATTGAAGTTAATTGGTGAATAGTAGTGAAGAGTTACATAATTTAATAAATGCTATAGAAGTTAATTTCCACTTATATTTAAATTCTAATGGTCAAGAAATGGTCATACTCATGACCCATTCTCAATCCAAATGAAGCTTTTCATAAAGCTTTTCCTTAATCCAAGATTAAGCTATGCTTGAGGCCAAATTAATGACTTTTTGCTATGCTTTTAGTTTATGCACATTGATGATTCAATCCATTATGGATTGATAACCCAATTAGAGACCATTCTAATTGTTTTCTTAATGATCCAATTAGAGACCATTATGGATTGATGATCCAATTAGAGACCATTCTAATTATTTCTTTAATAATGAGCTTTATCCCTTAGAAAAAAATTGAGATTTATCAGTCATAGTAGCGGAGCTATGGCAAAATTTTTATAGAAATTACGCATAAAATAAATTCATTCAAAGCATAAAAAGAGGACTTCCTACCATATTCTAGGAACTATCATCCTAGATTAATTAAAAGAATTTTATTATGCATGGAGATGTGGATGTTGCATGTAGATGTAGATGTATGGATGTGAGTGTGAATGTGGAGGTGGATGTATGCATGGGATGTGGATGTATGCATGTAGAAATAGATGTGTAGATGAGGATGTAAATGGAGATGTGGATGGATGCATGTAGATGTAGATGTATAGATGTAGATATGAATGGAGATGTGGATGTATACATGTAGATGTAGATGTATAGATGTAGATGTGGATGTGGAGGTGGATGGATGCATGTAGATGTAGATGGGAATGGAGATATGGATGTATGCATGTAGATGTAGTTGTGAATGGAGATGTATATGTATACATGTAGATGTAGATGTATAGATGTAGATGTGGATGTGGATGTGGATGTATGCATGTAGATGTAGATGTATAGATGTGGATGTGAATGTGGAGGTGGATGTATGCATGTAGATGTAGATGTATGAGGAGAATGTGAATGTGGATGTGGATGTGGATGTATGCATAGAGATGTGGAAGTATGCATGTAGATGAGAATGTACGCATATAGATGTGGATGTATGGATGTGAATGTGCATGTAGATGTGAATGTATGGATGTGGATGCATGAATGTGCATGTAGATATGGATGTGAAATTAGATGTATGGATGTAGATGTGGATGTGTGGATGTGAATGTGGATGTGGATGTGGATGTGGATATATGTATGGATGTGAATATACGATATGTGATGTGAAGGAACATGAAGTGTTGAGATGGAAAATGATGTGATGGGATGAGTATACATATAAATGGAATATGGAATAAGTAATGTGGATTGATGAGGGATAATGTGGAAAAATGAAAGTAAAAATAGAAACTGTATTGTAAACTGTTTGTAAATGCTGTTTGTAAATGACTGTTTTATGTCAAGATTGCTGGGGGAGCATTGTGACTATCTTGTGATTAAGGTCGTGAGACCTAACTAATAATGTTGCAACTGCTGACGGAGAGTCAATGAAGGACGTCTCGCGTAGCAAGGTCGGCCGAGGTCTTGACCAGCCTCGGTGCGATTAAAATGGTGAGCTTCCGGTACGGTGGATGAGGGGCCAAGGAAGCGGCCTATGAGTGAAGCGCTAGGTCACCTGCGAAGGATCCTAGAGGGTGCTGACCATACGGTTCTCGGGCTCTGGGTCGCCTAGGATACCCACGCGTGCGTCGAGGAAGATTTTGGAACAGAGTTGGAGTTGTTTTCTGAAATCGAGCATGGATCTGGTTGATTGACCTTGCTGGTCTTCAATGGATGAGTCCATGGCTCCTTATATGGATCCGTTGGTTGATCTTGCTGATCTTCAACGAGAGTCCATCTTGATAAGTGATTATATTGCCGAGTATTAAGGGCTAGGAACTAAGAAACGGCCCCTGAGTGGACAGGTGGTGAGCGTCCTAGTTGCCAATGATGCCATAGATACTCTGATGAAGGAATGATGGAAAAATTAAGAATCAACTGGATAAATTTGAAGATGGTGATCAGTGATACCATGGTTTTATTAAAGGATTGTTTTAAACTGGTTGAATCTATGAAAAGGCAATTTCATATTGGGTGTGAGTGGTGTGACTAGTTTTATTTTGCATGAACATCCGGCCAGGGGGCCTTGGAACTCTTTTCCTTGGTACCCGGGACAAAACCTAACTAAATTTTTAATTGGATCCCATCACTACAGTGGTTGGGCGGTTGGCTAACCCATGGGATTGGATGGGGTTAGGCTGGACTGATGGATCCGTAAATTGAGACTCAAACTTTTGTTTTTACGATAGAAAAAAAAAAAATCTGAACAGTAACTGTTCTATGGATAGGAATCAACGGCTGTGCCTCTTGAATGGGGAAAAAAGCGTTGATCCCAATGATCCAAGTGCAAGTTTCTTCCTTGAACTGACTAAGTATCTTATAGATGTAATTAGATCATCTCGATCAGAAATGATCTTGACTACGTTAGAGTAAAAAGTTATCCTGGTGGAATCGCCCGTGCTTCCGGTTAAGAAAGTTTTTCCGGGTTCGGTTTTGGAACAACCGACGGATTAGTCTCTTATCCGGATATCCGTGGGCGAGGCCCCGAGTGTGGGACCCCTGTCCCGCGCGAGAAGTGCTACTTCCGCTGCCAGTACCCCAAATCCGTTGCTCGGTGGGAACAGGGATCTTACAGTTGGTATCAGAGCATTGGGTAATAAAGATCAATTGAGAAGACAAATATATCAAAAATTTATCAAGAAACACAAAAAGGTTATAATTGTGTGATATAATTCATACAATTTGATATTCAAACTGAAATTCATAATTTGGTAATCGGTTCTTCAGATGGAAGTACCGCTATTATATAAGAATCCCTGACTTGCTTGAGGCCTAGACATGATAGTATTTACCTTATAATTCCAAGGGCCGTGACTACGCGTATATACCGAGAGTATACTGTAGCTCTTTACTGACAGTATATACGAGTAAATCTAAGACTTGAAATTATAAGCGTTAATGCTATCCAGATGATGATTTCGAATGTGATTGATATGATTTTTAATTCTGTTTGAGAATTGATGAATTGATTTGGATTCTGATTGAAAAAAAAATGTTGATTTTTAAAAATTAGTTGAAATATAATGAAACCACAATGAGGGGGAATGGGACGAGTCCCTGTGAGGATATTCATAACTAGAATGATGATAACGAATTCAGCAAATCACTATGAGATTAGTGGATTGTGCTGTCAGATTGCTACTGTTAATACTTGACCCGTAGATCAAGTTAAGGGATGTCAAATTGAGAACTTGCTTGACTTAAATTTCTGTGGGGAGGAATGTTCCGAAGGAAACTTTTCGGTCTAATGGACCTTTATCATGTTAAAGATATGAATGATATGATCTGAATGAATTGTTATTTAATGATGAGTTCTATATAAGGGATATTTATCCCGGTGTTCTGTTGGGTTGACCAGAATATAAGGAACCCAGAATAAAATTGGATCTTAAGAAAAAGAGCTGTCCTCTACCTTGCGAGATGAGGACATCTCGCACTTTTTAAGTGGGGTAGAATGTAAGATTCCTCCCCAACCTTCGAGGTATACTGGAGTAAGAATCTTTCTTTCTGATCTTATAATTATTCCCTCTCTAAAATAAAAGAAAATTTCTGTTTAAAAAAGGAAGACCCTTTTCCTAGAATACTTCTCAGGAGTCACGCCTATTTTAAGGATTTAGAACAATGAGTTTAGAAGTGAGAATCGGTGTTTTGGATACCAAGGTTTTGGTTTTCATTCGAGTACGGCCCAAAAGAAGTTCTTTATCTCTTGGGGAGTATAAGAAGTTATCCCCCAGATATTGTGATCCTTATATCTGAATTCAATGAAAGTAGGTGACTTAGCCTACAAGTTTCTTTTATCTCCTCATCTCAAAATTCTTAATGCCTTCTATAGAAAAATGTGTCAAACACAAATCATGGAAAGATGGTAAAACTTCAGTGGCAAGCTACCGTTGGCTTCTAGGTTACGCTAGCTCCTTCCTTTATATAAGTCGTAACTTTTACTTGTCGCTCACAGTAATCTTACTCCCATCAATCTCCTTTCTTTCTTAATCTCCTTCATGGCTTGGCAACAGGAATTAGTTTTATCCCTGATGATTTCTCACCTTCAAGACGCAAGAGAGTCTGTGAAGAAAGACTTTATAGAACAGTATGAGCGCTCACTTTTTCCTCACCTAGGAACTTCTGTAGCGCAGACCAAATGGCGGACCTATCAAAACATAACTAGGGTAACACCCTGGGGTCAGCAGCACTTTCGTAACAATGTCCGCTTGGCCATGGTTATTGAAGCTTTGGGTTTGGGTCCTCGATACTACTGCATCATGAGATCAAGGCATCTTGGGTTTTCTGAGCGGGTCTTCTTACTGGCGTGTTTTCTTCCTCATGAGAAGATATGCCTTTATCCCGTTTTTGGCTTGCCTCTCAGAGGTCCATTTGTTAGATCACCTCATACCACTGAGATAGGTGCGGCAATAACCAGCAGAATCATTCCCATAGATGAGTTACCCTATACTTGTGCAGCTTGTGAGGACTGCTTTTGTGACCATATGATGGACGGGCTTATGGAAGTGTAAAGAGTTTCTCTATCTTTACTGTATAAGTTCCGAGAATGAATAAAGTTTAAATCTTGTTCTTATTTTGAATCTTGCTCTCTTTAAGACTTTTCTTGGTGGTTAATCGTGATTAAAATTTTTCTCTAAGTCTCATATTCGTGCATCTTGCAAAATTATTCCAAGTTGCGAGATGAGGACATCTCGCGTTTTTTAAGTGGGGTAGAATGTAAGATTCCTCCCCCAACCCCTTTTTGATGTCTAGTATATTCCCCTGTAATCAATTCCTTTTCTGAAATATAAGAGATCTTGTTTGTGACTGTTTTAACCTAGAGAGAGAAAATATTCTAGAGAGAGAATATTCAGATTTTGAATATTTTTGGATAGAAAAATATCTCTTATAATTCAGATGAGTTTCCCTGAAACAGAAATTTAAAAAGAATTTTCCAATGTGCAATTGGAATTAATTGGAAATAGGTATAAAGAACCTTAGCCTAAGGTCTAGATTTTCATAAACCTTTGGATTATGGTCCAATTAAGGTTCCTATGGACCAATAGCATCAATCCATGTGTAGGGAGGAGATAAATCCAAATTGTAAAGAGAAGATACCCAAAAATGAGTAAATGCTCACATAAGATGAAGAGTTGAAAATGTACAAGGTTTATTAGTAAAAAACTATGAGCAATATTAAAATGATTCCATTATGACACATATGTAAGGAAGGGGAGTTTTTTTAAAGGAGGTGCATATTTCACATAAGATGAAGAGTTGAAAATGTACAAGGTTTATTAATAAAAAACTATGAGTAATATTAAAATGATTCCATTATGACACATATGTAAGGAAGGGGAGTTCTTTAAAGGAGGTGCATATTTCACATGCTTGAATGAGTTTAAAACTCATAAAAATTGAGATATTTTATCTCTCCTCTCTCCTAATTCAAGTCTAGTTCCAAAAAGTTAGCTTAAGTGACCTAAAAATGGTCAAAAAGTGACCAAACTGACTTGGAAAATTCTAGAATCAGTTTGTTTGGTTAGGAGCTCAAATTTTCCTATAAATAGAAGCCTCCCCTTGTTGAAAAAAACATAGTCTCTTATGCTTTGTTACTCTACTCCACCTAAGCCAAAATATATAGTCTCTTATGCTTTGTTACTCTACTCCACCTAAGCCAAAATATATAGTCTCTTATGCTTTGTTACTCTACTCCACCTAAGCCAAAATATATAGTCTCTTATGCTTGTTACTCTACTCCACCTAAGCCAAATTAGATAGAGTCTTATGCTTTGTTACTCTACTCCACCTAAGCCAAATTAGATAGTGTCTTATGCTTTGTTACTCTACTCCTCCTAAGCCAAAATATATAGTGTCTTATGCTTTGTTACTCTACTCCACCTAAGCCAAAATATAGAGTGTCTTATGCTTTATTACTCTACTCCACCTAAGCCAAAATATAGAGTGTCTTAGGCATTGTTACTCTACTCTACCTAAGCCAAGAACTATAATTCACTAGTTTTTGATACTTCTCTCTTTCTTCAATCCCCATTGGTGGCTCCATCAACACACTAAACCAATTGATTGGTTGGGGGCCTCTACCGTGAATAAAGAATCAAGCAAATTATAAGGTAAGTATATTGAATTTTGATCTTTTCTATAATTACTCAATGATTCTCTCTTCTCAACCCCTCTCAAGCTTGAGAAGTTTAATTGGTATGGTTTTTTTTAAATGCTATTGAAGTTAATTGGTGAATAGTAGTGAAGAGTTACATAATTTAATAAATGCTATAGAAGTTAATTTCCACTTATATTTAAATTCTAATGGTCAAGAAATGGTCATACTCATGACCCATTCTCAATCCAAATGAAGCTTTTCATAAAGCTTTTCCTTAATCCAAGATTAAGCTATGCTTGAGGCCAAATTAATGACTTTTTGCTATGCTTTTAGTTTATGCACATTGATGATTCAATCCATTATGGATTGATAACCCAATTAGAGACCATTCTAATTGTTTTCTTAATGATCCAATTAGAGACCATTATGGATTGATGATCCAATTAGAGACCATTCTAATTATTTCTTTAATAATGAGCTTTATCCCTTAGAAAAAAATTGAGATTTATCAGTCATAGTAGCGGAGCTATGGCAAAATTTTTATAGAAATTACGCATAAAATAAATTCATTCAAAGCATAAAAAGAGGACTTCCTACCATATTCTAGGAACTATCATCCTAGATTAATTAAAAGAATTTTATTATGCATGGAGATGTGGATGTTGCATGTAGATGTAGATGTATGGATGTGAGTGTGAATGTGGAGGTGGATGTATGCATGGGATGTGGATGTATGCATGTAGAAATAGATGTGTAGATGAGGATGTAAATGGAGATGTGGATGGATGCATGTAGATGTAGATGTATAGATGTAGATATGAATGGAGATGTGGATGTATACATGTAGATGTAGATGTATAGATGTAGATGTGGATGTGGAGGTGGATGGATGCATGTAGATGTAGATGGGAATGGAGATATGGATGTATGCATGTAGATGTAGTTGTGAATGGAGATGTATATGTATACATGTAGATGTAGATGTATAGATGTAGATGTGGATGTGGATGTGGATGTATGCATGTAGATGTAGATGTATAGATGTGGATGTGAATGTGGAGGTGGATGTATGCATGTAGATGTAGATGTATGAGGAGAATGTGAATGTGGATGTGGATGTGGATGTATGCATAGAGATGTGGAAGTATGCATGTAGATGAGAATGTACGCATATAGATGTGGATGTATGGATGTGAATGTGCATGTAGATGTGAATGTATGGATGTGGATGCATGAATGTGCATGTAGATATGGATGTGAAATTAGATGTATGGATGTAGATGTGGATGTGTGGATGTGAATGTGGATGTGGATGTGGATGTGGATATATGTATGGATGTGAATATACGATATGTGATGTGAAGGAACATGAAGTGTTGAGATGGAAAATGATGTGATGGGATGAGTATACATATAAATGGAATATGGAATAAGTAATGTGGATTGATGAGGGATAATGTGGAAAAATGAAAGTAAAAATAGAAACTGTATTGTAAACTGTTTGTAAATGCTGTTTGTAAATGACTGTTTTATGTCAAGATTGCTGGGGGAGCATTGTGACTATCTTGTGATTAAGGTCGTGAGACCTAACTAATAATGTTGCAACTGCTGACGGAGAGTCAATGAAGGACGTCTCGCGTAGCAAGGTCGGCCGAGGTCTTGACCAGCCTCGGTGCGATTAAAATGGTGAGCTTCCGGTACGGTGGATGAGGGGCCAAGGAAGCGGCCTATGAGTGAAGCGCTAGGTCACCTGCGAAGGATCCTAGAGGGTGCTGACCATACGGTGCTCGGGCTCTGGGTCGCCTAGGATACCCACGCGTGCGTCGAGGAAGATTTTGGAACAGAGTTGGAGTTGTTTTCTGAAATCGAGCATGGATCTGGTTGATTGACCTTGCTGGTCTTCAATGGATGAGTCCATGGCTCCTTATATGGATCCGTTGGTTGATCTTGCTGATCTTCAACGAGAGTCCATCTTGATAAGTGATTATATTGCCGAGTATTAAGGGCTAGGAACTAAGAAACGGCCCCTGAGTGGACAGGTGGTGAGCGTCCTAGTTGCCAATGATGCCATAGATACTCTGATGAAGGAATGATGGAAAAATTAAGAATCAACTGGATAAATTGGAAGATGGTGATCAGTGATACCATGGTTTTATTAAAGGATTGTTTTAAACTGGTTGAATCTATGAAAAGGCAATTTCATATTGGGTGTGAGTGGTGTGACTAGTTTTATTTTGCATGAACATCCGGCTAGGGGGCCTTGGAACTCTTTTCCTTGGTACCCGGGACAAAACCTAACTAAATTTTTAATTGGATCCCATCACTACAGTGGTTGGGCGGTTGGCTAACCCATGGGATTGGATGGGGTTAGGCTGGACTGATGGATCCGTAAATTGAGACTCAAACTTTTGTTTTTACGATAGAAAAAAAAAAATCCGAACAGTAACTGTTCTATGGATAGGAATCAACGGCTGTGCCTCTTGAATGGGGAAAAAAGCGTTGATCCCAATGATCCAAGTGCAAGTTTCTTCCTTGAACTGACTAAGTATCTTATAGATGTAATTAGATCATCTCGATCAGAAATGATCTTGACTACGTTAGAGTAAAAAGTTATCCTGGTGGAATCGCCCGTGCTTCCGGTTAAGAAAGTTTTTCCGGGTTCGGTTTTGGAACAACCGACGGATTAGTCTCTTATCCGGATATCCGTGGGCGAGGCCCCGAGTGTGGGACCCCTGTCCCGCGCGAGAAGTGCTACTTCCGCTGCCAGTACCCCAAATCCGTTGCTCGGTGGGAACAGGGATCTTACAAATAAAGTTTAAATCTTGTTCTTATTTTGAATCTTGCTCTCTTTAAGACTTTTCTTGGTGGTTAATCTTGATTAAAATTTTTCTCTAAATCTCATATTCGTGCATCTTGTAAAATTATCCCAGTTTGCGAGATGAGGACATCTCGCATTTTTTAAGTGGGGTAGAATGTAAGATTCCTCCCCCAACCCCTTTTTGATGTCTAGTATCTTCCCCTGTAATCAATCCCTCTTCAGAAATATAAAGGCCTTGTTCTAACTGTTTTAGCCTAGAGAGAGAAAAATATGCTAGAGAGAGAATATTCAGATTATGAATATTTTTGGATAGAAAATTAACTCATCTTATTAAAATAAGTTCCCCTGAAATAGAAATTCAAAAAGAATTTTTCAATGTGCAATTGGAATTAATTGGAAATAAGTATAAAGAACCTTAGTCTAAGGGTCTAGATTTTCAGAAATTTTTAGATTATGGTCCAATTAAGGTTCCTATGGGCCAATAGCATCAATCCATGTGTAGGGAGGAGATAAATCCAATTTGTAAAAGAAGATATCCAAAAATGAGTAAATGCTCACATAAGATGAAGAGTTGAAAATGTACAAGATTTATTAGTAAAAAAACTATGAGCAATATTAAAAATATGAGATATTTTGGGTATCCAAAAATGAGTAAATGCTCACATAAGATGAAGAGTTGAAAATGTACAAGGTTTATTAGTAAATAAACACATATGTAAGGAAGGGGAGTTCTTTAAAGGAGGTGCATATTTCACATAAGATGAAGAGTTGAAAATGTACAAGGTTTATTAGTAAATAAACACATATGTAAGGAAGGGGAGTTCTTTAAAGGAGGTGCATATTTCACATAAGATGAAGAGTTGAAAATGTACAAGGTTTATTAGTAAAAAAACTACGACACATATGTAAGGAAGAGGAGTTCTTTAAAGGAGGTGCATATTTCACATAAGATGAAGAGTTGAAAATGTACAAGGTTTATTAGTAAAAAACTATGAGCAATAAAATTTTGACACATATGTAAGGAAGGGGAATTATTTAAAGGAGGTGCATATTTCACATGCTTGAATGAGTTTTAAACTCAAAAATAATGTGATATTTTTATCTCTCATCTCTCTTGAACCAAACCAAATCAAAATGGAACCAAACCGAATCAAAAAGTAACCAAACTAGGTCCAAATCTAGTCCAAATTCAACCAAACTGACTTGGAAAATTCTAGAATCAGTTTGTTTGGTTAGGAGCTCAAATTTTCCTATAAATAGAAGCCTCCCCTTGTTGAAAAAAATATAGTGTCTTATGCTTTGTCACTCTACTCCACCTAAGCCAAAATATATAGTGTCTTATGCTTTGTCACTCTACTCCACCTAAGCCAAAATATATAGTGTCTTATGCTTTGTCACTCTACTCCACCTAAGCCAAAATATATAGAGTCTTATGCTTTGTTACTCTACTCCACCTAAGCCAAATTAGATAGAGTCTTATGCTTTGTTACTCTACTCCACCTAAGCCAAAATATAGAGTGTCTTATGCATTGTTACTCTACTCTACCTAAGCCAAGAGTTGTGAATTCTTTAATAATTCACTAGTTTTTGATACTTCTCTCTTTCTTCAATCCCCATTGGTGGCTCCATCAACATACTAAACCAATTGATTGGTTGGGGGCCTCTACCGTGAATAAAGAATCAAGCAAATTATAAGGTAAGTATATTGAATTTTGATCTTTCTATAATTTCTCAATGATTCTCTCTTCTCAACCCCTCTCAAGCTTGAGAAGTTTAATTGGTATGGTTTTTAAATGCTATTGAAGTTAATTGGTGAATAGTAGTGAAGAGTTACATAATTTAATAAATGCTATAGAAGTCAATTTCCATTTATGTTTAAATTCTAATGGTTTTTATGTAATTTCTCTCTCTCACTCAAGAAATGGTCATACTCATGAACCATTCTCAATCCAAATGAAGCTTTTCATAAAGCCTTTCCTTAATCCAAGATTAAGCTATGCTTGAGGCCAAATTAATGGCTTTTTGCTATGATTTTAGTTTATGCACATTGATGATTCAATCCATTATGGATTGATGACCCAATTAGAGACCATTCTAATTGTTTTCTTAATGATCCAATTAGAGACCATTATGGATTGATGATCCAGTTAGAGACCATTATGGATTGATGATCCAATTAGAGACCATTCTAATTATTTCTTTAATAATGAGCTTTATCCCTTAGAAAAAAATTGAGATTTATCAGTCATAGTAGCGGAGCTATGGCAAAATTTTTATAGAAATTACGCATAAAATAAATTCATTCAAAGTATAAAAAGAGGAATTCCTACCATATTCTAGGAACTATCATCCTAGATTAATTAAAAGAATTTTATTATGCATGGAGATGTGGATGTTGCATGTAGATGTAGATGTATGGATGTGAGTGTGAATGTGGAGGTGGATGTATGCATGGGACATGGATGTATGCATGTATACATGTAGATGTAGATGTATAGATGTAGATGTGGATGTGGAGGTGGATGGATGCATGTAGATGTAGATGTATAGATGTAGATGGGAATGGAGATATGGATGTATGCATGTAGATGTAGTTGTGAATGGAGATGTATATGTATACATGTAGATGTAGATGTATAGATGTAGATGTGGATGTGGATGGGGATGTATGCATGTAGATGTAGATGTATAGACGTAGATGTGGATGTAGAGGTGGATGTATGCATGTAGATGTAGATGTATAGATGTGGATGTGAATGTGGAGTGGATGTATGCATGTAGATGTAGATGTATGGAGGTGAATGTGAATGTAGCTGTGGATGTATGCATAGGGATGTAGATGTATGCATGTAGATGTGAATGTACGCATATAGTTGTGGATGTATGGATGTGAATATACGATTGTGATGTGAGGGAATCTGAAGTGATGAGATGGAAATGATGTGATGGGATGAGTATACATATAAATGGAATATGGAATAAGTAATGTAGATTGAGGAGGGATAATGTGAAAAAATGAAAGTTAAAATAGAAATTGTATTGTAAACTGTTTGTAAATGCTGTTTGTAAATGCTGTCTGTAAATGATTGTTTTATGTCAAGAATGCTGGGGGGAGCATTTTGACCGTCTTGTGATTAAGGTCGTGATGAGAAAGTTGCAACTGCTGACGGGGAGTCAATGAAGGACGTCTCGCGTAGCAAGGTCGGCCGAGGTCTTGACCAGCCTCGGTGCGATTAAAATGGTGAGCTTCCGGTACGGTGGATGAGGGGCCAAGGAAGCGGCCTATGCGTGAAGCGCTAGGTTACCTGCGAAGGATCCTAGAGGGTGCTGACCATACGGTGCTCGGGCTCTGGGTCGCCTAGGATACCCACGCGTGCGTCGAGGAAGATATTGGAACAGAGTTGGAGTTGTTTTCTGAAATCGAGCATGGATCTGGTTGATTAACCTTGCTGGTCTTCAATGGATGAGTCCATGGCTCCTTATATGGATCTGTTGGTTGATCTTGCTGATCTTCAACGAGAGTCCATCATGTTAAGTGATTATATTGCCAAGTATTATGGGCTAGGAACTATCGAAACGGCTCCTGAGCGTTCTAATTGCCAATGATGCCATAGATACTCTGATGAAGGAATGATGGGAAATTAAGAATCAATTGGATAAATTGGAAGATGGTGATCAATGATACTATGGTTTTATTAAAGGATTGTTTTAAACTGGTTGAATCTGGTTGAAAAAGGCAATTTCATATTGGGTGTGTGAGTGGTGTGACTAGTTTTATTTTGCATGAACATCCGGCTAGGGGGCCTTGGAACTCTTTTCCTTGGTACCCGGGACAAAACCTAACCAAATTTTTAATTGGATCCCATCACTACAGTGGTTGGGCGGTTGGCTAACCCATGGGATTGGATGGGGTTAGGCTGGACTGATGGATCCGTAAATCGAGACTCAAACTTTTGTTTTTTACGATAGAAAAAATAAAAATAAATCCCGGACAGAAACTGTTCTATGGATAGGAATCAACGGCTGTGCCTCTTGAATGGGGAAAAAAGCGTTGATCCTAATGATCCAAGTGCAAGTTTCTTCCTTGAACTGACTAAGTATCTTATAGATGTAATCGGATCATCTCGATCAGAAATGATCTTGACTACGTTAGAGTAAAAAGTTATCCTGGTGGAATCGCCCGTGCTTTCCGGTAGAGGAAGTTTTTCCGGGTTCGGTTTTGGAACAACCGACGGATTAGTCTCTTATCCGGATATCCGTGGGCGAGGCCCCGAGTGTGGGACCCCTGTCCCGCGCGAGAAGCGCTACTTTCGCTGCCAGTACCCTGAATCCGTTGCTCGGTGGGAACAGGGATCTTACAACTACCACACAAAGCCTAATAGAGAATCCACAAGCATCAACAAAGAAACATGCACACTAGAGAATAGAGATGAGAAGAGAGAAAAATATCATTTCATTGCATTGAAATAGAAGAGTATTGCTCATACAATAGTGTAGATGGGGAGAGAGAAGAGCTTGCACCTCTATGAACAAGAGGGAGAGCTAGTCTCAAGAGAGCTCAAGCATAAGTTTAGCCCAATGTGTCCATAAGCTCTCAAATGAGCCACTTTTTATACTAAAACTCGTAAAACTCCCAAAACTTCCCATGTGGGATTATTCTCAAGCCCACTCCCACACTCACCCACAACTTGGAACTCTCTACAAGAGCCCTAAATAAGAATGTCAAGTCTCTTGTTTTCCTGCTTCCATCTTTGTGTTGCATCCTTGCATTGATCACCACTCGTCACGCAACACTCCCCCTTCCTATTTTGCGCACGTCCTCGAGCGTGTAGATGCCAAGAAAGAGTAGCATCTCCAATGTGTACCTACAAGCAAAACGATATAGGTGGTTTGTGTGTTCTTTTTTTTTTGAAAGCAAAAGGACTGACAGACAATAACGAAACAAGCAATTTTACTGAATAAGACATGACAATAACCATCCAATTAGCTAGAGGAAGGAAACATTGAAGTAGTGTAGAGATTGAATAGATTTGTTCAAGCCTTAATAATTACTACCTGTAGCTAACTAAAGTAAAGAATGTTTTATGCCAAATGTATTGTTCTTTTCCTAGAAGGCAAAAGACAACAGTTAATCGAGAGACTATCAAGTAGTATACCTAGCCTATGCTAAGTCAAAGATGTCGGTTCAACACTAATAATCCTAACATAATTATGTATTGTCAGACTCTTGATATTGCTTAGTGTTAAGGTTTAATACTTTAAGCACAACGGCGACCATCTTGGATTAGACAAGCATTTCTCTTGGTGCCTTTCTGTCCTTTTTTTCTTTTTTTCTTTTCTTTTCTCTTTTTAAAAAAAAAATTATTTTTATTGTTTTATTGTTTTTTTCTTTTTATTTTTTTTAAAAAATACAAAGAACATGAAAATTAATATAAAAAATTAAAAATTAAAAATTAAAAATTTTAAAAAATACGTGATCAATGCAAGGATGCAACACAAAGATGCAAGTAGGAAAACAAGAGATTTGACATTCTTATTTAGGGCTCTTGTAAAGAGTTCCAAGTTGTAGATGAGTGTGGAAGTGGGCTTGAGAATAATCCCACATGGGAAGTTTTGGGAGTTTTAGGAGTTTTAGTATAAATAGTGGCTCATTTGAGAGCTTATGGACACATTGGGCTAAACTTATGTTGCTTGAGCTCTCTTGAGACTAGCTCTCCCTCTTGTTCATAGAGGTGCAAGCTCTTCTCTCTTCCCATCTACACTATTGTATGAGCAATGCTCTTCTATATCAATGCAATGAGATGATGTTTTTCTCTCTTCTCATCTCTATTTCTCTAGTATACATGCTTCTTTGTTGATGCTAGTGGATTCTCTATTAGGCTTTGTGTGGTAGTGGATTCAAGCTTAAGCTTCTCCATAGCTTGTAGCTTATCCGTGGGCAAGGCATGGCTTGAGTAGTGAATGAGAATGCATGTTTATTTCAAGTTCCATTAAGCTTCAAGGTTTGTGTGCATGCTAGGGAAGTAAGTGCTTGAGAATGAAGTATGCTTTGAGCTTGTGTATGCTTTAGCTTAGCTTCCTTCTTGTATTGGATGCATGAATGAGTGGGATGATGAGTGAATGAGTTATGGCAAGATTGAGCTTGTGTGTGTAAATTCTATGTCAAGGTAGTGGTGCTCATAGCATTCTCTCCCATTCGTGGATAAGCTTTTTTGCACCGGTACGGGTTGAATCCCTAGCTCCGAAAGGGATGCAAATCCCATTGGATTGAGCTACACACGGATCATACTACTCATGCTACAAGTGAGAGAGTCTTCCGTCTCTCCATTGGCACCGCTGCCAGGGAGGAGACTCAAAACCGGTTGAGAAGCTTGCATTACTACCACTAATTCTTTTGGTTTTTAGGTTTAGGGTTAGCACGAGTGTGGAATCTCGGAGCTAGTGATTAGAAGAGAAAAATTAGATTACAAAGACAAAGGAGGGGCCGGATAAGGTTGCAAATTTTATTATTTATGTTTTGTTATATTTTTTTTTACACACACACAAAGAAACCATCATTCATTGAGCAGAGCCGTAGCTCACTACTCACAGAGAGACAACAGCAGGCTAGATAAAGAACTTTTCTGAGACGCTCACTCGCTGAAGGGCCACGAAGTTGGTGGCGTAGGCCCATGGATTGTGACGGTGGCGTCAGAAGCTGAGGTGGTGAAGAGAAGGTTGTGGCCGCAAGAAGGGCGGCTGCAAAGCTGTGAAGGGCCGCAGCAGAGGTGGTGGTCGACGATGAAGAAGGCGAGAAGGAGGCGGAGGCCGCACCGACGGGAGAAAAAGAAGGCGGCGAGAGGCTTGTGATTATATCAGGTCTTCACTCAATCCATGCGACAAAGATCTATATCCTAAGTAGCACTCATCGATGCCTAGCAACCAAACATCTATATTCCACAAGGAATGCAAGAATCTTGGTGGACTGTCCTGCTGAAATGTGCATTGAGCTTTCTAGGATGACAAATATGGAATCCCACAATGTTATGGAGAATGGTACTTATCTTGAGCAACTTTAACAAGTAAGGGATCAATGGATAGCATTTGGGTCTCCACCAAAACCTCAACAAGGGCTTCCAAAGGGTAGTCCTCAAAGAGTACCATGGGAGGTAATGATGTCTTATTCAAGATGCATTTGGTGTTTTCTTTCTCATTTCATATTTTTATTTTTGATAGAGATTTATAGAATACATTGGAGAAAAGTGTGCATCACGTGATTGTCATATGATAGTGAGCACACAAGAGATATTTGATGGTTAGATTACCATCATGAAGAGATACTCACATATTCGTGAGCACACAAATTTTAGCCATTGACAAAGAAGGAAAGGATGGAGATCTTGAAGAAGAACAAACTATTGCAAAGGCCATATTTAGAAGGAAAAAGAAGGTCATCAAGGCTACAATCAAGGCATTCAATTGTAAGATTCCTCTTGATGTCTAGTATCTTCCCCTGTAATCAATCCCTCTTCAGAAATATAAAGACCTTGTTTCTAACTATTTTAACCTAGAGAGAGAAAATATTCTAGAGAGAGAATATTCAGATTTTGAATATTTTTAGATAGAAAAATATCTCTTATAATTCAGATGAGTTCCCCTGAAACAGAAACTTAAAAAGAATTTTCCAATGTGCAATTGGAATTAATTCGAAATAGGTATAAAGAACCTTAGCCTAAGGGTCTAGATTTTCAGAAATCTTTAGACTATGGTCCAATTAAGGTTCCTATGGGCCAATAGCATCAATCCATGTGTAGGGAGGAGATAAATCCAAATTGTAAAAAGAAAATACCCAAAAATGAGTAAATGCTCACATGAGTGAAGAGTTGAAAATGTACAAGGTTTATTAGTAAAAAACTATGAGCAATATTAAAAATATGAGATATTTTGGGTATCCAAAAATGAGTAAATGCTCACATAAGATGAAGAGTTGAAAATGTACAAGGTTTATTAGTAAAAAACTATGAGCAATATTAAAATGATCCCATTATGACACATATGTAAGGAAGGGGAGTTCTTTAAAGGAGGTGCATAATTTACATAAGATGAAGAGTTGAAAATGTACAAGGTTTATTAGTAAAAAAAAAACTATGAGCAATATTAAAATGATTCCATTATGACACATATGTAAGGAAGGGGAGTTCTTTAAAGGAGGTGCATATTTCACATAAGATGAAGAGTTGAAAATGTACAAGGTTTATTAGTAAAAAACTATGAGTAATATTAAAATGATTCCATTATGACACATATGTAAGGAAGGGGAGTTCTTTAAAGGAGGTGCACATTTCACATGCTTGAATGAGTTTTAAACTCATAAAAATGGAGATATTTCATCTCTCCTCTCTCCTCATTTAAGACTAGTTCCAAAAAGTTAGCTTAACTGACCTAAAAATGGTCAAAAAGTGACCTAACTCACTTGGAAAATTCTAGAATCAGTTTGTTTGGTTAGGAGCTCAAATTTTTCTATAAATAGAAGTCTCCCCTTGTTGAAAAATATATAGTGTCTTATGCTTTGTTACTCTACTCCACCTAAGCCAAAATAGATAGTGTCTTATGCTTTGTTACTCTACTCCACCCAAGCCAAAATATATAGTGTCTTATGCTTTGTTACTCTACTCCACCCAAGCCAAAATATATAGTGTCTTATGCTTTGTTACTCTACTCCACCCAAGACAAAATATATAGTGTCTTATGCTTTGTTACTCTGCTCCACCTAAGCCAAAATATATAGTGTCTTATGCTTTGTTACTCCACCTAAGCCAAGAACTGTGAATTCTTTAATAATTCACTAGTTTTTGACACTTCTCTCTTTCTTCAATCCCCATTGGTAGCTCCATCAACATACTAAACCAATTGATTGGTTGGGGGCCTCTACCGTGAATAAAGAATCAAGCAAATTATAAGGTAAGTATATTGAATTTTGATCTTTTCTATAATTACTCAATG
Organism: Cibotium barometz; assembly: GCF_041138505.1. Classification (NCBI taxonomy): domain Eukaryota; kingdom Viridiplantae; phylum Streptophyta; class Polypodiopsida; order Cyatheales; family Cibotiaceae; genus Cibotium; species Cibotium barometz. Next base: position 30,960,686 of record NC_141095.1, on the reverse strand, counting down.
ATTCTCTCTTCTCAACCCCTCTCAAGCTTGAGAAGTATAATTGGTATGGTTTTTTAAATGCTATTGAAGTTAATTGGTGAATAGTAGTGAAGAGTTACATAATTTAATAAATGCTATTGAAGTTAATTTCCATTTATGTTAAATTCTAATGGTTTTTATGTAATTTCTCTCTCTCACTCAAGAAATGGTCATACTCATGACCCATTCTCAATCCAAATGAAGCTTTTCATAAAGCTTTTTCTTAATCCAAGATTAAGCTATGCTTGAGGCCAAATTAATGGCTTTTTTCTATGCTTTTAGTTTATGCACATTGATGATTCAATCCATTATGGATTGATGACCCAATTAGAGACCATTCTAATTATTTCCTTAATGATAAGCTTTATCCCTTAGAAAAAAATTGAGATTTATCAGTCATAGTAGCGGAGCTATGGCAAAATTTTTATAGAAATTACGCATAAAATAAATTTATTCAAAGCATAAAAAGAAGACTTCCTACCATATTCTAGGAACTATCATCCTAGATTAATTAAAAGAATTTTATTATGCATGGAGATGTGGATGTTTGCATGTAGATGTAGATGTATGGATGTGAGTGTGAATGTGGAGGTGGATGTATGCATGGAGATGTGGATGTATGCATGTAGAAGTAGATGTATAGATGAGGATGTAAATAGAGATGTGGATGGATGCATGTAGATGTAGATGTATAGATGTGGATGTGAATGGAGATGTAGATGTATGCATGTAGATGTAGATGTATAGATGTGGATGTGGATGCATGCATGTAGATGTAGATGTATAGATGTGGATGTGGATGTGGAGGTGGATGTATGCATGTAGATGTAGATGTGGATGTAGATGTGGAGGTGGATGTATGCATGCAGATGTAGATGTATAGATGTGGATGTGAATGTGGAGGTGGATGTATGCATGTAGATGTAGATGTATGAGGAGAATGTGAATGTGGATGTGGATGTAGATGTATGCATAGAGATGTGGATGTATGCATGTAGATGAGAATGTACGCATATAGATGTGGATGTATGGATGTGAATGTGCATGTAGATGTGGATGTATGGATGTGGATGCATGAATGTGCATGTAGATGTGGATGTGAAAATAGATGTATGGATGTAGATGTGGATGTGTGGATGTGAATGTGGATGTGGATGTGGAGATGTGAATATATGTATGGATGTGAATGTACGATATGTGATGTGAAGGAATATGAAGTGTTGAGATGGAAAATGATGTGAAGGGATGAGTATACATATAAATGGAATATGGAATAAGTAATGTGGATTGATGAGGGATAATGTGGAAAAATGAAAGTAAAAATAGAAACTGTATTGTAAACTGTTTGTAAATGCTGTTTGTAAATGACTGTTTTATGTCAAGATTGCTGGGGGAGCATTGTGACTATCTTGTGATTAAGGTCGTGGAGACCTAACTGATAATGTTGCAACTGCTGACGGAGAGTCAATGAAGGACGTCTCGCGTAGCAAGGTCGGCCGAGGTCTTGACCAGCCTCGGTGTGATTAAAATGGTGAGCTTCCGGTACGGTGGATGAGGGGCCAAGGAAGCGGCCTATGAGTGAAGCGCTAGGTCACCTGCGAAGGATCCTAGAGGGTGCTGACCATACGGTGCTCGGGCTCTGGGTCGCCTAGGATACCCACGCGTGCGTCGAGGAAGATATTGGAACAGAGTTGGAGTTGTTTTCTGAAATCGGGCATGGATCTGGTTGATTGACCTTGCTGGTCTTCAATGGATGAGTCCATGGCTCTTTATATGGATCTGTTGGTTGATCTTGCTGATCTTCAACGAGATTCCATCTTGATAAGTGATTATATTGCCGAGTATTATGGGCTAGGGATTAGGAAACGGCCCCTGAGTGGACAGGTGGTGAGCGTCCTAGTTGCCAATGATGCCATAGATACTCTGATGAAGGAATGATGGAAAAATTAAGAATCAACTGGATAAATTGGAAGATGGTGATCAGTGATACTATGGTTTTATTAAATTGTTGTTTTAAACTGGTTGAATCTGTGAAAAGGCAATTTCATATTGGGTGTGTGAGTGGTGTGACTAGTTTTATTTTGCATGAACATCCGGCTAGGGGGCCTTGGAACTCTTTTCCTTGGTACCCGGGACAAAACCTAACCAAATTAAAAATTGGATCCCATCACTACAGTGGTTGGGCGGTTTGCTAACCCATGGGATCGGATGGGGTTAGGCTGGACTGATGGATCCGTAAATCGAGGCTCAAACTTTTGTTTTTACGATAGAAAAAAAAAATCCCGGACAGTAACTGTTCTATGGATAGGAATCAACGCTGTGCCTCTTGAATGGGGAAAAAAGCGTTGATCCCAATGATCCAAGTGCAAGTTTCTTCCTTGAACTGACTAAGCATCTTATAGATGTAATTGGATCATCTCGATCAGAAATGATCTTGACTACGTTAGAATAAAAAGTTATCCTGGTGGAATCGCCCGTGCTTTCCAGTAAAGGAAGTTTTTCCGGGTTCGGTTTTGGAACAACCGACGAATTAGTCTCTTATCCGAATATCCGTGGGCAAGGCCCCAAGTGTGGAACCCCTGTCCCGCGCGAGAAGCGCTACTTCCGCTGCCAGTACCCCGAATCCGTTGCTCAGTGGGAACAGGGATCTTACAGTTGGTATCAGAGCCTTTGGTTAATAAAGATCAACTGAGAAGACAAATATATCAAAAATTTATCAAGAGACACAAAAAGATTATAATTGTGTGAGATAATTCATACAATTTAATATTCAAACTGAAATTCGTAATTTGGTAATTGAGTCTTCAGATGGAAGTGCCGCAATTATATAGAATCCCTGACGTGCTTGAGGCCTAGACATGATAGTATTTACCTTATAATTCCAAGGGCCGTGACTACTCGTATATACCGAGAGTATACTGCAGCTCTTTACTGACAGTATATACGAGTAAATCTAAGACTTGAAATTATAAGTGTTAATGCTATCCAGATGATAATTTTGAATGTGATTGATATGATTTTTAATTCTGTTTGAGAATTGATGAATTGATTTGGATTCTGATTGAAAATGCTGATTGAAAAATGTTGATTTTAAAAATTAGTTGAAATATAATGAAACCACAATGAGGGGGAATGGGACAAGTCCCTCTGATGATATTCATAACTAGAAGGATGATAACGAATTCAGCAAATCACTATGAGATTAGTGGGTTGTGCTGTCAGATTGCTACTGTTAATACTTGACCGGTAGATCGAGTTAAGGGATGTCAAATTGAGAACTTACTTGACTGAAATTTCTGTGGAGGAATGTTCCGAAGGAAACTTTTCGGTCTAATGGACCATTATCATGTTAAAGATATGAATGATATAATATGAATGAATTGTTATTTAATGATGAGTTCTATATAAGGGATATTTATCCCAGTGTTCTGTTGGGTTGACCAGAATATAAGGAACCCCAGAATAAAATTGGATCTTAAGAAAAAGAACTGTCCTCTACCTTGCGAGATGAGGACATCTCGCACTTTTTAAGTGGGGTAGAATGTAAGATTCCTCCCCAACCTTCGAAGTATACAGGAGTAAGAATCTTCCTTTCTGATCTTATAATTATTCCCTCTCTAAAATAAAAGAAAGTTTCTGTTTAAAAAAGGAAGACCCTTTCCCTAGAATACTTCTCAGGAGTCCCACCTGTTTTAAGGCTTTAGAACAATGAGTCTAGAAGTGAGAATCGGTGTTTTGGATACCAAGGTTTTGGTTTTCATTCGAGTACGGCCCAAAAGAAGTTCTTTATCTCTTGGGGAGTATAAGAAGTTATCCCCCAGATATTGTGACCCTTATATCTGAATTCAATGAAAGTAGGTGACTTAGCCTACAAGTTTCTTTTATCCCCTCATCTCAAAATTCTTAATGCCTTCTATAGAAAAATGTGTCAAACACAAATCATGGAAAGACGGTAAAACTTCAGTGGCAAGTTACCGTTGGCTTCTAGGTTACGCTAGCTCCTTCCTTTATATAAGTCGTAACTTTTACTTGTCGCTCACAGTAATCTTACTCCCATCAATCTCCTTTCTTTCTTAATCTCCTTCATGGCTTGGCAACAGGAATTAGTTTTATCCCTGATGATTTCTCACCTTCAAGACGCAAGAGAGTCTGTGAAGAAAGACTTTATAGAACAGTATGAGCGCTCACTTTTTCCTCACCTAGGAACTTCTGTAGCGCAGACCAAATGGCGGACCTATCAAAACATAACTAGGGTAACACCCTGGGGTCAGCAGCACTTTCGTAACAATGTCCGCTTGGCCATGGTTATTGAAGCTTTGGGTTTGGGTCCCCGATACTACTGCGTCATGAGATCAAGGCATCTTGGGTTTTCTGAGCGGGTCTTCTTACTGGCGTGTTTTCTTCCTCATGAGAAGATATGCCTTTATCCCGTTTTTGGCTTGCCTCTCAGAGGTCCTTTTGTTAGATCACCTCATACCACTGAGATAGGTGTGGCAATAACCAGCAGAATCATTCCCATAGATGAGTTACCCTATACTTGTGCAGCTTGTGAGGACTGCTTTTGTGACCATATGATGGACGGGCTTATGGAAGTGTAAAGAGTTCTTCTATCTTTACTGTATAAGTTCCGTGAATGAATAAAGTTTAAATCTTGTTCTTATTTTGAATCTTGCTCTCTTTAAGACTTTTCTTGGTGGTTAATCGTGATTAAAATTTTCTCTAAGTTTCATATTCGTGCATCTTGCGAAATTATCCCAAGTTGCAAGATGAGGACATCTCGCGTTTTTTAAGTGGGGTAGAATGTAAGATTCATCCCCCAACCCCCTTTTTGATGTCTAGTATCTTCCCCTGTAATCAATCCCTCTTCAGAAATATAAAGACCTTGTTTCTAACTATTTTAACCGAGAGAGAAAATATTCTAGAGAGAGAATATTCAGATTTTGAATATTTTTAGATAGAAAAATATCTCTTATAATTCAGATGAGTTCCCCTGAAACAGAAATTTAAAAAGAATTTTCCAATGTGCAATTGAAATTAATTGGAAATAGGTATAAAGAACCTTAGCCTAAGGGTCTAGATTTTCAGAAATCTTTAGACTATGGTCCAATTAAGGTTCCTATGGGCCAATAGCATCAATCCATGTGTAGGGAGGAGATAAATCCAAATTGTAAAAAGAAAATACCCAAAAATGAGTAAATGCTCACATGAGTGAAGAGTTGAAAATGTACAAGGTTTATTAGTAAAAAACTATGAGCAATATTAAAAATATGAGATATTTTGGGTATCCAAAAATGAGTAAATGCTCACATAAGATAAAGAGTTGAAAATGTACAAGGTTTATTAGTAAAAAACTATGAGCAATATTAAAATGATCCCATTATGACACATATGTAAGGAAGGGGAGTTCTTTAAAGGAGGTGCATAATTCACATAAGATGAAGAGTTGAAAATGTACAAGGTTTATTAGTAAAAAAAAACTATGAGCAATATTAAAATGATTCCATTATGACACATATGTAAGGAAGGGGAGTTCTTTAAAGAAGGTGCATATTTCACATAAGATGAAGAGTTGAAAATGTACAAGGTTTATTAGTAAAAAACTATGAGTAATATTAAAATGATTCCATTATGACACATATGTAAGGAAGGGGAGTTCTTTAAAGGAGGTGCACATTTCACATGCTTGAATGAGTTTTAAACTCATAAAAATGGAGATATTTCATCTCTCCTCTCTCCTCATTTAAGACTAGTTCCAAAAAGTTAGCTTAACTGACCTAAAAATGGTCAAAAAGTGACCTAGCTGACTTGGAAAATTCTAGAATCAGTTTGTTTGGTTAGGAGCTCAAATTTTCCTATAAATAGAAGCCTCCCCTTGTTGAAAAATATATTGTGTCTTATGCTTTGTTACTCTACTCCACCTAAGCCAAAATAGATAGTGTCTTATGCTTTGTTACTCTACTCCACCTAAGCCAAAATATATAGTGTCTTATGCTTTGTTACTCTACTCCACCCAAGCCAAAATATATAGTGTCTTATGCTTTGTTACTCTACTCCACCCAAGCCAAAATAGATAGTGTCTTATGCTTTGTTACTCTACTCCACCCAAGCCAAAATATATAGTGTCTTATGCTTTGTTACTCTACTCCACCCAAGCCAAAATATATAGTGTCTTATGCTTTGTTACTCTACTCCACCCAAGTCAAAATATATAGTGTCTTATGCTTTGTTACTCTACTCCACCCAAGCCAAAATATATAGTGTCTTATGCTTTGTTACTCTACTCCACCTAAGCCAAAATATATAGTGTCTTATGCTTTGTTACTCTACTCCACCTAAGCCAAAATATATAGTGTCTTATGCTTTGTTACTCCACCTAAGCCAAGAACTGTGAATTCTTTAATAATTCACTAGTTTTTGACACTTCTCTCTTTCTTCAATCCCCATTGGTGGCTCCATCAACATACTAAACCAATTGATTGGTTGGGGGCCTCTACCGTGAATAAAGAATCAAGCAAATTATAAGGTAAGTATATTGAATTTTGATCTTTTCTATAATTACTCAATGATTCTCTCTTCTCAACCTCTCTCAAGCTTGAGAAGTTTAATTGGTATGGTTTTTTAAATGCTATTGAAGTTAATTGGTGAATAGTAGTGAAGAGTTACATAATTTAATAAATGCTATTGAAGTTAATTTCCATTTATGTTAAATTCTAATGGTTTTTATGTAATTTCTCTCTCTCACTCAAGAAATGGTCATACTCATGACCCATTCTCAATCCAAATGAAGCTTTTCATAAAGCTTTTCCTTAATCCAAGATTAAGCTATGCTTGAGGCCAAATTAATGGCTTTTTTCTATGCTTTTAGTTTATGCACATTGATGATTCAATCCATTATGGATTGATGACCCAATTAGAGACCATTCTAATTATTTCCTTAATGATAAGCTTTATCCCTTAGAAAAAAATTGAGATTTATCAGTCATAGTAGCGGAGCTATGGCAAAATTTTTATAGAAATTACGCATAAAATAAATTTATTCAAAGCATAAAAAGAAGGCTTCCTACCATATTCTAGGAACTATCATCCTAGATTAATTAAAAGAATTTTATTATGCATGGAGATGTGGATGTTTGCATGTAGATGTAGATGTATGGATGTGAGTGTGAATGTGGAGGTGGATGTATGCATGGAGATGTGGATGTATGCATGTAGAAGTAGATGTATAGATGAGGATGTAAATAGAGATGTGGATGGATGCATGTAGATGTAGATGTATAGATGTGGATGTGAATGGAGATGTAGATGTATGCATGTAGATGTAGATGTATAGATGTGGATGTGGATGTATGCATGTAGATGTAGATGTATAGATGTGGATGTGGATGTGGAGGTGGATGTATGCATGTAGATGTAGATGTGGATGTGGATGTGGAGGTGGATGTATGCATGCAGATGTAGATGTATAGATGTGGATGTGAATGTGGAGGTGGATGTATGCATGTAGATGTAGATGTATGAGGAGAATGTGAATGTGGATGTGGATGTAGATGTATGCATAGAGATGTGGATGTATGCATGTAGATGAGAATGTACGCATATAGATGTGGATGTATGGATGTGAATGTGCATGTAGATGTGGATGTATGGATGTGGATGCATGAATGTGCATGTAGATGTGGATGTGAAAATAGATGTATGGATGTAGATGTGGATGTGTGGATGTGAATGTGGATGTGGATGTGGAGATGTGAATATATGTATGGATGTGAATGTACGATATGTGATGTGAAGGAATATGAAGTGTTGAGATGGAAAATGATGTGAAGGGATGAGTATACATATAAATGGAATATGGAATAAGTAATGTGGATTGATGAGGGATAATGTGGAAAAATGAAAGTAAAAATAGAAACTGTATTGTAAACTGTTTGTAAATGCTGTTTGTAAATGACTGTTTTATGTCAAGATTGCTGGGGGAGCATTGTGACTATCTTGTGATTAAGGTCGTGGAGACCTAACTGATAATGTTGCAACTGCTGACGGAGAGTCAATGAAGGACGTCTCGCGTAGCAAGGTCGGCCGAGGTCTTGACCAGCCTCGGTGTGATTAAAATGGTGAGCTTCCGGTACGGTGGATGAGGGGCCAAGGAAGCGGCCTATGAGTGAAGCGCTAGGTCACCTGCGAAGGATCCTAGAGGGTGCTGACCATACGGTGCTCGGGCTCTGGGTCGCCTAGGATACCCACGCGTGCGTCGAGGAAGATATTGGAACAGAGTTGGAGTTGTTTTCTGAAATCGGGCATGGATCTGGTTGATTGACCTTGCTGGTCTTCAATGGATGAGTCCATGGCTCTTTATATGGATCTGTTGGTTGATCTTGCTGATCTTCAACGAGATTCCATCTTGATAAGTGATTATATTGCCGAGTATTATGGGCTAGGGATTAGGAAACGGCGCCTGAGTGGACAGGTGGTGAGCGTCCTAGTTGCCAATGATGCCATAGATACTCTGATGAAGGAATGATGGAAAAATTAAGAATCAACTGGATAAATTGGAAGATGGTGATCAGTGATACTATGGTTTTATTAAATTGTTGTTATAAACTGGTTGAATCTGTGAAAAGGCAATTTCATATTGGGTGTGTGAGTGGTGTGACTAGTTTTATTTTGCATGAACATCCGGCTAGGGGGCCTTGGAACTCTTTTCCTGGTACCCGGGACAAAACCTAACCAAATTAAAAATTGGATCCCATCACTACAGTGGTTGGGCGGTTGGCTAACCCATGGGATCGGATGGGGTTAGGCTGGACTGATGGATCCGTAAATCGAGGCTCAAACTTTTGTTTTTACGATAGAAAAAAAAAATCCCGGACAGTAACTGTTCTATGGATAGGAATCAACGGCTGTGCCTCTTGAATGGGGAAAAAAGCGTTGATCCCAATGATCCAAGTGCAAGTTTCTTCCTTGAACTGACTAAGCATCTTATAGATGTAATTGGATCATCTCGATCAGAAATGATCTTGACTACGTTAGAATAAAAAGTTATCCTGGTGGAATCGCCCGTGCTTTCCAGTAAAGGAAGTTTTTCCGGGTTCGGTTTTGGAACAACCGACAAATTAGTCTCTTATCCGAATATCCGTGGGCAAGGCCCCAAGTGTGGAACCCCTGTCCCGTGCGAGAAGCGCTACTTCCGCTGCCAGTACCCCGAATCCGTTGCTCGGTGGGAACAGGGATCTTACAGTTGGTATCAGAGCCTTTGGTTAATAAAGATCAACTGAGAAGACAAATATATCAAAAATTTATCAAGAGACACAAAAAGATTATAATTGTGTGAGATAATTCATACAATTTAATATTCAAACTGAAATTCGTAATTTGGTAATTGAGTCTTCAGATGGAAGTGCCGCAATTATATAGAATCCCTGACGTGCTTGAGGCCTAGACATGATAGTATTTACCTTATAATTCCAAGGGCCGTGACTACTCGTATATACCGAGAGTATACTGCAGCTCTTTACCGACAGTATATACGAGTAAATCTAAGACTTGAAATTATAAGTGTTAATGCTATCCAGATGATAATTTTGAATGTGATTGATATGATTTTTAATTCTGTTTGAGAATTGATGAATTGATTTGGATTCTGATTGAAAATGCTGATTGAAAAATGTTGATTTTAAAAATTAGTTGAAATATAATGAAACCACAATGAGGGGGAATGGGACAAGTCCCTCTGATGATATTCATAACTAGAAGGATGATAACGAATTCAGCAAATCACTATGAGATTAGTGGGTTGTGCTGTCAGATTGCTACTGTTAATACTTGACCGGTAGATCGAGTTAAGGGATGTCAAATTGAGAACTTACTTGACTGAAATTTCTGTGGAGGAATGTTCCGAAGGAAACTTTTCGGTCTAATGGACCATTATCATGTTAAAGATATGAATGATATAATCTGAATGAATTGTTATTTAATGATGAGTTCTATATAAGGGATATTTATCCCAGTGTTCTGTTGGGTTGACCAGAATATAAGGAACCCCAGAATAAAATTGGATCTTAAGAAAAAGAACTGTCCTCTACCTTGCGAGATGAGGACATCTCGCACTTTTTAAGTGGGGTAGAATGTAAGATTCCTCCCCAACCTTCGAAGTATACAGGAGTAAGAATCTTCCTTTCTGATCTTATAATTATTCCCTCTCTAAAATAAAAGAAAGTTTCTGTTTAAAAAAGGAAGACCCTTTCCCTAGAATACTTCTCAGGAGTCCCACCTGTTTTAAGGCTTTAGAACAATGAGTCTAGAAGTGAGAATCGGTGTTTTGGATACCAAGGTTTTGGTTTTCATTCGAGTACGGCCCAAAAGAAGTTCTTTATCTCTTGGGGAGTATAAGAAGTTATCCCCCAGATATTGTGACCCTTATATCTGAATTCAATGAAAGTAGGTGACTTAGCCTACAAGTTTCTTTTATCCCCTCATCTCAAAATTCTTAATGCCTTCTATAGAAAAATGTGTCAAACACAAATCATGGAAAGACGGTAAAACTTCAGTGGCAAGTTACCGTTGGCTTCTAGGTTACGCTAGCTCCTTCCTTTATATAAGTCGTAACTTTTACTTGTCGCTCACAGTAATCTTACTCCCATCAATCTCCTTTCTTTCTTAATCTCCTTCATGGCTTGGCAACAGGAATTAGTTTTATCCCTGATGATTTCTCACCTTCAAGACGCAAGAGAGTCTGTGAAGAAAGACTTTATAGAACAGTATGAGCGCTCACTTTTTCCTCACCTAGGAACTTCTGTAGCGCAGACCAAATGGCGGACCTATCCAAACATAACTAGGGTAACACCCTGGGGTCAGCAGCACTTTCGTAACAATGTCCGCTTGGCCATGGTTATTGAAGCTTTGGGTTTGGGTCCCCGATACTACTGCGTCATGAGATCAAGGCATCTTGGGTTTTCTGAGCGGGTCTTCTTACTGGCGTGTTTTCTTCCTCATGAGAAGATATGCCTTTATCCTGTTTTTGGCTTGCCTCTCAGAGGTCCTTTTGTTAGATCACCTCATACCACTGAGATAGGTGTGGCAATAACCAGCAGAATCATTCCCATAGATGGAAGTGTAAAGAGTTCTTCTATCTTTACTGTATAAGTTCCGTGAATGAATAAAGTTTAAATCTTGTTCTTATTTTGAATCTTGCTCTCTTTAAGACTTTTCTTGGTGGTTAATCGTGATTAAAATTTTCTCTAAGTTTCATATTCGTGCATCTTGCGAAATTATCCCAAGTTGCGAGATGAGGACATCTCGCGTTTTTTAAGTGGGGTAGAATGTAAGATTCATCCCCCAACCCCCTTTTTGATGTCTAGTATCTTCCCCTGTAATCAATCCCTCTTCAGAAATATAAAGACCTTGTTTCTAACTATTTTAACCGAGAGAGAAAATATTCTAGAGAGAGAATATTCAGATTTTGAATATTTTTAGATAGAAAAATATCTCTTATAATTCAGATGAGTTCCCCTGAAACAGAAATTTAAAAAGAATTTTCCAATGTGCAATTGAAATTAATTGGAAATAGGTATAAAGAACCTTAGCCTAAGGGTCTAGATTTTCAGAAATCTTTAGACTATGGTCCAATTAAGGTTCCTATGGGCCAATAGCATCAATCCATGTGTAGGGAGGAGATAAATCCAAATTGTAAAAAGAAAATACCCAAAAATGAGTAAATGCTCACATGAGTGAAGAGTTGAAAATGTACAAGGTTTATTAGTAAAAAACTATGAGCAATATTAAAAATATGAGATATTTTGGGTATCCAAAAATGAGTAAATGCTCACATAAGATGAAGAGTTGAAAATGTACAAGGTTTATTAGTAAAAAACTATGAGCAATATTAAAATGATCCCATTATGACACATATGTAAGGAAGGGGAGTTCTTTAAAGGAGGTGCATAATTCACATAAGATGAAGAGTTGAAAATGTACAAGGTTTATTAGTAAAAAAAAACTATGAGCAATATTAAAATGATTCCATTATGACACATATGTAAGGAAGGGGAGTTCTTTAAAGGAGGTGCATATTTCACATAAGATGAAGAGTTGAAAATGTACAAGGTTTATTAGTAAAAAACTATGAGTAATATTAAAATGATTCCATTATGACACATATGTAAGGAAGGGGAGTTCTTTAAAGGAGGTGCACATTTCACATGCTTGAATGAGTTTTAAACTCATAAAAATGGAGATATTTCATCTCTCCTCTCTCCTCATTTAAGACTAGTTCCAAAAAGTTAGCTTAACTGACCTAAAAATGGTCAAAAAGTGACCTAGCTGACTTGGAAAATTCTAGAATCAGTTTGTTTGGTTAGGAGCTCAAATTTTCCTATAAATAGAAGCCTCCCCTTGTTGAAAAATATATTGTGTCTTATGCTTTGTTACTCTACTCCACCTAAGCCAAAATAGATAGTGTCTTATGCTTTGTTACTCTACTCCACCCAAGCCAAAATATATAGTGTCTTATGCTTTGTTACTCTACTCCACCCAAGCCAAAATATATAGTGTCTTATGCTTTGTTACTCTACTCCACCCAAGCCAAAATAGATAGTGTCTTATGCTTTGTTACTCTACTCCACCTAAGCCAAAATATATAGTGTCTTATGCTTTGTTACTCTACTCCACCCAAGCCAAAATATATAGTGTCTTATGCTTTGTTACTCTACTCCACCCAAGTCAAAATATATAGTGTCTTATGCTTTGTTACTCTACTCCACCCAAGCCAAAATATATAGTGTCTTATGCTTTGTTACTCTACTCCACCTAAGCCAAAATATATAGTGTCTTATGCTTTGTTACTCCACCTAAGCCAAGAACTGTGAATTCTTTAATAATTCACTAGTTTTTGACACTTCTCTCTTTCTTCAATCCCCATTGGTGGCTCCATCAACATACTAAACCAATTGATTGGTTGGGGGCCTCTACCGTGAATAAAGAATCAAGCAAATTATAAGGTAAGTATATTGAATTTTGATCTTTTCTATAATTACTCAATGATTCTCTCTTCTCAACCCCTCTCAAGCTTGAGAAGTTTAATTGGTATGGTTTTTTAAATGCTATTGAAGTTAATTGGTGAATAGTAGTGAAGAGTTACATAATTTAATAAATGCTATTGAAGTTAATTTCCATTTATGTTAAATTCTAATGGTTTTTATGTAATTTCTCTCTCTCACTCAAGAAATGGTCATACTCATGACCCATTCTCAATCCAAATGAAGCTTTTCATAAAGCTTTTCCTTAATCTAAGATTAAGCTATGCTTGAGGCCAAATTAATGGCTTTTTTCTATGCTTTTAGTTTATGCACATTGATGATTCAATCCATTATGGATTGATGACCCAATTAGAGACCATTCTAATTATTTCCTTAATGATAAGCTTTATCCCTTAGAAAAAAATTGAGATTTATCAGTCATAGTAGCGGAGCTATGGCAAATTTTTTATAGAAATTACGCATAAAATAAATTTATTCAAAGCATAAAAAGAAGACTTCCTACCATATTCTAGGAACTATCATCCTAGATTAATTAAAAGAATTTTATTATGCATGGAGATGTGGATGTTTGCATGTAGATGTAGATGTATGGATGTGAGTGTGAATGTGGAGGTGGATGTATGCATGGAGATGTGGATGTATGCATGTAGAAGTAGATGTATAGATGAGGATGTAAATAGAGATGTGGATGGATGCATGTAGATGTAGATGTATAGATGTGGATGTGAATGGAGATGTAGATGTATGCATGTAGATGTAGATGTATAGATGTGGATGTGGATGTATGCATGTAGATGTAGATGTATAGATGTGGATGTGGATGTGGAGGTGGATGTATGCATGTAGATGTAGATGTGGATGTGGATGTGGAGGTGGATGTATGCATGCAGATGTAGATGTATAGATGTGGATGTGAATGTGGAGGTGGATGTATGCATGTAGATGTAGATGTATGAGGAGAATGTGAATGTGGATGTGGATGTAGATGTATGCATAGAGATGTGGATGTATGCATGTAGATGAGAATGTACGCATATAGATGTGGATGTATGGATGTGAATGTGCATGTAGATGTGGATGTATGGATGTGGATGCATGAATGTGCATGTAGATGTGGATGTGAAAATAGATGTATGGATGTAGATGTGGATGTGTGGATGTGAATGTGGATGTGGATGTGGAGATGTGAATATATGTATGGATGTGAATGTACGATATGTGATGTGAAGGAATATGAAGTGTTGAGATGGAAAATGATGTGAAGGGATGAGTATACATATAAATGGAATATGGAATAAGTAATGTGGATTGATGAGGGATAATGTGGAAAAATGAAAGTAAAAATAGAAACTGTATTGTAAACTGTTTGTAAATGCTGTTTATAAATGACTGTTTTATGTCAAGATTGCTGGGGGAGCATTGTGACTATCTTGTGATTAAGGTCGTGGAGACCTAACTGATAATGTTGCAACTGCTGACGGAGAGTCAATGAAGGACGTCTCGCGTAGCAAGGTCGGCCGAGGTCTTGACCAGCCTCGGTTGGATTAAAATGGTGAGCTTCCGGTACGGTGGATGAGGGGCCAAGGAAGCGGCCTATGAGTGAAGCGCTAGGTCACCTGCGAAGGATCCTAGAGGGTGCTGACCATACGGTGCTCGGGCTCTGGGTCGCCTAGGATACCCACGCGTGCGTCGAGGAAGATATTGAAACAGAGTTGGAGTTGTTTTCTGAAATCGGGCATGGATCTGGTTGATTGACCTTGCTGGTCTTCAATGGATGAGTCCATGGCTCTTTATATGGATCTGTTGGTTGATCTTGCTGATCTTCAACGAGATTCCATCTTGATAAGTGATTATATTGCCGAGTATTATGGGCTAGGGATTAGGAAACGGCCCCTGAGTGGACAGGTGGTGAGCGTCCTAGTTGCCAATGATGCCATAGATACTCTGATGAAGGAATGATGGAAAAATTAAGAATCAACTGGATAAATTGGAAGATGGTGATCAGTGATACTATGGTTTTATTAAATTGTTGTTTTAAACTGGTTGAATCTATGAAAAGGCAATTTCATATTGGGTGTGTGAGTGGTGTGACTAGTTTTATTTTGCATGAACATCCGGCTAGGGGGCCTTGGAACTCTTTTCCTTGGTACCCGGGACAAAACCTAACCAAATTAAAAATTGGATCCCATCACTACAGTGGTTGGGCGGTTGGCTAACACATGGGATCGGATGGGGTTAGGCTGGACTGATGGATCCGTAAATCGAGGCTCAAACTTTTGTTTTTACGATAGAAAAAAAAATCCCGGACAGTAACTGTTCTATGGATAGGAATCAACGGCTGTGCCTCTTGAATGGGGAAAAAAGCGTTGATCCCAATGATCCAAGTGCAAGTTTCTTCCTTGAACTGACTAAGCATCTTATAGATGTAATTGGATCATCTCGATCAGAAATGATCTTGACTACGTTAGAATAAAAAGTTATCCTGGTGGAATCGCCTGTGCTTTCCGGTAAAGGAAGTTTTTCCGGGTTCGGTTTTGGAACAACCGATGAATTAGTCTCTTATCCGAATATCCGTGGGCAAGGCCCCAAGTGTGGGACCCTTGTCCCGCGCAAGAAGCGCTACTTCCGCTGCCAGTACCTCGAATCCGTTGCTCGGTGGGAACAGGGATCTTACAGTTGGTATCAGAGCCTTTGGTTAATAAAGATCAACTGAGAAGACAAATATATCAAAAATTTATCAAGAGACACAAAAAGATTATAATTGTGTGAGATAATTCATACAATTTGATATTCAAACTGAAATTCGTAATTTGGTAATTGAGTCTTCAGATAGAAGTGCCGCAATTATATAGAATCCCTGACGTGCTTGAGGCCTAGACATGATAGTATTTACCTTATAATTCCAAGGGCCGTGACTACTCGTATATACCGAGAGTATACTGCAGCTCTTTACTGACAGTATATACGAGTAAATCTAAGACTTGAAATTATAAGTGTTAATGCTATCCAGATGATAATTTTGAATGTGATTGATATGATTTTTAATTCTGTTTGAGAATTGATGAATTGATTTGGATTCTGATTGAAAATGCTGATTGAAAAATGTTGATTTTAAAAATTAGTTGAAATATAATGAAACCACAATGAGGGGGAATGGGACAAGTCTCTCTAATGATATTCATAACTAGAAGGATGATAACGAATTCAGCAAATCACTATGAGATTAGTGGGTTGTGCTGTCAGATTGCTACTGTTAATACTTGACCGGTAGATCGAGTTAAGGGATGTCAAATTGAGAACTTACTTGACTGAAATTTCCGTGGAGGAATGTTCCGAAGGAAACTTTTCGGTCTAATGGACCATTATCATGTTAAAGATATGAATGATATAATCTGAATGAATTGTTATTTAATGATGAGTTCTATATAAGGGATATTTATCCCAGTGTTCTGTTGGGTTGACCAGAATATAAGGAACCCCAGAATAAAATTGGATCTTAAGAAAAAGAACTGTCCTCTACCTTGCGAGATGAGGACATCTCGCACTTTTTAAGTGGGGTAGAATGTAAGATTCCTCCCCAACCTTCGAAGTATACAGGAGTAAGAATCTTCCTTTATGATCTTATAATTATTCCCTCTCTAAAATAAAAGAAAGTTTCTGTTTAAAAAAGGAAGACCCTTTCCCTAGAATACTTCTCAGGAGTCCCACCTGTTTTAAGGCTTTAGAACAATGAGTCTAGAAGTGAGAATCGGTGTTTTGGATACCAAGGTTTTGGTTTTCATTCGAGTACGGCCCAAAAGAAGTTCTTTATCTCTTGGGGAGTATAAGAAGTTATCCCCCAGATATTGTGACCCTTATATCTGAATTCAATGAAAGTAGGTGACTTAGCCTACAAGTTTCTTTTATCCCCTCATCTCAAAATTCTTAATGCCTTCTATAGAAAATGTGTCAAACACAAATCATGGAAAGACGGTAAAACTTCAGTGGCAAGTTACCGTTGGCTTCTAGGTTACGCTAGCTCCTTCCTTTATATAAGTCGTAACTTTTACTTGTCGCTCACAGTAATCTTACTCCCATCAATCTCCTTTCTTTCTTAATCTCCTTCATGGCTTGGCAACAGGAATTAGTTTTATCCCTGATGATTTCTCACCTTCAAGACGCAAGAGAGTCTATGAAGAAAGACTTTATAGAACAGTATGAGCGCTCACTTTTTCCTCACCTAGGAACTTCTGTAGCGCAGACCAAATGTAAGATTCCTCCCCCAAACCCTTTTTGATGTCTAGTATCTTCTTCTATAATCAATCCCTCTTCAGAAATATAAAAGACTTGTTTCTAACTGTTTTAACCTAGAGAGAGAAAATATTCTAGAGAGAGAATATTCAGATTTTTAATATTTTTGGATAGAAAATTATCTCATCTTATTAAAATAAGTTTCCCTGAAACAGAAATTCAAAAAGAACTTTCCAATGTGCAATTGGAATTAATTGGAAATGTGTATAAAGGACCTTAGTCTAAGGGTCTAGATTTTCAAAAATTTTTGGATTATGGTCCAATTAAGGTTCCTATGGACCAATAGCATCAATCCAAGTGTAGGGAGGAGATAAATCCAATTTGAAAAAGAAGATACCCAAAAATGAGTAAATACTCACATAAGATGAAGAGTTGAAAATGTACAAGGTTTATTAGTAAAAAATTATGAGCAATATTAAAAGTATGACATATGTAAGGAAGAGGAGTTCTTTAAAGGAGGTGCATATTTCACATAAGATGAAGAGTTGAAAATGTACAAGGTTTATTAGAAAAAAATTATGAGCAATATTAAAAGTATGACATATGTAAGGAAGGGGAGTTCTTTAAAGGAGGTGCATATTTCACATAAGATGAAGAGTTGAAAATGTACAAGGTTTATTAGTAAAAAACTATGAGCAATATTAAAAATATGACATATGTAAGGAAGGGGAGTTCTTTAAAGGAGGTGCATATTTCACATGCTTGAATGAGTTTTAAACTCATAAAAATTGAGATATTTCATCTCTCCTCTCTCCTCATTCAAGTCTAGTTCCAAAAAGTTAGCTTAACTGACCTAAAAATGGTCAAATATTGACCAAACTGATTTAGAAAATTCTAGAATCAGTTTGTTTGGTTAGGAGCTCAATTTTTCCTATAAATAGAAGCCTCACCCTTGTTGAAAAATATATAGTGTTTATGCATCGTTACTCTACTCCACCTAAGCCAAGAACTGTGAATTCATTTAATAATTCACTAGTTTTTGGAGCTTCCCTCTTTCTTCAATCCCCATTAGTGGCTCCATCAACATACTTAACCAATTGATTGGTTGGGGGCCTCTACTGTGAACAAAGAATCAAGCAAGTTGTAAGGTAATTAGTGAATATTCATCTTTCTATAATTTCTCAATGTTTCTCTCTTCTCAACCCCTCTCAAGCTTGAGAAGTTTAATTGGTATGGTTTTTTTTTAAATGCTATTGAAGTTTGAATAGTAGTGAAGAGTTACATAATTTAATAAATGCTATTGAAGTTAATTTTCATTTATGTTTAAATTCTAATGATTCTTATGTAAATTCTCTCTCTCACTCAAGAAATGGTCATACTCATGACCCATTCTCAATCCAAATCAAGCTTTTCATAAAGCTTTTCCTTAACCCAAGATTAAGCTATGCTTGAGGCCAAATTAATGGCTTTTTCTTATGCTTTTAGTTTATGTATATTGATGATTCAATCCATTATGGATTAAGGATCCAATTAGAGAATCATTTTAATTATTTCCTTAATGATAAGCTTTATCCCTTAGAAAAATTGAGATTTATCAGTCATAGCAGCGGAGCTATGGCAAAATTTTTATAAAAATTATGCATAAAAAAATTTTCATTCAAAGCATAAAAAGAGGACTTCCTACCATATTCTAGGAATCATCATCCTAGATTAATTGAAAGAATTTCATTATAATCATGGAGAAATTGAATTTTAATATTATGCATAAAAGATAAATTTTTATATCAAAAGTGTTATTTTTACCATTTTTATTTTCATGCATAGAAGTATGCATAATGGATAAAATTTTATATCAAAAGTGTTACTTTTATCATTTTTATTTCATACATAAAAGTATGCATAAAAGAAAATTTTTATATCAAAAGTGTTACTTTTATCATTTTTAATTTTCATGCATAGAAGTATGCATAAAGGAAAATTTTTATATCAAAAGTGTTACTTTTATCATTTTTAATTTTCATGCATAGAAGTATGCATAAAGGAAAATTTTTATATCAAAAGTGTTACTTTTATCATTTTTAATTTTCATGCATAGAAGTATGCATAAAGGAAAAATTTTTATATCAAAAGTGTTACTTTTATCATTTTTAATTTTCATGCATAGAAGTATGCATAAAGGAAAATTTTTATATCAAAAGTGTTACTTTTATCATTTTTAATTTTCATGCATAGAAGTATGCATAAAGGAAAAATTTTTATATCAAAAGTGTTACTTTTATCATATTGGATTTCATGCATATAGGTATGCATAAAAGATATTCTTTTTATACTAAAAGTATGATTTTCCTCATAATTGGATTTTATGCTTAACTTAGATGCATAAGAGAAATTCTTTTATTCTAAAAGTATAATTCCCTACCAAATTGAAATCATGCATAAGAAGATGCATAAAAGATTGATTTTAATTTCGAAAGTGTTAGTCTCCTTAAATGGAATTTATGTATAAATAAATGTGTAGAGAAATCTTATATCAAATAAAAGAATTCTCTTTAAAAAAAAAAAAAAAAAAGATATGAAATGTGATAAGATGTGATAAGAGGTGTATGAGATGTGATAAGAATTGATAAGATGCGTATGGAAAGTGATAGGATGTGATAAGAGGTGTGATAAGAGGTGATAAGATGCTTATGAAATAAGTTAGGATGTGATAAGATGAATTAAGATGTGTATGGGGGGATGAGGTAAGAAGTGTATGTGATAGGATAAGATGTATATGGGTTGTGATAGGGCGAGAATGGATGTGATGTAAAAGATTAGATGTGAAGGTATATGGGGTTATATAAATGGGAATGTGAAAATGGATGTATGTATGTGGATGTGTAGATATGGAGATGGGAGTATGGATGTATGAACATGAAAATGGATATATGCATGAAGATGTATATGCATAGATGTAAATGTGGATGTAGATGTGGATGTATAGATGTGAATAGATGTGGATGTATAGATGTGAATGGAAATGTGGATGTGGATGTATGTGAATGTGGATGTAGATGTGGATGTATAGATGTGAATGTGGAATGTGGATGTGGATGTATGTATGTATGTGGATGTAGATGTGGATGTATAGATGTGAATGGGAATGGGGATGTGGATGTATGTGAATGTGAATGTAGATGTGGATGTATGTAGATGTGAATGGATGTGGATGTATAGATGTGAATGAGAATGTGGAAGTGGATGTATGTGAATGTGGATGTATAGATGTGAATGTGGAATGTGGGGATGTAGATGTATGTATGTATGTGGATGTAGATGTGGATGTATAGATGTGAATGGGAATGGGGATGTGGATGTATGTGAATGTGAATGTAGATGTGGATGTATAGATGTGAATGTGGAATGTGGATGTATAGATGTGGATGTATGGGAATGTGGATGTGGATGTATGTGAATGTGAATATGGGATGTGGATGTATAAATGAAGATGTGAAAATGGAGATAAGCATGTAGATGTGGATGTATGGATGTGAATGTGGATATGGATGTGGATGTATGGATGTGGATATGGGTGTGAATATATGATATGTGATGTGAAGGAATTTGAAGTGAAGAGATGGAAAATGAGGTGATTGGATGAGTACACATATAAATGGAATGTAGAATAAGTAATGTGGATTAATGAGGAACAATGTGGAAAAATGAGAGTTAATATAGAAACTGTATTTGTAAACTGTTTGTAAATGCTGTTTGTAAATGGCTGTTTTATGTCAAGAATGCTGGGGAAGCATTTTGACCGTCTTGTGATTAAGGTCGTGGAGACCTAACTGATAAAGTTGCAACTGCTGACGGAGAGTCAATGGAGGACGTCTCGCGTAGCAAGGTCGACCGAGGTCTTGACCAGCCTCGGTTCGATTAAAATGGTGAGCTTCCGGTACGGTGGATGAGGGACCAAGGAAGCGGCCTATGAGTGAAGCGCTAGGTCACCTGCGAAGGATCCTAGAGGGTGCTGACCATACGGTGCTCGGGCTCTGGGTCGCCTAGGATACCCACGCGTGCGTCGAGGAAGATATTGGAACAAGGAGTAAGAGTTGTTTTGTGAAACCGGGCATGGATCTGGTTGACTGACCTTGCTGGTCCTCAACGGATGAGTCCATGGCTCTTTTATATGGATCTGTTGGTTGATCTTGCTGATCTTCAACGAGAGTCCATCTTGATAAGTGATTATATTGCCGAGTATTATGGGCTAGGAACTATGGAAACGGCCTCTGTGTGGACAGGTGGTGAGCGTTCTAGTTGCCAATGATGCCATAGATACTCTGATGAAGGAATGATGGGAAATTATGAATCAACTGGATAAATTGGGAGATTGTGATCAGTGGTACTATGGTTTCATTAAAGGATTGTTTTAAAGTTAGCTGATGCTAAGAAAAAGGCAATTTTCATATTGGGTGTGTAAGTGGTGTGGCTAGTTTTATGTTTGCATGAAATTCCGGCTAGGGGGCCTTGGAACTCTTTTCCTTGGTACCCGGGACAAAACCTAACCAAATTCCAAATTGGATCCCATCACTACAGTGGTTGGGCGGTTGGCTAACCCATGGGATCGGATGGGGTTAGGCTGGACTGATGGATCCGTAAACCGAGACTCAATTTCTGTTATTACGATAGATGAAGTAAGTCCCGGATAGTAATTGTTCTATGGATAGGAATCAACGGCTGTGCCTCTTGATGGGGAAAAAAGCGTTGATCCCAATGATCCAAGTGCAAGTTTCTTCCTTGATCCGACCAAGTATCTTTATAGGTGCAGTTGGATCAGCGTGATCAGTAATGATCTTGACTACGTTAGAGAAAAAAATTATCCTGGTGGAATCGCCCGTGCTTTCCGGGTAAGGGAAGTTTTTTCCGGGTTCGGTTTTGGAAAAACCGACGGATTAGTCTCTTGTCCGGATATCCGTGGACGAGGCCTCGAATGTGGGACCCCTGTCCCGCGCGAGAAGTGCTACTTCCGCTGCTAGTACCCGAATCCGTTGCTCGGAGGGAACAGGGGGATCTCACAGTTGGTATCAGAGCGAGGTTTGAAAGCTAATAAAGATAATTAAATTCTTATCTGAAATTGGTAATAAGAATTCAGAAACAGCATTTTCATAATGTATTTTCATCCCGTAAGCTTCTTTAATGAAGAAATTTTAATCAAAGAAATTGTTTTTATAGATGGAAGTTCCACATTTATCTGGTATTCCCGACCTCACCCAGTCTCAAGATATGATTGCATTTGCCTTCGAGCATCTCATCTCTTCCGCTTCAACTCAAACAAGCCGAGTAAGACTTGCACGCCATTTCAAGGATTTATATTTTCCTACCCCAGTGGAGAGAATACAACATAAGTGGGTTGCAGGGCAATATGTCCACGCTCATTGCAACCGCCGTACAATGCTGTGGCAGAATCTCTCATTGACTATGATCCTGTTAAAGCTGAAAATGGTGCGTGGTGTCATTCTATATCATTCGACACCTCGAAATTTCAGACTTTCATGTCAAATTTATAGACTCCTTAGTCGATTTATCCCTAAGGAGAAAATAATAATTTCCTTCGCAGTTAGAGAACTTATGTAACAGGGCATGACTATGGCCCAGTACCGTCATCTTATACGTCTCTCGAAGAGATTTTGAATTTTGGAGCCGAACCACTCTATGTAATTATTGCAACTTGTATATAAATATACAAATGTTTTTTTTACGGACGATCGGATAAAGAAAAATCTATTTATCAGACTTAAGTCATAGATCTCCAATAAGATCAACTGAGGAGCAAATTATGTCAAAAGTTTATCAAGACGCACAAAAAGGTTGTAATTGTTTGATATAATTCATACAAATTGTTAATTCAAATTGAAATTCGTAAATTAGTAATTGGGTCTTCAATTGGAAGTACCGCAATTGTATGGAACCCTGACTTGCTTGAGACCTAGACATGATGGTATTTACCTTATAGTTTCGAGTATCATGACTATCCGTATATACCGAGGGTATAACTGCAGCTCTTTACCGATAGTATATACGAGTAAATCTAAGACTTGAAATTATAAGCGTTAATGCTATCCAGATGATGATTTCGAATGTGATTGATATGATTTTTAATTCTGTTTGAGAATTGATGAATTGAATTGGATTCTGATTGAAAAATGACGATTTTCGAAATTTAGTTGAAATGTAATAAGCTGAGCGAAACCACAATGAGGATGAATGGGACGAGTCCCAGTGATGATATTCATAACTGGAATGATGATAATGATTTCAGCAAATCACTATGAGATTAGTGGATTATGCTGTCAGATTGCTACTGTTAACACTTGAGACGGTAGATTAAGTTAAGGGATGACAAATTGAGAACTTGCTTAACTAAAATTCCTGTGGAGGAATGTTCAGAAGGAAAATTTTCAGACTAATGGACCATTATCGTGTTAAAGATATGAATGATATGATCTGAATGAATTGTTATTTAATGATGAGTTCTATATAAGGGATAATTATCCCCGTATTCTGTTGGGTTGACCAGAATATAAGGAACCCAGAATAAATTGGATCTTAAGAAAAAGAGTTGTCCTCTACCTTGCGAGATGAGGACATCTCGCACTTTTCAAGTGGGGTAGAATGTAAGATTCTCCCCCAGCCTTAGAGGTATACAGGAGTAAGAATCTCCCTTTCTGATCTTATAATTATTCTCTCTCTAAAATAAAAGAAAGATTCTGTTTAAAAAAGGAAGAACCTTTTTCCTGAATACTTCTCAAGAGTCCCACCTGTTTTAAGATTCAGAACAATGAGTTCAGAAGTGAGAATCGATGTTTTGGATATCAAGGTTTTGGTCTTCATTCGAGTACGGCCCAAAAGAAGTTCTTTATCTCTTGGGAAGAAGTTATCTCCGAGATATTGTGGACCAAAGAAAGTAGGTGATTTAGCTTAGGAACTTCTTTTATCTCATCTCAAAGTTTGAATGCCTTCTATAGAAAAATGTGCCAAACCCAAATCATGGAAAGACGGTAAAACTTCAGTGGCAAGTTACCGTTGGCTTCTAAGTTACGCTAGCTCCTTCCTTTATATAAGTCGTAACTTTTACTTATCGCTCACAGTAATCTTACTCCCATCGATCTCCTTTCTTCCTAATCTCCTTCATGGCTTGGCAACAAGAATTAGTTTTATCCATAATGATTCCTCACCTTCAAGACGCAAGTGAGTCTGTGAAGAAGGATTTTATAGAACAGTATGAGCGCTCACTTTTCCCTCACTTGGGAACTTCTGTAGCGCAGACCAAATGGCGGACCTATCAAGACATAACTAGGGTAACACCCTGGGGTCAGCAGCACTTCCGTAACAATGTCCGCTTGGCCATGGTTATTGAAGCTTTGGGTTTGGGTCCCCGATACTACTGCGTCATGAGATCAAGACATCCTGGGTTTTCTGAGCGGGTCTTCTTACTGGCGTGTTTTCTTCCTCATGAGAAGATATGCCTTTACCCCATTTTTGGCTTGCCTCTCAGAGGTCCTTTCGTTAGAACACCTCATACCACTGAGATAGGCGCAGCAATAACCCACAGAATCATTCCCATAGATGAGTTACCTTATACTTGTGCAGCTTGTGAGGACTGCTTTTGTGACCATATGATGGACGGGCTTATGGAAGTGTAAAGAGTTCCTCTATCTTTACTGTATAAGTTCCGAGAATGAATAAAGTTTAAATCTTGTTCGTATTTTGAATCTTGCTCTCTTTAAGACTTATCTTGGTGGTTAATCTTGATTAAAATTTTTCTCTAAGTCTCATATTCGTGAATCTTGCGAAATTATCACAAGTTGCGAGATGAGGACATCTCGCGTTTTTTAAGTGGGGTAGAATGTAAGATTCCTCCCCCAAACCCTTTTTGATGTCTAGTATCTTCTTCTATAATCAATCCCTCTTCAGAAATATAAAAGACTTGTTTCTAACTGTTTTAACCTAGAGAGAGAAAATATTCTAGAGAGAGAATATTCAGATTTTTAATATTTTTGGATAGAAAATTATCTCATCTTATTAAAATAAGTTTCCCTGAAACAGAAATTCAAAAAGAAATTTCCAATGTGCAATTGGAATTAATTGGAAATGTGTATAAAGGACCTTAGTCTAAGGGTCTAGATTTTCAAAAATTTTTGGATTATGGTCCAATTAAGGTTCCTATGGACCAATAGCATCAATCCAAGTGTAGGGAGGAGATAAATCCAATTTGAAAAAGAAGATACCCAAAAATGAGTAAATACTCACATAAGATGAAGAGTTGAAAATGTACAAGGTTTATTAGTAAAAAATTATGAGCAATATTAAAAGTATGACATATGTAAGGAAGAGGAGTTCTTTAAAGGAGGTGCATATTTCACATAAGATGAAGAGTTGAAAATGTACAAGGTTTATTAGAAAAAAATTATGAGCAATATTAAAAGTATGACATATGTAAGGAAGGGGAGTTCTTTAAAGGAGGTGCATATTTCACATAAGATGAAGAGTTGAAAATGTACAAGGTTTATTAGTAAAAAACTATGAGCAATATTAAAAATATGACATATGTAAGGAAGGGGAGTTCTTTAAAGGAGGTGCATATTTCACATGCTTGAATGAGTTTTAAACTCATAAAAATTGAGATATTTCATCTCTCCTCTCTCCTCATTCAAGTCTAGTTCCAAAAAGTTAGCTTAACTGACCTAAAAATGGTCAAATATTGACCAAACTGATTTAGAAAATTCTAGAATCAGTTTGTTTGGTTAGGAGCTCAATTTTTCCTATAAATAGAAGCCTCACCCTTGTTGAAAAATATATAGTGTTTATGCATCGTTACTCTACTCCACCTAAGCCAAGAACTGTGAATTCATTTAATAATTCACTAGTTTTTGGAGCTTCCCTCTTTCTTCAATCCCCATTAGTGGCTCCATCAACATACTTAACCAATTGATTGGTTGGGGGCCTCTACCGTGAACAAAGAATCAAGCAAGTTGTAAGGTAATTAGTGAATATTCATCTTTCTATAATTTCTCAATGTTTCTCTCTTCTCAACCCCTCTCAAGCTTGAGAAGTTTAATTGGTATGGTTTTTTTTTAAATGCTATTGAAGTTTGAATAGTAGTGAAGAGTTACATAATTTAATAAATGCTATTGAAGTTAATTTTCATTTATGTTTAAATTCTAATGATTCTTATGTAAATTCTCTCTCTCACTCAAGAAATGGTCATACTCATGACCCATTCTCAATCCAAATCAAGCTTTTCATAAAGCTTTTCCTTAACCCAAGATTAAGCTATGCTTGAGGCCAAATTAATGGCTTTTTCTTATGCTTTTAGTTTATGTATATTGATGATTCAATCCATTATGGATTAAGGATCCAATTAGAGAATCATTTTAATTATTTTCTTAATGATAAGCTTTATCCCTTAGAAAAATTGAGATTTATCAGTCATAGCAGCGGAGCTATGGCAAAATTTTTATAAAAATTATGCATAAAAAAATTTTCATTCAAAGCATAAAAAGAGGACTTCCTACCATATTCTAGGAATCATCATCCTAGATTAATTGAAAGAATTTCATTATAATCATGGAGAAATTGAATTTTAATATTATGCATAAAAGATAAATTTTTATATCAAAAGTGTTATTTTTACCATTTTTATTTTCATGCATAGAAGTATGCATAATGGATAAAATTTTATATCAAAAGTGTTACTTTTATCATTTTTATTTCATACATAAAAGTATGCATAAAAGAAAATTTTTATATCAAAAGTGTTACTTTTATCATTTTTAATTTTCATGCATAGAAGTATGCATAAAGGAAAATTTTTATATCAAAAGTGTTACTTTTATCATTTTTAATTTTCATGCATAGAAGTATGCATAAAGGAAAATTTTTATATCAAAAGTGTTACTTTTATCATTTTTAATTTTCATGCATAGAAGTATGCATAAAGGAAAAATTTTTATATCAAAAGTGTTACTTTTATCATTTTTAATTTTCATGCATAGAAGTATGCATAAAGGAAAATTTTTATATCAAAAGTGTTACTTTTATCATTTTTAATTTTCATGCATAGAAGTATGCATAAAGGAAAAATTTTTATATCAAAAGTGTTACTTTTATCATATTGGATTTCATGCATATAGGTATGCATAAAAGATATTCTTTTTATACTAAAAGTATGATTTTCCTCATAATTGGATTTTATGCTTAACTTAGATGCATAAGAGAAATTCTTTTATTCTAAAAGTATAATTCCCTACCAAATTGAAATCATGCATAAGAAGATGCATAAAAGATTGATTTTAATTTCGAAAGTGTTAGTCTCCTTAAATGGAATTTATGTATAAATAAATGTGTAGAGAAATCTTATATCAAATAAAAGAATTCTCTTTAAAAAAAAAAAAAAAAAAGATATGAAATGTGATAAGATGTGATAAGAGGTGTATGAGATGTGATAAGAATTGATAAGATGCGTATGGAAAGTGATAGGATGTGATAAGAGGTGTGATAAGAGGTGATAAGATGCTTATGAAATAAGTTAGGATGTGATAAGATGAATTAAGATGTGTATGGGGGGATGAGGTAAGAAGTGTATGTGATAGGATAAGATGTATATGGGTTGTGATAGGGCGAGAATGGATGTGATATAAAAGATTAGATGTGAAGGTATATGGGGTTATATAAATGGGAATGTGAAAATGGATGTATGTATGTGGATGTGTAGATATGGAGATGGGAGTATGGATGTATGAACATGAAAATGGATATATGCATGAAGATGTATATGCATAGATGTAAATGTGGATGTAGATGTGGATGTATAGATGTGAATAGATGTGGATGTATAGATGTGAATGGAAATGTGGATGTGGATGTATGTGAATGTGGATGTAGATGTGGATGTATAGATGTGAATGTGGAATGTGGATGTGGATGTATGTATGTACGTGGATGTAGATGTGGATGTATAGATGTGAATGGGAATGGGGATGTGGATGTATGTGAATGTGAATGTAGATGTGGATGTATGTAGATGTGAATGGATGTGGATGTATAGATGTGAATGAGAATGTGGAAGTGGATGTATGTGAATGTGGATGTATAGATGTGAATGTGGAATGTGGGGATGTAGATGTATGTATGTATGTGGATGTAGATGTGGATGTATAGATGTGAATGGGAATGGGGATGTGGATGTATGTGAATGTGAATGTAGATGTGGATGTATAGATGTGAATGTGGAATGTGGATGTATAGATGTGGATGTATGGGAATGTGGATGTGGATGTATGTGAATGTGAATATGGGATGTGGATGTATAAATGAAGATGTGAAAATGGAGATAAGCATGTAGATGTGGATGTATGGATGTGAATGTGGATATGGATGTGGATGTATGGATGTGGATATGGGTGTGAATATATGATATGTGATGTGAAGGAATTTGAAGTGAAGAGATGGAAAATGAGGTGATTGGATGAGTACACATATAAATGGAATGTAGAATAAGTAATGTGGATTAATGAGGAACAATGTGGAAAAATGAGAGTTAATATAGAAACTGTATTTGTAAACTGTTTGTAAATGCTGTTTGTAAATGGCTGTTTTATGTCAAGAATGCTGGGGAAGCATTTTGACCGTCTTGTGATTAAGGTCGTGGAGACCTAACTGATAAAGTTGCAACTGCTGACGGAGAGTCAATGGAGGACGTCTCGCGTAGCAAGGTCGACCGAGGTCTTGACCAGCCTCGGTTCGATTAAAATGGTGAGCTTCCGGTACGGTGGATGAGGGACCAAGGAAGCGGCCTATGAGTGAAGCGCTAGGTCACCTGCGAAGGATCCTAGAGGGTGCTGACCATACGGTGCTCGGGCTCTGGGTCGCCTAGGATACCCACGCGTGCGTCGAGGAAGATATTGGAACAAGGAGTAAGAGTTGTTTTGTGAAACCGGGCATGGATCTGGTTGACTGACCTTGCTGGTCCTCAACGGATGAGTCCATGGCTCTTTTATATGGATCTGTTGGTTGATCTTGCTGATCTTCAACGAGAGTCCATCTTGATAAGTGATTATATTGCCGAGTATTATGGGCTAGGAACTATGGAAACGGCCTCTGTGTGGACAGGTGGTGAGCGTTCTAGTTGCCAATGATGCCATAGATACTCTGATGAAGGAATGATGGGAAATTATGAATCAACTGGATAAATTGGGAGATTGTGATCAGTGGTACTATGGTTTCATTAAAGGATTGTTTTAAAGTTAGCTGATGCTAAGAAAAAGGCAATTTTCATATTGGGTGTGTAAGTGGTGTGGCTAGTTTTATGTTTGCATGAAATTCCGGCTAGGGGGCCTTGGAACTCTTTTCCTTGGTACCCGGGACAAAACCTAACCAAATTCCAAATTGGATCCCATCACTACAGTGGTTGGGCGGTTGGCTAACCCATGGGATCGGATGGGGTTAGGCTGGACTGATGGATCCGTAAACCGAGACTCAATTTCTGTTATTACGATAGATGAAGTAAGTCCCGGATAGTAATTGTTCTATGGATAGGAATCAACGGCTGTGCCTCTTGATGGGGAAAAAAGCGTTGATCCCAATGATCCAAGTGCAAGTTTCTTCCTTGATCCGACCAAGTATCTTTATAGGTGCAGTTGGATCAGCGTGATCAGTAATGATCTTGACTACGTTAGAGAAAAAAATTATCCTGGTGGAATCGCCCGTGCTTTCCGGGTAAGGGAAGTTTTTTCCGGGTTCGGTTTTGGAAAAACCGACGGATTAGTCTCTTGTCCGGATATCCGTGGACGAGGCCTCGAATGTGGGACCCCTGTCCCGCGCGAGAAGTGCTACTTCCGCTGCTAGTACCCGAATCCGTTGCTCGGAGGGAACAGGGGGATCTCACACCAAATGGCGGACCTATCAAAACATAACTAGGGTAACACCCTGGGGTCAGCAGCACTTTCGTAACAATGTCCGCTTGGCCATGGTTATTGAAGCTTTGGGTTTGGGTCCCCGATACTACTGCGTCATGAGATCAAGGCATCTTGGGTTTTCTGAGCGGGTCTTCTTACTGGCGTGTTTTCTTCCTCATGAGAAGATATGCCTTTATCCCGTTTTTGGCTTGCCTCTCAGAGGTCCTTTTGTTAGATCACCTCATACCATTGAGATAGGTGTGGCAATAACCAGCAGAATCATTCCCATAGATGAGTTACCCTATACTTGTGTAGCTTGTGAGGACTGCTTTTGTGACCATATGATGGACGGGCTTATGGAAGTGTAAAGAGTTCTTCTATCTTTACTGTATAAGTTCCGTGAATGAATAAAGTTTAAATCTTGTTCTTATTTTGAATCTTACTCTCTTTAAGACTTTTCTTGGTGGTTAATCGTGATTAAAATTTTCTCTAAGTTTCATATTCGTGCATCTTGCGAAATTATCCCAAGTTGCGAGATGAGGACATCTCGCGTTTTTTAAGTGGGGTAGAATGTAAGATTCATCCCCCAACCCCCTTTTTGATGTCTAGTATCTTTCCCTGTAATCAATCCCTCTTCAGAAATATAAAGACCTTGTTTCTAACTATTTTAACCTAGAGAGAGAAAATATTCTAGAGAGAGAATATTCAGATTTTGAATATTTTTAGATAGAAAAATATTTCTTATAATTCAGATGAGTTCCCCTGAAACAGAAATTTAAAAAGAATTTTCCAATGTGCAATTGAAATTAATTGGAAATAGGTATAAAGAACCTTAGCCTAAGGGTCTAGATTTTCAGAAATCTTTAGACTATGGTCCAATTAAGGTTCCTATGGGCCAATAGCATCAATCCATGTGTAGGGAGGAGATAAATCCAAATTGTAAAAAGAAAATACCCAAAAATGAGTAAATGCTCACATGAGTGAAGAGTTGAAAATGTACAAGGTTTATTACTAAAAAACTATGAGCAATATTAAAAATATGAGATATTTTGGGTATCCAAAAATGAGTAAATGCTCACATAAGATGAAGAGTTGAAAATGTACAAGGTTTATTAGTAAAAAACTATGAGCAATATTAAAATGATCCCATTATGACACATATGTAAGGAAGGGGAGTTCTTTAAAGGAGGTGCATAATTCACATAAGATGAAGAGTTGAAAATGTACAAGGTTTATTAGTAAAAAAAAAACTATGAGCAATATTAAAATGATTCCATTATGACATATATGTAAGGAAGGGGAGTTCTTTAAAGGAGGTGCATATTTCACATAAGATGAAGAGTTGAAAATGTACAAGGTTTATTAGTAAAAAACTATGAGTAATATTAAAATGATTCCATTATGACACATATGTAAGGAAGGGGAGTTCTTTAAAGGAGGTGCACATTTCACATACTTGAATGAGTTTTAAACTCATAAAAATGGAGATATTTCATCTCTCCTCTCTCCTCATTTAAGACTAGTTCCAAAAAGTTAGCTTAACTGACCTAAAAATGGTCAAAAAGTGACCTAACTGACTTGGAAAATTCTAGAATCAGTTTGTTTGGTTAGGAGCTCAAATTTTTCTATAAATAGAAGTCTCCCCTTGTTGAAAAATATATAGTGTCTTATGCTTTGTTACTCTACTCCACCTAAGCCAAAATAGATAGTGTCTTATGCTTTGTTACTCTACTCCACCCAAGCCAAAATATATAGTGTCTTATGCTTTGTTACTCTACTCCACCCAAGCCAAAATATATAGTGTCTTATGCTTTGTTACTCTACTCCACCCAAGACAAAATATATAGTGTCTTATGCTTTGTTACTCTACTCCACCTAAGCCAAAATATATAGTGTCTTATGCTTTGTTACTCCACCTAAGCCAAGAACTGTGAATTCTTTAATAATTCACTAGTTTTTGACACTTCTCTCTTTCTTCAATCCCCATTGGTGGCTCCATCAACATACTAAACCAATTGATTGGTTGGGGGCCTCTACCGTGAATAAAGAATCAAGCAAATTATAAGGTAAGTATATTGAATTTTGATCTTTTCTATAATTACTCAATGATTCTCTCTTCTCAACCCCTCTCAAGCTTGAGAAGTTTAATTGGTATGGTTTTTTAAATGCTATTGAAGTTAATTGGTGAATAGTAGTGAAGAGTTACATAATTTAATAAATGCTATTGAAGTTAATTTCCATTTATGTTAAATTCTAATGGTTTTTATGTAATTTCTCTCTCTCACTCAAGAAATGGTCATACTCATGACCCATTCTCAATCCAAATGAAGCTTTTCATAAAGCTTTTCCTTAATCCAAGATTAAGCTATGCTTGAGGCCAAATTAATGGCTTTTTTCTATGCTTTTAGTTTATGCACATTGATGATTCAATCCATTATGGATTGATGACCCAATTAGAGACCATTCTAATTATTTCCTTAATGATAAGCTTTATCCCTTAGAAAAAAATTGAGATTTATCAGTCATAGTAGCGGAGCTATGGTAAAATTTTTATAGAAATTACGCATAAAATAAATTTATTCAAAGCATAAAAAGAAGACTTCCTACCATATTCTAGGAACTATCATCCTAGATTAATTAAAAGAATTTTATTATGCATGGAGATGTGGATGTTTGCATGTAGATGTAGATGTATGGATGTGAGTGTGAATGTGGAGGTGGATGTATGCATGGAGATGTGGATGTATGCATGTAGAAGTAGATGTATAGATGAGGATGTAAATAGAGATGTGGATGGATGCATGTAGATGTAGATGTATAGATGTGGATGTGAATGGAGATGTAGATGTATGCATGTAGATGTAGATGTATAGATGTGGATGTGGATGTATGCATGTAGATGTAGATGTATAGATGTGGATGTGGATGTGGAGGTGGATGTATGCATGTAGATGTAGATGTGGATGTGGATGTGGAGGTGGATGTATGCATGCAGATGTAGATGTATAGATGTGGATGTGAATGTGGAGGTGGATGTATGCATGTAGATGTAGATGTATGAGGAGAATGTGAATGTGGATGTGGATGTAGATGTATGCATAGAGATGTGGATGTATGCATGTAGATGAGAATGTACGCATATAGATGTGGATGTATGGATGTGAATGTGCATGTAGATGTGGATGTATGGATGTGGATGCATGAATGTGCATGTAGATGTGGATGTGAAAATAGATGTATGGATGTAGATGTGGATGTGTGGATGTGAATGTGGATGTGGATGTGAATGTGGATGTGGATGTGTGGATGTGGATGTGGAGATGTGAATATATGTATGGATGTGAATGTACGATATGTGATGTGAAGGAATATGAAGTGTTGAGATGGAAAATGATGTGAAGGGATGAGTATACATATAAATGGAATATGGAATAAGTAATGTGGATTGATGAGGGATAATGTAGAAAAATGAAAGTAAAAATAGAAACTGTATTGTAAACTGTTTGTAAATGCTGTTTGTAAATGACTGTTTTATGTCAAGATTGCTGGGGGAGCATTGTGACTATCTTGTGATTAAGGTCGTGGAGACCTAACTGATAATGTTGCAACTGCTGACGGAGAGTCAATGAAGGACGTCTCGCGTAGCAAGGTCGGCCAAGGTCTTGACCAGCCTCGGTGTGATTAAAATGGTGAGCTTCCGGTACGGTGGATGAGGGGCCAAGGAAGCGGCCTATGAGTGAAGCGCTAGGTCACCTGCGAAGGATCCTAGAGGGTGCTGACCATACGGTGCTCGGGCTCTGGGTCGCCTAGGATACCCACGCGTGCGTCGAGGAAGATATTGGAACAGAGTTGGAGTTGTTTTCTGAAATCGGGCATGGATCTGGTTGATTGACCTTGCTGGTCTTCAATGGATGAGTCCATGGCTCTTTATATGGATCTGTTGGTTGATCTTGCTGATCTTCAACGAGATTCCATCTTGATAAGTGATTATATTGCCGAGTATTATGGGCTAGGGATTAGGAAACGGCCCCTGAGTGGACAGGTGGTGAGCGTCCTAGTTGCCAATGATGCCATAGATACTCTGATGAAGGAATGATGGAAAAATTAAGAATCAACTGGATAAATTGGAAGATGGTGATCAGTGATACTATGGTTTTATTAAATTGTTGTTTTAAACTGGTTGAATCTGTGAAAAGGCAATTTCATATTGGGTGTGTGAGTGGTGTGACTAGTTTTATTTTGCATGAACATCCGGCTAGGGGGCCTTGGAACTCTTTTCCTTGGTACCCGGGACAAAACCTAACCAAATTAAAAATTGGATCCCATCACTACAGTGGTTGGGCGGTTGGCTAACCCATGGGATCGGATGGGGTTAGGCTGGACTGATGGATCCGTAAATCGAGGCTCAAACTTTTGTTTTTACGATAGAAAAAAAAAATCCCGGACAGTAACTGTTCTATGGATAGGAATCAACGGCTGTGCCTCTTGAATGGGGAAAAAAGCGTTGATCCCAATGATCCAAGTGCAAGTTTCTTCCTTGAACTGACTAAGCATCTTATAGATGTAATTGGATCATCTCGATCAGAAATGATCTTGACTACGTTAGAATAAAAAGTTATCCTGGTGGAATCGCCCGTGCTTTCCGGTAAAGGAAGTTTTTCCGGGTTCGGTTTTGGAACAACCGACGAATTAGTCTCTTATCCGGATATCCGTGGGCAAGGCCCCGAGTGTGGGACCCCTGTCCCGCGCGAGAAGCGCTACTTCCGCTGCCAGTACCCCGAATCCGTTGCTCGATGGGAACAGGGATCTTACAGTGATGCACATGAGGTTGTATGTGATATATTCTTATGTGGTGTTGCATCAACGCTCGCATTGGAACATCACATGAAGACTATTGCAGTGGTCTGCAATAGTCAAGAGCAAAGAGAGATTGAAGCGGCATGTTGGAGAGCCCATGAGAGTGCCAACCCACCCACAACAAGTGCTCAAGAGGTTCCTCCCATTGGTGCTCTAGCTCTTGACCTACCGCCGGAGGGTGTGGATGAATCAAGCCAAGACATAGCAAATATTATTATGAAAGAGAGGTTGAAGGCTACTTCAGGTGTTTGAACCTCTCTATCTCTAACTTTTGTCAATGAGAACACTATGGTGTAAGGTTGAACTTGTGTTTTGGAGGATGATTTTATGACATAACATTTCCTACATATTTTCTCATTTTGTGGTGCTATCTAAAGCAAGCCTTACAAGCCTATTTCTCTCAGTTTTGTGTTTATTGTTTAAGAGTCCTTATTTCTAGAAATATTTTCATCATATTGTACCTAAAATTGGTTGCAAAAAGTTTGTGCTTCTATATTAAAATACAAGTATGAAGTACATGATAATGTTGGAAGAAATATTTTCTTGTATGGTATAGCTAGAATGCTTCAATCAATTGCTATTACATTACTTTGATCCAAATGTTGGTATTGGTTTTCTCTAAAGTTTTCTGTCCTTCAATATTTTGCCATGTGGTCAAATATATTAGAAGAAAATGTTTTGTGTCATACAACTACATTGAGTTTTTCAATTTCAATTGCAGTGCTTTGATTAAAACATTGGTATGACTTGTATTATCAAAGGTGTCAATGTGGTGTCTATTGATATTAGGCCACATGATCTAATATTTTTTCTCCTGAAATATGTTTTTCTAAGTATGCTCAACATGCATGTCCTACATGCACATCAGTGGAATATTGTAGCATGTGTGTATGGAAAAATATTCTAAAATGTTCATTGCAACTATATACATTGTTGTATCTTAATTCAATAGTCATATAATATTACTTTTTGAGATTTTTTTGCCACATGGTCAAAAATATATTTTGATGAAGTATCTACCATCCATGCATACTATTTGCATATTAAATTTAATGTCTTATACAATGTACATATGGAATAGTACAATAAACTTAGCCCTGTTGAACTATATATAATGTTTTTATCTTAGCTTACTAGCTCTAAAATGAAAAAAAAACTTGTAAGAGACTAGATGTCTATTTTGTTCTTAACCTTTGTGTTGTATGATAGAATGATTCAAATTTGACTAAGAATAGTCTATTTGCATATTTGGCAGATTTGAGCAGAGCAAACAAAGTAAGTGATGCGGCCTTGGCGAAAAGTGCTACCAAACTATGTGTGATACTTGATCTCAATGGTCTTCTTTTACAACGTTGTTTTTCCACATCAAAGAGGTTCCAAAGTTTTCGAGTGGGCAAGCAATGGGTTGTTCTTCGACCAGGATGCATTGAGTTTCTTGAAGCTACATTTGCAAGATTCCAAGTGGGAGTTTCGTCTACAGCTTCACACAAAAATGTCATCGCAATAATCAATTGCTTGGAGAGCTATGCAAAAAGGAGATATCCTTTTTTCATGGTTTGGGGACAGGAGAAATGCCATACGCATCCACTCAAGACCATCTATCGGCCAGACAAGATGGGGGTGGAAGCAATGTTCAAGCCCTTTCAGTATGTGTGGAACGAATATGGCAATGTTTGTGAACATAGCAAGACTATTTTGATAGATGATAGTCCCTACAAGGGGTGTCCTAACCCTCTTGAGAACTGCATCTATCCACAGACATTTGATGTTAACCAAGGAGACTCAATCTTGATTGAGGAACTTCTACCCTACTTGACTCGCTTAAGTGGATCCCATGATGCACGTGAAGTCATAAAATTTGATCGATATGGACTTGAGCCAGTTCAATATGGACATGAGTTGTACACACAATTCAAGGTTGTGATTGACACATGGCTTAAAGGAGATGATAATGCTATGTCATCTTCATCATCAGTACAACCCAAGAACATCAATCATGGGAGATGGAATATATATGAAACAATCTCAATCACTTCTTGCTTGAAGAGATCATCAATTGTACAAGGATCATCATCAAGAGTCTCAATTCATCCAACCCATCCATTGGGTGTCTCACAAGTATCGAGGTTAAAGCGGATTCCTTTGGTTTCTACTCTAAAGGATATGGAAGCAATGCAACTTGCTCATCAGCTAGGATATAAGGACGACTACATAAATGGTCATGTAGCTAGACACTTCATAAAAAACCTTCAAAAATTGTACTTTCCACGAAAATGATGTGACACAAAAATAATACACTCTTTTCTACAACTTGTACCTTGGTGTTTATAAATGCGTTCAACATCAGAGAGACTAGCTCAAGATTTTTGGATTGTGATTTCATGGAAGAATTCATTGTGATTTCATGGAAGAATTCATTGTATTATATACAAGCTCCTCAATGAAGAATGACATTCTAAATGTAATTTGATGGAGAAAATGTGTTTTTATGAAAAGGTATACTAATTGTGCTTTGATATTAAATGAATGCGTGCATGAATGCAAAATATACTAGAAAAGTTTAAATCTCAAATTAGTCTCGGTATTGTTGTTTTGAATTTTATTTTCAAGTATATTGTTGAGGTTATATTGGAAGAAGCAATTTCTTGTATGGTAGTTAGAATGCTTGAATCAATTCCAATTGCATTACTTTGATCTAAATATTTGTCTAAAGTGTTGGATCTTTTGATGTTTTACCACATGGTCAAATATATAGGAAGAATTTTTTTTGTATCATATAGCTACAATGCTTTTGCCAATTGCAATTGCACTGCTTTGATTGAAATATTGGTTTGACTCATATTATCAAAGGTATCAAGTTGGTGTCTATTGATATTTGGCCACATGGTCGAATATTTTTCCTCTTAAAATATGTTTTTCTAAGTATGATCTACAGATATGTCCTATATGTATATTAATGTGGGAAGTGTTGTAGCATGTGTGTATGGAAATATATGAATATTCTAAAATGTTCATTGCAACTATATGCATTGTTGCTTCTTAATTCAATAGTCTTATAATATTGTCTTTTGTGATCTTTGGCCACACGGTCAAAAATATACTTTTATGAAGTATCTTGTGGTCATGTAGCTAGACACTTCATTAAAAAACTTTAGAATTTTACCTTCCGCAAAAATGATGTGACAAGGCAACAATACATTCATGTCTCTAACTTATACCTTGGTGTTTATAAATTCTTTCAACATTCAAGGTTTTTGGGTTGTGATTTCATAGAAGACTTGATTGTTTTGTAAACAAGATCATCGTGGAAGAGTGATATTCTAACTATATTTTGATGGAGAGAACGGGCTTTGATGAAAAAATATACCAACTGTGCTTTGATATTAAATGACTGCAGTATGAATGCAAAGTATACTAGATATATTAAATCTCAAATTAGTATCATTATTATTGTTTTGATTTTTATTTTCAAGGGTAACGTAGATATCCTTTTTCCAACTTAGAAACATTCAGCACAAATATAGACAAAAAGAATATAGTGTGCTTTGATCTCAAATAATTCTAAGTAATATTTTTTGGGATTTTCTTTTCGAGACTATTAACCACACATACATATTCTTTCCAACTTACTAGAAAGAGCTAACCAGAATTATAACCATGCTATTATATTGTATGGCGACTATGCATATGTAGTCAAAGGTTAAGGGTTGGAGAGAGAGAGAGAGAGAGAGAGAGAGAGAGAGAGAGAATGCATTGATGTCCAAGCATCATGTATTAATATAAAGTGAAGCAAAGAAGAAATTCCTTAGGAAAACACACATACTATAGTTTTCTAGTTATTTTTTCAACATTTAATTTGCTTTATTCTCATAGATAAGGTAAACTTTTAGGTTTGGCTATAAAAATACAAATATTTATATACAAAATGCACAAAAAAATAGGTCTATTTCTCAAAGTGGGACTTAGAAAATTCCCAAATTCCCCAATATGGTGTTGAGTGGGATGAAGAGTGAATGAGCAATGGCAAGATTGAGCTTCTGTGTGTAAAGTCTATGTCAAGGTAGTGGTGTTCATCTAGCATTTTCTCCATTTGTGGATAAGCTTTTGTGCACTGGTACGGTGTCGTGCCATGGCACGTCTATGGTGTGAAACCATGCATATGAGACTATCAAATGCAAATCTAGATGCATGGGATTAAGTGCTATGACGAGTCATTATATGATGCCCATGTACATATGTTTATATTGTAAATGAGGTTCAATAAGACGAGCTGAGGCTGAGTCAGGTCTCGAAGCTTTTGTATATGAGTGTGGTGTGAAATATGGAGCCTTATGCTTATGGTAGACCTTGCAGTAGGGAACACCCTTCTCAACATGTATGGAAATGTGAGAGCATGTATGATATGAGGATTGGTTTTGAAGAATACCCTTTGGAGATATCGTGGAATGAGCAAAACAAGAAGAACTTTAATAAGATACTGCACACATTCAAAGTTCTTGTGTATCCTCATAGGCAGAATGATCCCTTCAATAATATCTTCATGCCCATGGATGGTGAACCTAGTGGCAACTATGCTAGTGAGAGCTATTTCAAAATGACTCTTGTGAGTATGGTGGTGGTGGTTCTGTTGTTACTCAGACCTCATGGGTAAGTTGGAAACACTCAGTTATATACATGGTCTGCGTGGCTATGTAAATATGATGGTATGAGTGGCTCGCCAAAGGGATATGTTAATGATGTAAATGGCTACCCATGTGCATGATGTGTAGTAGCTTCTCTATGGTA
This sequence comes from Cibotium barometz, assembly GCF_041138505.1. Classification (NCBI taxonomy): domain Eukaryota; kingdom Viridiplantae; phylum Streptophyta; class Polypodiopsida; order Cyatheales; family Cibotiaceae; genus Cibotium; species Cibotium barometz. The sequence goes on along the minus strand of NC_141095.1, from coordinate 30,920,827 downwards.
TCGATGGGCCGAGTCAATGAATACCTCTTATGGGAGTGCAAGCATGAGGTATGCTTTAGTAGACTTATGACATGTATATGATGTTTGATGCAGCTTTGGTCCAAGCATTTTGCATATGAGAAGTAGATATATCATATGTATTGAAAGCTTATGAAGGGGCAGCTTGCGTGGCAGTAACAAAAAAAAGAAATATCCAAAAATAATGCAAAAGAAAGGTGGTGCAAGTGTTTTTGGAATCTGGGAAAATACGAAATTTTTGCTGCAAAAAGAGGATGCGCCCGAATTCCTTGCGGGGAAAGGAAAAGAAAAACTAGGAGAGGAGTGCATATTGCAGGGTGTGCAGAAAAAGGAGAACCAGGGCGTCTTCTACCAGTAATTTTAAAATCAAATTAGCACAGCTACTGTATAAAGCTTGTTGGGGCTAGAATTAAAGAGGAAATGGGGTACTATCAAATGAGATGAATTTCGTATTACATGTACTCTGCTCCTTGCGCAGTCGGCGGAATCAGCCGTGAGGGGAATAGCAAAATCAAAGAAAGATTTGCTTTGTTTTACTTTCAGATAAGTGATTTTTTTTATTTATTTTCGTTTACTATTACTTACGATTTGGAAAAATCGTATACACTACAAGGGATTGGGCTCATACCCGCGCTCTTAGCCGCTAAAAATGACTTGTGAAAAAAAGTAGCGGGCCCGTGTATCAGCGCGTTGTCGTGAAGTGTGTGGAGTAGCCAGGAAAGTACGAAACTTCTAGCTGTGAGAGTTGATGTCAAACCTAACAAGGAAACTCACACACAAAATTTCCCAAGGAGTATTGAACATCACTATTTCCAATGACAAATACATGTGTCAACTTGTCTCAATACATCCTTGAATTCCTCCAGGTGAATGCACAGAATTGCATGAAATCCTTTGAATCATTCACATGTGGGCATAACAAAGCTTTCCAATTTTTCCAATATACATGTGGCCAGCTACATTCATTACATCCAGTGCCCTCAAAACCATTATTTCGAGATGTCCTTTATCACCTGAAAACCTACCTTAATATCTTAACATCTCACAAGCAAAATATTGCATTTGGCATAGCTTTGACATACTCATAATTTTCAAAATCCATATGAGAAGAAAGTAAGGCAAATTTCCCTCAGCTTCAATGCATTTTTCACCAATCACCGAGCTCCAAATTCCTTAGCCTTTTTCCCATGCTCTCTCTATTCATTTCCAATTTCTTTTTGGTGTATCAAATATTCGATTTTCTCCATTTATATATAGTGAGAATAATTTTTAAGGGAAATAAAACAAACAAACACTTAGCTGGCGATTTACAAACGTGCATCTCTTTATTTGCTTCACCAACCACAAGCTATGCGCCGGTCATACGAAGGTGAAAATTCGGAGCAGCATCGCTGTGTATTGTCCTTCCAAAATGGATTTTTCCCAGAATTGTATCATTATATAGTACTAGAATTACTCTCTAATTCTAGCACCTACAAAGCATAAGCAGTTAATATATTCAAAGGATTAAATGCTCTGGTAGATTCGACGCTGAACTTCAACGCTGCATAATAATTTTTCCCCACTCTGCAATCGCCGTCTCTCTCCGGTCGTTTTTCCTCTTTCCCGCGGCGATCTCGGTGCCCCTACCCGCCACCTTCTGCCAGCTGTACATACCATTAAAAAGCTGCGCTCTTTCTAGAAATCCCCCAATGTTTTGTTAACCTTAGCACTAAGGTTATAAAACATAACCTTAGCATTAAGGTTAAAGTCCTCAATGCACCTATTATTTCCCTTTTTTCCATTGTTATGGAGTGTTGACCATATATATATATATATATATATATATAATCAACTCCTTTTCACCTTTACACCATAACCTTTCTAAAGGTTTTTCTCACGCCTTAGCTCCATTTAGCATCCTTATTGTGCATATGATTTTGCCATTTAAAGCATACGATCAAGATCCCGACCAATATGCATCATTAGGTTCTCTGTCTCAGTGCTAATGTCACAAGCAAAATCCAGTCCTATCAAGGCATAAGATATCTGCTAGCTCCAAAATTCTCCATAAGCATAAAAAAAAATCCTCCACAATTCACACCACACTGTCAAAGGCTTCAAAACCTGGCTCAGCCTCAGCTCATTTTATTGAACCTTATCTACAATATGAACATATATACTCAGGCATCATATAATGATTCGTCATGGCACTTAACCCCATGCATCTGGATGTGTATTTGATGAACTCACATGCACGGTTTCACATCATAGACGTGCCATGGCACGACATCCACCCCCTCTAAACCTACACATCCTCTGGTATGTGCCAAATCATCATCAAGATCTACATATAGCTGGATGTCGTCTTCATCTTCTGCAGTTCCAGGAAGATCATCTTCTTCCTCTTCAACCATATCCATACTTCCACTGTCAAGCTTCTCATCCTGAATCTTTTGTGAATCAAAAGGATCACCATCATGCCTTCTTTTAAATATCTTGATTCTTTTGCCAGCCACAAGATTCTTTACTTCTGTTCCATCAAGCTCACACAAAGTATACGTGGCATTTCCATGCACATGCCTGACAATATAAGGGCCAAACCATCTTTTGCAAATTTTCTTTGAACAGTGAATTGGTTGTCAAGGCTACTGTCATACATTAGAACCCAATCACCTTCTTCAATAGGTTTTGGCCGGAGTCTGTGTCTACTATCGAATCTTTCTTTATTTTTCAACCTTGCATCTTTCAGGCGAGCTTTAGCAAGCTCTACATCTTCAGGCCTCCTCTCCAACTGTCTTATTCTCAATGCAAGGAGGTCATCTCTGCTCAATCCTTCCACCCAGGGCAATACATTCCAAGTTAGAATTACTTCTTCAACTGGCATCACTGGCTTCTGACCATACATTAATTCTGCAGGCATGTATCCTGTCACTGAGCTATGAGTTGTACGGTCAGCCCACAAGGCATATGGTAGCAGCTTTGGCCACTCTCTCATCCTTTCTTTGCATGCCTTAGCCAAAGCTTTAATGATTGGAGGATGTCCTCGTTCACTTTTCCCATTGCCCTCAGGATTGTAAGCACATGTTAGAGACAGTTTGATACCAATTCTAGAGAAGAATTCCTTTGCTTCTCCAACATCTAGTTCACCTCTATCAGCTGTTATTTTCCCAACACAACCATATCGGCAGATCACATCTTCCAAGAGAAATTTGCATACTGTTTCCGTACTCTTTGTTCTAAGAGCACGCCCTTCTACCTGATTTGTCAAATCTTCTCTTGCAAGTGCTATGTACCGCATCTGCCAAATTCCCAAAGGCATTGTAACTAGATCCACTACCCATTTGTAGTGCATGGCAGGTGGGCAGGTTGGTTGCAAGCCATCACGATGCCGCACATTTGAGTACATTTGGCATACTATGCATGTTTCCACATATTGGGAAATATCCTTGTACATTCCTCTCAACCAATATTTTTCCTTTATTTTGGTAAAGGTGGCCCACACACTTCTATGCCCAGCCCAGAGACTCTCATGGAATTCTTTCACAAGCTTTCCTTGAGTCTCTTTATCACATATGACTCTCTGTGGCATAGCATTTTTCTGTTTAGGATGCTTCCAGAGATATCCATCCTTTAGAAAGTAACCATATGCTTTTCTGCGGATCCTCTTAAATTCTGAGTCAGACCAATTTTCTTGCCTTGTTAGAGTGCTCAAATATTGACCAATAAGCAACCAATCTCCTTCATATATTTCCTCAATAAAAGACTCAAGTGCATTTGATAAGCAAATATGATCCCCCTTTGCATATGCTGTGGTATAGAACTTTGTACCCACATCATCAATGTCACTAATCATCTCTTTCTCATCTCATACCTGGCTCTTGATAGCATATCTGCAACTGGATTATCTTTTCCCGCAATATGCTCAAACTCAGGATTTAGTGACTTGATATAAGCAATCCACCTAAGCATAGCAATATCTGGAGTGGTACAACTTGCTATCATCCCAAGAAGTGGCAAGCAATCAGTCTCCACAAGTACAGATGCCCCAATAAGATATTCTTTTTCACATTTTAGAGCAGTGACTATCCCCCATAATTCTCTCTTGATCTGTGGATACTTTTGCTGCCGAAAGCTTAATACCTTTGCTCCAAATCTAATTACATACCTATGATCATCCTCATCATCTTGCCCTACTGCCCATCCAATCCCAGTAGGACTAGTATCAACTGTAACAATCACAGGCCTGCCACACTCATAATCTGCCTTTCTCAAAATGGGTGATGATTGGAGCAAATATTTTAGCTTCCGCATAGCTTTAATATGTACTGCACTCCACAAAAATTTTTGATTTTCCTCAAAAGCTGATAAAGAGGATCTGCTACATGTGCATAGTGTGGGATCCAAATAACATAAAAGACGCATGCTCCAAGAAATCTCCTCAGCTCTGTAACATTAATGCATATTTCCTTCATTCTTTGTATTGCGTCTATCTTGGCTGGACAAGGACGGCGTCCACTAGTACTACAAAGATGTCCCACTATTAGCACTTCACCAACCCCAAACACTGATTTCTGCCCAGATAAAGTAAGATTCACTTCTTCAATCCTGGATAGAATCATGTCACAATCCTTTATATGATCTGCCACAAACTTGCGGCACCCTTTTGAATCCAAATTCCCATCTTTGTCTTTCTCATCACAGCCCTTTATTGGCACATCATCCAAAAATGGCATAGTTTTTTGTGGTATGAAGTCCCGTAAGACTTTATTCATTCCATTCATCATATGTGCCACTGAGTTAGTGGCTCCCTGTGGTAAGGTACACATCCTTACTAATCCCAAAGGAGTTCTCATTGTGGTCAAGTCCCTGCTTTGTATATCCAGCTGGAACTGATCATATCCCGAATACAGATCACCCATAGAGTATATAGCTTTCCCTGCAAATGCTTCTGCAAACTCATCCACAATTGGACCTGCTCCCACATTCCTAATTGTGACTTTGTTTACAGGTTGCATGTCTTGAATAAAGCGCAATGTCCCATTTTTCTTTGGTACAGTAAACCATCTGTTGGAATATGGGGCACATGAAGGCTCCAAGATTCCCATCCTGATCTTTTCCTTTAGTAATTCCATCAACTTTGGCAAGAGAGCCTTTGGTACTGGAATTGGCCGCAGGTTCCAGGGTACATGTGGAACAGTAAAGATCACCATTGGTGCTGCTACACTTGGATCAACACAACCTATCTCATGTGGCTGAAAGGCAAAAGCTTTCCCATGTTTTACAAGCATCTCCTCAAAGCATTCCCTTTCAACTGGCAACAGAAAATCCCTCTCACCAATCTTCAGCTCTTTCAGAGTTTCTTGAGTAAATTTATGCCCAATTTTCTTCGGATCTCTAAGATTTGGCTGCATAGAAGCTTCATCTATCTTCTCCTTGCTTCCTGGTGGCAAGGGCAAGGCAACTGGCTTCACCTTCTTTGCAACTGTTTTGTACTTTGTATCAACATGAGCATCCATCTCACAATTCATGTTTTTACATTCCACCCCCTCAAATTCCTGGATTATATCATACATCTCCACAGATGACACCTTTATCATTTCATTTCCACCCTGTAAGCATGCTCTTCTCATATCAAAAAGCACATCCATAGTATCTATAAATGACACCTCATCAAGCACCCCTGAAATAAACTCATTCTTCTCCAAAAGACCACACTGCTCAAAACTTTTTTGTTCATTTTGTATATGTTTTTGCATGCCACGCTTTAAATCCTTGCTTTTTACAAAAACCAGTGACCCATAGCTGGAGAATCCCTGAAAATTTGCTGAAAAACTATTTACATTGATTGAGTCCTGCGAGAACTCATTTCCCCTTGTACCATTGGAATCCCGCTTTACAATGGCACCTGGCCAAAATCCCTCATCTCCCTGTAATTCATAAACTCTCTGTTTATCTTTGGGAGTGACTGTGCCCGAAGAGATTCACGATTCCTTTCATGATTAATGCAAACTGTCAAAAACTGAACAGCCTTTTTGCCATCTTTACTCCTTATTCTTGCATATGCTGAGCCATCATCCAAAACCTTTGTTTCCATCCTTACAGCTGTAATGTAGGGTTGCCCAAGAATGAGGGGATACGATGACATCTCCTGAACAAAGAAATTCTGATCATCCTTCACATCCCCTATAGTTACCCTTACATTTGGACATGCTGCATAAAGCTCTCCAGATGAATTATTAGCTGCTTTAATCATCCACCCATGATCCACATCCATTGGCCACTTACATTTGTTGTAGAGATTTTTAGCCATAAGATTTATTTCAGACCCATGATCAATTAGAGCGACATATGGCTCTTCCAAATCACCTATCTTGACAAGGGTTTCAGTGGTGGCTCTTGCCCAATGGCTCCTGGAGTAATGACTCTTTGTAAGAACTTCTTTTTCATCATCTTCTTCCACAAAACGCACTTGTCGTGCCCCATCAGCAGAGTGATTACATTCCACCACATTTTCTCTCTCTTCCTTTTTCTGTACCTGTACACCATGAGTCTTGGAAGTGCTTGCCTCCCCTTGTGATGGAATAGATTCAATTATAGACTGCCTTTTTCTTCGTATAATATCTATTATCTCATCATGAAATTCTTTCTTTGCAATTCCCAAGACTTCCCCTAGTGTGAATTCCACCCTGCTGTTTAGAATTCTCTCTTCAAGCACCTTTTTGAGATCTGTTGCAACTTCAATATCAGATTGAAGCTTGTAGAGTGGACTTTTCCCTTTACCCTTCTCCTTCATTTTTGCTGGCACTTCTTCCATTGAAACATCATGTGGAGGTCTGCTATGCTGTGGAGGCATATGTGATGGCCCAGGATCCTTCTTTTCACTTCCACGTGTAACTCTTTTTGATGGCCCTCCTTCCTCATTTTCCCTTTTACGTTTCTCCTCTACCTGTGCCTCATTATTTTGGCATTTGGCAATATAGGCATGAATGGATAAAGAATCCACAGGCTCCTCCCAGCCAGTCTCAAGACGTATACAATCACCTGCCTCATGCAAAGCTTGCTTTGACACTTTCTTTGATGCAATTAATTCCATTGTTGACGGCCAAAAATTCTCATTCTCATAATCCTCATCATTCTCAAATCCCTGCTTTTGTTGACCAACCTTTAATCCATAGGTTGCTGCCTCAACCATAGAAATGGCATGACTAGCAGCCATATCCTCTACCAGCTTTTTCATCCCTCCTTTCCCAAAGTTTGTACTCAGCGGAAGACCAGTCTCTGTAAGATGGATTTTCCCATCTTTGAAGAACACAAGTTGATTTTTAAGAGCTTCTTTATAGCTGGTACAATCCTTCTTTGCATGCTCTGGGTCATCACACCATATGCATCTATATGTAAACCCTTCTTTGATTTGAGGCCTTTGCATAGAAGCCTGCCCCAATGGTAGACCTTTTTCTTCGATCCTGGACATTTTCAATTTTAAATCACGCATACCCTTGATAAGCTCATCCATCGGCCCATCTATCTTAGGAATTGTGGCAGCTGGCTTGGATAAATTTTCAGGGGTAACAGCAGCTATGGGGGTTGCAGAGCCCATCACCATTTTATCCCTCCTCCGCTGCCGCTTTGCTAACATAGTAACTGCATCCTCAACATCATTCCAATCACTCTTTAATCCTTGCTCTGTATTTTTATCCTCAAGGAGGATTTCCAATTTCTCCTGGAGATCTTTCCCAGCTGCTTGCAAGAAGAGCTCTGTCTTTTCTCTGTCCAAAGTTGCACGCTCTATTCTTGACAACTGGGCATAACGCTTCTCAAACTCCCTTAGCAATTCTGTGGCAGAAATTCCCATTTTAGGTTTTGTAACCCATTCCAAAAAAGTTCGTTTAGTCACTCGCTCAGAATCCTCCATGAAGTATTCATCTTTTAAAGCAAGCTTGAATTCTTCCCAATTTCTGCCACCCTGTGCTGTCTGCAATCCTTTTACGCGCTCTCTTATTTCAGGAACGCATACCAACTCGAAACTTCGAACCATATCCTCCTCGGTCACCCTGTTTAGCTCCATCTCCTTTATATAATTGCGCAGATACTTTGTAATGTCCTTCCCATCAAATTGATCCACCTTTTTCACAATTGATTGTAAGGCTTTGGTCGTGGAAATCTGTCCCCTCTCAGCAGCTTGTTGCTGTTGCATGTACATGGAAAACATTTGGAACATCTGCATAACTCCGGGGTCAAAATGAACCCCCTGGCCCTCAGAATTCTCAGCCATAGCTTCCCTGTATATTTCACCACACTCTCACCCCAGCAGTTTCACGTCGGGTTCACCAAAAACTGTCGTGAAGTGTGTGGAGTAGCCAGGAAAGTACGAAACTTCTAGCTGTGAGAGTTGATGTCAAACCTAACAAGGAAACTCACACACAAAATTTCCCAAGGAGTATTGAACATCACTATTTCCAATGACAAATACATGTGTCAACTTGTCTCAATACATCCTTGAATTCCTCCAGGTGAATGCACAGAATTGCATGAAATCCTTTGAATCATTCACATGTGGGCATAACAAAGCTTTCCAATTTTTCCAATATACATGTGGCCAGCTACATTCATTACATCCAGTGCCCTCAAAACCATTATTTCGAGATGTCCTTTATCACCTGAAAACCTGCCTTAATATCCTAACATCTCACAAGCAAAATATTGCATTTGGCATAGCTTTGACATACTCATAATTTTCAAAATCCATATGAGAAGAAAGTAAGGCAAATTTCCCTCAGCTTCAATGCATTTTTCACCAATCACCGAGCTCCAAATTCCTTAGCCTTTTTCCCATGCTCTCTCTATTCATTTCCAATTTCTTTTTGGTGTATCAAATATTCGATTTTCTCCATTTATATATAGTGAGAATAATTTTTAAGGGAAATAAAACAAACAAACACTTAGCTGGCGATTTACAAACGTGCATCTCTTTATTTGCTTCACCAACCACAAGCTATGCGCCGGTCATACGAAGGTGAAAATTCTGGAGCAGCATCGCTGTGTATTGTCCTTCCAAAATGGATTTTTCCCAGAATTGTATCATTATATAGTACTAGAATTACTCTCTAATTCTAGCACCTACAAAGCATAAGCAGTTAATATATTCAAAGGATTAAATGCTCTGGTAGATTCGACGCTGAACTTCAACGCTGCATAATAATTTTTCCCCACTCTGCAATCGCCGTCTCTCTCCGGTCGTTTTTCCTCTTTCCCGCGGCGATCTCGGTGCCCCTACCCGCCACCTTCTGCCAGCTGTACATACCATTAAAAAGCTGCGCTCTTTCTAGAAATCCCCCAATGTTTTGTTAACCTTAGCACTAAGGTTATAAAACATAACCTTAGCATTAAGGTTAAAGTCCTCAATGCACCTATTATTTCCCTTTTTTCCATTGTTATGGAGTGTTGACCATATATATATATATATATATATATAATCAACTCCTTTTCACCTTTACACCATAACCTTTCTAAAGGTTTTTCTCACGCCTTAGCTCCATTTAGCATCCTTATTGTGCATATGATTTTGCCATTTAAAGCATACGATCAAGATCCCGACCAATATGCATCATTAGGTTCTCTGTCTCAGTGCTAATGTCACAAGCAAAATCCAGTCCTATCAAGGCATAAGATATCTGCTAGCTCCAAAATTCTCCATAAGCATAAAAAAAAATCCTCCACAATTCACACCACACTGTCAAAGGCTTCAAAACCTGGCTCAGCCTCAGCTCATCTTATTGAACCTTATCTACAATATGAACATATATACTCAGGCATCATATAATGATTCGTCATGGCACTTAACCCCATGCATCTGGATGTGTATTTGATGAACTCACATGCACGGTTTCACATCATAGACGTGCCATGGCACGACAGCGTGTATAATCGCGGCCAGAGACATGCGTGTAAAACCGCGTGTACAGTACCTCTCAGACGCGCGTATACACGGGTGTGTAGCCGCGTTTTTTTTCACAGACGCGTTAATACACGCCAATATACACGCTTCTTATTATATTAGACGCGGTTATACACGGGTGTATAGCCGCATCTTGTTCAGTTCCAATGTATAGACGCGTTTTTGCTTGCGTCTATACACGCGTTTCTTTTATTTAGATGCGCTTATACACGCGTTATTGCCAGTTTATACGCGTTAATACACGCGTAATTTCCAGAGTATCCGCGCAGATACACGCAAGTTTTAGCAGTTTTGACGCGTTTATACACGCGAACAGAGAGCAAAAAAAAAAATCCAGAGAGTGCTATTTGGTGCCTGAATACTGTTCCAGCATTCCAGCACCCAATAGCACTCTCTGGTTTAGGGTTTTTGGTGCATTAGACCATCCCATTAGACCATCCACGAAGAACATATGCACGAGGGAGATTAAGACAAGAACGACATGAATGCATACATTGTCATTACACGATTCAAGACAGCCATGAATGTAATACTATCGATCAATCAATTCAATATTACTATCAAAATTTCATACATGTATACAAGGGAGTCCATATCTCGAAGTAGCCCATGGCTTGAGTTTACAAAAAAATATATACAATCACATCCTAAATATGGAATGTGATACTACAAATCTGAGTACTACTCAGACCCAGATGATGACTCGGTGCTCCCCCCATGCTCAGATGAGCTCGCATCGGTCGGAATGTCCGAGGAGTAGTGCTCACGTCCACCCTCTGCAGCGGCGGCCGGTGGATCATCAGCAGCTTGTGCCTGTTCAAGTAATATATAGTATATAAGTATATATATATATATATATGCAATTCAATAAACCAAAACCATTCGTTACGAATTTTCAAGTACCTGTCGACCGTATGGTCTCATGGCCAACTCAAACTGCGCGTCCGTAATACGTCCCTCGGCTCTGAAGATGGCCCACGTGTCACGTCTGCTATGCCGGCGAGCATACGCAGTATCGTGGGTTGTGGGCTTCCTCCCCGTAACCCGTCGCTGTATCATAATCAACACAATTTGTAAGATTAAAACAATTCATAGAATCAATGAATTAAGTAAACAATCAAATAAAGTGACAGGATACTTACGAACTCTGCCTCCCATGACTCGACGCCGCCAGATCCGAAATGCGAAGATCCAACGGTCTCCATCTGGATCCGTCGTGCCTCCACATGCTGCCTGCTCTTCACGCCACCCTCTGCTCGTTTCTTTGCCTCCTTCCACTCGCGTTTGTGCGCAGTGGCAGGTTTCTCGGCAGGATAGCCACCCGCAGCTACATTTAGCCGGTCATCGTACGCGAGTTTTTTAAGGTGAGATCTTTTATTACTTAAGATCTCCCTTATTCGCGTCCTTCCCCATACATCCGAGAATGTAGCATGTGGGGGATTGGGGTACCGACTGTGTACAGCCTCTATCACCTCCCCAACTAATCGGCTATTTTGATCTTTAAATTTAATAAAACAATTTCTATATGAGTTTGATACTACCCCACGCATGTACTCCATTACCTCCCTCCCCCTCGCATCCATCACTATCCCGCCCCTATCCGTCACATCATAGCAAACCACTCTCTCCATCTCTCTCATCTCCTCCTCTTCCGAACTGTCTCCTCTAACTCTTCTCCCTCTATCTCCTCTCTCACCCCGTGCCCTACTACCTCCCCCACCTCCCCCACCTCCCCCACCAAAGCACCCGCCGCATCCTCCACTCCCACTCTTCCTACTGCTGCGGGTGGAGTCACGACTGGGGGATTGTCTACGTGACGGTGGCTGTGAGCCCTGACGTGACGGTGGCTCTGAGGGAGCACGTGATGGTGGCTGTGAGGGTGTACGTGAGTGTGTCTGGGACGAGGTATGTCTCCTCGGTGGACGTGGAAGAGGAGAAGCTGCATGCCGTCTCGTCGGACTCGGAGGAATAGACGGCACTGGAGTGCCCTGGATACTCGCGGTAGGGGTATAGACACCAGGCAGGGAAGGAGGGGGATGGGCATATATATACTCTGTAAGCTCAACCGGACCAGGTTGGCGCCCAAAGTGATTCATCATCTCCATCAACCAATTGCTATACGCAAATGGATCGGATGAAGAACCTGGAATATCCATAAAGAACCTGCAAACAAACATCATCATGTACATCATGTACATTCTCTTGACTCACACATTGTCATTACACAAGTCAATTGCCTGCAAACCATGAAATCTGAAACGCCGCAGTTTTTTGTCTGCAGAAACGCGTGTATACACCCGGCAAAAAATGCGTGTATACACCCGGCAAAAAACGCGTGTATATGCGCGTGAAAAAACTCTGCAGACAGGTTACACGCGCTTCTACACGCGTTCTTACACGCGACCTGCAAAAAAAATTTCTCGAAAAGACCGACCCCCCGACAAAGACAGAATGTCCTTATAAAAGGACCAGCCATTGTCGCCCCTGTCAGGATGCAGCAACCCAATCGTGTGCAAAAAGACAAACCCAAAGAGCAAAGAGCAAAGTAAACAAATCTGACAAAAGAGACAAGGCACAGGACAAAGTGACTCACCTCTGAAAAAGTGAGTCCTCTCTGCTCCTTCTCTGCTCCCTCCTTCTCCCGTGTGTGTGCTCCTTTCTCTGCTCCCTCCTTGCTGTTGGAAGAGGCCAAAACAGGCGAAAACGCATGCACTGTTGATTTCTAAGTTCAAAATCTATATTTGGGGAAGGGGGGCTATTTTTAGTTTAAATACGCCGCCGCGTTTATGTTCGCGTTTATGAACGCAGGTATATTCGCGTGTAAATGATTTTAGCTGCGTTTATACACGCGTTTTGCAGAAATTAGCCGCGTGAATACACGCGTTTTTTAGGAATTACCCGCGTTTATACACGCAAGTTTTAGGAGATAGCCGCGTGAATACACGCGATTTTGTGCTTTCATTAAAAATATATAATGAGTTTGTGTTTTCTGGTTTGTACACAGGATGTCATCAACCTCTTCAAGCAGTTCTGGGGAAGATGAGACAATGCGTCATCGTAATCGCGATGTGTGGTTGGGACAACGGATCAAATGTATGTGTAATCGATGTCAAGGATGCATTGTACGAGCACGTCGAATTACCTTGAATCACATCTCCATGTATGGAGAATGGAATCAAACAGGTTTAGAGGTGAGTAGATGTAAATTGATGGTATTCAAATGACTCATGGTATCCAAATTAAATTAATAGAGTTGTAACATATAATTTGATAAATTGAAGCAGGATGCAGTACCACACCCTAACATGGTACCCTACGCGCGACGAGAGCACGTAAAGCGTCGACGAGATGATGCTGGAGCTTCGGGATCTATTGTCAGAGATGAGTTTGAAAGGGACGACAATAGCCCTGCACCCCACGAAGTTGTGGAAGAGGAGGTGCTTGATGATATGGTGCGGAATCTTTTTAAGGATGATCCCAAAGGTATGGACGACGATGATATGGAACAAGAGCATCTTTATAAAGCTTCATCGACACCGGTGTTTGAAGGGTGCACATTCTCAGTTTTACGTGCTTCCCTTGAACTACTTAATATACAAACAGTTTATGGATGGAGCAATGCAAGTCTTGACGCATTGTTGAAGTAAGCATTCTAACTTATAAATTTGAATTAGTGGTTTAAGGTTTAAGATTTAAGACTAATTATAATTGATGATATTGGATGCAGGTTATTGTCAAACATGCTTCCAAAGGAAAATAGACTGCCCACCTCAAGAGACATAGCGAGGCGCTATGTGACATCTCTTGGAGGACTGGATTATGATAAAATACATGCATGCGTCAATGATTGCATTCTCTTTCGTGGGACGCATAAGGAGGCTCTGACATGTCCCACTTGTGGTGAAGCAAGGTACAGAACAGATATGAAGAGTTTTGATGTACCTCGTAAAGTCTTGCGACACTTTCCTATAATTCCTCGCATCAAACACATGTTCAAGTGCAAATCCATAGCAGAGCTCATGTCATGGCATTCCTCACATCGATCGGATGATGGCATGTGGAGAATTCCCGCAGACACTCCTGCTTGGAAGCATATTGAAGATGAGTGGCCCAGCTTTAAAACAGAGCCCAAAAACTTGAGACTTGGCCTGGGTATGGATGGAGTGAATCCATTTGGTTTCAAAAGCACCGCATACAGCGTGTGGCCAGTTGTGCTGGTGAATTATAACCTTCCACCATCAATGGCGATCAAGAAGGGACATCTTATGTTATCCCTTCTAATTCCAGGGAAACATAAAGTCAAGCATATGGATGTTTATCTTGAACCACTGATTGATGAGTTGGAGGAACTATGGAGAGGTGTTGCGGTGGTGGACATTAGTAGGCCTCCCTCCTCTCGACACTTCGACTTAAAAGCAGTGTTGATGTGGACAATGCATGACTTTCCAGGATACAGCGATTGTTCTGGTAAGAATTCTAATTACCTCCCTACTCTATTACTATTGGCTATATATATTAATTAGACGGTTTGACTTTATTATTCTAACTTTTATTTATATTTTAACAGGTTTGAAAACATCGGGTAAACATGCATGTCCTATTTGTGGCCCTTCGTTAGTACATGAGTATGCTGATGGTTTGTGTAAGACTATATTCGATAATCATCATCGATTTCTCCCCTCAGATCATCCTAAATATGTTGCTAGTAAGAGTAACATTCCTCCACAAACACTTCGTGCAAAAGATTGGAAGCGTATTTGGGAGTCTACAACTATTCTTCCTCCAGATGGCATGAACAGGTATAGTGATGTTTTTTCAATCTTGTTTTGTGTAGTCTCTAATTGGATTAAAGGTCACATAGAGCAATCCCTTGTGCAGGTACTCCATTTTTTTCCGGCTGCCATATTGGACCCATCTTAAGATCAACCATCTTCTTGATCCCATGCACATCTTCAAGAATGTGGGATCTGGTATTTGGGAACATATTACTGGTAAACGAGACAATGTTAGCGTACGTGAGGACTTGCGGGTCGCAGGACGTATGCGTCAAGCTTGGCCACGAGAGGTGGGTGGGCACGTTCGTCTTCCGCCTGCACCATGGATTATATCAAAGAAAGAGGAGAAGCAGGTAAAGCAGGCCATCACCACTTTGCGTACTCCCACTGGATGCATGAGATCATTGAAGGGAGCCTTTACAACCACTAAGAAAAGAGGCGTTGAGCAACTATATGGGTTGAAGTCCCACGATTGGCACAAGATGCTTCAAGTAAGTGTTTTCCAAGTCTTGTACGTACGTTGAAATTAAATTTTGTAATGCCATAAACCATAAATGTGCTCTTATGTGCGCAGTTCATACTACCTACTAGCATCGACCATTGTGCGAATAAGAGTTTGAAAAAATGTATTTATAAGATGGGCGAGCTTGTGAGGTATGTAAAACCCATGCTCAGATCACCCTTCATTATACCTTGCAAAATGAACGTGCATGAGGTATAACATACTATTTATTTATTTTTCAGATATGTTAGTTCCAAAGTAATTGATCCAGCCACGTTGGATGATGCGCGTGTTATGGCAGTGGAGGTGGTTTGTTTGGTAGAGGAGACTTTTCCACGAACCATTCTCACAAGTCAACTACATCTCATTGTGCATTTAGTGGACGAAATTGCTTTATGTGGTACTGTGCATGCACGTTGGATGTTCTTCCTAGAGCGCTTCATGAAGACCTTAAAAGACTTTGTGAGGCAAAGTGCAAGGCCTGAAGGAAGCATGGCCGAGGGTTGGTTGATACAAGAGTCTCTTGTATATATTTCAGAATTTCTTGGTCAGGTGGACAGCTCTTTGCCACGACTATGGAGCAATGAAGAGGACTTGAGGATGACCTCTATTGTGCCTCAAGGAAAAGGACAGAGTAAAGTAATTGACAGAACATTGATTGATGATCTCAATTTCACTTGTATCCTTAATAGTGATGTGATGAGCAGATGGGTTACAAGATATGAGGATGCAAAGACAAAAAGGCAAGCAGAAAGAGCTCTCTTTCGGAGGCAACATGGCTCTCGGAAGGCGTACCCTAAGCATCTAGCAACACTTCCGAATGATATCCATGTTGATTGGTTGCATGAGGAAATGGAGAGAGCAGAGAGCGACGAGGGGCTGCATATCACGGCGGAAGAATGGGAGTATGCACGAGGATGCATGTCAAAGGTACATAGAACTAATGTTTTGCATTAGTTGTAAGTGATTTGCTTTTAATATTTATTCACATTGCTTACACAAATATTGCTTCTATTTTGGTCCAGTGCACTATGTTCAATGCTATATGGTGTGAAGGCAAGCATTTTCGAACACAAAGAATTGATGAAAAGAGAAATACACAAGATTGCGGTGTCATTAGTAGCTTTGAGGGAGCTAATGGAAAAATGGATGATTATTGTGGCATAATCCAAGACATATTTAGGCTTGACTTTCGTCGCTTCTTTGTGTATGTTTTGGATGTCAAATGGCAAATGAACGTGGTGGAAAAAGGGCCTGATGCAACGATAAAACGCCATGCAAGTGGATATGTAACTATTGACTCTACAAAGTTCTGGCAAACAAAGAAAGATAGGCTCGTATTGCCACAACAATGTGAGCAGGTATGCATTTTTTTACTAATGTGTTTCATGTACATATATATCTAAGCTCGCGTACCCCTTGACTTTTGATATGCTAATTAATTACTGTACTGTGTGTATTTGAGTAGGTTATCTATCTACCAATGGTGCATGACATCAAATGGTGGTACGTCATCCCTATTGCACCACGTTCCAAAGTGATGTATAATACATTCACTGATATGGAGCATATGGAGGATGTAACAAGCCGCAATGAAGATGACGTTGAACATGCCATTGAAGATGTTGTGATCGATGATCAAGAAATAAGAGATGATCGTGATAATGAGGATGAGCATGCCATTTCTCATGATCATGAGAATGACCCTACCATTGAGGATGATGGTGATGCTGATGAGGATGATCAGGACATCGATACCATTATCAATGGAGTACAGAATATTGATAGTGGAATAAATTTAATCGTAGCCTTACCAATTGATCAAATGGATATTGATGTTGATCGTTTGACAAGGATGGATCTTATTGAAGATGAGATCGAACCCTAACCAATCCGTCACTGTATGTTCTAAATTGATGACATTTCTATCATCTCATATGCATGATTTATTTTGAATATATTTCATTGTTGTAAATGCATGTAGTGGGATTGTGTAATGATGTATACTGTAATGTACTATGAGATGGTTTAAGGAAAATAGTTTTTAATTTTGTTAAGGAATTCAGTTTTTTTTCGGTTTTTCTCTGCCATGCGTGTATTAATCCGTGTACAGTAGCGTGTATTTATCCGTGTATAATAGCGAGTATTACCCCGTAAATATTATCGTGTATTTATGCGTGTATTACTGCGTGTATATAAACGCGTTTATACACGCGTTGATAAATGC
Organism: Cibotium barometz; assembly: GCF_041138505.1. Classification (NCBI taxonomy): domain Eukaryota; kingdom Viridiplantae; phylum Streptophyta; class Polypodiopsida; order Cyatheales; family Cibotiaceae; genus Cibotium; species Cibotium barometz. The sequence continues at coordinate 30,903,368 of NC_141095.1, read as the reverse complement.
AAATATACACGCGAACTTAAATGCTAAAATACACGCGCCCGATTCTATTCAAATACAAGCGCGACCATACACGCGTTCGTAATTTATCGCGTGTATGAAACGCGTGTATGGCAGCATTGTCTTGTAGTGATAGCTCATAAAACCTTTAAGGTTTTGGAGAATGAAAAGGGTTTTGGATTTGGAGAATTGTGGAGTATGAAAGCATCAAAAATACAATAAGATTCCGAAAATTTGGGTTTTATTTTCTACTTGATTGGATTTGGAATGCTAGACATGGAGTTTCCTAAAATCACGAGTATGTTATAAATATGCCATATGTCATCTTTTGCTTGTGAGTTGTTGGAATCTAAAGGCAAGTTTTCAAGAGATAAAAAGACACCTTGAAATGATGGAATTGGTGTCACTTAATGTATGTGATGTGAATGGGCACATGTATGTTGGAATTTTTTTTGAAGATTATGTTGTGCCTACATGTGATTGATTTGAGGCATTTGGAAAAAGGAGTGAGTAAATCTATGCTTGGAACGGGACATGCTCTGGATACACAATTTATGTGCAATCATCAGGTTGAATTCGGGAATGTATTGAGGTGAATTGGCACATGTTTATGTCATCAAAAATGGATATGTCCTATGCTCCTTAGAGTTATGTGTGAGAGTTTCATTGTTGGGATTAGAAGCTACTCTCACAGCTAGAAGTCTCGTACTTTCTCAGCAACACCGTCCATGTCACGAGACAGCTCTTTGGTGAACCCGACGTGAAACTGCTGGGGTGAGAGTGTGGTGAAATACACAGGGAAGCTATGGCTGAGAATCCTGAGGGTCAGGGGGTTCATTTTGACCCCGGAGTTATGCAAATGTTTCAGATGTTTACTATGTATATGCAACAGCAGCAAGCTGCTGAGAGGGGACAAATTTCCACGACCAAAGCACTGCAATCAATTGTGAAAAAGGTGGATCAATTTGATGGTAAGGATATCACAAAGTACCTGCGCAATTACACAAAGGAAATGGAGCTAAACAGGGTGACTGAGGAGGATATGGTTCGAAGCTTTGAGCTAGTATGTGTTCCTGAAATAAGAGAGCACATAAGAGGATTGCAGACAGCACATGGTGGCAGAAATTGGGAGGAGTTCAAGCTTGCTTTAAAGGATGAATATTTCATGGAGGATTCCGAGCGGGTAACCAAACAAACTTTCTTGGAATGGGTCACAAAACCCAAAATGGGAATTTCTGCCCCACACAGTTGCTAAGAGAGTTTGAGAAGTGCTATGCCCAGCTGTCAAGGATTGAGCGCACAACCTTGGACAAGGAAAAAACAGAGCTCTTCTTACAAGCAGCTGGGGAAAGATCTCCAAGAAAAACTGGAAATTCTCCTTGAGGATAAGGATACAGAGCAGGGACTAAAGAGTGATTGGAATGATGTCGAGGATGCGGTCACCATGTTAGCAAAGCGGCAGCGAAGGAGAGATAAAATGGTGATGAGCTCGGCAACTCCTATAACTGCTGTCACCCCTGAGAATCTACCACAACCAGCTGCTGCAATCCCAAAGGTAGAAGGGCCGATGGAAGAACTTATTAAGGGCATGGGAGACCTAAAATTGAAGATGTCCAGGATTGAAGAAAAGGGGCTACCATTAGGGCAGGCTTCTATGCAAAGGCCTCAAAGCAAAGAAGGGTTTACATACAGATGCATATGGTGTGATGACCCAGAACATGCAAAGAAAGACTGTGCTAGCTATAAAGAAGCCCTCAGAAATCAACTTGTGTTTTTCAAAGATGGGAAAATCCACCTTACAGAGACTGGTCTTCCATTAAGCACAAACTTTGGGAAAGGAGGGATGAAAAAGCTGGTTGAGGATATGGTTGCTAGCCATGCTATCTCTATGGTTGAGGCAGCAACCTATGGGTTAAAGGCTGGTCAATCAAAGCAGGAATCTGAGAATGATGAAGATTATGAGAATGAAGATTTTTGGCCATCAACAATGGAACTAATTGCGTCAAAGAAGGTGTCTAAGCAGGCTTTGCATGAGGCAGGTGACTGTATACGTCTTGAGATTGGCTGGGAAGAGCCTATGGATTCTTTATCTGTTCATGCCTACATTGCAAAATGCCAGAATAATGAGGCACAGGTAGAGGAAAAACGTAAGAGGGAAAATGAGGAAGGAGGGCCATCAAAAAGGGTCACTCGTGGTAGTGAAAAGAAGGATCCCGGGCTATCACATATGCCTCCACCGCATAGCAGACCTCCACAAGAAGTATCAATGGAAGAAGTGCTATCAAAAATGAAGCATGAGAAGGAGAAGGGTAAAGGGAAAAGTCCACTCTACAAGCTTCAATCTGATATTGAAGCCGCAACAGATCTCAAAAAGGTGCTTGAAGAGAGGATTCTAAATAGCAGAGTAGAATTTACACTAGGGAAAGTCTTGGGGATTGCAAAGAAAGAATTCCATGATGAGATAATTGATATTATACGAAGGAAAAGGCAGTCCATAATTGAATCTATTCCATCACAAGGGGAGGCAAGCACTTCCAAGACTCATGGAGTACAGGTACAACAAAAGAAAGAGAGAGAAAATGTGGTGGAATGTAATCACTCTGCTGAAGGGGCACGACAAGTGCGCTTTGTGGATGAGGATGATGAAAAAGAAGTTCTTACAAAGAGTCATTACTCCAGGAGCCATTGGGCAAGAGCAACCACTGAAACCCTTGTCAAGATAGGTGACTTGGAAGAGCCGTATGTCGCTCTAATTGATCATGGGTTTGAAATAAATCTTATGGCTAAAAATCTCTACAACAAATGTAAGTGGCCAATGGATGTAGATCATGGGTGGATGATTAAAGCAGCTAATAACTCGTCTGGAGAGCTCTATGCAGCATGTCCAAATGTAAGGGTAACTATAGGGGATGTGAAAGATGATCAGAACTTCTTTGTTCAGGAGATGTCATCGTATCCCCTCATCCTTGGGCTACCCTACATTACAGCTGTGAGGATGGAAACAAAAGTTTTGGATGATGGCTCGGCCTATGCAAGAATAAGGAGTAAAGATGGCAAGAAAGCTGTTCAGTTCTTGACAGTTTGCATTAACCATGAAAGGAACCGTGAATCTCTTCGAGCACAGTCACTCCCAAAGATAAATAGAGAATTCATGAACTACAGGGAGATGAGGGATTTTGGCTAGGTGCCATTGTAAAGCGGGATTCCAATGGTACAAGGGAAAATGGGTTCTCGCAGGACTCAATCAATGTAAATAACTTTTCAGCAAATTTTCAGGGATTTTCTAGCTATGGGTCGCTGGTCTTTGTAAAAATCAAGGATTTGAAGCGTGGCATGCATAGACATGTACAAAATGAACAAAAAAGTCTTGAGCAGTGTGGTCTTTTGGAGAAGAATGAGTTTATTTTAGGGGTGCTTGATGAGGTGTCATTTGTAGATACTATAGATGTGCTTTTTGATATGGGAAGAGCATGCTTACAGGGTGGAAATGAGATGATAGAGGTGTCATTTGTGGAGATGTATGATATAATCCGGGAATTTGAGGGGGTGGAATGTAAAAACATGAATTGCGAGATGGATGCTCATGTTGATACAAAGTATAAAACAGTTGCAAAGAAGGTGAAACCAATTGCCTTGCCCTTGCCACCAGGAAGCAAGGAAAAATTAGATGAAGCCTCTATGCAACCGAATCTCAGAGATCCAAAGAAAATTGGGCATAAGTTTACACACGAACCCTTAAAAGAGCTGAAGATTGGTGAAAAGGATTTTCTGTTGCCAGCTGAAAGGGAATGCTTTGAAGAGATGCTTGTAAAACATGGGAAAGCCTTTGCTTTTCAGCCGCATGAGATAGGCTTTGTTGATCCAAGTGTAACAGCGCCAATGGTGATCTTCACTGTACCACATGTGCCCTGGAACCTGCGGCCGATTCCAGTACCAAAGGCTCTCTTGCCAAAGCTGATGGAATTACTAAAAGAAAAGATCAGGATGGGAATTTTGGAGCCATCATGCGCTCCATATTCCAACAGATGGTTTACCGTGCCAAAGAAAAATGGAACATTGCGCTTCATTCAAGACATGCAACCTGTAAACAAAGTCACAATCAGGAATGTGGGAGCAGGTCCGATTGTGGATGAGTTTGCAGAAGCATTTGTAGGGAAAGCTATATACTCTATGGGTGATCTGTATTCAGGATATGATCAGTTCCAGCTGGACATACAAAGCAGGGACTTGACCACAATGAAAACTCCTTTGGGATTGGTAAGGATGTGTACCTTACCACAGGGAGCCACCAACTCAGTGGCGCATATGATGAATGGAATGAATAAAGTCTTGCGAGACTTCATACCACAAATAACTATGCCTTTTCTGGATGATGTGCCAATAAAAGGCTGTGATGAGAAAGACAAAGATGGGGATTTGGATTCAAAGGGGTGCCGCAAGTTTGTGGCAAATCATATAAAGGATTGTGATATGATTCTATCCAGGCTTGAAGAGGTAAATCTTACTTTATCTGGACTGAAATCAGTGTTTGGGGTTGGTGAAGTGCTAATAGTGGGACATCTTTGTAGTACTAGTGGACGCCGACCTTGTCCAGCAAGATAGATGCAATACAAAGAATGAAAGAGATATGCATTAATGTTACAGAGCTGAGGAGATTTCTTGGTGCATGTGTCTTTTATGTTATTTGGATCCCACATTATGCACATATAGCAAATCCTCTTTATCAACTTTTGAGGAAAAATCAAAAATTTTTGTGGAGTGCAGCACATACTAAAGCTACGCGGAAGCTGAAATATCTGCTTCAATCATCACCTACTCTAAGGAAGGCAGATTATGAGCGTGGTAGGCCTGTGATTGTTACAGTTTGATACTAGTCCTACTGGGATAGGATGGGCAGTAGGGCAAGATGATGAGGATGATCACAGGTATGTAATCAGATTTGGAGCTAAGGTATTAAGCATTCGACAACGAAAATATCCGCAGATCAAGAGAGAGTTATGGGGAATAGTCACTGCTCTAAAATGTGAAAAAGAATAATCTTATTGGGGCATCTGTACTTGTGGAAACTGATTGCTTGCCACTCCTTGGGATGATTGTAAGCTGCACCACTCCAAACATCGCTATGCTTAGGTGGATTGCCTATATCAAGTCGCTAAATCCTGAGTTTGAGCATATTGCAGGAAAAGATAACCCAGTTGCAGATATGCTATCGAGAGCCAAGTATGAAGATGAAGAAGGGATGATTAGTGACATTGATGATGTAGGTACAAAGTTCTACACTACTGCATATGCAAAAGGGGACCATACTTGCCTATCAAATACACTTGAGTCTTTTACTGAGGAAATGTATGAAGGAGATTGGTTGCTTATTGGTCAATACTTGAGTACTCTGACAAGACAGGAAAATTGGTCTGACTCAGAATTTAAGAGGATCCACAGAAAAGCATATGGGTATTTTCTAAAGGATGGGTACCTGTGGAAGCATCCTAAGCAGAGGAATGCTATGCCACAGAGAGTCATGTGTGACAAAAAGACTCAAGGGAAGCTCATGAAAGAATTCCATGAGAGTCTCTAGGCTGGACATCGAAGTGTGTGGGCCACCTTTACCAAAATAAAGGAAAGATATTGGTGGAAAGGAATGTACAAGGATATTTCCCAATATGTGGAAACATGCATGGTATGTCAAATGTACTCAAATGTGCGACATCGTGATGGCTTGCAACCAGCTTACCCACCTGCCATGCACTACAAATGGGTAGTGGATCTAGTTACAATGCCTTTGGGAATTCGGCAGATGCGGTACATAGCACTTGCAAGAGAAGATTTGACAAATCAGGTAGAGGGGCGTGCTCTTAGAACAAAGAGTACAAAAACAGTATGTAAATTTCTCTTGGAAGATGTGATTTGCCGGTATGGTTGTGTTGGGAAAATAACAGCTGATAGGGGTGAGCTAGATGTTGAAGAAGCAAGGGAATTCTTCTCTAGAATTGGCATCAAACTGTCCCTAACATGTGCTTACAATCCTGAGGGCAATGGTAAAAGTGAGCGAGGACATCCTCCAATCATTAAAGCTTTGGCTAAGGCATGCAGAGAAAGAATGCGAGAGTGGCCAAGGCTACTATCATATGCTTTGTGGGCTGACCGTACAACTCATAGCTCAGTGACACAGGATATATGCCTGCAGAATTAATGTATGGTCAGAAGCCAGTAATGCCAGTTGAAGAAGTAGTTCCAACTTGGAATGTATTACCCTGGGTGGAAGGATTGAACAGGGAAGATCTCCTTGCATTGCGAATAAGGCAGCTGGAGAGGAGGCCTGAAGATGTAGAGCTTGCTAAAGCTCGTTTGAAAGATGCAAGGTTGAAAAATAAAGAAAGATTTGATAGAAGACACAGACTCTGGCCAAAACCTATTGAAGAAGGTGATTGGGTCCTAATGTATGATAGTAGCCTTGACAACCAATTCACTGTTCAAAGAAAATTTGCAAAAAGATGGTTTGGCCCTTACATTGTCAAGCATGTGCATGGAAATGCCACGTATACCTTGTGTGAGCTTGATGGAACAGAGATAAAAAATCTTGTAGCAGGCAAAAGGATCAAGATGTTTAAAAGAAGGCTTGACAGTGATCCTTTTGATTCACAGAGAACTCAGGATGAGAGGCTTGATAGTGAAAACATGGATATGGCTGAAGAGGAAGAGGATGATTTCCCTAATAATGTAGAAGATGAAGACGACATCCACATATATGTGGATCTTGATGATGATTTGGCACATACCAGAGGATGTGCAGGTTTAGAGGGGGTGGATGTCGTGCCATGGCACGTCTATGGTGTGAAACCATGCATATGAGACTATCAAATGCAAATCTAGATGCATGGGATTAAGTGCTATGACGAGTCATTATATGATGCCCATGTACATATGTTCATATTGTAAATGAGGTTCAATAAGACGAGCTGAGGCTGAGTCAGGTCTCGAAGCTTTTGTATATGAGTGTGGTGTGAAATATGGAGCCTTATGCTTATGGTAGACCTTGCAGTAGGGAACACCCTTCTCAACATGTATGGAAATGTGAGAGCATGTATGATATGAGGATTGGTTTTGAAGAATACCCTTTGGAGATATCGTGGAATGAGCAAAACAAGAAGAACTTTAATAAGATACTCCACACATTCAAAGTTCTTGTGTATCCTCATAGGCAGAATGATCCCTTCAATAATATCTTCATGCCCATGGATGGTGAACCTAGTGGCAACTATGCTAGTGAGAGCTATTTCAAAATGACTCTTGTGAGTATGGTGGTGGTGGTTCTGCTGTTACTCAGACCTCATGGGTAAGTTGGAAACACTCAGTTATATACATGGTCTGCGTGGCTATGTAAATGATGGTATGAGTGGCTCGCAAAAGGGATATGTTAATGATGTAAATGGCTACCCATGTGCATGATGTGTAGTAGCTTCTCTATGGTATCGATGGGCCGAGTCAATGAATACCTCTTATGGGAGTGCAAGCATGAGGTATGCTTTAGTAGACTTATGACATGTATATGATGTTTGATGTAGCTTTGGTCCAAGCATTTTGCATATGAGAAGTAGATATATCATATGTATTGAAAGCTTATGAAGGGGCAGCTTGCGTGGCAGTAACAAAAAAAAGAAATATCCAAAAATAATGCAAAAGAAAGGTGGCGCAAGTGTTTTTGGAATCTGGGAAAATACGAAATTTTTGCTGCAAAAAGAGGATGCGCCCGAATTCCTTGCGGGGAAAGGAAAAGAAAAACCAGGAGAGGAGCGCATATTGCAGGGTGTGCAGAAAAAGGAGAACCAGGGCGTCTTCTACTAGTAATTTTAAAATCAAATTAGCCAGCTACTGTATAAAGCTTTTTGGGGCTAGAATTAAAGAGGAAATGGGGTACTATCAAATGAGATGAATTTCGTATTACATGTACTCTGCTCCTTGCACAGTCGGCGAAATCAAAGAAAGATTTGGTTTGTTTTACTTTCAGATAAGTGATTTTTTTTTATTTATTTTCGTTTACTATTACTTACGATTTGGAAAAATCGTATAGCTCATAAAACCTTTAAGGTTTTGGAGAATGAAAAGGGTTTTGGATTTGGAGAATTGTGGAGTATGAAAGCATCAAAAATACAATAAGATTCCAGAAATTTGGGTTTTATTTTCTACTTGATTGGATTTGGAATGCTAGACATGGAGTTTCCTAAAATCACGAGTATGTTATAGATATGCCATATGTCATCTTTTGCTTGTGACTTGTTGGAATCTAAAGGCAGGTTTTCAGGAGATAAAAAGACACCTTGAAATGATGGAATTGGTGTCACTTAATGTATGTGATGTGAATGGTCACATGTATGTTGGAATTTTTTTTGAAGATTATGTTGTGCCTACATGTGATTGATTTGAGGCATTTGGAAAAAGGAGTGAGTAAGTCTATGCTTGGAACGGGACATGCTCTGGATACACAATTTATGTGCAATCATCAGGTTGAATTCGGGAATGTATTGAGGTGAATTGGCACATGTTTATGTCATCAAAAATGGATATGTCCTATGCTCCTTGGAGAGTTATGTCTGAGAGTTTCATTGTTGGGATTAGAAGCTACTCTCACAGTTAGAAGTCTCGTACTTTCTCAGCAACACCGTCCACGTCACGACAACGGGTTGAATCCCTAGCTCCAAAAGGGATGCAAATCCCATTGGATTGAGCTACACACGGATCATACTACTCATGCTACAAGTGAGAGAGTCTTCCGTCTCTCCATTGGCGCTGCTGCCGGGGAGAAGACTCAAAACCGGTTGAGAAGCTTGCATTACTACCACTATTTCTTTTTGTTTTTAGGTTTAGGGTTAGCATGAGTGTGGAATCTCCGAGCTAGTGATTAGAAGAGAAAAAATAGATTAGCATTTACTTGTGCGGTTGAGATCTACTCCCGCTAATGTTTTCTCATTCATGTATATGCTTTCCATGGTTGTTTTCATCGTTGTGTTCATGTTTTGTTCATAGATTAGAAATGAAATTTGAATAATACATTAAGCTCAATGCATTATGTGTGAGCTTATTTATTATGCATTAAACTTGTGCTTAATGCAATATTACATAATGCATAATGCTCTAACCGCAGCAGTAGAGGTGTGAAGCAGACGAAGGCGGCCGCAAGAAGGCTGGCCGGCGGTGGTGAAGTGGCTTCCTGTTTGAACCACTTTAGCGCCAGAGAGCAGCTAAGGCAAGAGATCCGCAGGCTGCTAGATCTCTACAAGGATGATGCGATGGAGCTCAATATCACGGTGACTGGCCATAGCCTCCGGGGAGCACTCGCCACCGTCAGCGCCTACAACGTGGCCCGTTCGGGCGAAAAGTGGTGGAGGCCGAGCGTCAGCGAAGGTCAGCAAAGAAGGAAGTGGCCGGTAGCACTAACGGGCGGCGGTTGCGAAGGCGACGAGAGCCGGTGCTAAGGTGACTGCAGTAGAGTGAAGGCGACGGAGAGCTGGGCACGGGCGAAGGCCAGAGAGGCCGTGAGGCGAAGGTCAACGGCGAGGCCAGAAGGAGGCGAGGCGAAAATAAAGCCGTTGAAGGCAGTGAAGGAGACGTGAAGGTGAAGTGGTAGCGCTGTGAACGGGCGGCGGTTGCGAAGGTGGCAAGAGCCCGGTCCGAAGGCCGGTAGCAAGAAGATTGACTGGCTACAAGGAGGCGTAAAGAGGAGGCGAAGAGAGGCCGTGTGGCTGAAGGCAGCTGAGAGCATGGAAGAGAAGGCGAAGTGTCGCCTGCTGGGCTGGCGGAATACAGCTGAGCAAAGGCGACGGAGAGGTGGTTGGCTAGATAAGACTGCAAGCTGGCAAAGGCTGTGCGCTACAGAGAACGCGTGGCTCTGAAAAAGATAAACTCTGGCAAATCCGCAGCAGTAGAGAGAGCACGTGGCCGTGAAGAAGATAAGGTGGCCAGCCCAAAAAGGTAAGTGTTCTATTTTTTTTATTTTTTTATTTTTTAATTTTTAATTTTATTTTTTTGTTGTGTTAGTCTTTAGTTCTTTTTAAAAAAAATCTGTAATTTCTGCCTACTAGGTAATTTTTAGTTTTTTTTTTTGCATTTTAAAAAAAATAAAAAGAAAAAGAAAAAAATAATAAAATAATAAAAATAAATAAAAATATTTTTTTAAAAAAAAAGATAAAGAAAAAAGAAAAATTCTGTAAATTATGTGTTTTATTGTGAGTCCACATTTTTTGCATAATTTGTTTTTTTTATTTTTTGTAAATTTTTTTGCATAATTAGTGTAACTTGTATTTTTTTAAATTTTTATAATTTTGTGCATAATTAGTTATTTTGTGTAATTAGTAAAAAATAAAAAAATAAAAAAATTTAAAAAATTTAAAAAAAATAAAATATGTATTTACACACATATTCGTGTTAGTTGCATTTAATGGTTAGGTAGGGTTTCAATATATATATATATGAATATGTATTTACACACATGTTCATGTTAGTTGCATTTAATGGTTAGGTAGGGTTTCAATATATATATATATATATATATAAACCTTAAAATTTGACCTTATGCACTTGCGGTCGGGACGTCATATAGACACTACCATAGGGCCTAGGGCACCTTCTAGAGTACCTACGCAGGAAAGTGGGACCCAATCGGTAGGAAATTTGGCAGATATTGCTGAAACCTTTTCCGAATCCCAATCTGATACCCTTTCCAGAACAACTAGCTCATTGTCCATGGACAATCTAGGGCCGTCAAATAGTCATCCCTTAGCCCCAAATAGGACACCCACAAGATCTTTTAATCCATTTGAAGCCGACACCATGGGGTTACCACTCAATGTGAGACTTCAATATGTCTATACGAATGCTCAAGGAGCTGAGATCTTTAGGGATCCACAACAACGGTATCTTGTTAAGATCGCAGACTTTTTCTCAGAGCTTGATAGAGCACCTCTAGTCAATGACCAGGGTAACATGTACATGGGTGGAGATGGTGTTCGCTACAAAGTCACCTATCATCCAGAGAATGTAGACAAATTAGGGGAGCTCTCTAAAAGTGAGTTCTTAGACTTATCAAAGCTTTCCAGAGCAACGGAGTCGAGATGATTGGCTCATTGAGCCGGACATGCTTGGACCATCCAATGCCCAGTCCTCAAAGCCATCCATACATGATTTACTTTTTGTAGATCTAAATTTGGAAAGGGATAGGAAAGGAAAGAGCAAAATGGATCAGGGGGCTAAGAACCAATGGGAGTTTGTACGACAAATTCCAGTGACAAAGGTCTTACAAGATGACCCACTTCAAGAGGTCTATAAGGACTCTTTAGAAGGATATTATGCCACAACTAGATTGCCAGAGCTAGATCTAGATGGGAAGGAGATTCGGGAGCTCACGTGGAAAGGACAACCATTATTCATGGAAGTGTTCTCAACAAATACAGCTAAACCAGGAGAGACAGCCTTTCTTGGAGAAACTGCTGCTCCTCCCCTACGAGAGTTCATTAGAGAGGGACCCTCAACATCAAAGTGGACCACTGCAAGTAGCCCAACTCTAGCACCAAGATATTATCCTACACCAAAAGTGCGACCACAGATCACACCACAACAACGTTTCTCTCACTATGACAATCGGAGGGTAGGGGAGCCAACTCGGCCTCCCATAAATGCACCTCCTGAAATGCGGGTAACAAGATCTTTGGAGGGGATTGGTGAGGCAAGTAATAGGGGACCCACACCAATTTGGGATGCATGTGGACCATCTTACCAAAGAGAGGAACAATTCCCACTAAGAGTGAGAGGCCGTAGGCCCTATGATGAGTATTAAAGACAAGTAAGGCCATCAACTCTTCAGAAACTGGTAAAGAAGTACGAAGAGTCGAGAGATCCATATGACCATGCAGCAGCATTTAGGCAAGCAGTTTGAGCTGAGCAAGTCCTGACAAGCATACGCAAATTGAAGGATTTGGGCTCACTCTTGAGGGAAAGGCCCTTGCTTGGTTTCAGGCACTAGAGGCTTCAGACAAATCTTCTTTACGAGTTCTGGAAGAGAGATTCATTGCTGCTTTTTCCTTGATGGGGATTCAACATGACACGGTAGCAAACATCTACTCTTTCAAGCAAGGCAAGACTGAGAGTGTTAGAGATTGTGTAAATAGGATGAAGTAGTACATTAATCATTGCCCAGAAGATGAGAAGCCTACCCAGAGTCGATTAATTTCTCTCTTCTTAAAAGGACTCAAAAATTCAACACTGCATACACATCTCTATGCAAAGAAGCATACAAATTTCAATGAGTGTTGCCATGATGCTATGGATTTCACAGATAACTTCAAATTCCAAGATGGTTCTCGCCCTGAGGTGCAACCTAGGGATCAGTGGGGTGATGACCAAAGTTCAGGGTCTAGTGCGCTAGTAAATCCAGACTAAATAGCTAACCTAGAACTAAGGAGATTGGGACAAACCTATTGCCCACCCATGCAACCACAACAACATCAGCAGCAGTGAATGAGGAGTGTACTACCTACAGGTCCTCATCTTTGTGGAGCATGTGGCGGTAACCATAAAACCGAAGAATGTAATACCTTTTCTCCTCTAGTCACAAACCAACCCACAAAGAAGTGGTGCCAGGCCTGTGCTTGGAACTTTACCCACACCACACAGGAATATACTCGCATTGCAAGAATGAGACAGGAGCGTGAGCAGCAAAGGGGTGGAGTGACTCCACAAATGCATCAATAGTATACTAATTTTGAATGTAAGCCACCGATGGCACAAGAGCAAGCACGACTTGTTCTTGGAGCTCAACCTCCTGCTCCTGGGGGACTGCTCCTGTGAGGGTTGTTGACTACGACAATTCAAATATGTGTAGAGACTTGGTAAACCCAGGCTATGTGGAGGAGGAATATGCATCATATTCATCCAAGGAAAATCTCTTTGAAAGTCCCGCATATCCAAGCCAAGCATTGGAGGCTCAACTAGCGGAACAAAATTCTTTGATGTTACTAGGTGGCTACCAACCTAGGACTCCAGGCCCCTCATGTCAATGGCAGCAAAGAAAAGTAGAAACCAAACTAATGGGCCCCTGTTATGAGTGCAGAAAACCCCATTGGGCTCGTGATTGTCCACATCGCTTAAGGCAAGCAGCTCGATCCAATACAATAGTACCATAGTTTCCACCAATTGAAAGATATTGTCTAGGGTGTTGTGTAGAACACTTCCCAAAGGATTGTTTGCTGAAACCACATGAGGAAGGCACCTCTCAACCAAAGGTCTCACTCAACTTTGTAGGGGCAGTTCCATCGCCACCTTCATCAGAGAATGAGGATGTCGTGCCACTTAGAGTCATGACTAGATCACAGACACGAAATGCCAAAATGTAAACTGATGAGACACCTCGAACTAGGGATGCAAAGGCAAATCTAGTGGACAGACCCTACATTTCAATAGAAAAAGAACCACTAGGAGAAAAAAGAACCGCAACAAGCAAACTAAGAGTGCATCCACTAGTTCTCAAGAAGTCTATAAACAAAACATGAGGGATCAAACTTTTACATCCCAAGAAGTGCATGAGGAGCATCAACCTCAACCTGGGCCTAGTGCTAAACAAGATGAGGCTAGTATGACCGAGGATAGTTCTGGGGGTTCTGTTTTTGTGGATAAGGTGAACGAGACTCTAGATGCCATCATTGATGCTCATAGAAGTCGCATTGCAGCTTTATCTGAGCTACCCAAGAAGCTTCAAGAATACCCAAACCCTCGTGAGGAGAAGATCAATCTAGCTGTACATCAGCAACTCATTAGGGAAGCTCAATCAATACTTGAGGGCCCACCTCCAACCTATCCCTCAGGGCCCAACCTCTCTTAAGCCAACATTAGAAACCATACTAGAAGTGTCATCAAGTTGGGAAATGAAAAGTGAGCTCATCTCACAATCTCATAGCGAGAAGTCTGCACCAATTGCCACCCCATTGAAAGAAGGTATTCCGCCACCACCTAGCCTTGCCTTCCCATGCAATGATGAAGTTATTGATACTAACGAGGACATGGCAAATGAGATGTGGGCAGCAGTTCATGAGAAAGTTAATGAGAATATGTCCTCTATTATTTCACCTCCATTCTCTGAGGTGGATTTTACTAGGAGCACAGAAAACAACTTTAGACGCCCAAGTATCCAGGAGGAAGTTCAAACAATTGTTTCTCCTAGAAGTAAGCATACGATGAAATCCTTACTATCATATTTGGGAGAATATGAGAACTGTTCTCAAACCTTGAGGATACTCTCCATGCATAGAAAGGAGATGGATATGGGTATCGTGCAAGCTATTTTGTCCAGCACCAGTGGCTTGTACCTTACCTTTGCTTGATTTGATAAAGCTTTGACCTGAGTTGTGGAATGATATTGCCACATGTTTGTCAGAGCAGGTATTGCTACAAAAGGGTCACCATCATTGTACTATACACCCTAAGACAAATCATGTTATGCTAGTTCCTATCAACAAAGTAGGAAAATTTTGTGAGGACGATCAGGGAAATGCTACCCTCCCATTAGAAGTGCGAAAAGTAGCTTCAACTGCAATACTTGATAGTGGTGCAGGAGTGGGCATTGTGACAAGGTCCATTTGGGAAAAGTGGGGCAAACCAGCTATTAGGAGTACCAGGATGCGCTTGCAGCTAGCAGATGGAAGCTTAGAACATCCCCTTTGGCTGCTTGAGAACATATTGGCACCACATGTGGGATTGAATATGAGCACACCTTTGCAGTAGTGGATTTTGGAAAACATCCAAACTATGAAGTGATATTGGGTAGACCATTCATGCGACAATTTCAAATGATTCAAGATTGGGGATACAATTATTTGTACCTCCGACATGATTCTGTCATCACAAGGGCCAACGTAAAGAATCACTCATATCGGGATGTAACAAGGTCTCCAATAGATGAGTTTGATTCTACTTCATCTGAGGGCTCAAGAGTTACATTGTTAGATGGGTGAGAAGATCTGTGGATGTGTGGAACCTCATGTAGGGATTTCAACACTGAGAGACTTAAGGGTAATCGAAGTGTATCAGATGAGGCATACATTCCATAACCCTTCCCTGAGCACTTAATTGATCCATTAGAATGGAGTCATGTCCTTGAAACATTATCGACATGTGCTTTACCTAAGCCAATTCAATTTTGTGACTCAGATGGATATGACATTATTCCTATACGAATGGTACAACCACGTGACCTTCTAGATGTTTTGTACTATGGGGATGCATCCACAACAGCACTGCATGTAGAGAAAGTCTCAGTGGAGGATTTAACACTGGAATCTGCTAATGATGCTGATAAGGAAGATGGATGGGACTCTAATTTTGATAATGATGTGATAATCCCTGAGGAAGAGTTAGGAAAGGCACGCCTGCTCTTGAGAGGAAGGGAGGTTCAAGTAGAGATCCCTCAAAGTTGACCTAAACGTAAATGCTATAAGAGCCATAAGAGAATCTATAAACAAGATGAGAGGGAACGACGTGAGAGACTACAAAAAGAAAAGGAGGAGTTTAAGAATGAACACTCTCGACCACCACCTCACTTCTCAGGAAAGAATGGATATCTATACTATGTCCAAGCACAAATAGTATCAAAGACCAAGTAAACTGATCAGATGGACTCCAACCAAGAGAAAAGCTAAAAGCTGTTAGCAAAAATTGTAAAAAAACGAAGAAACAAAAACCAAAACTCAAGTCTAAAACCGATTCAAAAGAGAATGTCAGAAGTGCAAAGATAACGGTTGAACAAAAAAATCTGATGCAAGATTGCAAAGGAGAGCTCAAAACCGCATGGTCTTTAATGAGTGACGACTCAAGTGGACAAGAACAAGGTCTCAATGTTCCCCCCAACTTCACATAGTACACTCTTCAAGATTGGAAGATTGTTCTTCAACAGCCCATGCGACAAAAGCCAAGCATGCCAGGGGTTTCATATGATGGTCCAGAAGATGCAAAAAAAATTGATATCGCTAAGCCAGGAGAAGAGCCTCGCTTTGTGTGGATTGCCACAGACTTGTCCTTAGATGAGGAGAAGTTATTAATTCAAACAATAAAGGAGTATCGCGATGCGTTTGCTTGGAGTTATAAAGACCTCAAAGGAGTTGATCCAGGCATATGTCAGCATACAATTCCATTGCGAGAGGATGTAAAGCCTTCCAAGCAACGTCCTTATACTTACAATGAGAATTTTGCATGAAAGATAAAAGAAGAAATAGACAAGCTCTTAGAGGTAGAATTTATCTATGAGATTGAACACACTGAATGGGCCTCCCCTATTGTAGTGGTGCCCAAGAAAAATGGAAAACTTTGAGTATGTGTAAACCTCAAGAAGGTAAATGCAGCTACTGTACATGATCATTACCCACCTCCAATCACGGATCATGTTCTGGAACGAGTTGCAGGGAAAAAGGCATATAGTTTCTTGAATGGATTCTCCGGTTACAATCAAGTGTCAATTGATCCAAAGGATCAACACAAGACAGCCTTTGTTACTGAAGACGGCATCTTTGCCTATTGTGTTATGCCATTTGGTCTAACAAATGCACCAGCAACCTTTCAGCGGTCATGTATTCAAGGAGTACCTTAGGCAGTTTCTTGAGATCTTCATGGATGATTTATGTGTTCACTCACAAGAGCATGATGATCATATAGAACACATCAGACTTGTGTTTAAAAGGGTCAAGTTTATCGTATATGCTTGAATCCTGACAAGAGCAAATTCATGGTAAGACGGGAAAATTTTGGGCCATATTGTTTCTCGCAATGGGATTTCAACAGATATGGATAAAATTGATGTCATTGTCTCATTACCTCAGCCTATCAACCCTAAAAGGGTACAAATATTCATGGGACATTGTGGCTCTTATCGTCGATTCATCTACATGTACGCTGTCCTAGCTAGACCATTATATGCTCATGCTTGAATGAGTTTTAAACTCATAAAAATTGAGATATTTCATCTCTCCTCTCTCCTCATTCAAGCCTAGTTCCAAAAAGTTAGCTTAACTGACCTAAAAATGGTCAAAAATTGACCAAACTGATTTGGAAAATTCTAGAATCAGTTTGTTTGGTTAGGAGCTCAATTTTTCCTATAAATAGAAGCCTCCCCCTTGTTGAAAAATAGATAGTGTTTATGCATCGTTACTCTACTCCACCTAAGCCAAGAACTGTGAATTCATTTAATAATTCACTAGTTTTTGGAGCTTCCCTCTTTCTTCAATCCCAATTAGTGGCTCCATCAACATACTTAACCAATTGATTGGTTGGGGGCCTCTACCGTGAACAAAGAATCAAGCAATTTGTAAGGTAATTAGTGAATATTGATCTTTCTATAATTTCTCAATGTTTCTCTCTTCTCAACCCCTCTCAAGCTTGAGAAGCTTAATTGGTATGGTTTTTTTAAATGCTATTGAAGTTAATTGGTGAAAGTGAAGAGTTACATAATTTAATAAATGCTATTGAAGTTAATTTCCATTTATGTTTAAATTCTAATGGTTTTTATGTAATTTCTCTCTCTCACTCAAGAAATGGTCATACTCATGACCCATTCTCAATCCAAATCAAGCTTTTCATAAAGCTTTTCCTTAACCCAAGATTAAGCTATGCTTGAGACCAAATTAATGGCTTTTTTCTATGCTTTTAGTTTATGTATATTGATGATTCAATCCATTATGGATTAATGATCCAATTAGAGATCATTTTAATTATTTCCTTAATGATAAGCTTTATCCCCTAGAAAAATTGAGATTTATCAGTCATAGCAGCGGAGCTATGGCAAAATTTTTATAAAAATTATGCATAAAATAATTTCATTCAAAGCATAAAAAGAGGACTTCCTACCATATTCTAGGAATTATCATCCTAGATTAATTGAAAGATATTCATTGTAATCATAGAGAAATTGATTTTTATATTATGCATTTTTAATTTTCATGCATAGAAGTATGCATAAAGGAAAAAAAAAATTATATCAAAAGTGTTACTTTTATCATTTTTAATTTTCATGCATAGAAGTATGCATAAATGAAAATTTTTTATATCAAAAGTGTTACTTTTATCATTTTTAATTTTCATGCATAGAAGTATGCATAAAGGATAATTTTTTTATATTAAAAGTGTTACTTTTATCATTTTTAATTTTCATCCATAGAAGTATGCATAAAGGAAAATTTTTTATATCAAAAGTGTTACTTTTATCATATTGGATTTCATGCATAGAGGTATGCATAAAAGTTGATTATTTTATTATAAAAGTGTGACTTTTATCATAATTGAATTTCATGCATAGAGGTATGCATAAAAGTTGATTATTTTATTGTAAGAGTGTTACTTTTATCATATTGGATTTCATGCATATAGGTATGCATAAAAGATATTCCTTTTTATACTAAAAGTGTGATTTTCCTTATAAATGGATTTTATGCATAACTTAGATGCATAAGAGAAATTCTTTTATTCTAAAAGTGTAATTTCCTACCAAATTAAATTTATGCATAAGAAGATGCATAAAAGATTGATTTTAATTTCGAAAGTGTTAGTCTCCTTAAATGGAATTTATGTATAAATAAATGTGTAGAGAAATCTTATATCAAATATAAGAATTCTCTTTTTTTTTTTAAAGATATGAAATGTGATAAGATGTGATAAGAGGTGTATGAGATGTGATAAGAATTAATAAGATGCGTATGGAAAGTGATAGGATGTGATAAGGGGTGTATGAGATGTAAAAAGATGTGATAAGATGTGTATGAGATGTGATAGAATGTGTTAAGATGAGTTAGGATGTGTTAAGATGTATATGGGATGTGTTAGGACGAGAATGGATGTAATATGGTTGTATGAATGTGATGTGGATGTATACATGTAGATGTATATGTATGAATGTGAATGTTGATGTGGATGTGGATGTATGGATGTAGATACGGATGTGTATGTATGAATGAGGATGTGAAAATGGATGTATGTATGTAGATGTGGATGTATGGATGTGAATGTGAATGAAGAGGTGGATGTGGATGTATGGATGTAGATACGGATGTGGATGTATGTATGTGAATGTGGATGTATGAATGAGGATGTGAAAATGGATGTATGCATGTGAATGTGGATGTATGAATATGAATGTGGATGTGTGGATGTGGAAATGGAGGTATGGATGTATGAATATAGATGTGGATGTATGCATGTAGATGCATATGTATGAATGTGAAAGTGGATGTATGCATGAAGATGTATATGCATAGATGTGAAGGTGGATGTAGATGTGGATGTATAGATGTGAATGTGAATGTGGATGTATGCATGAGGATGTATATGCATAGATGTGAATGTGGATGTAGATGTGGATGTATAGATGTGAATGGGAATGTGGATGTGGATGTATGTGAATGTGGATGTAGATGTGAATGTACAGATGTGAATGTGGAATGTGGATGTGGATGGATGTATGTATGTGGATGTAGATGTGGATGTATAGATGTGAATGGGAATGTGGATGTGGATGTATGTATGTATGTGGATGTGGATGTATGAATGAGGACGTGATAGTGGATGTATGCATGTGGGTGTGGATGTATGGATGTGGATATGGATGTGTATGTATGAATGTGGATACGAGATGTGGATGTATAAATGAGGATGTGAAAATGGAGGTAAGCATGTAGATGTGGATGTATGGATGTGAATGTGGATGTGGATGTGGATGTATGGATGTAGATATGGATGTGAATATATGATATGTGATGTGAAGGAATCTGAAGTGAAGAGATGGAAAATGATGTGATTGGATGAGTACATATATAAATGGAATGTGGAATAAGTAATGTGGATTAATGAGGGATAATGTGGAAAAATGAGAGTTAATATAGAAACTGTATTTGTAATACTGTTTGTAAATGGCTGTTTTATGTCAAGAATGCTGGGAAAGCATTTTGACCGTCTTGTGATTAAGGTCGTGGAGACCTAACTATTAAAGTTGCAACTGCTGACGGAGAGTCAATGGAGGACGTCTCGCGTAGCAAGGTCGGCCGAGGTCTTGACCAGCCTCGGTTCGATTAAAATGGTGAGCTTCCGGTACGGTGGATGAGGGACCAAGGAAGCGGCCTATGAGTGAAGCGCTAGGTCACCTGCGAAGGATCCTAGAGGGTACTGACCATACGGTGCTCGGGCTCTGGGTCGCCTAGGATACCCACGCGTGCGTCGAGGAAGATATTGGAACAAGGAGTAAGAGTTGTTTTGTGAAACCGGGCATGGATCTGGTTGATTGACCTTGCTGGTCTTCAATGGATGAGTCCATGGCTCTTTATATGGATCTGTTGGTTGATCTTGCTGATCTTCAACGAGAGTCCATCTTGATTTTTATAAGTGATTATATTGTCGAGTATTATGGGCTAGGAACTATTGAAAAGGCCCATGTGTGGACAGGTGGTGAGCGTTCTAGTTGCCAATGATGCCATAGATACTCTGATGAAGGAATGATGGGAAATTATGAATCAACCGGATAAATTGGAAGATTGTGATCAGTAGTACTATGGTTTTATTAAAGGATTGTTTTAAAGTTAGCTGATGCTAAGAAAAAGGCAATTTCATATTGGGTGTGTAAGTGGTGTGGCTAGTTTTATGTTTGCATGAACTTCCGGCTAGGGGGCCTTGGAACTCTTTTCCTTGGTACCCGGGACAAACCTAACCAAATTCCAAATTGGATCCCATCACTATAGTGGTTGGGCGGTTGGTTAACCCATGGGATCGGATGGGGTTAGGCTGGACTGATGGATCCGTAAATCGAGACTCAATTTCTGTTATTACGATAGATAAAGTAAATCCCGGATAGTAATTGTTCTATGGATAGGAATCAACGGCTGTGCCTCTTGATGGGAAAAAAAGCGTTGATCCCAATGATCCAAGTGCAAGTTTCTTCCTTGATCCAACCGAGTATCTTTATAGGTGTAGTCGAATCAGCGTGATCACTAATGATCTTGACTACGTTAGAGTACAAAGTTATCTTGGTGGAATCGCCCGTGCTTTCGGGGTAAGGGAAGTTTTTCCGGGTTCGATTTTGGAAAAACCGACGGATTAGTCTCTTGTCCAGATATCCGTGGACGAGGCCCCGAGTGTGGGCCCCTGCCCCGCGCATGAAGTGCTACTTCCGCTGCTAGTACCCCGAATCCGTCGCATGGTGGGGACAGGGATCTCACAGTTGGTATCAGAGCTTTTTGGTCAATGAGGATCAATCGAGAAGCCAAATATATCAAAAATTTATCAAGAATCAAAAAGATTGTAATTGTGTGATATAATTCATACAAATTGATATTCAATCTGAAAATTCATAATTTAGTAATTGGGTCTTCAAATGGAAGTACCGCAATTGTATGGAACCCTGACTTGCTTGAGGCCTAGACATGATGGATATTACCTTATAGTTCCAAGTATTATGACGACCCGTATATACTGATAAAAAACAGGAGCAGGATGTAACACACACAAGAGAAGCAAACCCTAATCCATAATCATCAATCATAAAGAAGGAGAGAAGCCATAGTCACCATTTCTCTCACACACACAAAAGGGAACACAACATAGTGTTATGTCCACACTACAAAGTAAACCTAATGTAATGTCCACACCACACATGACCAGCTGGACGCGGTCATAAACACACCACACGATATCTATCTACCATACTGTCACTCTGTCAGCACCCATGTGCTATCCTCCAGCTGTATACGAGCTTGACATTTCAACACTCCCCCTCAAGCTCGACATGTCCATCTCTAGGACTCCCAATCTAGTACGGAAATACTCGAACTTATCCTTACCAAGTGCTTTGGTAAAGATATCAGCAACCTGCTCATCTGTCTGCACATATGTCAAATCAACATGCCCATCTAGCACCTTCTCTCTGATGAAATGATAATGGACCTCAATATGTTTGGTCCTGGCATGATAAACTGGGTTGCTAGCAAGCTGAATACTACTCATGTTGTCACAATGAATGACAACGCTCATATCACTCTGTAGCCTGACATCATCTAGCAACTTCTTCAACCACATAGCCTCACATGCAGCTATGGCTGCTCCACGATACTCTGCCTCTGTGGTAGATAAAGCAACGGTAGGTTGCTTTTTACTGCTCCAACTCACAGCTCCACTACCAAGGCTGAAAACATAGCCACTGGTAGATCTCCTGTCATATGCACTACCGGCCCAATCTGCATCTGTATATCCATGGACATGCATGTCTTTTCCTACCTCATAGAAAAGACCATAATGCGCGGTAGTTTTGACGTATCTCAGAATCCGTCTCACAGCATCCAAGTGAGGTTTACGAGGACTCTGCATAAACTGACTCACCAAACCAACTGCATAACTGATATCTGGCCTCGTAATGGTCATGTAGATAAGGCTACCAACCATTTTCCTGTACATGGTGATATCATCAAGCTCATCACCCAAATCAGCCCTAAGCTTCATGTTTTGCTCTAATGGTGTCAACATTGGTTTGCATGCTGTCATACCATACTTTGCCAGCATGTCAAGTGCATATTGCCTTTGCACCAACCATATACCCTTGCCTGTTCTAATCACCTCAATGCCAAGAAAGAACCTCAAATCACCAAGGTCTTTCATATCAAACTCTTTGCATAAAGAGGCCTTAACCTCATCAATGCCTTTCCCACAATCACCTGTGATAATCAGATCATCAACATAAATGACTATCATCACAATACCATCATGAGTCTTCTTCACATAAAGTGAAGAGTCTGCACTTCCAACCACAAATCCAATACTGACAAGATATCTGCTGATCTTGTCACTCCAAGCACGAGGTGCTTGCTTCAAACCATAGAGTGCTTTCTTTAACCTGCAAACAAAAGTCGGATATTTTGGATGTACATAACCTTCTGGCTGTTCCATGTACACCTCTTCTTGTAGATCACCATTCAAGAAGGCATTTTTGACATCCATTTGATGTAAAGCCCAACCTTTTTGTGCTGCTAATGCAATGATAGACCTCACTGTAGCCATCTTAGCCACAGGGCTGAAAGTTTCATCATAATCAAGACCATAAGTTTGTGCATATCCTTTAGCGACCAGCCTTGCCTTATGTCTCTCTAGGCTGCCATCTGACTTGCACTTTACCTTATACACCCATTTGCATCCAATTGCATTCTTTCCTTTAGGTAACTCAGCCAATTCCCATGTATCATTTTTGTCCAAAGCATCCATCTCTTCATCCATGGCTTTCTGCCATACATGCTCTCCAATAGCCTCTGAATAGCATGTAGGTTCCACATGCTTTACCATAGATGTCATGTATGCATAATGCATAGCAAAATCTCTATATGTCAGTCTCTCAACTGGATATCTGACTCTCTGGGATCTCCGCAATGCATGCGGGTCACTCTGTACACCTGTAACTCTGGCATGTGGTGGCACATATCTGTCCTGCCTAGCACCAGGTGTGCGTACAACAGGTATCCCGAGCTCCTCATCCAAACTCTCTGAGCTAGAGGACTCATAGCCTGTGATTCCAATTCCTTCAACTTTCTTCTTGCCTTTATCCATAGCACTACTCCCAGTGCTCACACTCTCATGTCTCAGACGTCCTGACCATGGACGTACACTGCTACTACTCTCAGCTTCTGCTGCTGGCCCAGACATAGTAGTAGAACTAGAACTTGCTTGTGATGGCAAGTTCACAGGCACATTCGCCTCAAGTGTGTCAATGACTCCCTCATCTTTGGCTTTATACCAACTAGCAAGCTCATCGAATACAACATCTCGTGAGATGACTACTTGTCTAGTTTGAGGGTTATAGCATTTGTAAGCCTTTCGATCCTGTGCATATCCAACAAAGACACATTTCTCTGCTTTAGGATCCAACTTCCGTCTTCTTTCATCAGGCACATGAACATAAGCTACACATCCAAAGACTTTCAGATGTCCAATATCTGGCCTGTAACCTGTAAGCCGCATCTCAGGCGTGCTTCCATGAATGGCTGCTGTAGGTGATTTGTTCAGGATATACACTGCAGTAGCACATGCTTTTGCCCAATAGTAATCTGGCATGCTCTTTTCATTGAGCATTGCCCTTGCCACTTCACATATGACACGATTCTTTCTCTCAGCCACACCATTCTGCTGAGGTGTATACCTGCATGTCAACTGTCTTCTTATCCCATGCTTCCGCAAGAAATGCTCAAATGCTTTTGAGGTGTATTCACCACCTCCATCTGTTCTCAGACACTTAATCCAACAGCCATATTGTTTTTCTACAAGAGCTTTGAAATCCATGAATTTTTCCAGCACTTCACTCTTCTCTCTCAAAAAATATATCCATGTCATCCTGCTGAAGTCATCTATAAATGTCACATAGTATAGGCTTCCTTTGATAGATGGGTTTTGTGCTGGGCCCCATACATCACTGTGCACTATCTCAAGTGGTCTATTACTCATGTTTCCTTCTCTAGGAAACCTCAACCTTGCCTGCTTTCCAAACTGACAGGCTTCACACACATGCATATGTCCATCATATTTGAATCGAGGCAATCCACTGACAATGCCTCTTGTTTGCATGTTCTTTAATCGCTGTATATTGACATGGCCAATCCTCTTGTGCCACATGTCAATGTCTTGCACAATCCCATTGCTCTTTGAAAACATGGCTGAGCTCAATTCTGGTATGCCTGCATCCAATTTGAACAACCTTCCTTCCTTCTTGCCCTTGGCAACCAATCTACAGCCATGCTTAAAATCTTCCACAAAACAGCCTTTCTCATTGAATCTGACTTGTAGTCCCTGCTCAACCATTTGTCCTACTGATGCCAAACTCTTTGTGATGGATGGTACATATAACACTTCTGACATATTTTTCACATTTCCATCATGCATCTTCAAAGGCACACTGCCAACATGTGTTATAAGATGCTGAGTATCATCTCCTGTGACCACATAACCATTTGTATCCAATGGTTGCATCTTCTCAAACCACTCACCATGACATGTCATGTGGTTTGAGGCACCTGAATCCATATACCATGACTCATCTCGAGCATTCTGAGAATCCATTGTCCCCATAACATGCTTCATTGCAAAAAGATGATTCGAACTCCCATCATTGTTACTGGTAGATGCATAATTTCCATGTTGTGGTCTTCCATTCCTCACATCATTCTGCTTTTTGTAACAATCTTTTGCCAAATGTCCAAGTTTGCCACAATAGTAACATTCAATCCCATTCAAATTTTGTTGAGGACCTTGCCATCGTCCTCTACCACGAGCACCTATTCCAAATCTCCCCCTATGGGATTGAAATCCACGACCTCCACGTGATCCAAATGATGACTGTGAATTCTGAAAATTCTGATTTGATTGTGGTTGAGTAGACCTGTCATTCCAACCACGTCCTCCACGGCCTCGAGGGGTAAATCTCCCCCTGCCTCGAGAGCCTCTAGATGAGTAAAAAGCCTGATTCCTTGCATGTTCATCATTGCTTGACGAGGATGCACCACCTGTAACACTCATACCACCAAGGCCAAGCTTCAATTCTTCCACAATGAGCAATGACACAAGCTCATTAAAATCTGGCATTCCTCCCAACCTTACTGAGATGGAAGTGTCAAAAGATTTGTATTCTTTGCCTAAACCACGCAATGTGAGAGCAACCAAATCATCATCATCCATCGGGGCATGGATTGATGACAAGGAATCGGCATAACCCTTGATTTCCTGAACATATTCATGTATACTCCTATTCCTTCGTGTTACACTGTGAATCTGTTGCTTTAATTGTATCTTCCTTGCACCAGTGTCTGTCTCATACATTCGGCATAATATACCCCATGCTTCTTTTGGTGTATCTGCATCTTGGATGTGAATGAGCAAGGCATCTGTTACACATATTGAAAAATAATGCAACACCTTCGAAGACCGCTCTACCCATTGCTTGTGAGCCAGTAACTGAGCATTATTTGGTTGAGGAGGTAGATATGGCTCCGGGTCTTCCTCCGAGACGAGACTCCATAAACCTTTGCCTTTCAAAAAACTCTTCATTCGAAACTTCCACACTTGAAAGTTAGTGCGATCAAGCTTCTCTCCAACAATCTGTATCGGACCATCTCCCATTGTTGCAAAAAAATAGAGTAGATGTACCCTTTCGATTACAATGTACGAAGTACCTGTAATGCTCCAAATCTCTCCAAATCACATCAAATGCTTGCAAATTGTGTGCATTAACATCCCACAATGATTCACCAACAATGTACACTCGATCAAAGTTGAAATCAAATGAAACTCCTTCACAAAAATTTTTTTGGTTTTTTTCTCGCCAGTAAATTCTCGCCAGTAACCAGTCAAGA
Source organism: Cibotium barometz (assembly GCF_041138505.1). Taxonomy (NCBI): domain Eukaryota; kingdom Viridiplantae; phylum Streptophyta; class Polypodiopsida; order Cyatheales; family Cibotiaceae; genus Cibotium; species Cibotium barometz. The sequence goes on along the minus strand of NC_141095.1, from coordinate 30,876,978 downwards.
TTATGCTCTAAATCCTTCAAATCTTGTCCAAATTCAATGATTCAACTTGCATTAGCTTCCCAACACATTGCTCCAACATATCCTAGAAGGGTTTGATCCAATTGTTCAAGGGGAATGAGAACCACCAATTTTTGTAACCTCTGGTTTGAATTTTTCTGCATCTGCTGTCAGGTACCACCTCTCACTAAAATTGCTCTATCTCCTTCAAATCTTCTCCAAATCCAAAACTTTTTGATTAAAAAGTTTAGCAACTCATAGGACTTTACTTGTACCAAAGGAATTAGGCCAATTTTATATAGACAAAGATTAATGCCTTGATTAAAAATGCTCTGTTTCTGGATAGAATTTCTGCAAACCTGCACACCTCTGATAAATCACTTCAATGAGCTCCAAATACATGAAATGAGCTTCAACCAAGCATCACAAGGCCTTAGCAATGTCTTTGCTAAACTCTCCAAGCTTTAAAGCATTCAATTTGGTGTCCAAATGAGTGAATTAGACCAAATTCATTGCAAACTTTTCAAGAAACTCTTCCAAAAAGCGCCGCCTTCTCTTGGAGCTCTAGGAGAGAGGGGTAATCACTAATGAGTGGATAGGTCTCTTAGCAATGACCTAATCTATCATGGGTATGAAGGTTTTGACTCAATTTTGAGTAGAATTGCCACAATTGATCCTCCACCGGGCATATGTTCTCTGTTTTTGTAGAGTCCAAAAAACCAGAATTTTTTTTCTTCACAAATTGCCTGTAATGCATCAATTTTCATGCAATGGTTTGCTCCAGTGTTGCTAATACATGTGCCCTTTCACAATACATGAGAACCTCTGTGTTTCCTTTGTATTTGCACCAATACTTTTGACAAAATACATTCCTTCACAAGCTTTCCATGAAAGCTTCAAAACCAGAAATTTTCTGCTTGCTTTATGCACTTCAATCTTCACTCAACTTGCTCTTTGATACCTGCAATCCGCAGAGGGGGTCTTGCTACACTCACCAATGGTCCTTAGCTCTCAGATCTGATGCCGATGTGTGCTCCACAGCTTCTCCTTTGCTCCAAGCTCCAATGGCTTCCTTCACAGCTTTTTCTTCTTCTTCCCTCTTCTCTCACTCACTCTCACAACACAGCTAATGAGCTCTTGGCTCTGATACCATGATAAAAAACAGGAGCAGGATGTAACACACACAAGAGAAGCAAACCCTAATCCATAATCATCAATCATAAAGAAGGAGAGAAGCCATAGTCACCATTTCTCTCACACACACAAAAGGGAACACAACATAGTGTTATGTCCACACTACAAAGTAAACCTAATGTAATGTCCACACCACACATGACCAGCTGGACGCGGTCATAAACACACCACACGATATCTATCTACCATACTGTCACTCTGTCAGCACCCATGTGCTATCCTCCAGCTGTATACGAGCTTGACATTTCAACATATACCGAGGGTATAACTGTAGCTCTTTACCGGCAGTATATACGAGTAAATTTAAGACTTGAAATTATAAGCGTTAATGCTATCCAGATGATGATTTCGAATGTGGTTGATATGATTTTAATTTTGTTTGAGAACTGATGAATTGATTTGGATTCTGATTGAAAAATGATGATTTCTGAAATTTAGTTGAAATATAATAACTTGAGCAAAACTACAATGAGGATGAATGGGACGAGTCCCTATGATGATAAATGATGATAATGATTTCAGCAAATCACTATGAGATTAGTGGATTGTGCTATCAAATTGCTACTGTTAACACTTGACCGTTAGATCAAGTTAAGGGATGACAAATTGAGAACTTACTTGACTGAAATTCCCGTGGAGGAATAATCAGAAGGAAATTTTTCGGTCTAATGGACCTTTATCATGTTAAAGATATGAATGATATGATCTGAATGAATTGTTATTTATTGATGAGTTCTAAGGGATATTTATCCGAGTACTCTGTTGGGTTGACCAGAATATAAGGAACCCCAGAATAAAATTGGATCTTAAGAAAAAGAGTTGTCCTCTACCTTGCGAGATGAGGACATCTCGCACTTTTTTAAGTGGGGTAGAATGTAAGATTCCTCCCCCAGCCTTCGAGGTATACAGAAGTAAGAATCTCCCTTTCTGATCTTATAATTATTCTCTCTCTAAAATAAAAGAAAGATTATGTTTAAAAAAGGAAGAACCTTTTCCCTGAATACTTCTCAAGAGTCCCACCTGTTTTAAGGATTCAGAACAATGAGTTCAGAAGTGAGAATCGATGTTTTGGATATCAAGGTTTTGGTCTTCATTTGAGTACGGCCCAAAAGAAGTTCTTTATCTCTTGGGAAGTATAAGAAGTTATCTCCCAGATATTGTGGACCAAAGAAAGTAGGTGATTTAGCTTACGAACTTCTTTTATCTCCTCATCTCAAAGTTCTGAATGCCTTCTATAGAAAAATGTGCCAAACCCAAATCATGGAAAGACGGTAAAACTTCAGTGGCAAGTTACGGTTGGCTTCTAAGTTACGCTAGCTCCTTCCTTTATATAAGTCGTAACTTTTACTTGTCGTTCACAGTAATCTTTCTCCCATCGATCTCCTTTCTTTCTTAATCTCCTTCATGGCTTGGCAACAAGAATTAGTTTTATCCATAATGATTCCTCACCTTCAAGATGCAAGTGAGTCTGTGAAGAAGGATTTTATAGAACAGTATGAGCGCTCACTTTTCCCTCACTTGGGAACTTCTGTAGCTCAGACCAAATGGCGAACCTATCAAGACATAACTAGGGTAACACCCTGGGGTCAGCAGCACTTTCGTAACAATGTCCGCTTAGCCATGGTTATTGAAGCTTTGGGTTTGGGTCCCCGATACTACTGCATCATGAGATCAAGGCATCTTGGGTTTTCTGAGCGGGTCTTCTTATTGGCGTGTTTCCTTCCTCATGAGAAGATATGCCTTTACCCCGTTTTTGGCTTGCCTCTCAGAGGTCCTTTTGTTAGATCACCTCATACCACTGAGATAGATGCGGCAATAACCAACAGAATTATTTCCATAGATGAGTTGCCTTATACATGCGCAGCTTGTGAATGCTGCTTTTGTGATCATATGATGGACGAGCTTATGGAAGTGTAAAGAGTTCTTCTATCTTTACTGTATATGTTCCAAGAATGAATAAAGTTTAAATCTTGTTCTTGTCTTGAATCTTACTCTCTTTGAGACTTTTTTAATTGGTGATTAATCTTAATTAAAAAAATTTCTCTCAGTCTCATACTTGTGTATCTTGCGAAATTACTCCTAGTTTGCGAGATGAGAGCATCTCGCGTTTTTCAAGTGGGAGAGAATGTAAGATTCCTCCCCAGCCTCTCAAAATGTCCAGCATCTTCTCCTGTTATCAATCCCTCTTCAGAAATATAAAGGACTTGTTCCTAACTGTTTTAACCTAGAGAGAGAAAATATTCTAGAGAGAGAATATTCAGATTTTTAATATTTTTGGATAGAAAATTATCTCATAATATTAAAATAAGTTCCCCTGAAACAGAAATTCAAAAAGAACTTTCCAATGTGCAATTGCAATTAATTGGAAATGGGTATAAAGGACCTTAGCCTAAGGGTCTAAATTTTCAGAAATTTTTGAATTATGGTCCAATTAAGGTTCCTATGGACCAATAGCATCAATCCATGTGTAGGGAGGAGATAAATCCAATTTGTAAAAGAAGATACCCAAAAATGAGTAAATGCTCACATAAGATGAAGAGTTGAAAATGTACAAGGTTTATTAGTAAAAAACTATGAGCAATATTAAAAATATGAGATATTTTGGGTATCCAAAAATGAGTAAATGCTCACATAAGATGAAGAGTTGAAAATGTACAAGGTTTATTAGTAAAAAACTATGAGCAATATTAAAATGATGACACATATGTAAGGAAGGGGAATTCTTTAAAGGAGGTGCATATTTCACATAAGATGAAGAGTTGAAAATGTACAAGGTTTATTAGTAAAAAAACTATGAGCAATATTAAAATGATTCCATTATGACACATATGTAAGGAAGGGGAGTTCTTTAAAGGAGGTGCATATTTCACATAAGATGAAGAGTTGAAAATGTACAAGGTTTATTAGTAAAAAAAACTATGAGCAATATTAAAATGATTCCATTATGACACATGTAAGGAAGGGGAGTTCTTTAAAGGAGGTGCATATTTCACATGCTTGAATGAGTTTTAAACTCATAAAAATTGAGATATTTCATCTCTCCGCTCTCCTCATTCAAGCCTAGTTCCAAAAAGTTAGCTTAACTGACCTAAAAATGGTCAAAAATTGACCAAACTGATTTGGAAAATTCTAGAATCAGTTTGTTTGGTTAGGAGCTCAATTTTTCCTATAAATAGAAGCCTCCCCCTTGTTGAAAAATAGATAGTGTTTATGCATCGTTACTCTACTCCACCTAAGCCAAGAACTGTGAATTCATTTAATAATTCACTAGTTTTTGGAGCTTCCCTCTTTCTTCAATCCCAATTAGTGGCTCCATCAACATAATTAACCAATTGATTGGTTGGGGGCCTCTACCGTGAACAAAGAATCAAGCAATTTGTAAGGTAACTAGTGAATATTGATCTTTCTATAATTTCTCAATGTTTCTCTCTTCTCAACCCCTCTCAAGCTTGAGAAGCTTAATTGGTATGGTTTTTTTAAATGCTATTGAAGTTAATTGGTGAATAGTAGTGAAGAGTTACATAATTTAATAAATGCTATTGAAGTTAATTTCCATTTATGTTTAAATTCTAATGGTTTTTATGTAATTTCTCTCTCTCACTCAAGAAATGGTCATACTCATGACACATTCTCAATCCAAATCAAGCTTTTCATAAAGCTTTTCCTTAACCCAAGATTAAGCTATGCTTGAGACCAAATTAATGGCTTTTTTCTATGCTTTTAGTTTATGTATATTGATGATTCAATCCATTATGGATTAATGATCCAATTAGAGATCATTTTAATTATTTCCTTAATGATAAGCTTTATCCCCTAGAAAAATTGAGATTTATCAGTCATAGCAGCGGAGCTATGGCAAAATTTTTATAAAAATTATGCATAAAATAATTTCATTCAAAGCATAAAAAGAGGACTTCCTACCATATTCTAGGAATTATCATCCTAGATTAATTGAAAGATATTCATTGTAATCATAGAGAAATTGATTTTTATATTATGCATTTTTAATTTTCATGCATAGAAGTATGCATAAAGGAAAATTTTTTATATCAAAAGTGTTACTTTTATCATTTTTAATTTTCATGCATAGAAGTATGCATAAAGGATAATTTTTTTATATTAAAAGTGTTACTTTTATCATTTTTAATTTTCATCCATAGAAGTATGCATAAAGGAAAATTTTTTATATCAAAAGTGTTACTTTTATCATATTGGATTTCATGCATAGAGGTATGCATAAAAGTTGATTATTTTATTATAAAAGTGTGACTTTTATCATAATTGAATTTCATGCATAGAGGTATGCATAAAAGTTGATTATTTTATTGTAAGAGTGTTACTTTTATCATATTGGATTTCATGCATATAGGTATGCATAAAAGATATTCCTTTTTATACTAAAAGTGTGATTTTCCTCATAAATGGATTTTATGCATAACTTAGATGCATAAGAGAAATTCTTTTATTCTAAAAGTGTAATTTCCTACCAAATTAAATTTATGCATAAGAAGATGCATAAAAGATTGATTTTAATTTCGAAAGTGTTAGTCTCCTTAAATGGAATTTATGTATAAATAAATGTGTAGAGAAATCTTATATCAAATATAAGAATTCTCTTTTTTTTTTTTTAAGATATGAAATGTGATAAGATGTGATAAGAGGTGTATGAGATGTGATAAGAATTGATAAGATGCGTATGGAAAGTGATAGGATGTGATAAGGGGTGTATGAGATGTAAAAAGATGTGATAAGATGTGTATGAGATGTGATAGAATGTGTTAAGATGAGTTAGGATGTGTTAAGATGTATATGGGATGTGTTAGGACGAGAATGGATGTAATATGGTTGTATGAATGTGATGTGGATGTATACATGTAGATGTATATGTATGAATGTGAATGTTGATGTGGATGTGGATGTATGGATGTAGATACGGATGTGTATGTATGAATGAGGATGTGAAAATGGATGTATGTATGTAGATGTGGATGTATGTATGTAGATGTGGATGTATGGATGTGAATGTGAATGAAGAGGTGGATGTGGATGTATGGATGTAGATATGGATGTGGATGTATGTATGTGAATGTGGATGTATGAATGAGGATGTGAAAATGGATGTATGCATGTGAATGTGGATGTATGAATATGAATGTGGATGTGTGGATGTGGAAATGGAGGTATGGATGTATGAATATAGATGTGGATGTATGCATGTAGATGCATATGTATGAATGTGAAAGTGGATGTATGCATGAAGATGTATATGCATAGATGTGAATGTGGATGTAGATGTGGATGTATAGATGTGAATGTGAATGTGGATGTATGCATGAGGATGTATATGCATAGATGTGAATGTGGATGTAGATGTGGATGTATAGATGTGAATGGGAATGTGGATGTGGATGTATGTGAATGTGGATGTAGATGTGAATGTACAGATGTGAATGTGGAATGTGGATGTGGATGGATGTATGTATGTGGATGTAGATGGATGTATGTATGTGGATGTAGATGTGGATGTATAGATGTGAATGGGAATGTGGATGTGGATGTATGTATGTATGTGGATGTGGATGTATGAATGAGGACGTGATAGTGGATGTATGCATGTGGGTGTGGATGTATGGATGTGGATATGGATGTGTATGTATGAATGTAGATACGAGATGTGGATGTATAAATGAGGATGTGAAAATGGAGGTAAGCATGTAGATGTGGATTTATGGATGTGAATGTGGATGTGGATGTGGATGTATGGATGTGGATATGGATGTGAATATATGATATGTGATGTGAAGGAATCTGAAGTGAAGAGATGGAAAATGATGTGATTGGATGAGTACATATATAAATGGAATGTGGAATAAGTAATGTGGATTAATGAGGGATAATGTGGAAAAATGAGAGTTAATATAGAAACTGTATTTGTAATACTGTTTGTAAATGGCTGTTTTATGTCAAGAATGCTGGGAAAGCATTTTGACCGTCTTGTGATTAAGGTCGTGGAGACCTAACTATTAAAGTTGCAACTGCTGACGGAGAGTCAATGGAGGACGTCTCGCGTAGCAAGGTCGGCCGAGGTCTTGACCAGCCTCGGTTCGATTAAAATGGTGAGCTTCCGGTACGGTGGATGAGGGACCAAGGAAGCGGCCTATGAGTGAAGCGCTAGGTCACCTGCGAAGGATCCTAGAGGGTGCTGACCATACGGTGCTCGGGCTCTAGGTCGCCTAGGATACCCACGCGTGCGTCGAGGAAGATATTGGAACAAGGAGTAAGAGTTGTTTTGTGAAACCGGGCATGGATCTGGTTGATTGACCTTGCTGGTCTTCAATGGATGAGTCCATGGCTCTTTATATGGATCTGTTGGTTGATCTTGCTGATCTTCAACGAGAGTCCATCTTGATTTTTATAAGTGATTATATTGTCGAGTATTATGGGCTAGGAACTATTGAAAAGGCCCCTGTGTGGACAGGTGGTGAGCGTTCTAGTTGCCAATGATGCCATAGATACTCTGATGAAGGAATGATGGGAAATTATGAATCAACCGGATAAATTGGAAGATTGTGATCAGTAGTACTATGGTTTTATTAAAGGATTGTTTTAAAGTTAGCTGATGCTAAGAAAAAGGCAATTTCATATTGGGTGTGTAAGTGGTGTGGCTAGTTTTATGTTTGCATGAACTTCCGGCTAGGGGGCCTTGGAACTCTTTTCCTTGGTACCCGGGACAAACCTAACCAAATTCCAAATTGGATCCCATCACTACAGTGGTTGGGCGGTTGGCTAACCCATGGGATCGGATGGGGTTAGGCTGGACTGATGGATCCGTAAATCGAGACTCAATTTCTGTTATTACGATAGATAAAGTAAATCCCGGATAGTAATTGTTCTATGGATAGGAATCAACGGCTGTGCCTCTTGATGGGGAAAAAAGCGTTGATCCCAATGATCCAAGTGCAAGTTTCTTCCTTGATCCGACCGAGTATCTTTATAGGTGTAGTCGGATCAGCGTGATCAGTAATGATCTTGACTACGTTAGAGTACAAAGTTATCTTGGTGGAATCGCCCGTGCTTTCCGAGTAAGGGAAGTTTTTCCGGGTTCGGTTTTGGAAAAACCGACGGATTAGTCTCTTGTCCAGATATCCGTGGACGAGGCCCCGAGTGTGGGTCCCTGCCCCGCGCATGAAGTGCTACTTCCGCTGCTAGTACCCCGAATCCGTCGCATGGTGGGGACAGGGTTCTCACAGGCACATTACATCAGTGTAAAAATGGGATCAGACACTACCCTTGTCTAGAATAAGGCAAGAGGTAAGACCTCCCACATAGATTTGGGTTTGCATTGCATAATGACACAAGATAAACATTAAAAGCCCAAAAGAACTGTCAACAAAACATTTAAACATGTTGCTCACACATGGAGCAAGAACTGACGAACAAGCTCATGGCCCCAGCCATGAAAGAAGAAGAACATCTCTTTCCAAGAAGAGGATCCACACCAAGAAGAAAAGCTAAAGGAAGCATTGAAGGAAGACATGGACACAAGAAGAGAAGCTGCCACAACAAGAAGACTCAAAGAAGAAGAGGAAGACATGGACACATGAAGAGAAGCTGCCACGACAAGAAGACTGAAGACAAGAGAAGATGTGAGGCTCCAAAGAGTGAGGAGCCATGTGAAAATCTCTGAGAGCGAGAGAGAGAGAGAGAAACCCCACAACCCAATGTAACCTGCCCCAACAGAGTAAAACCACCTCTGAGAGCCACCGATGATGTAGGCCATGTGGTAGATGTATGTGTGAGCACTTTAGTCAAGGTTGCGAGCACTTGTAGTAGCCTTGGACACATAGAGAGAGAGTGTGTCAAGGACTATGAGTTTAGGGACTTGAGGCACTGGTCGCGGACTATCAAGTAAGAGGGAAACTTGGTATAGGGTCCAGGTGTGCTAAGATTGTTCACTTGAGGGGAGGTGTGCTAGGCACTGGTCACGGACTATCAAGTAAGAGGGAAACTTGGTATAGGGTCTAGGTGTTCTAGGAGTATTCACTTGAGGGGAGGTGTTGAAATATACAAGTGAATAGGGTGTGTGCGGGAACAAGCCCTTGGCTAGAGGCTGTAAAAGAGAATCTGTAAATGTGAGAGAACCTGTGAAAAGGTGAGAAGAATCTACTGAGAGAGAATAAAGGGTAGCATGAGGAGATTTAGGAGGTGTGGAGATATTCTGGGAGAGGTGGAGAGAATCAAGCAAAAGAGGTGGAGTGAATCAAGGAGAAATCAGTGGGATTAGATGCTTGGATGTAAACTCTATAAATTGAGGCACTGGCCTAATGAGAATTTGTTGGTTTTTTATTATCCATGCCTACATCAAGCTATAAGTTAATTACTCATTTCACTAATCACATCTTAATTATCATCTAATCACTTTGTTAATGATGTTGATTCTAGCATTTGATCCACCATAGCTCATCACATTGCTGTAATTCTAACCAATGAGCATGCCTGAGATAAAGACAACCATGTTTGCACATGGAACATGTGTCATTGTAGATATTGACATATGGCACAAGCGCATTGGTCATGTGAATGTACAGCGATGACTGAAGTCTATATAGGCCCAAAATATTATTGCAGGTTTGCCAAAGTTTAAGGTTGACGGTATGCATAAGGTATGTGAAGCATGCTAACTTGGTAAGTAGGCCAAACATGCTTTCCCACATGAAAAGCATGTCAGTGCAAGGCCATTGGATGTCATACATTCAGATATATGGGGACCGACCAAGACTGCAACAATTGCAGGTTGCACGTACTATGTTACATTCATTGATGACCACACTAGGAAAGTGTGGGTTTATTTCATGAAGGAGAAAAGTGAGGTGTTTTCTCACTTTTAGAGATTTAAAGCCTTGGTCAAGAGAGGAAAAAGGCATGCAAATAAAATGCCTAATATTAGATGGTGGGGGATAATATTTCCCCAATGAGCAGCGATATCCTAAGAAAGCAGGGAATCAAGAGGCAGTTTACATACAGGTACACTCCGCAATAGAATGATGTTGCAGAAAGGTAGAAGTGGCACGTGCCTTGATGGGGCTGAAAAGAATATGCCACATTACTTTGAGAGCACAAGTAGCAGCAACTGCTGTGTACATTATGAACATAGGACACCCACCACTGCAGTTGTTCATGCTATGACTCCTAAACATAAGTTTACAGGTATAAGACCGGATGTGTCACACTTGAAAGTGTTTGGGTGTATTGCATATGTACATGTTCCTAATGAAATGAGGACAAAGTTGGATCCAAAGGCAGAGAAATGCATCTTCATTGGTTATGCTATGGAGCAAAAAGGTTACAGATGCTATAACCCTACCGCTCATGAGATGCAAATAAGTAGAGATATTGTCTTCGATGAGATGAGTAGCTCGTATGCACCAGTAGTGAAGGCAATAGAAGATGCACATGTAAGAAGTGCTGATGTTGCACCACCACATGTAGAGCAGCAATCACAGGTGCTGAGTGGACCTAGGGAGTCCTCAAGCATTGGATCCAATGTTAGCCCATGGTCAAGCAAGTTGAGGAATGATGCAGGTACACATGTTTCACGAAAAGGGAAGGAAAAGGTAGATCAACCTCTTGTGCCTGATCTGTCAGCAGGTCCCTCATATGTGGATGGTGACTCTAGTGGCTCTGATGAGCAGAGCCTTGATGATGAGAAGCTTGGCATTCCATCTATGGTTACTCCTGGTGTAAGGAGAACCAGGGTTGTTTTGAGAACACTGGCAGTGATACAGGTGTACGCAGGTCTACGAGGGTTAGATACCCTGTTGACAGGTTGAGATATGATGGATATACAACCCATCATTATGCTTACATGGTAAAAGAAATACAAGAGGTTGAGCCCACTTGCTTTGGTAGGTAAATTGGAAATAAGAAATGGGAAGATGCCATGGATGAGGAGATGGCAACATGGGATGCAAATGCAAGATGGGATTTAGTTCCTTTGCTTAAGGAAAAGAAGGCAATTGGATGTAAGTGGGTGTATAAAGTCAAGCACAATGATGATGGTTCCGTAAGCAGGTACAAGGCAAGATTGGTTGCAACAAAGGGTTGGTCTTTACATCAAATGGATACAAAGAATGCTTTCTTGCATGGTGATTTGCAAGAAGAAGTGTAGACGATGCAGCCACTAGGTTATGAGAGTGATGCACATCCAGATTTTGTGTGCAGGTTAGGCAAAGCCTTGTATGGCTTGAAGCAAGCACCTAGAGCATGGGCTGGTCAAACAAGATCAGGGAGTATCTTGTTACCATTGGATTTCAGATATCCAATGTAAATTTTTCACTATATGTGAAAAAGACACATAGAGGGATCATGCTATTAGTCATGTATGTGGATGACTTGATTATCACTAGTGATAGTGATGCAGACATACATGATGTCAGGATGCTTTTGAAGCAGAAGTTTGAGATGAAGGATTTAGGTGAGCTATAGTATTTCTTGGGCATAGAGGTGGTTAGATCACCTCATGGCATTTTGCTATTGCAGAGGCAGTATGGTGTGGATATGTTGTCGAAGTATGGTATGACATGCTGTAAGCCTATTTCAATGCCATTAGAGCATAACACAGCTTTTCGCAGATACAGGTGAGCTTTTGGAGGACCCCACTACATACAGGTGCATAGTGGGTAGTTTGATCTACATGACCATTACAAGGCTGGCGGACTTGAGATATGATGTTAGACTTGTGAGTCAATTTATGCAGATCCCTAGGAAGCCACACTTGGATGCTGCTAGACAGATCCTCAGGTACATAAAGTCCATAGTTGATTATGGACTTTTCTATGAGGCTAGGAAACATAGATACAACTGCATGGTACACAAATGCTGATTGGGCTGGTAGTATTACAGACAAGAGATCTACCAGTGGTTTTATATTCTCATTTGGGAGTGCTGCTATGAGTTGGAGCAGTAAGAAGTAGCCAATAGTTTCCTTGTCGAGTAAAGAGGCAGAGTACAGGGGTGCTGCTATGGCAACTTGTGAGGTAGCTTGGTTTCAGAAGCTACTTGGTGACATGGGAGAGCCCTGGATATGGCAGTTGTCATATATTGTGACAACATGAGTAGCATATAGTTGGCCCCGTAACCCAGTATATCATGCTAGAACGAAGGACATTGAGGTGCATTATCACTTTATAAGGGAGAAGATTCTAGCATGAGATGTAGATCTGGTATATGTCAGCACACAGAGGATCAGGTGGCTGACATCTTCACAAAGGCATTGGCCACAAAGAAGCTTCGCAGGTTTACGAGCTTACTTGAAGTGCAGTGTGTGGAGTTGAGCTTGAGGGGGAGTGTTGAGATATCGAGCTCAACTAGTGCTACAGTGGACATTGATGACCCACCTGGGTGATAGCTTTCGCATCTACACCACTGGGATGGTTGGTGAGATTATGGGTGATATGCGGCCACAGTGGGATGACAAGCTGTGTGAGAGCCATTTTAGATTACTAGAGACTGGCATAGTTATAGCGCCAGTTAATTTGGTCCGGCTCATTTTATGGACCAACCCTTGTATGCTATGTTGGTTGAGTAGAGAAGAACAAGATAGAAGAAAACTCAGTCATACATCTCTCTCTTGTGTCTTTCTCTCTCTTATGTGTGTGTGTGTGTTTGCTTGCTAGGGTTGAAGCTCTCCCTCTCCCCCACATTGTCTTTACACTTCTCTCTCTCTAAGTCCAAGCTTTTGCTCTCAAATTGAAGTTTAAGGACACATCCCCCCCCCCCCGCGATTTGCAGTGACTTTAGTAAGCACACTTTGGCTCTTAGAGGTGGTTTCCACATGAGAGTTTATGCTCATAAAGTGAGCAAACAAACTCCGAATCACAATCCGATTGAAGCGTTAAGTTTTTCGCGGCATGAGCTACGAGAAGGTGGACACAATGGATCCTCCTAGAAGACATTAAAATACCACCTCGAAAAATGTACATAATGATGGCTCTAGAGGGAATGCCCTGGCTGTGGCCCCAACTCTCCCCTTGGAAGTCCCACAAGGAACTAATGGCCAAGTTAGCTTAATAATCACTCAAAATTGACTTTTAATGTTAGCACTAATTAAGAAAGAAAGTGCTACTTTTCCTTGCTTTCAAAATATGAAAATTCTTATGAAATTATTGCTTTCTCGAGAAGAAGATGTTTTGTCTCGTCGTATCCTATGGTTTAGTTAAGCAATTGTGTTATTTATTACATTAAATTACACGTAAATCTTCTCCCTACCTTGATGCTAACTCAGTTTTCGTATTTGTGTCTCGTTGGGCAATGCGTTAGCAAGGCCCAAGGTATTCCTCCTACCATTGAGAAGATTAGACTCGCCAATTTGGGTGAGTATTATGAATGCTGTCTAGTTTTGCGGGTCCAAGGTATTCCTCCTACCATTGAGAAGATGAGACTCGCCAGTTTGGGCGAGTATTATGAATGCTGCCTAGTTTTGTGGGTCCAGGCTAGTGCGGTGAATAAGCCCATCCTAGCATGTAGACATCCCTCTGAGGAGCGGGGGAACAAGAGATGGAGCTTGATAGGGGACATGCTGGCTTGAGTCCTCACCGCCTACCAACAACAAGGTGTATGGTCCCATAGGGATTACCCAATCTATAGACGCTGGAAGGCCGAATTCTAGATCATTAGCAGAATAAAGCAGAGGACTAAAAGAGTCTGGATATGGTTATGAATAGTTTTGAACATTGTATCTATTTTTTTAAAATCCCTTGTATGCTAGCATTGTTGTATCATTTTTAAAGGCTATTTAAACGAACACTGTGTAAGGTCATTAATTAAGGAGCTTGATTATATATGTCTCATAGCATGGTAGGACTAATTAGAAAACAAAATTGATGCATGAGTTGGGTGGAAAGTGGGAGGATGGAATGCCTTGCGGCACCATCCTATGGATTGGGTGGACCTGATTAGTCAGGTAGCTTTCCAATAGATGAATTGAAAGCTCTACATTAGATAAGTAGGGCATTGGGTAAGCCTACTCTAGAGAATTAGACTAGCGGCTGTGCCTTGCATAGATGGGGAAAAAAGCATTGTTCCTAGGAATCAAGTATAGAGGTCTCCTAAGTTAAGGTCAATCACTCTATGGGTGATTCGATTTTAGGAGTTATGTAGGAGACCACGCTCCCCCTATGGGATAGAACTATGTCTTACCTACTATTAGTTGTATCCTCACATCATTACACGGTCGACGAGTAGGAAATCTTTCTTTTGTTAGACTTAGTCGACTATCTTAAGGTGTAGGTTGGGGGACCTTACATTCCTTTGTCTGGTGCTAAAATTTGAGGACCTCTAGTGCACTGACTCCCAAAGTGGGTCAACAAATTGTTTGAATTCTGCCATTAAGCATTCATCTGACTCTTCTCTAAATAGGAGTAATTATTGAAGCTAAAGGATTGACTGGTATCTGTTTATAAGTTGATACATCTAATGACATAACTTCTTGCATATCCTTGTTGTTCAAAGTGCAAGTAGGTTCTTGTGGATTCTTCATTTTTAGAAGAGGGTTCTTCTGATCTCATTGTTGTTTCTTTGCATTGCTGCACCGTTCCAAACCTAGGTGCACTTCTTCTTGGCACATAAGTTGGTGCTAAGCTATTATGTCCTTAATGGCCTTGGGTATGGAGATGGTGGGTTGTGCAGAACAAAACCAAAGGCCTCTATAGCAAACCAAACCTACACCATGGTATATCGATAATACCACAACACCTCATCACAAGATATATGCAATCAATGTTTCTTTCACTTCCAACCTCTATAAATACAAGTATATAAGGAAAAATAATGGAAGTAATAGTTGATATATTAAAATTGCAAAAGATACTCTTAGTACATAAACTAATAGCAAGTAATTATTTATGTACAAAAGATCAAGATGGATGGATGTCTCAATCTACTTCATCATCATTGTACAACTCGGCATCTATAATCCCCTCGAGTAGCTCTAAGGGAATTGTAACATTTTCCATCTATGAGGGAAGCATGATCAATACAAACCATTCAAACTTTGTCCGAAATGACCCAACCACATTCATTAGGAAGCCTTAACTTCTTAAACGTCCCACCCATGGTTCCAGTACAAGCTATCCCATATTCTTCCAACCTATTTGCCATCCCCTTACTCTCAAAGTTCATTAGTCATGTACCTCCCATGCCACTTGTAATTATGTTGTAACACCCACAACTTGCCACAAATATTTTCTTGACTTTCATTGACACATTTCTCATGTTATATTGGTCACCTTCTTACTATTTTTAAACAATGGTTGTGGTGTGTAGCCCTTGCCCATGCCATCAGCTGGCCTAGCCTTGTTGAGGACTTTACTAAGGTTTAAACCTTTAGTCGTTTTTTTGTAAAACAATATAGTTGTAGCCCCCCAATCATACATGAGGCCCATTGCCTTTTTAAATAAAAAACAACTTCTCACCTCTATTGCCATCATTTGGCCTAGCCTTGTTCAAGACTTGGCCTAGCCTTGTTCAAGTCTTGACTAAGGTTTAAACCTTTAGCCATTTCTTTGTAAAAAAATATAGTTGTAGCCTCCCCAATCATACAAGAGGCCTATTGCCTAATATTTTTTTTGAAAAAATTCTCACCCCTAGTGCTTGAGAACCATCAGTTCCATCATGATCTTGACCATTATTGTCATTGTGTACCACCAAGATCAAGAGCTTTTGAGTGCACTATAATGTTGAGAGACTCGTCTTTTCTTAAGTCTATGATTACACACACAACAACAAGCACATGTTATATTTGTACACATGATGAAACTGCACATACACACTAAGAATGCAACACTCTTATAGACACATAAGCTTATTGCTAGCTATTCTAGATTTTTTTTAATGAAGGCAAAAAACAAAAGCAAAAAGTACTTGATCAATGAGTGTATCAACGCAAGGGCATGGGCCTTGACCACTCTATACAATTTTTTGGGGTTTACCATTTTCTCTTGACATATTTTTCCCACCCCTTAGGCTACTCAGACATTCATGTCCAACAGTCTAACTCAAAGAGTTGTTGAAGATGCCATAAATCCATCTCTGTTTCTTCCTTTTGTTAAATGAAAGATGGATCATCAATTTCTACTACAAACTTTTTTTTAAAATGATTACATGAGATTAGGAATATACTGCTTTAATCTAAAACCATTCACTCTTCTTTTGTGCAAAGTGCTACCATAGATCGAGTGAAAGGGTGAGAAACATGTTCCCTCCTTAATTACTATCCTATAAGCCCACAATGCACATGGAAGCTCAAGATCCTAGGTTTTTCCATGACTCTTCATCATTTTTCTTAATATTTGAATTAATTCTCCATTTAATTGCTCATTGGAGACCTCAACACTGAGGATAATAAGAGATACCATACCGATGTTTTAATATTTAGATTTTCACATAATAGGTCCATGAGCTCATTTCAAAAACTTGGTCCCCTACTATCAGACAACAATGCTAATGGGCACTCACTTGCTTTACTGCCTTTACCTCAACCTAACGAGACAAATAATTTACAATGGGGTTAAGATGCAGCATTTGCGCCTTGTAATAATTGCTAATGGACCAATATCATCAATCCCCCGTTTTTCAAAATTATCATGTGCAAATATCACTTTCCTAGGTTCATATTTGAGGATTATTTTTCACATTTGTTGACATTAATGACAAGACTCGCACTAGTGTTGGACATCTCTTTGGATGGATGGCCACACATATCCTTCTTGCATTATTTTTTGAAGAGTTACCTTCAAGGCCAAATTCCCTCCACAATCTCAATACTTGATTATATTCCTGGTGGGGTACTATGGGCTAGGAACTATTGAAAAGGCTCCTAAGTGAGTAGGTGGTGATGGTTCTCCTCTAATATGTGGTATAAATCTTCTCGCCCTAGCACTCTTCTCAATACCAAATTAGCACCTTTCATGTACAACAAATCACCAAGGAGGATGTATTGCTGATTTTTCTTTAAAATTTGATACTTCTTTGCTTTTGGAAGTTCTGGAGGAATTATCCTTGTCATAAGAAAAATTTCCTATTGAGCTAGATGTTCTTGTCCAAGATATAAGGGACCTTCTACCTTCATTTCATGCAGAGCTTTGGTGATAGCTTCTTGAGCCACCTAATGAATTGTTTGCTCTCTCTATACGACATAATCTCCATGCTTCAAAGTGTCCAAGAAGACATTTCTTGATTTGGTTGACTAAAGCCTTGAGTGTGGCATTTTTGGTTTCCAAAGCACCTAGCACTTGTTTGACAATCAATAAAGCATCACCTTTAATCATTAGTCTCCTTATTCCTAATTGTAAACATTCCAACAAACCTTGATGTAAGGCAGTGTATTCTGCCTCATTGTTGCTTGTGACTCTCAACCGAAGAATTTGTCGTTTCACTATCTGTCCTTGTGGATGTTGGATGACAAAACCTCCTTTAGCTTCATTGAGACTTTTTTTTAAAGACCCATTAAAAAATAATATATGCATTGTCCAGCTCCATCTCCATATGCTCCTCTTTCTCCACATCTTTGACCAATATTGGACCTCCTTTGTAGGTAAGGAGATCTTCTAATGAAGCTCAAGTGAATTCTTCCACTAAAAAGAGAAATTGAACTCTTGCAGCTCAACTTATCCACATATTTTTGGCTGGATTAACATTATTGATCAATTGAGGCAAAAGAGTATAACTAGTTAATACACTAAAAGGTTTAGGAAGAAAATAAGATCTAAGCCTTCTACATGCATACATTCTGTCTCTGTATACTTTCTCTCTAATTTAGTCTTTACTTTGTTGGCATAATAGAGTGGGGCATATACCTTGAGCCTTGGCCTTGTTGAAGTAAAATTGCTCCCAATGCATCGGGTGCACTTTTCCCCCCAAAAAGAGGGGGGGCAATTTTACAATTTTCGGACCTCCATAACTTCTACATACAAGCTCCGATTTGAGCGGAGATTACAGATCCATGATCTACGCATCAAGAGCTTTCCATAGATATGTTACATGATATGGTTTTATCCGCTAGATTTTAAATTCCGTTTTTCTCCCAAAATTCAAATTCAAATAAAGTAGCCATTTTGAAGCTTCAAATTAGAAAACGTTTCTTCTTAAGAGAAAAGGTTTGACTCCCTTAAACTACCAAATAAAAGGGCCCAAGAAGACTCCATTGAGTTCCTAATGGGACTCACCACCGTAGGACTTACCCACTCAGCTGTGTCCACTGGTGTACTGAAACCTGCACTCCACAGCTTATCAACTTCCTCTCTCAGGGCCTGCATTTGTTCTCGTCCCATCCTGCGAAGCTTTTGCCTAACTGTTTTTACACCTTCTTTCAATTCAATCCTCAAATCTGGCCCTTTAAATCCTCGAATCTCCCTATAAGAGGTGATGAACAATTCTAGAAAATGAGACAGCATATTAACATACCTAACTTTTTCTCCACTCGAGAGATCCGGACTCAGCATTCCTTCAATCAGCTCCTGCTTCTTCTTCACTTCTATCTTTGGTTGCAGTAATTCCTTGATCACTTCATATGACCCCATAGTATCTTCTCCCTCAGCACCCACTTCTTGCACTTCTTTATCTTCATTACCTTGTTGCTCTAATATTAGGAAAGCCACATCTGCCTCTTCTCCACTAGAAGCAGTGGTCGATGAATCCATCTCCGATTCAGAAGTACTGGTGGTAGTTTCCCCTTCACTCGAATCCTGTGGCCTCTCCCCCACATCATTCAAAGATCTCCTACTATGCATCTCAAAAGATTTTTTATTACCCCACTTATTATGCAAAGAAATGGTCCCATACCTCCAGTCTTGTACTGCACCCACCACTCGCAACCAGGGTCATCCAAGAATAATTGGAAAAGCACCAAGACCCGCAGGCATCACATGAAAATCTATAGTAGCTTTGACATTAAAAGCTTCAATTTCCAATTCCTTTATTATACTAAGACATTTTACCTTTTGATGATTAGCCATCCTGATTCGAAAACCAGAAACCCCACACCCTCAAACCTGACTGCTCCACACATGATTGGGTAATCACACAGATTTGAGCTCCTCCATCTATATAGGCCTGACCAAGGTTCCTACCTTTACTCCACACCTCCACAATAGGGCAAATATCTGGAAGCTCTTCTAAAGATAGTACTTTGAGTGACCTCTTCTCTGAATCCTTTTCCATTGGATTCACAAGTCCCTTCCATTGC
Source organism: Cibotium barometz (assembly GCF_041138505.1). NCBI lineage: Eukaryota > Viridiplantae > Streptophyta > Polypodiopsida > Cyatheales > Cibotiaceae > Cibotium > Cibotium barometz. Next base: position 30,857,546 of record NC_141095.1, on the reverse strand, counting down.
CTTCTCAATTTTGGCACCATCTCCACCAACTGCCCAAAGGTGATGTTGGCCTTCCTGTTCACCAAATCAGATTTCAAGTCATAGCTGGTTTGCCCATCCCCCTGACACCTGAAACCTTCTACGAGGCTTTCGTTTCCTTTTGGCTTTCACATCTTCTCCTTCCTGCGGCTTCCCTTTCTTACGGCTGGGTCCAGCCACCCCTTTTCCTTCTCTTTCACCCGTTGTGTGCTTGCCACCAACAACAGGCATCACATCCCCTTCTTCTCTCACCTGAACATTCTCTAGAGTAATAACATTCACGACCTTTGCCTTCCCCTTCTCTTTAGCTGTGATTCCACTGGGGCCTGCTTGATCCCTGATATCAATACCATAATCATTTGACCTGTCAGGTAGCTGTGAAGGTAGTGGGTACATATCACCACCCATTCGTTGAGGCTTATCACAATCTGTACTCAGATGACCAAGCTTACCACAGTTCCAGCATGTAGGGATGAAACGACGGCCTCTACCACGACCACGTCCATACCCTGCTTGTCCATCTCCCCCTTCATGATTATTGCCTCTGCCTCTACCACGTCCACCACCTGTACTTCCCATTAAATTTAAGCTCAAATTCTTCATAAGATCAACCATCTGTTTCATATCCTGTCGCAATCCCTCATCAAAACCTGCAGGAACCATAGGTACTCCTTGACTAGCTTGTGGTACCATCTGCATAGCCTAGGCTTCAGTGGGCTTCATCCTCTCAATCACTGCATTCATGGGTGTAGCCTCCACTCTACGAATCTCCGGCTGTGCTACAACTGGAATCATCCCCAGCTGATTCATCCATTGCAACTTCCAATCCTTTGATTTGGCAATTTCCACCGCATCCTCATAAGACCTGGGCTTCTTCGATTCCACTTTCTAGCGAATACTCCTCTTAAGCTCGGCTACAAACTTGTTTTTCTTCATCATGTCAGGAGGTACCTGGTATTCCCCTAAAGCCCTGCATAAAGTCTTCCACAGCAAAGAAAATTTCTTGACATAATCATCAATTGATTCCAACTCACCTTGTGTCAGAGCTTGCACCTCATGCCAAACCTTGTCGGGGTCTTCTACCTTCTTGAACCTGTTGCCAAGTGCTGTCTTTAATCCATTTTCAGTCATATCAAGATGTGGAACAGCAACCCTCAATGACTCCTCATAAGCTCTGTACCAGGTCCTTGCATCCCCTTTCAAACAAATGCTCAGTAGCCGCAACACCTGTACCGACTCATTTTGATATGGTTGCTTATGCATGCAACCTCCATCCTTTCCAAGAAATCTGCCACATCCTCATTAGGACTACCATAAAACTCTGGATAAGACATCATTTTCACCCTCAAACTTCACCCCAAATCCCAAGAAAAAACTTCCCTGAAACTCTCAACTCCTAGGGCCTACACTCTGGTAAACTGAAGAAAATAGCAAAGCTATCCTCAGTGGGGGCACCAGAAAGATGTGAGGCAGCTCAGGAACATAGGAAGGCCGCTATAGCTCGCCAACTCACCACCTTCGGAACACTCACAAGCACAAGGGGCACCACTAGCTTCTCTAGCTCTGGAAAGAAAATCAGCAGTAGACCACACCTTTCCTCATATCCCTACTCCTGTACCCTCATCCATCCACCACTATCACACACCACACAGGCTCAAATTGGAAAAGCAAGACACCTCTATTTCTTAATCTGCAACTCAATCGGCGGAGTACAGAGGGGAACTTACAATTGTCCAAACACAAACACAGAAAATAATGATAGAAGCTTGTCGAGCTCCAGCCTGATCACATCAGCAGGCGAGCAATCACACAAAGACAAGTTCACAACTGCCACCACTTCCGTTATTAACACATCACACACTCCCTCTCATAGCTCACATAGCATCACCCGCCTTGCAATCTTGTAATATATTTGTTTCCCTTGTCTGTGGGCTGTAGCAGCCCACGACTCAAAAGAAACTGAACCACACTTAGTTCACGTGTCCACTAGACCCTTGCCATGCACAATTCAAGGTTTCAAGAACCCCTACATTGATTTCTCATCATAGTCTTCATTCCCCTTGCCTGCTGCTACGCCCGAGAACTTGCAGCTCTCCCACAAGGTGGTATCGCCAGCTCTCTGCAGCTCTCTCCACGCTTAGCACTTAGCACTGTATGCCCTTCTTGAAGAAGCACCCTCCAGGAAGCATCTACGGCCAACTCCTCCAAGCGGCTCCCATACTTTGCAGCCCCTCTAACTTTGCCTGCAGCCAGTGCCTTCCCTTCACGTCGCCCAACTTCTCAGTCGTCGCCAGCCTCACTAGCCTTCACGTGCAACCATATTCTCTCTTGTCGGCTCTGCATGTTGGTCACCAAGGCGGCTATCACCTGGCCCTCTGTAGTGCACTCTGCCCCTCAACAACAAGGCGGTCACTCCATCGCCTCTTCGCTAGCCTCTACTCCTCTGCAGCACCTACGCAAGGCCAGTTTTTTCTCTATTTGGTAGCCCTTCTCCTTTCTAGCTGTCGCCTGCTGAATCCCCCCAAGGCGGTCCTCTTTCTCTTACCACCACTCCTCGCAGCCACTTCAGCATTCTCTGCTGGTTCCCGCCATATCACCAGCCAGGCTCTTCAGCACGATCACTCGCTAGCCTGCCAAACCCAGCCTCTACCAAACCATTGTTAAGGCGACCCTCTCTCTGCAGTAACGACACCCGAGAAGGCGATTCCACTCCTTCTACTCGGCGACCTCTTCAATGCACCCGGCGGTTTTTTTCTAGGCGACCACCTTCTCTGGCTCCCCCGTCTCTGCAGCAAGCGGTCCACTTTTTCCTTCTCTCCAATCGGCTCTCCCTCGCCTGTGCAAGGCCCTCTCTCTTTTTGTGGGTTGCCACCTTCTCCATTCTTCACGCCTTCGCTCCTTCTAGACATCGAGTTGGCAGCTCATAAGGCCTCCACGTGGTCATTTAATTGCTAGCCATGTGTATTACATTTTAATTTTTTTTTGGAGCTTCAAAAATGATGGCCACACAATACAATAAGAGCCCCTCCTTCCTTCACTTTCGGATCATCACGTCGCGCCCACAATTTTCCAAAACCAGTGCTAGAGCTGCCCACAGCTTCGTGATCAGCACCATCAACTTACCAAACCAGACCATTTCCCAGTCGGAAAGACTCTCCAACTCAAGCATATGAGCAATTCATATTTTACTGGCATCGCCTGAGAGATTTCAATATTTACAGTCTAAATTGGGCTCTCTCCACATAAACCAGCATATGTACATCCATTTCCACCAGAGGCTCATCAAAACCCTATCATTGACATCCTCATGCTCTTCCACCTCTTATTTACACCCATCCAAAACACCTTCTTGACAAATAAAAAACTCATACAAATAAAAACTTCAAGTCTCCAACGGCTGCTCCAAAGAAAAATGCATGCACTAACTCACTCCAAAGCCATTTAGTCTGTACATTTGCCAGGGCATTCAGGGCAAGTTTTATTGCATACCATGCATCCCATATGTACACGGACTCAAAACACCTTTACAGAAAAATGCCTGACACCGTCCACACTAGCCTGGCTGCCCATGACTCCGCATGGGCATCCTCTCCCACTAAACCCCAGATGCCACGTCCTCGGCCATCCGGTTTGCCGTCGATCACAGGCGTTACAGCCTACGTGACATTACTCCCCCCTTAAGAAGAGTTTTTGTCCTCGAAAACAATCTGGGGAAACCTCTTGAAAATTGCACTACGACGTTCCCAAAGTAGCTGCCTCTTCATCCCTGTCTATCCATTTAACAAGTACCTCCTGGTACACTTTATGTCGGGTTTGTCTGTCATGATACCCTAGAATCTTTTCAGATTCATGTGGTATCTTTGGTGGCTCTATCAAGTCCACCAAAATCTCCGGAGAAACTGCGTTCTTCTCTTACCCGTGAACTGATTTTTTCAGTTTATTGACATGGAAGACAGGATGGACTTTAGAACTCTCCGGTAACTCAAGTTTATATGCTACGTCCCCAATCTTCTTAAAGATTTTAAAAGGACCACAATATCTTGGAGAAATTTTAGCACACTTTCCCGTTTTCATGGTTTTTAACCTCGCCGCAGGAACCTTGAGGAATACAAAGTCACCTTCTGCAAAGGTCACCTTTCTACGTCCTTTATCCGCATAAGTTTTAGCGTGATCTTGAGCGCTACGAATGCTCTCACATGCGACTCTAAGCATATCATTCATATCTTCAAGGAAATCCTTGACAGATTGAATCTTCTCCTTTTCTAGGCCTACAGCTGGAGATCTTGGCTAGAGTCCATACATTAACATGAATGGTGTAAATCCAGTCACTGAGTGTTTGGAGCTGTTTTAGGCAAACTCCAATAAGGGCAAGTACTCTTCCCAATTAGATTGCTTTTCTTACTAACATAAGAACGCAACATATCCTCTAGAATTTGGTTAACTCTTTCAGTTTGACCATCAGATTCCGGATGATCTGCCATTCTCATACTCAGAGTAGTATCCAACTTTTTGAATACTTCCCTCCAAAAATGCATGTTGAACTTTCTATCTCTATCCGACATTTGCCAACACTTCTCAAATAGAACATCATGTAAGGGATATGTATGGGTACATGCAACATCTTATGTGTGGGAGAAATGAAGGCTCGATCGTGTGTAACAAAGGGTCTAGGTTACAAGTCAATGCCTTAAAGGAGAAAGTTACCCTATTGTGCACCGAGGTGTCAACTCTTAAAGTCAGTTTAAATAGGGTAAACGCTATTATGACCTGTCATGAACCTATAGCATACATGTAAATGGGCCCCTGGGTAAAACACTATAAATAGGGCCTTGGGCACATGGATAGAACCTTTTGTCACTTTTACTAATTTTGGACATTCCATTGTACCTTTGGCTCTTACTATGGAGATGGCCATCTATGGTCAAGGCTCATGGCTAGCTATCAAGCCATCCTCTTGGTGAGAGGTTAACACACTTAGGCCATTGTGTATCTTTCTCTATTCTACATACACATATGGATTCACTCTCTTGTTCATCTTTTGCTATGATGCTTGGGAATACTAATTTCATGTGTAATGGATGCTAGACATCATGTTTCTTGTGTTTGATTTCATCTATAACTCTAGATCCATTCCATTTGGTATATTAGAGCCTTGATTTTGATCCACTTTCAAAGTTTTTGGTGCATGAGATTGCTATTTGTTGATGGATTTTTGAAATTTTTGGGATTATTGAGGTTTTAGTGCTTAATCTTGATTAATTTCTAATCAATCTTGAGGGATTATGGGGGTTGAGTGTTGCTTTTATAGATTTTCAAGTGATTTTGGAGAGATTTATTTAATTTGGACCAAATTTTGGGACAGGTAGACCAAAATTAGAGAAAATTTGAATTAATCACCTGTATAATCACTCTGTTAATGACCATTGCTCATGATTCTTGCACCGTTTTGATTCAATTTTGTGAGGCTTTTGTTGAGCACACTGAGTGGATCATGGGGAGTACCAAATTGATGGGATAATTTCTAAAATTTTCGCACATTTTTCTTTCCCTCTTCCTCATCTTCTTGCCAAACCCTAGATCTCAAACATTAAGCCTTGTTTCCATATCCTCTCTCAATGTCCTCGTATTATCCCTTACATCATGTTCTATTTTGGAGGACATTTCCATGTTCTCTGTCAATGTCCTTGTACCATTTGGCTCCATAGATAGTTTAAATATCTATGGATCTGGATCCATAGATATCTTGTGTTTACGGTATGTGTATCTTCAGTGCGCTTGCACATCTCTTGAATTGACCTCAAATGCTTTGCGATATTACTAGCATTTCGTTTGGAAAGTAAAAGGCACTTAAGCGGCTACTTCGTGGCACGCCTTACAACCACCCCCTTGTAAGTTGTTTAAATGCACAGAGACTATGGTGTTCTCGTTGGGGTGAGAGTACAATATTAGGAATGACACCTTCTTCATTTGGAATGACTTTGTTGTTTTTAGAAGAAGTCATCTTCTTAACTATGCCACACGTAAAATTTATTTATTTAAAACATCTCAAAACATTTATTTATTTAAAACAAAACTAAAAATAATTTCTCTCTCTCTCTCTCTCTCTCTCTCTCTCTCTCTCCTAATTATGTATTTATTTAAAATAACAATATAGACATTTCTTTAAAAATAAAACATTTCTTTATAAATGTATATGTCTATGTGTATATATATATATCTTCTTTTTCTATTAGTAACACGTGATATTCTACATTCTATATGTTTATTATATATATATTTATATATAAATGAATAAATATATGCATTATTAGACCAAAAACTTGCATTCATTATATACATACATACATACATATATATATGTGTGTGTGTGTGTGTGTATGTATGTATATATACATGTATACATGCATATACATGTATATATGTGTATATATACATACATACATAAATACACACACACACACACACACACGTTCATATATATATGTGTGTGTGTGTGTGTGTGTGTGTGTATAAATATGCATGTGTCTATATATTTGTATATACAAACATGCATATACATATATATGTGTACATATATATATATGTGTGTGTGTGTGTGTGTGTGTGTACAAATATACATGTGTATAAATATTTGTATATATACACATATACATATACATTTATAAATCAATGTTTTATTTTTAAAGAAATTTCTCTAATTATATATATATATATGCATGTGTATATAATATATATATATATATTATACTCATATGTACATATATATTATAAATAAAAACTAAATATAAATAAAACTAAAGACATTTCTTTTAAAACAAACCATTTCCTTATAAATTTATATGTATATGCATATATATATATATATATATATATACATATATAATATGCCCACATTTGTGTGTGTGTGTGTGTGTGTGTTTGTGTGTACGTGTTTGTTACATATATATATATATATATATTATAATATAATATATAAAAGTTTAATTTATTTTAAAATAAAATAAAATATTATTTATTTAAAACAAAACCAGAAATAATTCTATTCTCTCTCTCTCTCTCTCTCTCTCTCTCTCTCTCTCTCTCTCTCTCTCTCTCTCTCTCTCGCCCCTATTATCCATTACCCATTTATTTATAATAAGACATTTCTTTAAAAACAAAATAAAGAATATTTCTTTTATTTAAATAAAAATAAAATATTTATTCTACTCACTTTCTTTATCTCTCTCTCTCTCTCTCTTTCTCAAAATGTTATATAATATATAATATAAGCACATAATCCTTAATCTTAATCCATATATATAACACATAAAACATGTATGCATGTGTGTGTATATATATATACACACACACACATATATATGTATGTGTGTATATACATATATAAACACACATCTATATATCTATAACAAAAAATAAATTTCTTTTAAAATAAAAAAATATTTTTTATTTAAAACAAAACCAAAAATAATTTTATTCTCTCTCTCTCTCTCTCTCTCTCTCTCTCTCTCTCTCTCTCTCTCTCTCCCCCCCCCTATTATCTATTTATTTAAAATAAAACTAAAGACATTTCTTTGAAAATAAAACATTTGTAACAAAGTGAAATAGACTCATATGAATAATGGGCCCAAGGCCAATTGATAACACTTATGTTAGTGTGAAAGGGGTGGTCATGTATACATGTCACATATGCCATATTTGGGGTACCTTTTGATAACCATCACAATATAAGTCAATTACTCTCTCTTCTCTCTAAACCCAGGCCAATCATCTTAATCTAGGCTAATCCAAGGCTAATTAGGCTAAATTGAGGCTAATCTAGAAGCTCCTTTCTTTCATTTTGGTATGAAATCTTAGTCTTTGATCCATTTTCATCTTAGTTTCAAGAAAATTTGAGGAACTCTTGGATTTCTTTATTTTCTTGATCAAGAAGTGGGACTTGGTGATCTTGATTGAGTGGATTTGATCTTTTTTATTCACCTTTCCTAAGTTTTGGGGCCATGGGTTGGTAGAGGACCAAATTTTGAGGGAGCCACTCCTTTTTTTGGAATGAATCATAAGTATATATATTAGCTAAAAACGAACTACACCATTAAGTAATTTACATCAGACACTTTCTTAATTCAGCCCTCTACTTCTCACACTTTACTACATTTAAAAGTTCACAAAGCAATGCCCATCTAGCCTCCGCCAAAAAAAGAAAGCTAGATTGCTCCTAAGAGATCTAGTAACCCAACATAATGCAGGCCTCCACCATCATAGCCTCAGTGGTACACCCCCTTGGGATTTGCTTTTCCAGAATGCCTCCTTTCTTTGACTAAACTTTCATTGTGGGCTTGGTCCCAGGGTTCTCTACTATAAATGCAACAAATGTATAGTCAATCAGTTTTTTCTTAAGATACCACCTTCTAGTTATGGGACCAAACTTGGGTAATCTGATTTTCTAGCCTTCATTATTAAAACTCACCTATAAAAGATAACTCATGGGTTAGGAAACCCCAATATGTTTGAAGCTTCCCAGAATAAGGCATGAATCATAGGACTAAATTTGGGTGGTGAAGATGCCTTGGCAACAAGGAGAAGAGGCCAAGGAAAGTGCGTCTTGAACTCACCGTGCCATGAGTGCCATGGTAAAGTGGTACGGTGGGGGATTAGGTACTATGGTGGTGATGAAGACTTCACCCAAGCCCTTGTCTCAGATTTCAAACTTGAGTAAGGAGGCTAGAAGAGCTTGGCCACCAGGAGATCAGCAAGCTTCAACATGCTACATTGACCTCCAATTTCTCAATGGATGCATTTTGATAGGCAAATATTTGACAAGAAATGGATATAGTATTGCAAGTGAAATTCAATTGAGTTTATATTGAGATTTTGTTGTAAATACAAAGCCCAAAGATGCAAATTGATGTGGTGCATGACTTTGAATGGGTCCAAAACTACATAAGTGGATAGATCATTGAAATACCTCTCTATAGATACAAATACCATTCAATTTGGAGTTTGGGAACCCTTCCAAAATTCCTTTGAGCAATTAAGATGATGTGGAAAGTTAAACTCAACAAGGGGAAATACAAAGAAGCTCTTGAGTATGAAGGCACATCGGAAGCAAGACAAGAAGCAAACTAAGTTGCTCAAGGATCTATATAAGAAGAAATGAGTTGTGACACCAATGAAGGGGTGAATCAAGAGGTAAATTCTCCACAAATACCTAAAGATGGTGGGGACATGAATATGAGCAACATGATGTATCTCATGCAAACTGTGATTGAAAGGATGTACCAAAGATTTCAGTTCATGGTGGAAAAGTTTGAATCTATGATCAAGGAGTTGCATGATGGGATCTCAAGCTTGAGGCAAGATGAGGGTGAACAAAAACTTACTTAAGGCACTATTGCCATGATACGCAAGGTGTTTCGGATGAGTGGTTGCCGCTTGCTGAGTTTGCTCATAATAGCATACATCATGAGAGCATTGGCATGCCACCTTTTGAGGCACTCTATGTGAGTACAAAGTGAATATACAAATGATGGTTCAAAAGCAAGAAGGGGTGAATCCTAATGCAAAAGAGGAGATGGAAAAGTTGGATACACTCTTGCAAGAATTCAAAGCTAATATGAAGCAAGCTTAAGAAAGGATGAAACATTATGCTAATGCTCATCGGAGGCCATTGGAGTTCATGGAGGGTGATTGGGTATTATTGAGGATTCCCAAGACAAGATATGGTTCTCTCAAGGTCAAAACAAATACCAAGTTAATTCATTATTACTACTATGGGCCATACAAGGTGGTGAGGCGTGTTGGTGAAGTTGCTTATAAATTGGCACTTCCATCAACCTTAAAGAGTCATGATGTATTCAATGTGTCACATCTCAAAGCTTACCTTGCTCTGGTATTTGTGAAAAATGAATTACCTCTAGTGAATGAGGAGGAGATGATTAAGTATGTGCCAGAAACAATTTTTGGTACAATAGAAAGAGTTCTTTATAGCCGTACATTAGTGGAGTACTCTACCAAATGGCAAGGGTTTCCTAAGGAAGAAGCTTCTTGGCCACCCACGTCTACATTGGAAGGATTTGAAGGGTTGTTGGATTCATATTGGAAGTTGGCCAACGAGGGTCATGAATAGTGAATTAACTTGTTGGAAATTTGTGTAAATTCAATGTGGACAGCCCTACACCCTTGGAAATCGGATACATAATGATTGGAAGCTACTCAAGGTTCTCATGCCATTATAAGGTAGATGTTATGGCTTGTTTTCATGGCTTATTGAGTAGTTTACAGCCATATCCATGTGATTTTGGTCTCCCATACATGGTGTGAGCATAAGATTCAAGTTTGACATAAGTTCATATAGGCTCCTTGGCAATGAGGTACTTTTAAAGTTGATCATCTTGATTGATTAGATTTGGATAGTGTGATAGTGTGACAGTGATTGAACCCACCAAAGTAGCTAGGTTAGCACTTGTAGTAATTTATGCCTCTTGTCTCATGGGTGAGTCATATAGGCTCCTTGGTAATGAGGTGGTTTTAGAGATGATCATTCTGATTGGTGGTTAGATTTAGATAGTGATAGTGACTAAACCCACCATAGTAGTAGCTAGGTTAGCACATAGTCACTATAATTTATGATGTTTTTTTATTGTTCTCTAGTGTCTAATCCTGGATTAGCTGAGCTAACAATCCTATGTTGTAGTTTCATGATTGTCATATATATTATTCTCTCATATTTATACATCATACCATTTTAGAGGTGTATGACTTCTCTCTCTATCTCTCCATGTCTCTCTTACACACATGCATACAAACATTCAAAAACACACACACACACATATATATAGACACACCCTCTTATGTTGTAGTTTCATGATTTTCATATGTATTAGTCTCTCATCCAATTTTAGTTCCATAGAAGTGCATGATTTCTCTCTCTCTCTCTCTCTCAAAGGCACACACACACACTCAATGCCACATGACTTGACCATAACGTTCTCAAGTAATCCTATGGGACTCTCTAGATTTCCGTCTACCAATTGTAAACTCATCCTTGTACTTCTAATTGTAGGTTTTCCCCACATTTCCCATACAGTTTTTGTTGCTATACTCACCCCTGCTCCGCTAGAATAGCTATAGATTCAATCTTGTTGATCTCCACAGGAAGCGTAGTATTTCCTTCATCGTCTTCACAATGCTTGCCAACTTTGTTCACAGGAACCGGAATTGTTTGCTTAAGCATTAGCTCAGAAGCCTTTGCCTTCAACAACTCCTTAACCTGGATGTTCTGGTTCCACAATCCTTGCTCAGTTAATTGGGTAGCCACTTCTCCCCACAACCTTGGCCTAAGCTTTAAGAACTCTGCGAGTGGAATGCTACACATAACTGGTGCCGACATTAAAGCTTGCAAACTCCCTATGTCTCGTTCCTGATGAGGTTGTCGTGTCATTGATGGTACTCGCATGATTTGGCTATGAGCTTTGTATAGTCCTAAATATGAGGGTAGTGTCTTGCAAGTGAGCTTGTTGCTCCGAGGAGCTGAGACAACAGTCTGAGCATCATCAGGTAGAGATAAAGCATCAAATTCTTGAACCCTTTGATTCGAGAATTCTACTATAGAAAACGGTGGTGACTTGTCAGAAGTTGCTAGATCCTCAACTTGTTTTTGCACCGCTTCCCACATCTCCCTTGCTACTGCTTCCTCTATTTTAAGAATTTCATCTCCAAAATCCGCGGTAGTTAATGGTTTTGACTCGTCTGCATTGGTAAGAGGTAAATCATCTCCTTCAGGCATTTCTGGGAAATGTAGAGATACAACTTCACTTCCCTTTTCCATGCTTGGCATGGCTTTATCATCTCTAAGTTAGGCTTCAAAGAAGTAGGTCCTCTTGCGTACATAGGTGGTGAGCCATCTATTAGAGTCTGAGTATCCCTAATCAACTACTTATGTATAGCCAAGTTGATTGTCTCTTCACGAGGGTTGGGATATTCTTGCATCTTCTTAGGCAGCTCGGTCAGAGCTCTGATCCTAATATTATACACTTGAAGCGCTGCATCTAAAGGCTCGTACACCTTGTCCACAAGGACTGATCCTCCTGAGCTTTCCTCAGACTCGGATGCTTTTCCCTTTTGCTCATTTTGAGTTTTCTCTCCGATTTGTTTTGTTTTCAACATTCCTTCTAGCTCTTTTGGGATAGAGTTTCCTCCATCAGAGCTCTTCTACTCCTTCGACTTTTTACTCCCTTGTTGCATGGTTTACGTCGAGTTGATTTCTTTCTCTCTTTTCCATCTTTGGATAAAACCTTAATCTCAGAGGGTTTCTCAACAACCTCTTTGAAATTCTTTTGCGCTTGGGCTCTAGTCACTACTCTTAGCGACACTAGTTCATTCTCCTCCTCAGATGTCGTGGGTGATGGAATCACTTGTTGAACATAGTTGAGGGGTGCTTTAGCATTTTGTGCTGCTGGATCCACAAGCTTCAACAAGCAATCCTTTGGTAGATGGTCAATGCTACACCCTTGGCAAAACCTCTCTATAGGTGGAAACGTAGATGTTGTGCCTATGTTAGCTAAGAGGGGTCGTTTCTTGTTTGGACATTCTCTCGCCCAATGTGGTCCACCACATTCGTAGCATGGTCCTGTTTGTTGCGTGGGGTATAGTCTCTTTGTAGGATATGGTCCTGGATAACCTTGAGTCTTGGTTGGCTGAGATCCTATAAGCATCAAAGAGCTTGGGTCTCCATTAAAGTCATGAACTAGGCTTGGTCCGGTTGGGTTCTCAAAGTAGGGTTCGACAAGAGGATGCTCCACTTCGATGTAGCATGGTTGAGAGCTAACCATCTCCATACCTAATTCAAGATTCTCATATTCCACATATCTAAAGGAAGCTGTGCTAGGTGGAGGAGGTTGAGCTCCTAACATCGGCCGCGCTTGCTCTTGAGCAACTAAGGTTCTCTCATGGTTCACAACTTGCTGTCTAGGTGCAGAGTTGGCTGCTTGTTCCTGTGTATCCTTGCAATGTGATTGCAGTCCGAAGTTATGTGTGTGTAGTTCCATTTACAAAGCTAGCACCACTTCTTTGTTGGTTGATTGCCAACCAATGGTGAGAAGGTTGGGCACTGCTCAGTTTTATGGCTACCTCCACATCCTCCACACAAACATAAGGACCTGTAGGTACAGTATGCATGTATGATGGTTGGGGTCGATAGGAAGGTCTGTAGTATTGCCCCATCTTTTTCAATACTATCTCGGCAATCTGATCTGGATTAACTAATGGAACACTAGAGTCAGAACCCTTCCCAGAGCTACGTTTATCATCCGGATGACTATCTTGGTTATGCCAGTCATGTCAAAGTTATCTCGTAATCCATGGCATCCATGCAACACTCATTGAAGATGACATGCCTTTTTGCGTACAGGTGAGCGTGAAGCGTCTTGTTTCGTAAGCCTTCCAGGAAGATAGAAATTAATCTCCCTTGGCTTGCTTCTTATCGTCAGGGCATCGATTGATGTACTGCTTTAGCCTATTTATGCAGTCTCGTACAGATTCTTGATCTTTTTGCTTAAAGGCGTAAATTTGAGCTACCGCATTTTGCTTAATTCCCATTTTTGAAAACGCAGCTATAAAGCTCTTTTCCAACCCATCGAAAGATCGCTTTGCCTCAGGCTCTAAAGTCTGAAACCATGATAAAGACTGACTCTCTAGCGTCAAGCCAAATCCTTCGATTTGCGTATGCGTATCCGTGACTTGCTCTGCATGTATAGCTTGCTTCAAAGCTGCTATATGGTCATATGGGTCACCGGATCCGTCATACTTCTTGACAAGCTTTTGCAGCGTAGATGGTCTCACTTTTCTAGAATATTCATCGTCATGTCTCCTATACGAGTCTCCGCCTCTAAATCTAGGCTCTTCAAATGTCAGTTCACTTGGTCTATGGGGTTCTCTTGGAGGTACATATTCACTTGCTCATGGTCTTTCTTCTCCCCTAGATTCTCTAATAGCCCCGGGTCTCCTCGTAGGATCAATCGTTGGAAAGACTGGTCCTTTAGTAGTTGTTCGCATGGAAGGTGCTGGTTGAGCCACACTTGGGGTTCTAGCCCATGGTGATGCTAGTGTTTCTCCCTCGAAAGGCAAATTCATCTGGACGTGCCGTGTCTAAGGTAGACACCTGAGTGAAAAGGGGCCTTCCTTTCCATGTCATTTCCCTAACCTCTGGCCATTCAAGGTTTCTAAAGTCATTCCCCCATCTATCATGAACACGCTTAGTGAAACCATCTAGATGCTCTACAGTTATTGTATGCGTGACTGGAAGCTCTAAGCTCGGGTGCTTAGCGGTTGCATAGTAGGTTTCTACCACATCCCTATACACCTCTTTAATTGGGTCGTCTTGATAGATTTTAACCACTGGAATTTCTTTTACTATGTCCCATGGGTTTTTCTTGGTCTCTTTTTCTTTTTCCGTTCTTTCTCTATCCTCCCAATTCCGGTCAGAAAACAATTCTTCAAGTAAAGAAATGGGTGTACCAGGTCTGCGCGATGTTCCTGGCACATTTGGGTCCGATGGAAGCTCCTTTTTCTGCTTTGCTTGTGCGCTAGGTTGAAGTACACCCAAAGCATCCACTTGTTCAAGATTTTTGGTGACCTTGTAGCGTACTCCATTTCTACCCATGTACATATCATTTTGGTAGTTTACCCATGGTGTTGGTTCAAATATGCAGAATGAATGTCTGCAATTTTAACAACAAACGGGCTCATTGGATCTTTCTAGATCTCACCGCCATGCGTGTTTGTATACAAGAAATGGAGTCTCATGTTGTCAATCAACTCCCCATCTTGGATTTCAAATGGATTAGTAGAATCTGCCATACCAATGGGTGTGGGTGGTCTATTCATGCCAAATGACTCGTTTATGTCCATTGAAATATCACTCTCGGTTCTTGAGAGGCTCTCTGTTTGAGACTCCGAAGATGTCTCAAGAATGCTCTCCAAGTTGCCAACAACCGATTGAGTACCACTCCCTTGAGTGGTTACCCTAGATGGTGCACTAGTGTTACGTCCCCCTAGTATTGTTCCCGAGTGTAGGTTCATATGCTATATTTAGCTCGTAGTAGTGTCCAGTTTTTGAATATATATATATATATATATATATATATATATATATTTAAACCCTACCTAACCACTAAATGCAACTAACCTGAATATGTGTGTAAATACCTATCCTATTTTTTTATTTTTTTATTTTTTATTTTAATAATTACACAAAAATACTAATTATGCAAAAAAATTACAAAAATTTAAAAAAATACAAAATATGCAAAAAATGTGGACTCAAAATAAAGCACATAATTTACAGATTTTTCTTTTTTTCTTTTTTTTAAAAACTTTTTATTATTATTATTATTTTTATATATATTTTTTTAAAATGCCTTAAAAAATAAAAATTACCTAGTATGCAAAAATTGTAGATTTTTTATTTTTATTTTTTTAAAAAAAAACTAAAACTAACAAAACAAAAAAAAATTAAAAAAGAAATAAAAAATAAAACACATACCTTTTTGGGCCGGCCACCTTATCTTCTTCCGAATTCTACACCGTCATCCTTATCTTCTTCGGCGCCTCACGTTCTCTGCAGACCTTCGCTCACAGTCAGCTTCACCGCCTTCTCTTCCTTCGCCTCTGCTGCTGCTGCAGTCACGTTCGCTGCCACAACCCCCGTCGCTTCTCTTCCTTCATCGCCAGCAGCTCTAACTCGGCCACCTCTGCTTCACCGGCCACCACCTCACCTCCTCGTCTGCTGCGGATGGCCTTTCGCCTTCACCTGTAGCTCCTTCTTCAGCCTTCGCCGGCCACTCCTCAGCTACAGCCGCTTCAGCTGCACAGCCGCCATAACCTTCGCCTCCCCGCTCTTTCTTCAGCCTTCGCCGGCACAACCCTGCTCTCTCTACTCGCTGCCTTCACCTTCGCACCGGGCCTCTATAGCCTTCGTCTGCTGCAGTCACCGGCCAGCTCTCCTTCACACCGGGCCTCTCTGGCCTTCGCCTTCGCACCGACCTCTCTGGCCTTCTGGAGAGATGGAAGACTCTCTCACTTGTAGCATGAGTAGTATGATCCGTGTGTAGCTCAATCCAACGGGATTTGCATCCCTTTCGGAGCTAGGGATTCAACCCGTACCGGTGCACAAAAGCTTATCCACGAATGGAGAAAATGCTATGAACACCACTACCTTGACATAGACTTTACACACACAAGCTCAATCTTGCCATTTCTCATTCACTCATCATCCCACTCATTCATGCATCCAATACAAGAAGAAAGCTAAGCTAATGCATACACAAGCTCAAAGCATACTTCATTCTCAAGCTCTCACTTCCCTAGCATGCACACAAACCTTGAAGCTTAATGGAACTTGAAATACACATGCATTCTCAATCACTACTCAAGCAATGCCTTGCCCATGGATAAGCTACAAGCTATGGAGAAGCTTAAGCTTGAATCCACTACCACATAAAGCCTAATAGAGAATCCACTAGCATCAACAAAGAAGCATGCACACTAAAGAATAGAAATGAGGAGAGAAAAAACTCATATCATTGCATGGAATTAGAAGAGCATTGCTCATACAATAATGTAGATGGGGAGAGAGAAGAGCTTGCACCTCTATGAATAAGAGGGAGAGCTAGTCTCAAGAGAGCTCAAGCATAAGTTTAACCCAATGTAGATGGGGAGAGAGAAGAGCTTGCACCTCTATGAATAAGAGGGAGAGCTAGTCTCAAGAGAGCTCAAGCATAAGTTTAACCCAATGTGTCCCTAAGCTCTCAAATGAGCCACTTTTTATACTAAAACTCCTAAAACTCCCAAAACTTCCCATGTGGGATTATTCTTAAGCCCACTCCCACACTCATCTACAACGCACAAAAGCTTATCCCACGAATGGAGAAAATGCTATGAACATTACTACCTTGACATAGACTTTACACACACAAGCTCAATCTTGCCATTGCTCATTCACTCATCATCCCACTCATTCATGCATCCAATACAAGAAGAAAGCTAATCTAATGCATACACAAGCTCAAAGCATACTTCATTCTCAAGCTCTTACTTCCCTAGCATGCACACAAACCTTGAAGCTTAATGGAACTTGAAATAAACATGCATTCTCAATCACTACTCAAGTAATGCCTTGCCAATGGATAAGCTACAAGCAATGGAGAAGCTTAAGCTTGAATCCACTACCACACAAAGCCTAATAGAGAATCCACTAGCATCAACAAAGAAGCATGCACACTAAAGAATAGAAATGAGAAGAGAGAAAAACCTCATATCATTGCATGGAATTAGAAGAGCATTGCTCATACAATAATGTAGATGGGGAGAGAGAAGAGCTTGCACCTCTATGAATAAGAGGGAGAGCTAGTCTCAAGAGAGCTCAAGCATAAGTTTAGCCCAATGTATCCCTAAGCTCTCAAATGAGCCACTTTTTATACTAAAACTCCTAAAACTCCCAAAACTTCCTATGTGGGATTATTCTTAAGCCCACTCCCACACTCATCTACAACTTGGAACTCTTTACAAGAGCCCTAAATAAGAATGTCAAGTCTCTTATTTTCCTGCTTGCATCTTTGTGTTGCATCCTTGCATTGATCACCACTCGTCACGCAACACTTCCCCCTTCCTATTTTGCGCACGTCCCTCAAGCGCGGTAGAAGCAAAAGCTGCAAAAAACAATGGATACAAGTAAAGCCTTTTATTGAAAAAAAAACCAGCAATGACAATCTCACACGTGAGCATACAAGTGAAAGGCTGATTAGAGTTTTAAAGAGTGCTAAAAGAGGTGAGTAAAGACTAGTCAAAGTGAGACTAGGTGGTAGTAGATAGTGCTATGCAAAGGCAAGTGTGCTTGTACACCGCAGGTTATGACCGTAGTCTCAATGTTCTACAATTGTTTAAGTTATTTCTACGTGGAAACCCGACTCCTAAATATGAGCAATGGTGATTGGACCTTTTTATTTTTTTATTTTTTATTTTTTGGTATGTGTGTGTAAAAGTTGAATAACGAGGAAGGTTCCATCCCAATGAGACCCAAGCAATGGCCAAGAGACCTCCGCCAAGAGAATCTAAAGGCCGCTAAGTATCTCAAGGGTGACAGACCCTTTTCTTTCTTTTTGACATAAGGAGTACCCCATGAAGATGAGGGCATCGGTCTCGAGGGCCCATAATATACCCCAGAGTCCTACCAGCATCCATCAAGGCGATAGAGTCCTTGAAGGTCTTTCTTAACCTTTTAGACGTCAGTGTTCACCCCATGGAATCCAAGGCATCGGCCCCAAGGTGCTAAGACAACCCCAAGTCCTACCAAGCATTCCACATGGCTGTAGACACGTCATGTCTCGATTTACTAGTATATATTTTTTAGGGCATGATTTTCATAAATTTTTTATTAATCCTAGCACCTAGCCCATACCTAAGAGATAGCTACCACTAGGGATAACTAATATACTTCGAGAGCATAAGAACTTGGCATACTCCGTTGGTATATATCCTACACCGTCTTCAAATAGAAATACCTTCTACTAAGTCCTCTAAGAATCTAGAAATCACTCACCACATTTTAACAACTAATTTAAAACTTAAACCAGCCAACTGTGTGTGAACATGCAAACAATATATCCAAAAGTTAAAAGCACATAAAGAACAAAAGATTATGATTTGAATACACCTGTTGTAGTGCTCGTTGATGTTGTGTGTTTGTATTGATGCATTGCTGATGTTGTGTAGATTGCTTGTCTTTGCTCTTTGTAGGCATTGCGTGTCTCCCCTCTTCCTAATTTGTGTGCACGGTAGGTGGACTATTGGGGCGTGTTTGTATGCTCTTGTTTAGCTAAGATCTCTGCAAAATGTTTATTAACAAACAAGACAAGAAAAGAAAGAAATAAAATTTGTTATTGGTGCCAATCACCGAATATAACCGAGGGGAAAAACCCAGTGGGAGAAAAGTGCCCTGGCTTGTTGATCTTATTGTGGAGTTGATAAGCTTATCCTTGTACTGGTGCTGGATCCGTGTCCACTTTTGTTGGAAAGATGGTATCAATCACTTCAGGATGCAGGGACAACCCTGTACAAAAACCGGCCTCTGGAGGAGAAGGTGGTAGAGGAAGGAGTGCTTTCTCGCTAAAATATAGCATTGGTTCTATGGGAAGGTTAAGCAGACAATTTTAGTTGTGGAACTGCTCAATATAAGTACTCATAGTGATCCAAAATTGACATGTTGAGGCTAGGGAAGGAGGGCTTGCAAAATAGGTGGTTGCAAGTCATTTTTGCATGTATCCCTCCATTGTTGTGCTTGAACCTCCTCAAGTAATCTACGTTGATTTGGTCCTCGGTCTGGTACTCTCACATTAAGAAGGTTATGGCATTGGGGTATAATTCCCACAAGGCATAGCCAACAAATGCGTGAAGCTTCTCCTAATATGAGTCATGCACACTCTTGACAATGTGGAAATGGGTGATGCTGTTGATAGAATAAAGTGACAAAGTGATGCCCACATCAATTTTCACCTAAGGGAGCATAAAAGTACCTAGAATGAGTTTGAAAAGGAGGAGCACTATAACCCCCGCGATGTTCAGGTTGAGTACTATCAGGGTCAATCCATGGTGGACATGTATCTCGCCAAGTATCCATCAGGAGGTATCTGGTCGTAGAACAATGAAATTTAGAAACTTCAAACTTTATACACTCATATCCATCATTACAATCCCAATCAAAAACATTGTAGATAAGATCATCTCAAAAAGAACACAATCCTCTAAGGGCATAAGGAACCACATTAGTAAATGTGAGACTATTCAAACACTGATCTACCAAAGAGCTTCAATTGTAGTATTAATGCCTTACCTTTGGTTTTGGGTATGTCCTTCTTAAGAGGTGGGAAGGTTAGCAATTGTCGAGGAATTTGAGCAAGATAAGAGGATTTAGGCATTGAAGTGCTAGAATCTATGCTCAAAGGAGACTCATGTAAAGTTGGATTTGTCTTAGGTACACAAGTTGATGGTGGAATTGTGTAACAAGGAGAAATTGGGACAACTGGTGATTCAATACATGTTTTGGGAAGGTCAACACAAGGAGATTTGTAGGTGCTATCACAACCACCTATCCTATCTGGAAGAGGTTGTGTTGATTTCCTTTGCATCCACTAATATGGAAAACCAAGAGTGGCTTTTGGAATCTTATTGATACACTCTTTTACCTCTAGTAAACCATGGCATTTGGGAAGCCAAAGTGCTGTTGCACCCTCATAATAGCCTTGTGCTTTAAGAACATGCTTTGGGACCCAATGAGTAACAATATGAGGTTTAGGCTTGGAAAAGATGTGCTTTTTAGGAGGCTTAGCAACTAGGCTAGATGGTACAAGTTTGTATGCATCTCTGGGTAGCCAAATTGATAATTCCTTCTTGCCTGGCCTTCTTTGAGCAGTGACTAGAGTAGTTGGAACATGCCAGCCATGGCCCTCACTTGAGGACTCATCGATTATCCACATCATTTGTGTTGGAGCTTCAAGAGTAGATTTTGAAAGTGGATTGTGTAAGGTAGAAACACCACCCTTTTGACATGATAAAGCTCATGGAGTAGCAGATCCCAAGATGCAATCAGAATCAATTTGCAATTTGTATTGTCTATTCTTCCAATCTAATAAACAATTGGTAACACTTAACCATGATCAACCGAGAACAGCCTCTACCACTGCCTTGGACTTACTTGCCACGTAAAAAGGGAACTGACATCTGGTGATCCTGAATGGACATCATAATGACACATTTTCCCTCTATAGGGTTATGTTCACTTGAGAAGCTTCGTAAGTCAATAGGAATGTGCACAAGTGTTGGTTGTCCCAAGGCTATCCATGTGTCAAACGAGAGAACATTATAATCTGCACCAGAGTCAATTAAGGCAGAGACAAAGTAGGTAGTCTCATGAAGATGAAGACACACTTGAATATTGAAAGGATCGACAAATTGTATCAGTAGCCAATTGTAAGGCCAACATAGAAGCCTTGCGACGCTCCTTGGCTTTTGCAACGCTTTAGCCTCTTCTTGAGCCTGACGTTTAAGTAGGTCATGTGCTTCTTTCCGTGTGTGTGCAGCATGCATTTGTTGAAGCATGGCTTCAGTTTTAATGGTTCATTGTATTTCTTGAGACGACTTCCATTAATGAAGTTAGGCATTTGCTCACCTTCTAGTGTCTCTAAATGCACTGCACCACTTGGAGTAAGCTCATTAATCACAAACAGTCCTAGGCCACCTTTCTTGAGCTTTCTCTTATGCTTCTTAAGTGTGTACAAGAGCACAAGGTCCCCTTTTTTGAATCGGCCAGTTGTTACATTTCTATCATACCATTGCTTTTGTCTCCTCTTCTCAGCATACATCCCCATTACCACCAATAAGCGGGCTCTCATCAAGCTTTTCCAATTCATCAATGCGTTGTGAAAGCTCATGACCAATCCAGTCCAATTGTGTAGCAACTCATAGAGTAGGTACAAGAAATTAAATGGGAAGAATTGCATCTAGCCCAAAAGCAAGCTCAAATGGGGTTGTGCCCACAGATGTTTTATAGGCTGTCCTATATGCCCAAAGAACTGAGTGCAACTTTTGCTCCCAATCAGTCCTATGTCCCTCAACAATCTTTGTGAGTGCTGTGCAGAGAATCTTGTTAGTACTCTCAGCTTGTCCATTGGTCTGGGGATGATAGGGTGCAGAACGCTTGTGAATTACCATAAATTCTTGAAGCAAAAACTCTATGATCTCATTCACAAAGTGCACACCTTGATCACTAACGATTTCAATAGGTAAGCCATAGCGTGTAAACACGTACTCATACAAGAACTTGGCTGTGGTTCTGGCATCATTTTTAACTATAGCCTTTGCCTCTACCCATTTGGTTAAATATTTAGTTGTTGCGACTATAATATATTCGGCATGCGTGTGACGAGCTGGAGGTCTAATGGAACCGACAAAATCAATACCCCATTTTGCAAAAGCACGTGTGCTTAACATAGACCGCAATGGCATATTGTCCTTTGTGATGGGAGGTTTGGTCCTTTGACAATCGTCACAACGTTTTACATATTCTTCGGCATCCATTTGTAAGGTTGGCCACCAAAGCCCAGACCACCTAATCAACTTAGCTGTGGTATTGCCCGAAAAGTGTCCACCCCCCCAACACCTGCATGTGCATGAGTCAAGATTTTCAAGTAGTCAGCTTCACATACACACATGCGTAAGTTGCCATCCTTGCTCCTCTTGTAGAGTTGGCCCTCTATCGGCATATAGTTTGCCGCTTCAACTTCAATAGCATGCTTTCGATATTTAGGAATTTTTTGATCAGTATGACCATGCTAAAGATAGTCCACAATATACTTACTCCAACTTGGTGTAGTTGAAATTTGGAATAATGTGACATTATGAATTGGCTGTTGAATTTGACATGAAGCACAGTTACGAACAAATTTTTCAGCATCTGCATGCATGGTAGGCCACTATTGCCCATCCTGAGATATACGTCGCACACAAGTAGTAGCTGATGCATGGATTCCACCGATAGCCGCATGTGCCCATTCCAAGATCTCCTCATATTGTTCAGGGTTAGGTATAAGCCGCAACACTCCACATTACCCTGATGATATAATCTCCCTGAGATTAACTTGAATGGTCGCCATAGGTCCACATTAGGACCCGCTAGTTGTATCTGCCCATTTGTCAAAATTTCTAAGATGGATTTAGACCATTTAGGAGCTGTCTCTACAAGGAAAAGTGTTGAATCTAACATATCATCATCCACACCCACAGGAGCTTCGCCAAAGATGATTCGAGACAAATGATCTGCCCTAAGATGAGTTGTTCCTTTTCGGACTGCCACTTCAAAATCAAACTCGAGAAGGATGACAAACCACCTCACAATTCTTCCAGTTGCACAAGGCTTATTCACCAAATATAGCAATGCTTGATGGTCCACAAAAAATATGAATTTGTTTGCCAAAAGGTAATGGCGAAACTTTTTCACTGCATATATCATAGACAAACCTTCTCTTTCTGTTGTGGTATAATTCTTCCCAGCATTGTTCAACTGTCGACTAGCATATGAGATTGGGAAATCCTTATTATGTTCTCCCGATTGAGCCAAAATACATCCAATTGCAAAGTTTGAAGCATCAATATGGACATGAAAGATTTGGTTCCAATCTGGTGCCCGTAAGATGGGTGCAGTCACTAATGCTTGCTTCAACTTTTCAAAGGATTCCTCACACTCATCAGTCCAATTAAACTATGCACCTCCTTTAAAGAACTCCCCTTCCTTACATGTGTCATAAGGGAATCATTTTAATATTGCTCATAGTTTTTTTTACTAATAAACCTTGTACATTTTCAACTCTTCATCTTATGTGAAATATGCACCTCCTTTAAAGAACTCCCCTTCCTTACATATGTGTCATAATGGAATCATTTTAATATTGCTCATAGTTTTTTTACTAATAAACCTTGTACATTTTCAACTCTTCATCTTATGTGAAATATGCACCTCCTTTAAAGAATTCCCCTTCCTTACATATGTGTCATCATTTTAATATTGCTCATAGTTTTTTACTAATAAACCTTGTACATTTTCAACTCTTCATCTTATGTGAGCATTTACTCATTTTTGGATACCCAAAATATCTCATATTTTTAATATTGCTCATAGTTTTTTACTAATAAACCTTGTACATTTTCAACTCTTCATCTTATGTGAGCATTTACTCATTTTTGGGTATCTTCTTTTACAAATTGGATTTATCTCCTCCCTACACATGGATTGATGCTATTGGCCCATAGGAACCTTAATTGGACCATAATTTAAAAATTTCTGAAAATTTAGACCCTTAGGCTAAGGTCCTTTATACCCATTTCCAAGTAATTCCAATTGCACATTGGAAAGTTCTTTTTGAATTTCTGTTTCAGGGGAACTTATTTTAATAATATGAGATAATTTTCTATCCAAAAATATTAAAATTTTGAATATTCTCTCTCTAGAATATTTTCTCTCTCTAGGTTAAAACAGTTAGGAACAAGTCCTTTATATTTCTGAAGAGGGATTGATAACAGGAGAAGATGCTGGACATTTTGAGAGGCTGGGGAGGAATCTTACAGTGCCCAATACATAATGCATATAGCATTCATTCTTATGCACATTCCCAAATGCAACTCTGGCTGTGAATAATCTTGAATTTGAGTGTGATTTGCAAGCATTAACCAAGGGCTAAATGCAAAATGATGATTACCACAAATTTATCAGCATAATTTTACTAGAAACTACATTAAATCAAGGATAACCAATTTGTACAGAATGGTTAGAGTATCAAACCATCTCTGATTTGTAATATGAAGTTATAGGGATTTGTATCAGATACCTAATGGTTAATTTAAACCCTCAATTACACCAAAATATAGTGATTAGCATTGATTAATCATTGAGTAGCAAATTAATCCTGTGTGCAGAAAACAGAGTATGCGAGGAGCCCAGATCTGAGGCCTTAGAGTTCAAATGAGCTCAAATCCTTTCAAGGCCATCAATAGATTAGCTAGTAGAGGATTAAGCTAAGAAACACAAGATTTGACCAAACATTGAATGCTTAATCTCTGTTTTACCAAAGTCACCCTGCAGATTTGATGATGAAGAGCTTGGATCTCACTGTAGACTTGATCAAATCAATATCTGACTTCACCAGCTTGTAGAGCATGCTTGAAAACCCCTGGGGCTAAGAGGAATTAGACCCATTTGATTGGATGAAGTAGAGATCTTATTTTTCACTCAGAGAGGTGCCAGTGAATCTGCGAATTTTCGGAGTTCTAGGTGGCGGTTTGCGCTTTTGATTAGATTGGCTGGAGCTCCATTGAAGTGGCTATGTATGGCTATAAGGGTTTGGGCTAATTTGATGTGTGCAAGGAGAGGGAGCTCCTCCACTGGCTGGGGGTACAGAGGGTTAGTTGAAAATAACTAAAAAATTGATTATTTTCTAATTATCTACTAATCCTAATTAACTAGATAATGGGCTCATAAACTTGATGGATTCTAGGCTTGGCTCTGATACCATGTTAAAATTACAGCAATGTGATGAGCTATGGTGGATCAAATGCTAGAATCAACATCATTAACAAAGCGATTAGATGATAATTAAGATGTGATTAGTGATTGAGTAATTAACTTATAGCTTAATGTAGGCATGGATAATAAAAAACCAGCAAATTCTCATTAGGCCAGTGCCTCAATTTATAGAGTTTACATCCAAGTATCTAATCCCACTGATTTCTCCTTGATTCACTCCACCTCTTTTGCTTGATTCTCTCCACCTCTCCCAGAATATCTCCACACCTCCTAAATCTCCTCATGCTACCCTTTATTCTCTCTCAGTAGATTCTTCTCACCTTTTCAAAGGTTCTCTCACCTTTACAGATTCTCTTTTATAGCCTCTAGCCAAGGGCTTGTTCCCGCACACACCCTATTCACTTGTATATTTCAACACTCACTTCCAAAGTAAACATCCTGCCATTTATGTTACCCTTTGCAACCAAGTGACACTTATTTTTGAAGTCTTCCATAAAACATCCTTGAGGATTAAACCTCACTTGCAGACCCTGCTCAACAATCTGTCCAACAGAAACCAGGTTCTTTGTAATATTCAGAACATGAAGTACGTCAGCTAAGTACTTCATTTTGCCATCCTGCATAGACAATGGAACATGAAGTACATCAGCTAAGTACTTCATTTTGCCATCCTGCATAGATAATGGAACTTTACCAACATGCACAATGGGATGCGTAGTATCATCACCTGTTTCTACATAACCTGGCGTTTCCATTTTTTGCATATCTCTAAACCACTCAGCATGACGATTCATGCTGAGTGGTTTAGAGATTGAGGATTAAACCTCACTTGCAAACCCTGCTCAACCATCTGTCAACAGAAATAAGGTTCTTTGTAATATTCGGAACATGAAGTACATCAGCTAAGTACTTCATTTTGCCATCCTGCATGGACAGGAACTTTACCAACATGCGCAATGGGATGTGTAGTATCATCACCTGTTTCTCTAAACCATTTTTTCCATATCTCTAAACCACTCAGCATGACGGGTCATGTGGTTAGAGGCGCCAGAATCCACATACCATATATCTTGAGATCCTGACACATCCCCTTTTATGAAACTAAGCATGTGCTGCATCACAAATAGCTACTCACTTCTATCATCACCTCCATGTTTGCTAGATGATGCATAGTTGCCTTGTTGCAACTTCCCACTTTTAATGTCATTTTGCTTTTTTTAGCAGTCCTTTGCCATGTGTCTTGGTTTGCCATAGTAATAGTACTCTATGCTATTTGCATTCTAATTTCTTTACCAAAAACCACCTCGGTCTCTTTGTCTCCCCCTGCCTCTAGATTGGCCTCTTCCACTTGTGTATGACTGGACTGTTGTTGTCCAGAATTCTAATTTCCTTGTCACCACCTTGGCCTCGACCATGACCTCTACCTCTGCCTCTACCTGAATTAGAGTAGAAGGCCTGTTCCAATGTGTTCTTGCTTTGTGGAGAAGAATCCTCACCTAAAGACTTTTTTTCTATGATCAGTATAGATATCAAGTCCCGAAAGTTGGGAATATTCTCCCTAACTGCAATGGAGGTCTTGAATGGCATGTACTCTTTGCCAAGCCTATTCAGATAGACACTCACCAAATCATCATTCTCCATTGATACATTGATAGACCCAAGGGATTCAACAATTCCCTTTATCTTTAAGGCATATTCATTGATGGACATGCTTTTCTTTTCCACAGTATGCAAATCTTGCTTTAACTGCAACTTCCTTGCCTTTGTGTTAGTGTGGAACATCTGAACTAGATTTTGCCATGCAACTACTAGAGTGTTTGCATCCTGTATGTGACCTATCATAGTGTCTGTGACACTAACTGAAAGCTAGTACATGACTTTTCAAGCACCCTCATTCCAATCCTTCAATGCCTTTATATCTGTAGGAGTGGCATTCTCCTCAAATAACTCTGGAGGCTCCTCATTGTCTCCTTCTACATAATCCCAAAATCCTTTACCCATTAGGAAATTGGTCATTCTAAAATTCCAGGCATGGTAGTTATTTTTATCTAGCTTCTCACTAACAATCTGATTAATTCCATCTTAGACATGTTTTCCTACATCAATCAAATAACCTACAAACAGACAACTTCTGTATGCAACTTGTAATATAGCAGTATCTTTTGTAACTACTGCCAAAGTGGTACTTCAGTACAGCCTGTGTATCACCAAATGTGACTAGAGTACATGTACATACACCTAGTATCAAATAATACATGTGCCAACCCTGTCAGCACTTCCAAAATGCACTGCTGCACTGTAATAACCAGATTTCGAGTAGAAACAGTTCTCTACTAGAACTTCCAAAGATTGCCACTGAAAATACCTTGCAGTGACAAAACGGGGCCCGTAATGCGCCCAAAACACAAATCTGGCCGCCGAAAAAATTTCATAGAGCAGAGTACCTACCGTGTAGCTCCACTCCCGCGTGAAGACAGCTCCTCAATCAGAGATGTGTAGCTCCAAGAGCTACTGAGGGGGTGTTGTACCTAAACCAAGAAGGGGAAGGAGATGATGGTGCTCTTACCCGTGTAGTACCACTTCCTTTTCTTGCTTGTTCTTCCCTCTTGCTTACCTCCTTAGCTCTCACACAAACCAGGCTCTCGAGAACAATCTCCACACAGAGTGTTGGGTATAAACTGTCAGGTACAATCTCTACACAGAG
Source organism: Cibotium barometz (assembly GCF_041138505.1). Lineage (NCBI taxonomy): Eukaryota > Viridiplantae > Streptophyta > Polypodiopsida > Cyatheales > Cibotiaceae > Cibotium > Cibotium barometz. The sequence goes on along the minus strand of NC_141095.1, from coordinate 30,829,701 downwards.
TGTTGGGTACGGGTAGCACAGGGTGTCGAGGTATCGACCATGGGGGTGTTGGTGGGGCTAGTACGGGTACATGTGTAGGGAAAGGAAGAGCAAAGTGGGGTACAAAGGATGGTGTACAATGAAAGTACATTGGTGTGTGACTGCATAAGGCTAGGAAAGGGATGAAAGGTGAGGTATACATGTATCTTCAGGATCAGTGGTCACATGGATGTCCATGTCGCAGCTAGTGGGGACCGTATGCTAGGCAGTCACCCTTTGATCCCTATGCGGCCATTGTACGGGTGCACGAGTATGTGTAGGATATATTTTTGGGGTGCGGATCCCCTTTTTTTGGGATGTTGGCCTCGATATGCTTGCCAATGTGCTAGCAACTGTGAATTTTTTTTTGGTGAAAATGTCTGGGGTGTTTCCATGGTCATACGGGTATAGTCCGTTTGGCAATCGGACACCCGGACATGAATTTATTAAGGTTGGAAGTTTACCATAATTTAACTAAAAATAGCTAAAAATTTATGTAGAGGCTTATTCCAGTGTCCATTTTGAGTGCTATCAAATCCTATATTAGGGTAAAATCGCATGCAAATTCCAAATTTGGACTCAAAATTTTAAGATTCGAAGTGGACATATATCAAGTGGAAATATATTATTATTGAAGATGGGCATGTTACAAGGAACTTGCAACACTCAACCTCAAGCTAAAGCACGTTTATGTAAAAAAGTGGGTACTAGCAATTCAAAAATAGAGGAGGAGAGGAAGCAAAGATTCAACACACAAAAAAATGGTAGAAAGTATTAGTATACACTCAATGATCGCCTCTCAGCATGTATCTCACTATGATGTGTATAATGCACATTTGTTAGGCCTCCATTATGAGGAGTAGCCATGGTGCATATTTCTTTAGTGGGAACCCCGACTTAGACGTTGATGGGGTCATTATTGTGACCATTGATGATGGTGGTTAGGAGATGGTTATTGATGATGGCTGTTTGGGAGATGGTTAGGGGTACGAGCATTAAAGTTGGGGTCCAAGGCATTTATTTGGCTGGGGGGGTCCTCCCAAGGGGGCTAGTAGCCCCCCTAGTGGGGGTTTGGGGGCGAGAGCCCCTGAGGAGGCGACGGTATGAGGAATATTTCCTAGAATATTCCTCGGACACCATGTCCATCATTAGTGGGCAATGGTCGGCGGTGGGCTATGTTCTTGATACATGGGGTTGGTGACCGTGTCTATGTAGTGTAACCGCCCTCGTTGTATACGCGTCTACCACACCACCTACAATACTATATATGGACATCGTTGCCATGAGCTAAGGTATCCAATGCTTGTAAGTATCCACCCCCTTCTACACCTCGTACATACTCCATCCAAAGTCTATTATCTAGATCACTATCTAAGCTCTACTGTTGAGAGTGCACGGGTGTGCCATATTCTTATATGGTATCAAATCTTAAGTGCTCTTAGCAAGAATAGTACATAAAAATAAGTCTTTCTTTGCATAAAATCCTAGGAGTGATGGCTTCTACCTCTGCTGCTATTGCACCAATCTTGTGCATTCGTCAACCTGCCTTCATGGAAGGAAAGCTTGATGGGACGAACTATACTCTTTGGAAATTCAAAATCAATGCCATTATAGACTCTTATGAGCTCCTAGAAGCGAATTTGGGAATGGATGCAGAACCAGTGGAAGTCCTGACCCCAACAACCCTCCAAACGTGCTTCTGCCAGATGCTACACTTCTTTGGGCATGGAGAAGGCACAATGCTGATGCACTTTGTGCCATCGTCACACAACCAGCGTAAGTGATTCTGTTCTCACTCTAATTTAACATACTACCAAGGCTACAAAGGCTTGGATCATACTGAGAAATCAGTACAAGACTCCCAATCAGACCAAGATTTTGAACTTGGAGAATCAGGTTGCTGTTGAAAAGTTGGCTGAAGGAGAAGCTGCTGAAGCATTTATCTCACGCGGATCAAAAATTTACGAGATTAAATGGCTGCTGTAGGGATTACACACACTAAGGAGGAGTTGGCCCAAAGGTGCATCCGAATTCTTCCACAAAAGTATGATGGCTTGGCTACATCACTAAACACTTAGGTTAGAGTACCATCTTTATAATTTGAAGAATTTAGTGCTATGCTACTTGAGGAGGAGATTAGGCTGAAGACTTGCGATGGTAGTGATGCTACATTTTCAGCCAATGCTAAAGGCAAAGGCACAACATCTTCTGATGAGAAGAAGAAAAAGTCAAAGAAGAAGAAGTTTCAAGGGAGCTATTATTACTCTGACAAGAAGGGTCACACTGTCAAAGACTGTAGAAACAAGCAGGCTGACAAGAAGAATGACACCTTGAAGTCTTCATGGAAGGGAAAGAAGTTCATCAACAATGTCAAGACCGAGCTTGAACTTTGGGTTGCCCGTTGAAGAGGTATGTTCATCTTCTCAGGCTCTAGTTGATGATTCATGGCTTTTGGATAGTGGAGCATCCTGACACATGACCAATAAAGAAGGGCTGGTATAGTTCCTAGAAGCTGCTCTACAAGAACCCATCAGTGTTGTTAAGAATAATGCTCAATGTCCAGTCGAAGGGTCTGGAACCATATCTTTTGTGGCATCTATAGGTGAAGAGAAGAAGCTATCAGAAGTGCTCTATGTACCCTAGATAAAGAGAAATCTACTATCAGTTGCTGTGCGATGATAGATTGTGGGCTTGAAGTACGCTTCAAGAAAACTGAAGCAAAAACTCTAGATGTTGTTCGCAAGGTAGTAGGCAAAGGAGTAAGGCACAACAATCTCTACGAGCTGAGTGCCCTTACAGTGTCTGCACAGATAAGAGCATAAGCAAGCTTTGGCACGAGCGATTCGGTCACATTGGATTTGTCGTGCTAAAGGAGATGCAAAAAAAGGGTATGGTAGCTAATTTACCTGAATTTTCAGAATTGCAGGAACCATGTGAAGCTTGCATGATGGGAAAACAACAATGCAAGGGATTTCCATAGGAAAGCAGCAATCGGGCAAAGACTCCTCTAGAGCTGGTACATGTTGATCTTTGTGGTAAAATGTCTACTACTGCATTAGGGGGATCTTCTTACTTTATGCTATTAGTCGTCGATTACAGTAGGAAGATGTGGGTTTATTTCCTTCGGGATAAGGCTGAAGCTTTTGGGCAAGTTCAAACAGTGGCATAAGCTTGTGGAAAATGAGAAAAGAAAGAAGGTGAAGAAGTTTCATACAGATCGAGGAGTAGAATTCCTTCAACGAGATTCGATAGCTACTGTAAGGAGAATGGCATCAAGCACCAACTCACCACTGCTCATACACCTCAACAAAATGGTGTTATAGAACGCGACAATCAAATTGTCATGGAGATGGCTCAATGCATGTTGAAGGCAAAAGGGTTTGCCCAATACATTTTGGGCTGAAGCAGTCAACACAGCAGTTTAGGTCCTCAATCGGAGCTACACAAAGGCACTCAAGGATGTTACACCTCAAGAGGCCTACTCTAGTAAGAAACCTTTAGTTTCTCATTTCAGAACATTTGGCTGTGAATGTTATATGCATATTCTAGATGCATCTAGGACCAAGCTAGATGCCAAAAGCAAGAAGTGTATCTTTCTTGGATATAGTCAAGAGTCAAAGGCATATCGGCTCTATGATATAGAGGCAAAGAAGATTGTGGCCAACCGAGATGTGGTATTTGTAGAACAACCAACTCAGTAGAGGAAGGAGGTCTGTCCACTCTATCATCAGCTACAGAAATAGTCTACCATGAGCCCAACCTACTAGACAGATTTCCTCTCAAGGAGGAGGAGTTTTTAGAGGATGAAGACTCTCACACATCACAACAGCGTGTTGCTACACCACAAGGAAAGTCACTTTCAAAGTGGACACAACAACTCTTTAATGAGCATAATCCAGTACATGAGAAGCCAGAATCTTCTGCAAATGGACCATGCAGATCAACGAGAATAGAGGATCAGAGAAGAGCATCTCATCTTATTGTCAATATAGCCTTGATGGCCGAGATAATGGGAATAGTGAAGGAGCCAGCCACCTTGGATGAAGCCTTAGCAAATCCAAAGTGGAAAGCCGCGATGCAGTCCAAGTATGACAGCATCATAAAGAACAACACCTAGGAGCTAGTTGACCAACCAACAAACAGAAAGGTAATTTGTTGGTACCAAATGGGTTTGGAAAGCTAATTATAAGGCGGATGGCTCACTTCAAAAACACAAAGCTAGGTTGATTGCATAGGTAGAGGGTTTTGACTTTGATAAAACCTTTTCTTGCATAACCAAGCTACCTCACATGCTGCCACCGCAGCTCCTCTGTACTCTGTGCCTCTGTGCTTGACAAGGCAACTGTGGGCTGCTTTCTTGCTGCTCCATGTCACAGCAGCACTCCCCAATGAAAACATAAATCTATTAGTAGATCTCCTGTCTGAGATGCTACCTGCCCAATCTACATATGTGTACCCATATAGCTCCATTGGTATACCCGCTGCATAAAACAATGCATAATCAATAGTGGCCCTCAAATATCAAAGTGTGCGTCGCACACTGTCAGATGTGGTTTGCGCAAAACCTACATAAACTAGCTCTCTAAGCTAACAGTATAGCTCAAATCTAGCCTACTGATCGTGACATAGATCAGAATCCCCACAATCTTCCTATACATAGTGGGATCCTCCAACACATAACTTGCATCCGCATACTAAGCTTGCCATTTTAATCTAATGGCACCGAGATTGGCTTACACACAATAAGCCATCCCATACTTGGACATGTCCAATGCATACTATCTCTGTGACAACCAAATACCCTCAGGTATGCGAATGACCTCAATTCCCAAAAAGTAGCATAGATCTCCCAAATCCTTCATCTCAAACTTCCTTTTGAGAAGACTTTTCACATGCTCAATCTCTTCCAAGTTGTCACACCAAACAGTAAGATCATCTACATATATGGTGATGATCACAATACCCTTATCACTCGCGCGCATACAAAGAGTGATCTGTATCTGCCATATGAAAACCAATAGTGACAAGATACTCAACAATCTTGTCATGCCATGCTCGTGGAGCTTGCTTCAGCCCATACAAGGCCTTACGAAGCTTACATACATACTCTAGGTAGTGGCTAATCCATATACATCTCTTCTTGCAAGAACACATTTTTTACATCCATCTGATGTAAAAACCAACCTTTAGCTCTATAGCCACCGCAATCACAACTCTCACAATTGCCATCTTTGCAACTAGGGCAAATGTCTCCTCATAATCAATCTTATGTGTCTGTGCATATCCTTTGGCTACCAATCTAGCCTTGTACTTGCTTATGCTACCATCATTTTTACGTTTCACCTTAGAGACCCACTTACAGCCAATAGCTTTCTTGCCTTCAGGCAATGGCACCAAATCCCAAGTCTCATTTCCATAAAATGCATCCATCTCCTCATCCATAGTTTTCTCCTTCCAACACATTTCCATAGCCTCATCAAAGCATGTGGGTTCTACAACGTGCATAACTTTTGCCATATATGCATAGTGATGTGCCACATAACCATCATAAGTCAACCTCTGCACATGATTTTTTACTCTTCTAGATCTTCATAACTTTGCATTCATGGCTTCCATAGCCTTCTTCACACCAGGTGTTCTCATTGTTGCTGGAATCTTAAGCTCCTCATCAAGGCTCATCTCCGAGCCACAAGAATCTCCATGAACAAGAGAATGCCCTGCAAAAATGTCAGGCATACCAAGGGGCTCAACCACTTTCTCTTTGCCTTTATGTGATGTACCAACGACATTTTCAGGACTAGTGTTATGACACAGCCTGCGACTCCATGGTCTATTAATAGAACCACTAGATGAGGACTCTCCTGGTCCACTCAATGACTATGATTGCTGACCTGCATTCTGTGCAACCACATTTCCACTTACATCAGCCCTAACAACATTCTTTTCAGCACCATACCAGCTACTCATCTCATTAAATACAACATCCCTGCTGCTTACTCTCAATTCACGTGTAGCAGGATTATAACATCTATATCCCTTTTTCTCAAGGAAATACCAAATAAACACACATTTTTCTACTTTTGGATCTAGCTTTATACATAACTCATCTGGCACATGCACATATGCAATACATCCAAAAACTTTCAAGTGAGACAAATTAGGTTTCTTGCGAGTAAACTTATCCTCTGGCGTTACATTATGTATGGCTGTAGTAAGAGTCCTGTTCATGATATAAATTACTATAGACACAGCCTCAGCCCAATAGCTATGTGGCATATTCTTCTCAGCCCCCATCAACGCTCATGCTATCTCTGCAATGTGCTTGTTTTTCCACTCAACACCTCCATTTTGTTGTGGAGTGTATCTACATGTAAATTGTCTCTGAATGCCATTATTTTGCCAACAAGAATTCAGAGAACTCGTGAGAAGTATTCTCCCCCTCCATCTGACCTTAGGTACTTCACATACTTTTCTGTCTGTTTTTAACTCTGAAATTTTGAAAATGAGTGAACACTTCACTCTTCTCCTTCATGAAGTACACCCACACTTTCCTTGTGTGGTCATCAATGAATGTAACATAGTACCTGCAGCCACCCATAGACATAGTCTTCGCAGGACCCCATACATTTGAATGCACAACATCTAGTACATTCTTGCTCACATTTCTATCATGTGGAAATACATGTTTTGTTTGCTTTCCAAATTGACATGCTTCACAAACTTTTTGCATACGTTCACAACTTTAAACTTAGGTAACCCTATCACAATTTCTTTAGTCTGCATAGACTTTATTCTTTGCACATTGACATGCCTAATTCTCTTATGCCAAATGTTTGCATCTGCAACAACTCCTAAACCATTTGCAAACATTATAGCACTCACTTGAGACATATTCACATTCAATGTAAACATTATGCCCACTTTGTTACCTTTTGTAACCAATCCGTCTCGGCCCATGATTCCAAAAGTGATCTCTACCCCGACCTCTTTGGATATGAGAGGGATGAGGGAGGGATAAATTTTCAAGTATCTGCACCTTGGTATCGTGGAATTCGAAATTCAAGGAGTGACAAGCTATCTGGAAGACGCACTGGAAGACTAAGAATCTCTAGTAAGCGTCTTCCTCTTCCTATAATCATTCAATCACCAAATCAAATTTTTCTAGTAAGATATTTTATCAAACACCATAATATTATGTAAAATATACATTCGAAAACAACCTTAAATAACAAATCCTAGAAACTAAGATTGGCTTTGATACCAATTGTAAGGTCTCCCCACCTACAAGGGGAAACCTTAAGATAGTCGACTAAGTCTAACAAAAGAAAGATTTCCTACTCGCGTCGACACCTCAACCGTGTAATGATTCAAGGATACGACTAATGGGTAAGACCTAGTTCTATCACGTAGGGAGAGCGTGATCTCCTAAATAACTCCTAAAATTGAATCACCCATAGAGTGATTAACCTTAATTTGGGCAACCTGTATTCTTAATTCTTAGGAAAAACACTTTTTTTCCCATCTATGCGAGGCATAATCGCTGGTCTACTCCTCTAAAGTAGAGTTTTCCAAGGACCTACTTATCTAATGTAGAGCTTTCAATAAATCTATTGGAAAGCTACCTGACTAATCAGGTCCATCCGTCCCATAGGATGGTGCCGTCAGGGCATTCCATCCTCCCACTTTCCACCCAACTCACGCGTCAATTTTGTTTTCTAATTAGTCCTACCATGCTGTGCGACATATATAAACAAGTTCCTTAATTAATTACCTTACAAAATGTTCGTTTAGATAGCCTTTAACAATAAGACAACTATGCTAGCAAACAAGGGATTTAAAAAAATAAATACAATGTTCACAACTATTCATAATAACTAGATCCAAGCTCTTTTATTTCTTTTCTTTACTCCGCTGATGATCTAGAACTCAGTCTTCTAGCCTCTATAGACTGGGCAATCTCTACGGGACCATACACCTCGTCGTTGGTAGCTGGCAAGGACTCAAGCCATCCTGTCGCCCTCTTAGGCTCTATCGCTTGATCCTCTCGCTCCTCAAAGGGATGTCTACACGCTAGGGTGGGCTTATTCACCGCACTAGCCACGACCCACAAAACTAGGCATCATTTATAATACTCGCCCAAACAAGCGAGTCTCATCTTCCCAATGGTAGGAGGGATACCTTGGGCCGACTTTGGGCCTCGCTCTAACATTCAGATGAGCAGTGTCATCCCCCCTGTTTCAACAAAACCTGGTCTTTCAAGACTCTTCATTTCCTTGAACCACTCACCATGACTTGTCATGTGGTTTGAAGCTTTTGAATCAACATACCATACGTCATCCTAACATGCTGCTACATCATTTCTAGACACAGCATTAACCACATGTTGCATAACAAACAATCTCTCGTTATCCTCATTATTTCTACTAGAGGATGCATAGTTGTTTTACTGCACTTTTCCATTCCGCATGTCACTTTGCTTCTTATAGCAATCTACATGCATGCCCAAGATTACCACAATAAAAATAGCCTCGTGTATCATTATGCTGCCTTTGCCAATTACCACGACCTCATTGACTCCCCCTGCCTCTAAACTGGCCTCTTCCACCTGTACGTTGTTGTTGTGAATCGTGGGACTGTTATTGTGTCATTGACCATAATTTTGATTACCTATTCGGCCACCACCTTGGCCCCACGTCCACGTCCACGACCTCTACGTCATCCTTTACCTAAACTTGTGTAGAAGGCCTACTGCTCTAAACCATTTTTGTTTTGTGAAGACTGTTTTGATCTTCACCCAAGTTCTTCTCTTCAATGATCATCATTGACACCAAATTTGTGAAGTTGGGAATGTTCTCTCGAGTCTGAATAGATGTCTTAAATGCCTTGTATTGTGGCCCGAGACCATGTAGACACACTTCCATCTTATCATCCATCATCATCCACAGAAACACCAATTGATGCAAGGGATTCTACAATGCCCTTGATCTTAAAAGCATAATCATTCATGGTGGACATATTCTTCTTCTCCATACCAAGTCCATCATTAGTGGGATGTGGTCGGTGGGCCGCGTTCTTGATACGCGGGGGGCGATGAACATGTCTATGCAGTGTAACCACCCTCACTGTATACGTGTCTACCACACCTCCTATAGTACTATATATGGACATGGTTGCCATGAGCTAAGGTATCCAATGCTCGTGAGTATCCGCTCCCTTCTACACCTCATACATACTCCATCCAAAGTCTATCTAGATCGCCATCTAAGCTCTACTTGAGAGCGCACGGGTGGACAACACCATCACTTGTACCTCTTTAGTATAATAAAAAATTTAAATTCTCTCCATTGTGTATATATTGCATTGTGTATTGTGCTTTGTCTTGCTATCTCTTTCCGTTATGCCATATTCTTATAGAAAGTTCCGTAACACTCATGAACAAAAATAGTAGGAATGTTCACGTGTGATTTTCATAAGAAGATAGTCATGGTCTGATGAGTCTCTTAAGTTTTTAATTCGCAAATAAGTCCACTAAAAAGGATCACAAATCATTCTAAGAACTTCTTCAAAGTTGGGGGAATAATAAAGGCCACTCAAAAGCATGAAATTTAGAAGTATATTTGGCGTAAAAGACTAGGAGATCACATACTCACACTGTGAAAAAGGTTTTTCACACACAAAAAATTCACTCCAATGAAAACAATAGTTAGTACTAAATCTTCAAAATGATTAGGTGAACCATAAACTCATCTCAAGATCAAGGAATGCAAAAGTTCATTTGATATGAAAACCAGTGGAAACTCACGACCATGAGTTTCTCAAATTTTTCACGCTCGCTTAAAGAGGTTCTCGATAGTAATGCAAATCATACCAAGCATGTCCAATGAATAATTTGAACCATAAGACAACCTCAAAAGTATAGTGGATGTGAAAAACTAGTCCAAGTTCATAGTCATGAGCATCTAAAGTTTTTCACATCCAAAAAGTGCTTCAATTGTATCAATTGAGGTGACCACAAACTTCCACAAGGTTTGTGGAGAAAGATTACATCTGGTCATAACCACAAGACAACAAGATTTTTTTGACCTGAATATTTAATTCAAATGTGACTACCTTGACTAGTGAGGTGCTTTCACGTCACCTCACAATGTGGAAAATCAGTCTACTTATGCATGCCAAAATGACTTCCTTAAATTAAGGAGAAAATACATATAATACTTACACATTCACATCTTCTTGAGAACCACTATGTTGTACTGGTTATTGCTTTTAGTGATCAAGTTTTTATCAAAATATCTCAAGATATTCACAGTAGTGAAAAACTAGTATCAAAATATCTCAAGATATTCACAGTAGTGAAAAACTAGACTAGTATTTCATGCCAAGTTAAAGTATGAAGAAATGGTCAAATCTCATATCTTTTATCTTCTCTAACCTTAGCACATTCATATAACCCTAATTTCCACCATAATACTCATTTTTAGTTAACTTGAATCTCTCTAGAAAGTCATGTGTGAATAACCACACTAATTTTTCCTGCATGAATAACCACCTTGGTTTTTCATGCCACAAAAATATCTGAAAAATTGCATGATTTGCTAACTTCACTTCACCATTTGAGTAACTACACAACTAACATGTGAAAAGATGCAGGGGGGAAGAGAGCTTGAGCTCTTGCAAGCACACACACACTCACAAAACCCTAATAGAGAACACACAAGGTGAGAGGCTGAAAATCTTCTTCTTCTTCACTCCACACTCAACACACCATATACAAGATAAGAGTACACACAATATGAAAGGTACTCAACCAATACATACGAGGGTTCTCTATAGTGTGAACCCAACTAAATGAGCTGGCACAATAACTATGCTAGTTTCTAGAATGGCTGTCACACAGCCTGTCATCCCACTGGCTGCATATCACGCATGATCTCACCAACCATGCCAGTGGTGTAAGTGTGGGGCCTATCCCCTAGGCAGGTGATCAGTGGCCACCGCCTCACTAGACAAGCTCGATATCTCAACACTCCCCCTCAAGCTCAACTCCATCTCATGTACACCAAGTGAAGCTCTGAATCTGCGAAGCTTCTCTGTACCCAATGCTTTGGTGAAGATGTCAGCTACCTGATCCTGTGTGCTGACATAAACAGGGTCAAGGTCTCCTGCCAAGACCTTCTCTCTGACGAAGTGGTAGTGGACCTCTATATGCTTCGTGCGAGCATGAAAAACTGGGTTCCTGGCCAACTGTATACTGCTAATGTTGTCACAAAAAATGACAACTTGTCTATCCACTGATAGACCCAAATTTGCAAGTAGCTTTCTCAACCAAGCTACCTCACATGCTACCACAGCAGCTCCTCTGTACTCGGCCTTTGTACTAGATAGAGCAACCGTAGGCTGCTTCTCGTTGCTCCAAGTCACAGCAGCACTCCCCAAAGAAAACATGAAGCCACTGGTAGATCTTCTATCTGAGATACTACTAGCCCAATCAGCATCTGTGTACCCATGTACACATATCTCTGTCTCCTAGTCTCATAGAATAGTCCACAATGCAAAGTAGACCTCACATACCTCAGTATGCATCTCAATGCATCCAAATACGGTTTCCATGGAACTTGCATAAACTGACTCACCAACCCAATAGCATAGATCAAATCTGGTCTGGTGATCGTCATGTAGATCAAGCTTCCTAGTATGCGCCTATACATAGTAGGATCCTCCAAAATGTCTCTGAATCTGCACTCAACTTGCCATTCTGATCCAATGGCACTGAGATAGGCTTACAACCTGTCATACCATACTTGGACAACATGTCCAAGCCATACTGTCTCTGTAGTAATCCAATACCATGTGGTGACCTAATCACCTCAATGCCCAAGAAATATCTGAGCTCCCCCAGATCCTTCATCTCGAACTTCTGTCTAAGCAAGATCTTTACATCAAAGATCTCTGCATCATGGTCCCTCGTAATGATCAAGTCATCTACATAGATGACAACAAGCACAACCCCTCTATCACCATGTCTCACATACAGCGAGAAATTTGCATTGGCTACATGAAAGCCAATAGTGACAAGATATTCAAAAATCTTGTCAAACCATGCTCTTGGTGCTTGTTTTAAGCCATACAAGGCTTTCTTCAACCTGCAAACATGCTTGTTTTAAGCCATACAAGGCTTTCTTCAACCTGCAAACATGCTCGGGGTGACTCACATCCTCATAACCAGGTGGCTGCTACATATACACCTCTTTTTGGAAATCCCCCATGCAAGAATGCATTCTTTACATCCATCTGATGTAAAGATACAAGAATGCATTCTTTACATCCATCTGATGTAAAGATCATTGCTTTGACGCAGCCATTGCTATCACAACTCTCACTGTTGCCATCTTGGCAAGTGGGCTGAAAGTTTCCTCATAATCAATGCCATATGTCTGCGCATATTCTTTGGCTACCAACCTAGCCTTATATCTATTTATGCTTCCATCATTGTTATGTTTTACTTTGTACACCCACTTGCATCCAATGGCTTTCTTGCCTTCAGGCAATTGCACTAAATCCCATGTTTCATTTCCATATAGTGCATCCATCTCCTCATCCATAGCTTTCTCCCAACACACATTTCCAATAGCCTCATCAATGCATGTGGGCTCTACAACTTGCACAACCTTTGCCATATACGCATAGTGATGTGTCACATAACCATCATAGGTAAACCTCTACACAGGGTTTTTCACTCTCCCAGATCTTCGCAGCTTTTCATTCATGGCTTCCATAGCCTTCTTTACACCAGGTGTTCTCATAGCTGGGATCCCAAGCTCCTCATCAAGGCTCATATCTGAGCCACTAGACTCTCCATCAACATGAGAATGCCCTGCAGAAATGTCAGGCATACTAAGGGGCTCAACCACTTTCTCTTTTCCTTTACGTGATGTACTAATCACATTTGCAAGACTGGTATTATGACGGAGCTGCCACTCCAAGGTCTATCAACAGACCCACTAGATGAGGACTCTCCTGATCCACTCAAAGACTGTGATTGTTGACCTGCATTTTGTGCAACCACACTTCCACTCACATCAGCCCCAACAGCTTCTATTTCAGCAGCATACCAGCTGCTCATCTCATCAAAGACAACATCCTTGCTTACCCTCAACTCACGTTTAGCAGGGTTATAACACCTGTATCCCTTTTGCTCAAGGGAATATCCAATAAACACACATTTTTTGGCTTTAGGATCTAGCTTAGTTCTCAGCTCATCTGGCACATGCATATATGCAATGCATCCAAAAACTTTCAGATGAGACAAATCAGGTTTTCTGCCAGTAAACCTCTCCTCTGGAGTTACATCATGTATAGTTGCAGTTGGAGTCCTGTTCATGATGTATAATACTATAGAAACAGCCTCAGCCCAATACCTATGCGGTATATTCTTCTCTTCAAACAATACTCGCGCAATCTCAGCAATGTGTCTGTTTTTCGCTCAGCAACTCCATTTTGCTGCGGAGTGTATCTGCATGTAAACTATCTCCGAATACCATTCTTCTTCAAAAATTCAGAGAACTCATTAGAGAAGTACTCTCCCCCTCCATCTAACCTTAGGCACTTTACATATTTCCCTGTTTGCTTTTTAACCAAAACTCTGAAATTCTGAAAGTGAGTGAACATCTCACTCTTCTCCTTCATGAAATATACCCACATTTTCCTTGTGTGGTCATCAATGAATGTCACATAATACCTGCAGCCTCCCATAGACATGGTCTTCGTAGGACCCCATACATCTGAATGCACAACATCTAGTGTATTTCTGCTCACATATCTATTACGTGGAAATACATGCTTTGTTTGCTTTCCAAATTGGCATGCTTCACATATTCTATGCATACCTTCCACTTTAAAATTTGGGTAGCCTTGTCACAATTCCTTTAGTGTGCATAGACTTCATTCTCTGCAAATTCACATGTCCAATTCTTTTATGCCAAATGTCTGTGTCTATAACAATTCCAGAACCATTTGCAAACATTGCAGCACTCATTTCAGGCATGTCTACATTCAACGTAAACATTCTGCCCACTCTGTTGCCTTTTGCAACCAACCTGCACTTGTCTTTAAAGTCTTCAACATAACAGCCCCATCAGGGTTAAACCGAACCTGCAAACCCTGCTCAATCATCTGGCCAACTGAAACCAGATTCTTTGTTATGTTCAGAATGTGAAGTACATCTGCAAGGTACTTCACTTTGCCATCCTACATAGACAATGGCACATCTCCAACATGGGCAATTGGATGAGTAGTGTCATCCCTTGTTTCCACAGAACCTGGTCTTTCAAGGTTTTTCATCTCCTTGAACCACTCCCCATGACTTGTCACGTGGTTCGAAGCACCTGAATCCACATACCATACATCATCTTTATGTGCTGCTTCAACATTTTCAGACATGGAATTCTCACGACATGCTACATAACAAACAACCTTTCATTATCCTCATTCTTTCTGCCTGAGGATGCATAGTTGTTCTGCTGCACTTTCCCATTTTGCATGTCAGCTTGCTTCTTATAACATTCTGCCTGCACATGTCCAGGCTTACCACAATAAAAACATTCACGCGCATCATTATATTGCCTTTGCCAATTTCCACGTCCTCTTTGACTCCCCCTACCCCTCTAAATTTGCCTCTTCCACCTGTGTGTTGTTGATGTTGTTGTTGTGTATTCTGGGACTGTTGTTGCTACTGCTGCTGGCCATAATTCTGATTACCTATTCGGCCACCTCCTTGACCGTGTCCACAGCCTCCTCTCCCTTGTCCTCTACCTGAACTTGTGTAGAATGCCTCTTGCTCTGAACTATTTTTGTTTTGTGAAGACTATTGGTCTTCACCCAAGCTCTTCTCTTCTATAATCAGCATAGACACCAAATCTGTAAAGTTGGGAATGTTTTCCCGAGTCTAAATAGACGTCTTGAACGCCTTGTATTGTGGCCCGAGACCACGTAGACAGACTTCCACCTTATCATCATCATCTACTGACACACCAATAGATGCAAGGGATTCCACAATACCCTTTATCTTCAATGCATAGTCATTCACAGACATGCTCTTTAACTCCACAGTATGAAGTTCATTCGTCAACTGTATCTTACGTGCCTTGGTATTTGTTTCATAGAGTTTTACCAAGGTGTCCCACGCCTCCTTGGGGGACTTGGCATCCTGAATGTGCCCAATCATGGTGTCCTATATACTAATGGAGAGCCAATACATAACTTTCCTAGCTCCTTGGTTCCCGTCTTTAAACTCTTTCACATCTGCAGCAGTTGGATTTATGTCCGGTATCTCCGGTGCCTCTTCATGCTCACCTTCTATGTAGTCCCAATAGCCCTTTCCCATCAGGAAATTTGTCAACCTGAACCTCCAAGCATGGAAGTTGTTCTTATCTAGCTTCTCAGCCACAATCTGGGTTATGCCATCATTTGACATCTTGCCAGACACACAATTTTACCAGAAACAGCACTCTGGTTTGTCCTGCACAAACTGCTATATTTCTGCAATGGTACTGTAGTACTCTCAAATGTCACGTCTGTGACAATGTGCATACATACACCCAATGGCAACTGTTGACCTCTTTGTAGCACCCACAGTGTCTGCACAACCAATCTGTCTTCCTGCAGTTCTTAAAACAGAGTTCTGCAGAGAATCGATGACTTACCCACAGTGCTCGAAATCGCCTGCTTTCTGAAAAATAGAGGTCCAGACGCACCCAAAACGCGTTTTCCACCCAAAAAACTCTGTCTGATAGGACAATATAGTTGCCCTGTAGCTTTACTCCCGCGATCAGAGATTGTTTGTCGGTGCCTCCCATAGAGCTCCCGACAAGGGTGTAGTCACACACACAAATAGGGAAGAGTAGTTAAAGCTCTTACCCTCATACCCTTCCTGTGGTTCTCTTGCTTGCAGCTCAGCCCTTAGCACGAACCAGGCTCTGATACTATGAAAAGATGCAGGGGGGAAGAGAGCTTGAGCTCTTGCAAGCACACACACACTCACAAAATCCTAATAGAGAACACACAAGGTGAGACGCTGAAAATCTTCTTCTTCTTCACTCAACACTCAACACACCATATACAAGATAAGAGTACACACAATATGAAAGGTACTCAACCAATAAATATGAGGGTTCTCTATAGTGTGAACCCAACTAAATGAGCTGATGCTATAACTATGCCAAATGGCTCACACAGCATGTCATCCCACTGGCCGCATATCACCCATGATCTCACCAACCATGCCAGTGGTGTAAGTGTGTGGGGCCTATCCCCCAGGCGGGTCATCAGTGTCCACCGCCTCACTAGACGAGCTTGATATCTCAACAACATGCATGTAGATATTTTTTTTTCTAACATGAATATCTCAAGATAATCATGCCGTGAAAAACTAGTCTGAATTTTCATGCCAAGAAAAATGTTAAGAGAGTCTTTTTACACATTTATCTCATCTTCTTTTGCCTTAGTGAACTGAACCATTCTAACATATTTGTGCCTCAAGATGTTGATGCTTTTTCGACATCAATATCTCTAGATATTCACGGCTATGTAAAACAAGCATGTTTTTTCATGCCAAAGGAAACCCTTCCAGATCATTGCATGGACATGTAGATCATTTGAAATTTATCAAAAAAAGAAAAAAAAGAGATTGACCCATACCATCATCCCTCACTCATACCTTTAGGTCACACTTAAGAGAATTTCATAAGTTACATGGCCACAATACTTGGATATAAAAGCACATCAACAACCAATCACATCAAAGGGTAAGCTCATTGACTTGCATTCTTATTTCAATTTGCTAACTATTGTAGCATTTGCTTAGTGAGTAAACACAAATACTCACCCATTGTCGGAATAATGCAAGTGTGTATGCACCATAGTCTTGTCCATAGATTTCCTTCCAGGTACATATCTATGTGGGGAGACCATGGTAGGGATGAAAGCCTGGCTAATGTTTTGACCCATCGCCTATATTTCCATTTGGGAGCATGCATGTTAGGTTGTCCTAAGGTGACATCGATCCAAACCTCACCAAAATAAACCCCCTCAATATAATAATATCTTCACCATAAAATCCCACTACATGAATAAGTTTTTAATTAACCTCATAATTCAAAAAAACATTATACCTCTCCAATGATTTTGACTTCAACAATAGCCTCATCAAGAGTTTTATTATACCTCTCCCCAATAGCCTCATCAAGAGTTTTATTAACTCACTCACTCACTTTAATGTACTTCATTATATGTCTTTTAGTAAAGAGTATATAATATATTTATACATTAAAAAAAAAGCAAATGGGATGAAAAATGATGGGATAGGTCCACATCACTTGAGATACGTCAAGATTGAAAAGATGCAGGGGGAAGAGAGCTTGAGCTCTTGCAAGCACACACACACACTCACAAAACCCTAATAGAGAACACACAAGGTGAGAGGCTGAAAATCTACTTCTTCACTCAACACTCAACACACCATATACAAAGATAAGAGTACACATAGTATGAAAGGTACTCAATCAATACATACAAGGGTTCTCTATAGTGTGAACCCAACTAAATGAGCTGGCGCTATAACTATGCCAGTCTCTAGAATGGCTGTCACACAGCCTGTCATCCCACTGGCCGCATATCACCCAAGATCTCACCAACCATGCCAGTGGTATAAGTGTGGGGCCTCTAGGCAGGTCATCAGTGTCCTACACTACCTCACTAGATGAGCTCGATATCTCAACACTCCCCCTAAAGCTCAACTCCATCTCATGTACACCAAACAAAGCCCTGAATCTGCGGAGCTTCTCTGTACCCAATGCTTTGGTGAAGATGTCAACTACCTGATCCTGTGTGCTGACATAAACAAGGTCAAGGTCTCGTGCCAAGACCTTCTCTCTGACAAAATGGGAGTGGACATCTATATGCTTCATACGAGCATGAAAAATTGGGTTCCTGGCCAACTGTATACTACTAATGTTGTCACAGAAAATGACAACTTGTTTATCCACTGATAGACCCAAATCTGCAAGTAGCTTTCTCAACCAAGCTACCTCAATTGCTATCATAGCAGCTTCTCTGTACTAGATAGAGCAACCGTAGGCTTCTTCTTGCTGCTCCAAGTCATAGCAGCACTCCCCAAAGAAAACATGAAGCCACTGGTAGATCTTCTATCTAAGATACTACCAGCCCAATCAGCATCTGTGTACCCATGTATACATATCTCTGTCCCAGTCTCATAGAATAGTCCACAATGCAAAGTAGACCTCATATACCTCAGTATGCGTCTCAATGCATCCAAATACGGTTTCCATGGAACTTGCATAAACTGACTCACCAACCCAATAGCATATATCAAATCTGGTCTGGTGATCATCATATAGATCAAGCTTCCTACTATGCGCCTATACATAGTAGGATCCTCCAAAATGTCTCCTGAATCTGCACTCAACTTGCCATTATGATCCAATGGCACTGAGATAGGCTTACAACCTGTCATACCATACTTGGACAACATGTCCAAGCCATACTGTCTCTGTAGTAATCCAATACCATGTGGTGACCTAATCACCTCAATGCCCAAGAAATATCTGAGCTCCCCCAGATCCTTCATCTCGAACTTCTGTCTAAGCAAGATCTTTACATCAAAGATCTCTGCATCATGGTCCCTCGTAATGATGAAGTCATCTACATAGATGACAACAAGCACAACCCCTCTATCACCATGTCTCACATACAGCGAGAAATCTGCATTGGCTACATGAAAGCCAATAGTGACAAGATATTCAAAAATCTTATCAGACCATGCTCTTGGTGCTTGTTTTAAGCCATACAAGGTTTTCTTCAACTTGCAAACATGCTCGGGGTGACTCACATCCTCATAACCAGGTGGTTGCAACATATACACCTCTTCTTGCAAATCCCCATGCAAGAATGCATTCTTTACATCCATCTGATGTAAAGACCATTGCTTTGACGCAGCCACTGCTATCACAACTCTCACTGTTGCCATCTTGGCAACTGGGTTGCAAGTTTCCTCATAATCAATGCCATATGTTTGCGCATATCCTTTGACTACCAACCTAGCCTTATACCTGTTTATGCTTCCATCACTGTTATGTTTTACTTTGTACACCCACTTGCATCTAATGGCTTTCTTGCCTTCAGGCAATTGCACTAAATCCCAAGTCTCATTTCCATATAGTGCATCCATCTCCTCATCCATAGCTTTCTCCCAACACACATTTCCAATAGCCTCATCAATGCATGTGGGCTCTACAACCTGCACAACCTTTGCCATATATGCATAGTGATGTGCCACATAACCATCATATGTAAACATCTGCACAGGGTTTTTCACTCTCCTAGATCTTCACAGCTTTGCATTCATGACTTCCATAGCCTTCTTTACACCAGGTGGTCTCATAGCTGGGATCCCAAGCTCCTCATAATGGCTCATCTCTGAGCCACTAGACTCTCCATCAACATGAGAATGCCCTGCAGAAATGTCAGGCATACCAAGGGGTTCAACCACTTTCTCTTTTCCTTTATGCAATGTACTAATCACATTTGCAATACTGGTATTATGACGCAGCTTGCCACTCCATGGGCTATCAAACAAACCCACTAGATGAGGACTCTCCTGGTCCACTCAAAGTCTGTGATTGTTGACTTGCATTTTGTGCAACCACACTTCCACTCACATCAACCCCAACAGGTTGGCAGCATACCAGCTGCTTATCTCATCAAAAACATCCCTGCTTACCCTCAACTCACGTGTAGCAGGGTTATAACACCGGTATCCCTTTATCTCAAGGGAATATCCAATAAACACACATTTTTCAGCTTTTGGATCCAGCTTAGTTCTCAGCTCATCTAGCACATGCACATATGCAATGCATCCAAAGACTTTCAGATGAGACAAATCAGGTTTTTTGCTAGTAAACCTCTCCTTTGAAGTTACATCATGTATGGCTGCAGTTGGAGTCCTGTTCATGATGTAAACTGCTGTAGAAACAGCCTCAGCCCAATAGTTATGTGGCATATTCTTCTCTTCCATCAATGCTCGTGCAATCTCAGCAATGTGCCTGTTTTTTCGCTCAGCAACTCCATTTTGCTGCAGAGTGTATCTGCATGTAAACTGCCTCCAAATACCATTCTTCTTCAAAAATTCAGAGAACTCATTAGAGAAGTACTCTCCCCCTCCATTGGACCTTAGGCATTTTACACATTTCCCTGTTTGCTTTTCAACCATAACTTTGAAATTCTGAAAGTGAGTGAACATCTCACTCTTCTTCTTCATGAAGTATACCCACACTTTCCTTGTGTGGTCATCAATAAATGTCACATAGTACCTGCAGCCTCCCATAGACATGGTTTTCGTAGGACCCCTACATCTAAATGTACAACATCTAGTGCATTTCTGCTCACATATCTGTTACGTGGAAATACATGCTTTGTTTTCTTTCCAAATTGGCATGCTTCACATATTCTCTACATACCTTCCACTTTAAATTTTGGCAGCCCTGTCACAAATCCTTTAGTCTGCATAGACTTCATTCTCTGCACATTCACATGTCCAATTCTTTTATGCCAAATGTCTGTGTTTGCAACAATTCCTGAACCATTTGCAAACATCACAGCACTAACTATAGGCATGTTTACATTCAACGTAAGCATTCTGCCCACTCTCGTTGGAGAAAATCCCTAAATTGGCTAGATATTTTTTGTTTGGTGATTCTCTCTCTATTTTTTTGAGATTTTGTATTGGTAATTATTATGTTACTTTGGATTGTCAACGATTATGGTTTATTGAAAATCTCTTCATTTTATGGAGTATGATGTGATTTTTCTATAAATCTTTTGAAATTTGTGCATAGATCATGGAACAGAATATGGGTACGTTTCATTTTGTCTATTTATGTTGCATTTGTGTGTGTGTTGTTTCGCATCGACTTGTTATTGTCCACTTTAGCCTCTCATAAAAACACATTCATAAGGGATTACCTTAGCAAGTTATAATAATCGTGGGGATATCTTGATATTTCTATTGGATGAGCTCAAGCACACTACTTCAAGAGCTCCAAACCTCCTTGTGGGCAGCAATTTTCATCATCATCTCTAATGAGCATTATCACACTGTCGTGTTGGATTATAGGTCCTCGTTGCTTCTCTCAATTCATGCCACTAACACACATACTCACTAGCATGTAATGAAGAATAAGAATTCACACATACTTAAAATATGACCGGTTAGGTTTCCAAGGCTTATAAGTGGCCTATTTCTTATACAATGCTTAATCTCATAGTAGGTGTGAAGAAAATTTACATGGAATACATTTTATCTTGTTTCCACATTCTCATGGAGCGGGATCACCACCATAAGTATTTTGTCTAACCTTTTTCGAGCAGGTACAAGTTGTTGATTTGGACACAGTTGCTTCATAGATTGATCATACATGCTTTTGGTGTTTCCTTCTTTACTATTTGATGTAGAACTATAGTGGCAACTCATATTAACTCTAAAATGGGTTAACATTCTCCCCTTCCTATTGTCAAGCATCCTCGTTGATGATTGGGTAGAATATTATGTTATGGGGACAATTGAGAAGCTATTTTTTTAATGCTTATAAGTTACGTGAATATTCAATGGTCATTGCTAGTTAGTAAATGACAAAGTTAGTAAACATGGTGGATATATCTACAAGGGATTGTATTTTTTCTTCGTTTTTCTCTCTATTTTTCTCCAAAAAACCACAAGTTTACATTGAATATTTCAAGTTAGCAATGATTCAAAGTCTTGTTAGCAATGGAGGAGAATATATGGGGGGGTTCAAAGGAGCATTGACACAATCATTAGAACAAGAGAGTGAATATCAATTTGCATTTGATGCATTAAAGCAATGCAAATGTAGCTTCTTGCTTATTACTTTTCCGATTTTAGAAGACTTTATCAAATGGTCTTGAAGGTATCTTTGTTGAGATACCGAGCTCATCTAGTGAGGCGGTGGACAACACTGATGACCCGCCTGGGGGATAGGCCCCACACTTATACCACTGGCATGGTTGGTGAGATCTTCGGTGATATGCGGCCAATGGGATGACAGGCTGTGTGACAGCCACTCTAGAGACTGGCATAGTTATAGCGCCAGCTCATTTAGCTGGGTTCACACTATAGAGAACCCTTGTATGTGTTGGAGTACCTTTCATATTTTGTGTACTCTTATCTTTGTATATGGTGTGTTGAGTGTTGAGTGAAGAAGAAGAAGATTTTCAGCCTCTCACCTTGTGTGTTCTCTATTAGGGTTTTGTGAGTGTGTGTGTGTGCTTGCAAGAGCTCAAGCTCTCTTCCCCCCTGCATCTTTTCATGGTATCAGAGCCTGGTTCATGCTAAGGGCTGAGCTGCAAGCAAGAGAACCACAAGAAGTGTACGAGGGTAAGAGCTTCAACTACTCTTTCCTATTTGTGTTGGTGACTACACCCTTGTCGGGAGCTCTACGGGAGGCACCGGCAAAACAAATGATCTCTGATTGAGAAGCTTTCTTCACGGGAGTAAAGCTATAAGGAAACTGTAGTGTCCTATTGGACAAAATTTTTCGGACCGAAAACGCATTTCGGGCGCGTCTGGACCTCCGTTTTTCAGAAAGCAGGCGATTTATGGAGCACTACGGGCAAGTCATTGATTCTCTACAAAACTATGTTTTAAGAACTGCACGAAGACAGATTGGCTGTGTAGATATTGTGTGTGCTGCTGCAAGGAGATTAATAGTTGCCATTGGGTGTATGTATGTACATTGAGGTCACTGGTTGTGACATTTGAGTGTACTACAGTACCGCTGCAGAAAATACAGTAGTTTGTGCAAGACAAACAGAGTGCTGTTTCGGGTAAATTTGTGTCTGGCAAGATGTCAAATGATGGCATAACCCAGATTGTTGCTGAGAAGCTTGATAAGAACAACTTCCATGCTTGGAGGTTCAGGTTGACGAATTTCCTGATGAGAAAGGGTTATTGGGACTATATAGAAGGTGAGCATAAAGAGGCACTGGAGATACCAGATATTAATCCGACTGCTGCTGCAGATGTGAAAGAGTTCAAGGATTGGAACCAAGGAGCTAGAAAGGTTATGTATTAGCTCTCTATCAGTATATAGGACACCATGATTGGGAACATACAGGATGCCAAGTCCCCCAAGGAGGCGTGGGACACCTTGGTTAAACTCTATGAAACAAATACCAAGGCACGTAAGATACAATTGAAGAATGAACTTCATACTATTGTGGAGAAAAAGAGCATGTCTGTGAATGACTATGCATTGAAGATAAAGGGTATTGTGGAATCCCTTGCATCTATTGGTGTTTCAGTAGATGATGATGATAAGGGGAAGTCTGTCTACGTGGTCTCGGGCCACAATACAAGGCGTTCAAGACGTCTATTCAGACTCGGGAAAACATTCCCAATTTTACAGATTTGGTGTCTATGCTGATTATAGAAGACAAGAGCTTGGGTAAAGACCAACAGTCTTCACAAAACAAAAACAGTTCAGAGCAACAGGCCTTCTACACAAGTTCAGGAAGAGGACGAGGTAGAGGAGGCCGTGGACGCAGTCAAGGAGGTGGCCGAACAGGTAATCAGAATTATGGCTAGCTGCAACAACAACAACAGTCCCAGAATTCACAACAACAACAACAACAACACGCAGGTGGAAGAGGCCAATTCACAGGCAGGGGGGAGTCAAAGAGGTCATGGAAATTGGCAAAGGCAGTATAATGACACACGTGGATGCTTTTATTATGGTAAGCCTGGACATGTGCAGGCAGAATGTTATAAGAAGCAGGCTGACATGCAAAATGGAAAATTGCAGCAAAACAACTATGCATCCGAGCAGAAACAATGAGGATAATGAAAGGTTGTTTGTTATGCAGCATGTGGTGAATGCCATGTTTGAAAATGTTAAAGCAACACATAAATATGATGTATGGTATGTTGATTCAGGTGCTTCGAACCACATGACAAGTCATGGGGAGTGGTTCAAGGAGATGAAAAACCTTGAAAGACCAGGTTTTGTGGAAACAGGGGATGAAACTGCTCATCCAATTGCCCATGTTGGAGATGTGCCATTGTCTATGTAGGATAGTAAAGTATCTTGCAGATGTACTTCACGTTCCAAACATAACAAAGAATCTGGTTTTAGTTGGCCAGATGATTGAGCAATTCTCTCTGAAACCAAACTCTACGAGCATGTGGGGGCGGGTTCCCCCCACATGCTCGCAAAGTTTAGTCACCATCAGAGTATGTTTTTGTATGATGGCTTGGAGAAGAGTGGGATCTTCCATGGCCTCTCAAGCACCAAGAAACTTGAAAAATCCACAGTGGGTTCTAATTGCTAATCCAAACATGCTTCGATGGTGACTAAACCTTGCGAGCGTGTGGGCCGAGTCCCCCTCAGGGATTTTTTTTTGCGAGCTTTTTTTGCCGAGCTTTTTGGAGCAATGAACAAGTAGTCCGAACTTTGCAAAGAACCAAGAACTTACTATGAGCTTTGTAAAGGACCAAGAACTTACTTACATATAAATAACAAGCTTTAAAAGATCAACAATATAAATTTCAGTCTTTTAAAGATCTAGTCCATAAAAATATTAATTACAAAGTCTTTTGATCCACATCATACTTATTTTGATATAATTACATATATACATATACCTATCTAAATTCATGCACCTCATACATATACACATACAAAATATACATATACATACATACATGCAAGAGCTACCTACATACTAACATACATACATACATACTTTCTTACTTACTTAAATATAAAAAACAATCCTTTAAAGATAAAAAATGTATATACCGATCTTTAAAGTTCCAAACCATGAAAATCTCGATTACAAAGTCTTTTGATCCACATCATACTTATTGATATAATTATATATATACATGTATCTACCTAAATTCATACACCTCGTACATATACATATACATACATACATACAAGAGCTACCTACGCACTAACATATATACATACATACATACTTTCTTACTTACGCAACATCTTTGGATTAGCAATTAGCTCCAAGTGTTGATTTTTCAGGTCTCTTGGTGCTTTAGAGACCATGGAAAATCCCGCTAGTCTCCATTTCACCGTACGCAAACATGCTTTGATGGTGGTGAGTAGACATTGCGTGCGTGTGCGGGGGACCCGCCCCTACGCGCTCGCAAAGTTTGGTCACCATCAAAACATATTTGGATTAGCAATTAGTGCCCAGTGCGTATTTCTCCAGTCTCTTAGTACTTGAGAGACCATGGAAAATCCCGCTCTTCTCTATACCATCCTACCCAGACATGCTCTGATGGTCACCAAACTTTAAAAGCATGTGGGTGGAGCTCGCCCTCACATGCTCGCAAAATTTGGTGACCATCAAAGCATGTTTGGAGGCGCTAATTACTATTCTAAAGATGCTCCGATGGTGACCAAACTTTGCGAGCATGTGAGGGTGGGTCCCCCCCACATGGTTGCAAAGTTTGGTCATCTCATCGCAGCATGTGTGGATTGGAAATTAGCACCTAATGCTGATTTTTCAAGTCTCTTGGTGCTTGAGAGGCCATGGAAAATCTCGCTCTTCTCCATGCCATCGTACCCAAACATTCTCTGATGGTGACCAAACTTTGCGAGCATGTGGGGGTAGGTCCCCTCCACATGCTCACAAAGTTTGGTCACCCATCAAAGCATGTTTGGATTAGTAATTAGCGCCCAATTTGGATTTTTGAAGTCTCTTGGTGCTTGAGAGGCCATTGAAAATCTTGCTCTTCTACATACCATCGAACGCAAACATGCTCTGGTGGAGGTGACCAAACTTTGCACAAGCATATGGGTGGGACCCGCACCCACATGCTCACAAGGTTTGGTAACCATAGAAACATGTTTGGTGGCGCTAATTTCTAATCCAAACATGCTCCGATGGTGACTAAACTTTGTGAGCATGTGGGGGTGGTGGGTCCATACCACGTGCTTTCAAAGTTTGGTCACCATTGTAGCATCTTTGGATTAGAAATTAGTGCCTAGTGCGTATTTTTAAAGTCTCTTGGTGCTTTAGAGGCCATGGAAAATCCCACCCGTCTCCATTGTACCGTACCCAAACATGATGTGATGGTTACTAGACTTTGCGTGGGTGTGGAGGGGACCCACCCCACGCTCGCAAAGTGTAGTCACTATCGGAGCATATTTAGATTAGTAATTAGTACGCAGTGTGGATTTTTCAAGTCTCTTGGTGCTTGAGAGGCCATGGAAAATCTCGCTCTTCTCCATACCATCGTACCCTTAACATGCTCCGCTGGGTCACCAAACTTTGCAAGCATATGGGGGGACCCTCCCCCACATGCTCGGATTGGTCACCCACATTGAAGCATGTTTGGAGTCACCAATTTCTAATCTAAACATGATCCAATGGTGACTAAACATTTGCGAGCATGTGGGGTTTGGTCCCCCCCACATTTGCGAGCATATGGGGGTGGGTCCCCCCATATGCTCGTGGGTCCCCCCCACGTGCTTGCAAAGTTTGGTCACCATCGCAGCATTGTTGGATTAGCAATTAGCACCCAGTGTGGATTCTTTAGGTCTCTTGGTGCTTTAGAGGCCATGGAAAATCCTGTTAGTCTCCATTCCGCCATACGCAAACAATCTCCGATATGGTGACCAGACATTACGTGTGTGTGGAGGCGGGTCTGCGAGCATGTGGGGGTGGGTCCCCCCCACGTGCTTGCAAAGTTTGGTCACCATCGCAGCATCATTGGATTAGCCAATTAGCGCGCCCAGTGTGGATACTTTAGGTGACATTACGTGCGTGTGGGGGCAACCCACCCCCGGTCACCATTGGAGCATATTTGGATTAGTAATTAGTGCCGAGAGCGGATTTTTCAAGTCTCTTGGTACTTGACAAGCCATGGAAAATCCCGCTCTTCTCCATACCATCCTACCCAAACATGCTCCGATGGTGACCAAAATTTAAAAGCATGTGGGGGAGACCCGCCCCCACATGCTCGTAAATTTTGTTAACTATCAAAGCATGTTTGGAGGCGCTAATTACTAATCCAAAGATGCTCCGGTGCTGAGCAAACTTTGTGAACATGTGATGGTGGGTCCCCCCCACATGCTTGAAAAGTTTGGTCATTTGGATTAGCAATTAATGCCCAGTGTTGATTTTTCAAGTGTCTTGGTGCTTGAGAGGCCATGGAAAATCCTGCTCTTCTCCATGCCATCGTACCCAAACATTCTTAGATGGTGGACAAACTTTGCGAACATGTGGGGGTAGGTCCCCTCCACATGCTCGCAAAGTTTGGTCACCCATCAGAGTATGATTGGATTAGCAATTAGCATCCAGTGCGGATTTTTCAAGTCTCTTGGTGCTTGAGAGGCCATGGAAAATCCCACTCTTCTACATACCATTGTACACAATCATGCTCCGGTGGGTGACCAAACTTTGCAAGCATATGGGGGGGACCTACACCCACATGCTCGCAAGGTTTGGTCACTCGAAGCATGTTTGGAGGTGCTAATTTCTAATCAAAACATGCTCTAATGGTGACCAAACTTTGCGAGCATTTGGGGTGGTGGGTCCGCCCCACGTGCTTACTAAGTTTGGTCACCACCATCGTAGCATCTTTGGATGATTAGCAATTAGCCGCCCAGTGTGGATGTTTGTGGTCTCTTGGTGCTTTAGAGACCATGGAAAATCCCTCTTGTCTCCATTCCACCATACCCAAACATGCTGCGATGGTGAGAAGACTTTGCTTGCATGTGGGGGGGACCCGCCCCCACATGCTCACAAAGTGTGGTCACCATGGGAGCATATTTGGATTAGTAATTATTTTCCACTGCGGATTTTTCAAGTCTCTTGGTAGTTGAGAGGCCATGGAAAATTCCACTCTTCTCCATACTATCCTGCCCAAACATGCTCCGATGGTGACCAAACTTTAAAAGCATGTGGGGGAAAACTCCCCCTCCCACATGCTCGCAAAGTTTGGTGACCATCAAAGCCTATTTGGATGCACTAATTAGTAATCCAAACATGCTCTCGTGGTGACCAAACTTTGCGAGCACGGGGTGGGGAGTGGGTCCTCCCTACGTGCTTGCAAAGTTTGGTCATCATCGGAGCTTGCTTGGATTAGCAATTTGTGCCCTTTGCGGATTTTTCAAGTCTCTTGGTGCTTGAGAGACCATGGAAAATCCCGCTCTTCTCCATGCCATCATACCCAAACATGCTCTGAGGGTGACGAAACTTTGCGAGTGTGAGGGGGACCCGCCCCCACACGCTCGCAATGTTTGGTTACCATCGAAGCACATTTGGATTAGCAATTAGCACCCAATCTAGATTTTTCAGGTCTCTTAATGCTTGAGAGCCATGGAAAATCCCTCTCTTCTCCATACCATCGTACCCAAACATGCTCCGAGTGTGACAAAACTTTGAAAGTGTGTGAGGGGGATTTGCCCCGATATGCTTGAAAATTTTGGTCACCATCGAAGCATGTTTGAATTAGTAATTAGCACCTAGTGCGAATTTTTCAAGTCTCTTAGTGTTTGAGAGGCCATGGAAAATCCCGCTCTTCTCCATGCCATTGTACCCAAAAATGCTCCAGTTGTGACCAAACTTTGCCAGCAT
This sequence comes from Cibotium barometz, assembly GCF_041138505.1. Taxonomy (NCBI): domain Eukaryota; kingdom Viridiplantae; phylum Streptophyta; class Polypodiopsida; order Cyatheales; family Cibotiaceae; genus Cibotium; species Cibotium barometz. Next base: position 30,800,991 of record NC_141095.1, on the reverse strand, counting down.
GTGGGGGAGACCCTCCCCCACATGCTTGCAAAGCTTGGTCACCATCGGAACATGTTTGGATTAGCAATTAGCGCCTATAGTGCAGATTTTTCAAGTATCTTGATGCTTGAGAGGCCATGAAAAATCCGACTCTTCTCCATACCATCGTACCCAAACATGCTCTGATGGTGACCAAACTTTACGAGCATGTGGTAGTGGGTCCCCCCCCCACATGCTCGCAAAGTTTTTCACCATATCGGAGCATGTTTAGATTAGCAATTAGCGTCTAGTGTGGATTTTTCAAATCTCTTGGTGCTTGAGAGGCCATGGAAAATCTCGCTCTTCTCCAGGCCATCATACCCAAAGATACTCCAATGGTGTCCAAAATTTATGAGCATGTGGGGAGGACGTACCCCCACATGCTTGCAAAGTTTGGTCATCAGAGCACTTTTAAATTAGCAATTAGCACCTAGTGTGGATTTTTCAAGTCTCTTGGTGCTTAAGAGGCCATGGAAAATCTCGCTCTTCTCCATACCATCAGACCCAAACATGCTTCGATGATTGACGAGACTTTCTGAGCATGTGAGGGGGACTCCCACCCACTCGCAAAGTTGGTCACCCATCGAAGCATGTTTATATTAGCAAGCGGTTAGTGCAGATTTTTCAATTATATTGGTGCTTGTGAGGCGAAGGGGAATCCTTCTCTTCTCCATACTATCGTACGTAAACATGCTCCGATGGTGAACAAACTTTGCGAGCATGTGGGAGTACCTGCTCCCACATGCTCGCAAAGTTTGGTCACCATCGGAGCATTTTTAGATTAGCAATTAGCACCCAGTGTAGATTTTTCAAGTCTCTTGGTTCTTGAGAGGCTATGGAGAATCTCGCTCTTCTCCATACCATCATACCCAAACATGCTCTGATGGTGACCAAACTTTGCGAGCATGTAGCATGTGGGGGGGACTCATCCCCACATGCTCGCAAAGTGTGGTCACCATTGGTGCGTTTGGAGGCCCTAATTGCTAATCCAAACATACTCTGATGGTGAACAAACTTTGCGAGCATGTGGAGCTCCCACATGCTTGGAAATTTTGGTACCATCAGAGCATATTTGGGTACAACGGCATAAAGAAGAGTGGGATTTTCCATGGCCTCTCAAGCACCAAGAGACTTGAAAAGTTCACACTGGCCACTAATTGCTAATCCAAACATGCTACAATGGTATGGAGAAGATCGAGACTATATGATAGCCAGTGTTAAAAAAATCCAAAAACTATGAACATCAACTAAAATGAAATGATCCTCAATAAAATGAAAAAACTCATAATGATATAAACATCAACTAAGTACATCAGAATGCCCGATAAAGATAATTTTTTAAGGCCCTTGTGAAAGCTTTGTGAATATAACATGTGATCACAAGATTTTTTGTGTTATTAACATATGTTATTAACATGTTCACATGTTTTCGTTTACATCAGTGAAATCCCTGACTGCCATGCCAGCTTTCCTCTCTCTTCGACCTCCAATGTCAGAAAGCGCCCTGTAGTTGGATATGTTGGGCAGATCGATCAAAGCATCAAGCATGCATGACTGTGATGAAGGAGTGAGGTCTTTGAAATATGATTGTAAGATTGCATGGGCACGACGATGTGCCCTTGACTTTGATAGTTATTTCTTATCCACACTATGGGCGCCCAAAGGAGGGGGTGGGTTCTTGTGGAAGAAAAGGGGGCTCAGGAAGGGCAGGTTCATGTGGATTATCTAAACTAAGGGGTAAGGGGGGGGAAAGAGGGTGGAGGGAGAGGGTTCATGTTGCTGCCTGTGTATGAGTCTTGCTCTAACTAGCTTCAATGCAAAGCTTAACTTATCTACTTTCTACAGATTGTGTTGAATCTTCTAAATCTCAAAGGTCTTTGTTAGATATCCGTAACGCCACTACGGGCGTTACCACATGAGAGGGGACGGCCTCTGGCTCACCACCCAGCCATAGAGGATGAATGAGGATTGCCCCTCATCCCCTAGGCTATATAGTGTGTGGCCTGTCGTCCACACTAGCCTGGCCGCCCATGACTCCGCATGGGCATCCTCTCCCACTGAACCCCGGACATGGCCATCCGGTCTGCCGTCAGTCACAGGCATTACAGCCTACGTGACATTACCCCCCCTTAAGAAGAGTTTTTGTCCTCGAAAACAAACTGGGGAAACCTTTTGGAAATTGCACTACGGCGTTCCCAGGTTGCTACCTCCTCATTCCTATCTGTCCATTTAACAAGTACCTCCTGGTACACTTTATGTCGGGTTTGTCTATCACGATACTGTAGAATCTTTTCAGGTTCATGTGGTATCTTTGGTGGCTCTATCAAGTCCACCAAAATCTCTGGAGAAACTGCGTTCTCTAACCCGTGAACTGATTTCTTCAGTTTACTAACATGGAAGACAGGATGGACTTGAGAACTCTCCGGTAACTCAAGTTTATATGCTACGTCCCCAATCTTCTTAAGGATTTTAAAAGGACCACAATATCTCGGAGAAAGTTTATCACACTTTCCCGTTTTCATGGTTTCTAACTGCGCAGGAACCTTAAGGAATACAAAGTCACCTTCTGCAAAGGTCACCTTTCTACGTCCTTTATCCGCATAAGTTTTAGCGCGATCTTGAGCGCTACGAATGCTCTCACGTGCGGCTCTGAGCATATCATTCATAGCTTCAAGGAAATCCTTGACAGATTGAATCTTCTCCTTTTCTAGGCCTACAGCTATCGGAGATCTCGGCTGGAATCATTAACATGAATGGTGTAAATCCAGTCGTTGAGTGTTTGGAGCTGTTATACGCAAACTCCAATAAGGGCAAGTACTCTTCCCAATTAGATTGCTTCTTACTAACATAAGAACGCAACATATCCTCTAGAATTTGGTTAACTCTTTCAGTTTGACCATCAGACTCCGGATGATCTGCCGTACTCATACTCAGAGTAGTATCCAATTTTTTGAAGACTTCCCTCCAAAAATGACTGTTGAACTTTCTATCTCTATCCGACACTATATCTGCGGGCAGGCCATATAGCTTGTAGAGATGTTCAATAAAGAGTTTTGCCAACTTTGGCGTTTTTACAGTTTTCTTCGTGGCAATAAACTTTGCCATTTTAGTTAACCTGTCCACTACCACCCACACCGAGTCATTCCCTCGACTCGTCTTGGGTAAACCGGTAATGAAATCCATGGAAATGCTTTCCCATTTCCCTTGAGGAATATCCAGCAGATGGAGTAGTCCTCCAACCTTAAGACATTCATGTTTATTGACCTGGCACTTATTGCATTTCAGCACATAAGTCTAGACGTCCTTAAACAAACTAGGCCAATAAAACTGTCTTTTTACTAGTGCATAGGTCTTGTGAATCCCAGGATGACCCGCACTTGGAATATCATGACTTTCTTTAAGAATTTGGTCCCGAAAGTCACCAATAGTTGGTACACATACTCTACCCTTGTAGAGTAAGTACCCGTCGTCAATGGAGTAATTAGCATATTTCTCCCCCTGATGAAGTTTATCACTCCCCTTTGAAGCCGTGGCAGTCAAAGGTGATGAAAGGCCTACGTCAGAACTCTCCGGTTCCCAACTATACCCAAAAGACACGGCTAGTCTCTCCGGACTAACTCTCGCTTCCCTTCTCGTTGCACCTTCGGCCAGTCTCTCCGGACTAGCAATACGTGCCAACGAGGGAGGTGGTCGCGTCTGTGAAGAAGTGCGTACGCATATAGCGCGCCAAACCTCTGTAAAAGATAGATCATGCTCACATAAACCACGTAGTGACTCCAAGAAATCATTCTTGAAGACTGTGAAACTAAGTTCATTAATCTGTGGCCTGCGACTAAGTGCATCTGCCACCACGTTATACTTACCTTTCTGGTAACGTATCTGAAGGTCAAACTCCTGTAGAATCTCCGCCCACCGAGCTTTTCTACCCTTCAGTTCATTTTGACTTGAAAGTCATTTCAAACTTTCATGGTCCGTCCGGACCTCAAAAGTAGCACCATATAAATAGTGTCTCCACTTTTTCAGTGCATGAACTATCGCTAGTAACTCTCGCTCGTAAGCCGAGTAGTTACGCTGCGCATGATCTAACTTTTTACTTTCAAATGCAATTGGGTGTCCCCTTTGCATTAGTACGGCCCCAATGGCCTCATTACTAGCGTCTGTTTCCAAAACAAACGGCCTCTGGCTCACCACCCAGCCATAGAGGAAGAATGAGGATTGCCCCTCATCCCCCAGGCTATATAGTGTGTGGCCTGCCGTCCACACTAGCCTGGCCGCCCATGACTCCTCATGGGCGTCCTCTCCCACTGAACCCCGGACATGGCCATCCGGTCTGCCCGTCGGTCACAGGCATTACAGCCTACATGACAGTCTTGCAAGAAAGTTTCAATGGGAACCTTGAACAAAGTGAGAACGTTGCAAAACTATAGAAGAGCATGCATTAAGAAAAACTCTAAGCTCCAATAATCAAGTTGGCTAGTGGTTCATTGATGAGTTCTTGAGTACATTGTCTCTTCTCTCATCTCTTCTTTCTCACATGGTATCAGAGCAAGGTGGTGGCGCACATAGAGCCTCCTTATTCTTCTTCCTCTGTACCTCTAGTCCTCTTCAACAACTCCGCTTTCAATTGCATTTTTTCATTCTTTGATTTTCTGCTAAACGAATGCATTTTTGAGGATTATGCTCACCTGACCTATTGGAATCATCATGGTCTACAACTTTGCAGAAGAAAGTTTTCACAAATTCCTCACCGTTTTTGAGTTATTCTTCGCAGACTGCCTGCATGCAGAATTTCTACTTGCGTTTTTTGCAGAAGCTCTTATTCATCATCCTTGCACTCATTCAATGATGCAAGAGGCTTCAAACCAGCCCCTTAACATCCTCTATAAGTGTGTTTTTAAAGCACTTCAATCCGAGTCCTACAACTCTACTTGCGGTGAAATCATTTCCAACTAGTTTTCCCTACATGCGGTAGCATTTTTTTGGAGGCTTCTTGTGGAGAGATTTCTTGGCTGCGTTTTTATCATCAACTTCAGCCCTCTTCATGGTGTTTTGAGGTACATATTCATTCTCTTTTCTACACCTTTCTACCGGCTGAAAATTCCACTTTGCTACACACTTTGTGTTTGCATTTTTGTGGACAATCAACTCCTCCATACTCCTTCTACCTAAGGCTACATTCTTAGCCCTCTTTTGGTGGTTTCTACGGAGTCTATTGGTTCATACATCGGCTGCGTTTTGTGGCTGCGTTTTTGCACTATCTTCGTGCATATTTTGGAGATACTTCCTTGGTGGACAGCCCATCTATTGGCTGCGTTTTTGGAGGTACGACAATTCTTCCCTTGTGTTTTCCCACCCTCCTCTCCCTATGGGATCTCGGAAGTCCTCTACTCCAAAGACAAAGGCAAACTTGAAGATACTATGGATCCTACATCTCCTACGACGGTTGGATCGGCAACTACTACAATAGAAGTTGGTGCAATTCCTTCTTCGGTAGGTGCTTCTACTTTCTCTTTTTCGTCATATCCATTACCTTCTACGGATCCTTTCTCTCTTTTTTGTTTGTCCTTTATGCCTTCCTATCCACATACTTCTATGCCCTCTATGGTATATCTCCCTACATCATCTATGCCTTTTATGGTAACTTCAACTACTATGATTCCTCCTTCTACTACTTCTACTACTACTCCTCTCCCCACTCAATCATATCAGCCCTTTAACCCATTCACTCAATCTTTGAGCCTTCCAAGTCTTTCCGATTCACAAAAGCTTACCCCAAACAACTACCACACTTGGTCCTTGTTTATGCAACTTCTTTTGGAAAGTGCCGGGGTGTGGTCTATAATCACTTCTCCTCATATGGTGCCTTCTCAATATCAAACCTATATGGATGCACGGGCCAAAGCTTTACTTGTGCATGGCAGGTCTACATCAGTTGTGTCTCAATTTCTCTCTACAAGGAGTATAGCTCAACAATTATGGCACGCTATACAAATGCAATATGGAAGACTTTCAACGGTTTAGATATCTAAGTTGGAAGAAGATTTGGATAAGCTTTCTATCTCCGAATCTGACAACATAGTGGAGAAGCTTGGAGAATTCAATCGAATCAAGCGGCAACCTGAAGAGTTTGGTACATTGATAAGCAATCCGGTCCACAAGCTACTTAGTAAGTTGCCTTCTTCTTTTGAATCGTTCAAAGATAACATCTTTCTTCGAGTTCCTTTCCCTTCCTTTGAAGAGACTATGGGTCTTCTTCATGATAAGTGCCTTGCTTATCGCAAGCAAAACAAAAAGGACTCGGCTTTTGTAAGCCAAGGCAAGGGCAAAGGCAAAGGCAAGGGGAATGATCAACGCAAAGGCTCTAGTTCCAATGCTAAAGATTCTTCAACCAAAGGCGACAAGGACAAATCAAAGGCAAAGGCAAGGGGAATGATCAACGCAAAGGCTCTAGTTCCAATGCTAAAGATTCTTCAACCAAAGGCGACAACAAGGGCAAATCAAAGGATTCTTCCAAGGAGTGCACTTTCTGTGGTCGTAGTGGGGCCATACGGAGGATCGTTGTTTTGCTAAGAAGGCGGCATCCAAGAAGGTAAAAGCTGAGCTTGAATCCAAATCTAAGGGTTCTTCTACATCAACATCTTCTCACAACAAAAACAAAGACAAGAAGGAAGACGGTAACGCCAAGGTTGCATATGTTGCTATGTCTTCTACTTCTTCATGTGACACATCGCTTGTGGTAATCAAAGATCTTGATACGCATACTGCGAATGAGTGGATTGCCGACAGTAGTGCTACCTCTCACATGACGAATAGTTCTTCCTTATTGGAAAACTATAAGTCTATCTCTTCATCAGTACACATTGGTGATGCTTTGTCTCTTCCTATGATTGGTATTGGTGATGTTTCTTTTGTAGATGCTATCTTACATGATGTTTTGCATGTGCCTAAGATGTCTGCCAACTTATTTTCTATCTCTAAAGCTACTTCTAAAGGTCTTGGGGTTTACTTTGATGATGAAGTGATTGACATCATTGATAGACAGTCACTTTCTTGTGTGGCCCATGGTTATCAAAATGCTGGGCTTTATCATATAAGCTCTTTTACAGCATAGTTGCCACCACATGAGTCTCATCTTCATCAATTATTTGCTTCTCCTAAAGCACTTGTTTCTAATGAAGATAGTGATCTATGGTATTTCTGCTTTGGCCATGTTCCTCTTGCTACTTTGCAACATCTTGTCTCATATGACATGGTTACAGGTCTACCAAAGCTTCAGAAACCTCGCCATCATATTTGTTCTTCTTGTGCTCAAGGAAAGTAACATCGGGCTTCTTTTCCAGAGGAGGCTACTCATAGGGCCACACGCATACTTGAGCTTATTCATGCTGATTTTGCAGGACCTATGGAAGTACAATCACTTGTTGGTGGATCCAAGTATTATATGCTTCTTGTGGATGACCTCTCGCAAATCATGGGTTTATTTCTTACCTAAGAAGTCTGATGCTCTTTCTCATTTTAAGGTTTGGCTTGCCCAAATGGAGAATCAAGCAAGTCAAAAGGTATCTTTTCTCAAGACTGACAATGGAGGTGAGTTTATAGCATTTGAGGATTTTCTAGCTTCAAAAGGCATACAATGACAAACCACCATACCCTACACTCCTCAGTAGAATGGTGTGGTTGAAAGAAAGAATAGAACGGTCAAGGAAATGGCCCGCTCCCTCTTACATCATGCGAAGCTACCTTCCTCCTTTTGGGGTGAGGCTATAGCTACTTCAGTTTATCTTCTCTATCGTTCTCTTACGAAAGTAGTGGACGGCATGACTCCAGAGGAGGCTTTCACAGGCCACAAGCCTACTATTTCTCATTTTCATGTCTTTGGTTGTGTTGCTCAGACTCTTGATCCTAAGTCCAAACCTATGATATTCACAGGATATGCTTCTCGCTCCAAAGGGTTCCATTTTTGGGATCCTTCTCGTGAGGATATTGTTCTTTCACGTGATGCCATCTTTGATGAGCATGTTTTTGGTCTTGACGAGTTACCACCTTCTACATCTCTCTCAGATGGCCGAATGCGGCCTCCAGAATAGATTCCGTAATTGCTTGCAATTAAAACCAGACAAGGAGCTCATGCTGCGGGGGGTGATGGAGAGGTTGGCCTGCACGCACTTTAAGTTCTTCGTTACCGCCGACCCTTCTCTCAACGTGGATAGCACAGTATAGCAATGGAATGGTTCAGCTCAACTGGACCGAGACTAGCCAGCTCCATTCTGAATGTGCGAATTGTGAGAAAACCAACGGAGCGTGCGGCTACGACATCGACAACTCCGACAACTTCAGGTGCTTCTGCCCAGACAATCAACATTCCAGCACGGACTGTAACAATGTAGATCATGGTAATTAGCTAAACCGCATGCGTTCATTTATACCTATCGTGATCAAATGTTAATTATCTAAAGTAATGTTCTATCTCCTGCACGCAGTATGCAATGGTCGCCTCCTATGCAGCACCGCCTCCAAAACAGCCATTATAGGAGTGGCCGTGTCAGTCGTAGGTCTCGCAATTACAGTAGCCGTGCTGGTTCTGTGGTCAAGGCGGCCGACGATAATTGAAGCTGCCAGCATGAGCTTTCTGAATTTCAACGGCATAAGCGAACGGCCCATTGAGTTCTCATATGATTCCCTGGCGTCTGCGACGGCCTCTTTCTCCACTGTACTGGGACAAGGAGGTTTTGGCGTGGTTTATAAGGGTACAGTAGAAGCCAGCGGCCACACGTTTGCTGCGAAAGTTTTGGAGGCAAACTCGAGGCACAGCAGCAGGCAGTTCCTGAACGAGTTGGCTACCATAGGCAACATCCACCATGTCAACGTCGTGACGTTCCTGGGCTTCTGCGTCGAAAAATCACATAAAATTTTAGTGTACGAGTTTGTGGCAAATGGATCCCTTGATAGGTGGCTTTTTAAGGGCGGGGGGCAGCTGAAACTGGGAGGCAAATTAACTATGCATGTGCTAGATTGGAAGCAAAGGTATGGGATAACAGTGGGCATAGCGAGGGGATTGTGCTACTTGCACGAGGAGTGCAGGCATCGCATAGAGAACTGCGGCTTGACTGCGACATTCTGCTCGATGGGAGGATGTGGCCGAAGATCGCTGACTTTGGGCTGGCCAACTTGATGAGCAGGGCCGAAAGCCAGGTCGTCACACTGGCCAAAGGAACGCCAGGCTACGTGGCGCCGGAGTTCTGGGTCGGGGGCGAGGGTGAGCTGACCACGAAGTTCGACGTGTACAGCTACGGCATGGTGCTGCTGGAGCTCATGGAGTGTTGCTTCCCCATTTTGGCTTTCGACGCGGCCATCCTGGACGAGAGCATCACAAGAGAGATGGATGGGCTAACCACTATTGAGTGGCAACAGGTCCGGACAACCACGTTTGTTGCCCTGTGGTGCATCCAGGACCACCCTGCTCGTAGGCCCTGCATGAGTCAGGTGGTTCAGTACCTTGAAGGGGTGGCGGCCGCCTCCGGACAGCCTCCACGACCAGCCATTGCCTCCACGGCAACCGATCCGAGTCCGCCATTGAGAGTAGCCTCAACAACCGCACCCCACTGATTGGTGGGGGCCGCTGATTGAAACGTCGTCAAGACCTCGACTTGTAACACAAAATAGTCTTCACGACTTTGACTCGTAATACCAAGTAGTAATTAATAATTATGACATGATCCACATCATGATGGTTCTCAATTCGTTTTGAAAGAGATTTGGGAGTAGAAATGCGTAGATATAACATATAGGAAAATGTTTAATAACGACACATTTTCACCATTTAAATCCATAGATATTTTTTACTTTATCCAAGGAAAAATCATATGGATTTATTTTTAAAATTTAGCTTTCTCCCCTCTCTGCATTGCAAGTCTCTCCTCCCCTTCCTCCTCCTCCTCCACCACCTCCTACCCTCCTCCTCCTCCTCCCCCACTCTCCTCCTCCTCTCCCCTTCTCTCCTATTCTCTCTCTCGGTGGACTAAAAGATCACATAATTATTTTCTTGTCATAAGCCTCCTTGGTATTCTTTTGTGAGCAACAGAATTGAATTGTGAAGCAACGAGATCAATCTAACCATGGTAAGCTTGGTGTGGTGATAGCCAATAAGTCCAAGACAAAGGTTGTTGCTTTGGTATTGATAGTGAAGTTGTGGGTGTGGGATTGTTAAAAAAAACTACATCATGTTGTGGTATTGTCGATATCCCATGTTGTAGGTTGGGTTTGCTATAGAGGCCCATGGTTTTGTTCTCCTCAACGTAACACTGTTTTGGAGCCCTCAAGAACAAATGCCTTTTAAAGCACGGTGAGGGCATGGAAGTGTACTAAGAAAGTGTGAATCTTTCCAAGTCTAGTAAGAAGACACCATGGCTCAAGATTTTCTTGAGTTTATGGGATTACCCAATGAAGATGTTTCCCATCTTTTAGAAAGGTGTTGGAATTCACAACATTGATTAAAGATAAGACAGAACCTCATGTTTTGCTAGGGATCTTGTTTTTTTGCTTACAAGGGGAGGCAAAAACGTGGTTGCAAACTTATGTAACTTCTTTTCCTGGAGCTAGTACTACTCCACAACGGGATCTTGAGTATTGGGATGTGAAAGCACCCTTCCTACTATAATATGCAAGGACTGAAAATCTTAAAAAATCTTGGAGGGAGTTTTCTCAACTACTAGCAAAAGGAAAACCAGGATGTGGATTACTATCTTACCAAATTTGGAAAGCTCTGTCCAGCCAATGTAAAGAAACTATGGGAAATGAGGCCCCTCTCGAAATGCCAAAAAAGAAACATTTCATAACGAGCCTTAGGTTAGATCTTTGACTCAAGGTGGAAGTGAAGAATCCTCCAACTTTTGAGAAAGCTGTTCAGCTTGCCAGGGAAAAAGAGTGGAAAATAAAAAGGTTCGGGTAATTGGGAATAAAGGAGGAAATAAAAGGGGAGGAAAGTAGACTCACGGGTTTAACAACCTCAACCAGATGATTCTCTTAAAAAGGAGGAAAGTAGACTCAAGGGTTGAATAGCAATCCACCAGCAACAACCTCAACTAGATGATTCGCTCAAAAAGGAGCATCATAAGGTGGTCCAATTAATGAAGACCATAAATTTGAACCTGGTAGGAGGAAGAGGAAGAAGAAGGGGCCAAGACAATGGAAGAGGAGCGGCCAATATCAATCCTAGTCAATGTAGTCAGAATGAGTGGTATGTAGGGGGACAAGGGAGAGGTGCATATCCTATCAATACACATTGTTTCAACTATGGTGAACGAGGTCACATTAGCACTTATTGTGATAAACCCCCTCGTTCTGAGGGGGAGGGGGATATGTTTCTATTACCTCAAAAAATCAACATCAAAACCAATGATTATGGAGTAGAAATCAAAGATCCATCAAAGCTTGGAAGTAGTGTACTTACTCTCGAGGAAAAGGGGAAAGCAGTTAATCTGATGGGGGGCTTGAAGCAATCAGTAATGTTATGCCAACATTGACAAAAAGGGCTAGAACTCAGGAAGTAGAAGAAGCGAGCTCAAGTAAAAAGAAATGAAAATATATTGTCCAAGAAAACTAGCCAATCATCAAGAAAAAAACAAAAAGGATTCGAAGGCATTTCTGTACTTCAAATTTACCCTTGGGGGGATGCAATCAAGAACATTATAACATGGAAACTGATTTGACCAATTGAAAAGTGGACATTAATTTTGGGCAATTGTTAACCCTTTGTCCTAAACTAGCTCGAGAGGTAATGGAAAAAGTTGGTCAACCCAAAAAAGCTGGAAGAGAAGGAACCAAAGAAAGGAAAATTTGTTACAATCGTTTCACTTAAAGAGCTTTCAGACATTTGTCCAATAGTAAAGGGTATAGGATTGGGGAGGCTTACATTGATGAGGGTGCTCAAATTTTTGTGCTTACTCAATCTTGTATTGAAAAGCTGGGTCCACAACTTGCCACGCACATTTTGGGTTTAGAATTAGATAACCATGCAAAAGTAAAATGTCGGGGGTAGTTATGGGTATGGAAGTTGATGTTTGTGGGGTTCATTGTACAATAGATTGCCATGTTATGCCTACTGGTTTAGGTGCATTTCCACTGATATTAGAGGGACCATAGTTAAGGAAAGTAGGGGCAATAAAAAGTTGGGGAAGAGGAAACATCGCAGTGCACAACAGTAAAGGGGGATAGAAGATATATAACATGTTTAGTTGAGAGGAATTCATTGATGCTAGTGATGAGGATGAGACAAGTGAAGAAGAGAGTGAAAAGGAAAGTGAGGAGTCTAGTCTTGAAGACGAGGGACAAGTATATTATTTCTTAAAGAGGGAGATTCACATGTGATGTAGGTTCCAAAGACTAGTGAGGAGGATGAGACAAGTGAAGAAGAGAGCGAAAAGGAAAGAGAGGAATCCGGTCTTGAAGAGAAGGGACAAGTATATTTTTTTCTTAAAGAGGAATATTCATATGTGACGCAAATTCAAAAGATGGACCAGTCGTTGAAGAAGGTACCGTATTAGAAACCATGGAAGGTCTAATGCAACCTAAGGCATCTACTACACTAAAATAAGACTTGAAAAGGGGGATGCTAAGTATAGAATTAGTTCCTTTTGAGCAAGGAAAATATCTTAGCATTATTTCCAAATTCCCAAATCTATTTATCACTTCATATATGAGGAGACGAGAGGTTTCAGCAGTGGAGAAGCTTCAAGGATTGCATTAAAAGAAGATGCTAAGCCGGTTTTCTAAAGAGTAAGGATGATGGGGAGAGAGAAAATTCAGGTGCTTAAAACACCATATTGGGGGATATGGGAATTTCCCAGTAGTTTGGGACACGTGGTCAAATCTTTGGATTAATCATAACTTGAACACTGTTACTCCAAATTGAGCGTTCTATAGCTCACTAGATTCTATTTTCCAAGCGCTTTCCAACAATAGGTCACATGATATGGTTTTGAGAAACTTATAGGCATGTTATCCAGGTCCCACCTTTTTAGTATTCAAAAAATGGGAGTTGGGAAATTCCCAAACTCACGAATATAGTGTTTTAAGGAAGAGGTGATTGAATTATTAAAGGCTGGACTTATTTATTCAGTGCAGTTTCAGATTGGGCCACACCAGTGGTCATAACTCCAAAAAAAGATGGAAGATGGCGGGTGTTTGTGGATTACAAACGCTTGAATGGTGCAACAAAAAGGAACCATTAGGGCCTCTACCCTTTCTCTCGATGATATTCTTGACTCTGTTTGCAGGTCATGAGAGTTACAACGTATGTGATAGTTTCTCAGGATATTTCTAGATTGCCATTGCACCTGAGGATTAAAAGACAATTTTTATAACACCTTTGGGATGTTTTTTCTATAGGGTGATGCCTTTTGGTCTAACAAATGCACCTTCATGGTATCACCAAAGGGTCAATGAGGTATATGCTCCATTTCTTGATAAGTTTGATGATGCCTGCATATATAGTTTCATAATGGAATTCTATGCCCAATTGGAACAAATTTTTCAAAGGCTCTTGATGAAAGGGGTGGGCAATTGAACCCAAAGAAATTTTTTTTAGCGCAACCTAGAGTTAACCTCCTTGGGCATGTGGTTTCTTATAATGGAATTGAACTTTATCTTGACAAAGTGAAAAATCTTGTATTGTTGTCTTCTCCTTATACTACCAAGCAATTACACACTTTCATACAGAAGGTGAAATATATGTCAAGGCTAATTTCTTTGATATCTCAACTTTTAGTTCCTTTACAAACATGTGGCAAAGAAAGACCCTCTTCAATGGACTGAAGAATGTGAGATAGTCTTTCAAAAAGTGAAGGAAGTACTGGGACAAGTCACCACTAGTGCGCAAGCACCTAACTTTAAGAAAATGTTTTATGTGAATCCATCAGTGGGACCGGATGCATTAGGAGCAATTCTACTTCAACAAGGCCAAGGCTCAAGGTATATGCACCCAGTCTATTATGCCAACAAAGTAAAGACTGAATCAAAGAGGAAGTATACTGAGTCGGAATGTATGCATGTAGAAGGTTTAGATCTTATTTTCTTCCTAAACCTTTTATTGTATTAACGAGTTACACTCTTTTTCCTCAATTGATCAATAATGTTAATCTAGGCAAAAATATGTGGATAAGTTGAGATGCAAGAGTTCAATTTCTCTTTTTTAGTGGAAGAATCCACTTGAGCTTCATTATAAGATCTCCTTACCTACAAAGAAGGTCCAATATTGGTCAAAGATGTGGAGAAAGAGGAGCATACAAAGATGGAAATGGACAATGCATATACTATTTTTTAATGGGTCTTTTAAAAAAAGTCTCGATGAATCTAGAGGAGGTTTTGTCATCCAACATCCACAAGGACATATAGTGAAATGACAAATTCTTCAGTTTTGAGAGTCACAAGCAATAATGAGGCAGAATACACTGCCTTACATCAAGGTATTGGAATGTTTACAACTAGGAATAAGGAGACTAATGATTAAAGGTGATGCTTTATTGATTGTCAAACAAGTGCTAGGTGTTTTGGAAACCAAAAATGCCACATTCAAGGCTTTAGTCAACCAAATCAAGAAACGTCTTGGACACTTTGAAGCATGGAGATTATGTCATATAGAGAGAGCAAATAGCCATCTTGCTCATTAGGTGGCTCAAGAAGCTATCACCAAAGCTCTGTATGCAATGAAGGTAGAAGGTTCCTTATATCTTGGACGAGAATATCTAGCTCAATAGGAATTTTTTCTTATGACAAGGATAATTCCTCCAAACTTCCAAAATCAAATAAGTATCAAGTTTTAAAGAAAAATCAGCAATACATTCTCCTTGGTGATTCTTTATACATGAAAGGTGCTAATTTGGTATCTAGAAGAGTGCTAGGGTGAGAAGACTTATACCACATATTAGAGGAGAACGTGAAGGAGATTGTGGAGGGAATTTTGCCTTCAAGGTAACTCTTCAAAAAATAATGAAAGAAGGATATGTGTGGCTATCCATACAAAGAGATGTTCAACATTGGTGCAAGTCTTGCCCCATTAATGTCAACAAATGTGAAAAATAATCCTTAGATATTAACCTAGGAAAGTGATATTTGCACATGATATTTTTTAAAATGGGGTATTGTTGGTATTGGTCCATTAGAAATTATTGCAACGCGTAAATGCTACATCTTAACGCCATTGTAAATTATTTATCTTATTAGGTTGAGGCAAAGGAAGTAAAGCAAGGGAATGCTAAAGAAGTAGCTAAGTTTGTGTATGAAGATGTGTGTTGCCGCTTTGGTTTACCATTAGCATTGTTGTCTGACAGGGGACCAGGTTTCTGAAATGAGCTCATGGACCTATTATGTGAAAATCTAAATATTAAACATCGGTATGGTATCCCTTATTATCCTCAATGTTGAGGTCTCAATGAGTAATTAAATGGAGAATTAATTCGAATATCAAGAAAAATGATGAAGAGTCATGGAAAAACCCAGGATCTTGAGCTTCCATGTGCATTGTGGGCTTATAGGATAGTAATTAAGGAGGGCACATGTTTCTCACCCTTTCACTTGATCTATGGTAAAGAGGCTTTGCTTCCTATTGAGGTGGAAATTCCTACTTTGAAGATGCTTATCAAGCTTCAGGAAGAGCCCTTAAGTTACAATCAAAACATGTTACCAAGTCTTCAAACCATGCAATTGGATTGTCATACAACGTTTGGGCATTATCAGAGAACACAATAACAGAATCAAAAGTGATTTAATGAAAAACTCAAAGAAAAAGAGATCAAAGGAGAGGACTTAGTGTTAGGATACAATAGAAAACAGGATAACACCTTTCAATCTAAGTTCCAAACTAAATGGGAAGGACCTTTCAGAGTTTTACACAAATATCCCAATGGTTCTTATTAACTCTCTAACTTGGATAGAACTTTGCACAAAAGAAGAGTGAATGGTTTTAGATTAAAGCAATTTGTTCCTTAGCTCATGGTAATAATTTAAAAAAAGTTTTTAGTAGAAATTGGATGATCCATCTTTCATTTAACAAAAGGAAGAAGCAGAGATGGATTTATGGCATCTTCAACAACTCTTTGAATTAGACTGTTGGACATGAATGTCTCAATAGCCTAAGGGGTGGGCAAAACATGTCAAGAGAAAATGGTGAACCCCAAAAATTGTATAGAGTGGTCAAGGCCCATGCCCTTGCATTGATACACTCATTGGTCAAGTACTTTTTTTTTTCCTTCATAACAAAACAAAATCTAGAATAGCTAGCAATAAGCTTATGTGTCTATAAGAGTGTTGCATTCTTAGTGTGTGTGTGCAGTTTCATCATGTGTACAAATATAACATGTGCTTGTTGTTGTGTGTGTAATCATAGACTTAAGAAAAGATGACTCTCTCAACATTATAGTGCACTCAAAAGCTCTTGATCTTGGTGGTACACAATGGCAGTAATGGTCAGGATCATGATGGAACTCATGATTCTCAAGCACTGGGGATGATTGGGGTTATGATTCCCTTAGAGCTACTTAAGGGGGG
Organism: Cibotium barometz; assembly: GCF_041138505.1. Lineage (NCBI taxonomy): Eukaryota > Viridiplantae > Streptophyta > Polypodiopsida > Cyatheales > Cibotiaceae > Cibotium > Cibotium barometz. The sequence continues at coordinate 30,784,431 of NC_141095.1, read as the reverse complement.
ATTATAGATGCTGAGTTGTACAATGATGATGAAGTAGATTGAAACATCCATCCATCTTGATCTTTTGTACATAAATAAATACTTGCATTAGTTCATGTACTGAGAGTATCTTTTGCAGTTTTAATATATCAACTATTACTTCCATTATTTTTCCCTATACAATTGTATTTCTAGAGGCTGGAAGTGAATGAAACATTGATTGCATATATCTTGTGACTAGGTGTTGTGGTATTATTGATATACCATGGTGTAGGTTTGGTTTGCTATAGAGGCCTCTGGTTTTGTTCTGCACAACCTAACCACACTTACTCATTACTCAAGGGTATTATGATGGTAATTCCACCATCTCTATACCCAAGGCCGTCTCTAACATAATAGCTTAGCACCAACTTATGTGCCAAGAAGAGGCACACCTAGGTTTGGAACGGTGTGGCAATGCAAAGTAACAACAAGCAGATCAGAAGAACCATCTTCTAAAAATGAAGAATCCACAAGAACCTACTTGCACTCTGAACAACAAGGATATGCAAAAAGTCATGTCATTAGATGTATCAACTTATAAAGAGCTACCAGTCAATCCTTTAGCTTCAATAAATACTCCTATTTAGAGAAGAGTCATATGAATGCTTAATGGCAGAATTCAAACAATTTGTTGATCCACTTTGGGAGTCAATGCGCTAGAGGTCCTCAAATTTTAGCACCAGACAAAGGAATGTAAGGTCCCCCAACCTACAAGGGGAAACCTTAAGATAGTCGACTAAGTCTAACAAAATAAAGATTTCCAACTCGTCCATACCTCGACCGTGTAATGATGTGAGGATACAACTAATAGGTAAGACCTAGTTCTGTCCCGTAGGGGGAGCGTGGTCTCCTAAATAACTCCCTAACATCGCTGCTCGGCAACACAAGCACAAAAATCGGGTTAGGATCAAGGTAGGGACAATATTTATGTGTAATTTAACTTAAAAAACAAGATAATTGCTTAACTAAACCATAGGATATGAGACAAAACATCTTCTTCTCGAGAAAGCAACAATTTCACAAGAATTTTGATATTTTCAAAGTAAGGAAAAGTAGCACTTTCTTTCTTACTTAATTAATGCTAACATTAAAAGTCAATAAAAAAAACCTCCTTTTAAGTGATTATTAAGCTAACTTGGCCATTAGTTCCTTGTGGGACTTCCAAGGAGAGAGTTGGGCATTTCCTCTAGAGCCGTCATTATGTACACTTTTCGAGGTGGTATTCCAACGTCTTCAAGGAGGATCCATTCTATCCACGTTCTTGTAGCTCACATTGCGAAAAACTTAACGCTTCAGTGGGATTGTGATTTGGAGTTTGTTTGCTCACTTTATGAGCATAAAACTCTCACGTGGGAACCACCTCTAAGAGACAAAGTGTGCTTACTAAAGCATTAGGAATTTTTTGGACCCAAAGAGGGCCTCTTGGATTAACTTTTGATTAGGAATGGACCAATAGGAGGAGGGCTGGGTGCACAGTTTTGACTTCTTTGACCCTAGGGGGCCTAGGCTTTGGTTTGCTAATGGGAACTAATTACTACTCTTGTCCCCCTACCTCCTGGGCCCAAACTTAGAGGTCCCCCCACCTAGAATCGCACATATTAAAAACCCTAAAAATTTGAAAATTTTTAATTTTTTTCCCAAAAGTGTGTTTTCCCTCTCAAACTTCCCCCCAACATACTCTAGGTTTGGAAAGCTCATTTTGAACCTCTTTCTTCCTCTTCTAAGCTCTCCATTGCTACAGAAACTCCATACCTCTCAAGCTCTTCCTCCTTGTCAAGCTCCCTCAGTCTCAAGCTCCCTCTCCCTCTTTCTTCCTTTTCTAAGCTCTCCATTGCTGCAGAAACTCCATCCCTCTCAAGCTCTCCCTCCTTCTCAAGCTCCCTCCCTCTCAATCTCCCTCTCTCTCTCTCTCAAGCTTCCTCCCTCTCCATTGCTGCAGAAACTCTACCCCTCTTTAGTTTACTCTAGGTTCAGGAAGCCTATTCTCAAACTCTTACCCTCTTTTAAGCTTTCCATTGCTGCACTAAAAACCTTGAACTTTGTCTCCTCTCCACTCTTTTTTTGTAAAATAAGCTTTTCTTTTCCCTTCTTCTCTTTTCTTACCACCATGGCCTCTTCCACTAATGTGAGAAGACCTAGGGAGAAGGTGAAAGAGCTTGTGCTGCATAACACAAGAGATGAGAATGGAGTTTGGGCTCCAACAAGATTCAGGGTTGGGGCTTGGGTCTACATGCAGCCAAGCTCTAAAAGGGACCACATTGAGTGCGTCAACTGGGGAATATGCTACATCATTGGAAGGGGCGGCTACAAGGCTTCAAGCATACTAAGAAGGAAGGACTAGTTGCCATAATGCAACATGTGTATAGTCTTGGAAACCTGTACATTCTAGGCCAACGACCAAGGTTTCCTTCAAATTGCCAGTGTAACATAAACACAGCTTTACCAACATGCTAATATTGGATTTTTTGTTTCAAATTTTCTTATGATCCTCCACTTTCTTATGTCTCTCTGCAGATACTTTCCCCTCTAATTATGTTGAGGGAACAACCACTCCAAAGCCTCACTGGAGTTTTCTATGCTATGCATGTATCCATTGGAGAGGCAATGTTTGTATCTCAAAGCCCAAGTGATCTTATAAAGAACAATATCTTTTTCTTTTCTCACTCATATTTTGTAGATAAAAAACCAGGTTTATTTGGCAAGCTAGAAGAGATCCCCAACCCCCCTCTTAACAATCCCCAATGTCCCAAACCAGATGCTTGGACCATCTTATGCTTAAAGTTTAAGATGGTAAGTGATATTAAGACATTACTCAAGTTTTCAAAGGCATCTAGGTCAGTAGGGCTAAATTGGTTTTGTCCTTTACATGTTTTTGTGCACATGTTCAATTCCATGCTGAAAAGATGTAGGGGGGAAGAGAGCTTGAGCTCTTGCAAGCACACACACACACACTCACAAAACCCTAATAGAGAACACACAAGGTGAGAGGCTGAAAATCTTCTTCTTCTCTACTCAACACTCAACACACCATATACAAGAATAAGAGTACACATAATATGAAAGGTACTCAACCAATACATACACGGGTTCTCTATAGTGTGAACTCGACTAAATGAGCTGGCGCTATAACTATGCCAGTCTCTAGAATGGCTGTCACACAGCCTGTCATCCCACTGGCCGCATATCACCCAAGATCTCACCAACCATGCCAGTGGTGTAAGTGTGGGGCCTATCCCCCAGGCGGGTCATCAGTGTCCACTGCCTCACTAGACGAGCTCGATATCTCAACACTCCCCCTTGAGCTCAACTCCATCTCATGTACACCAAGCGAAGCCCTGAATCTGTGGAGCTTCTTTGTACCCAATGCTTTGGTAAAGATGTCAGCTACCTGATCCTCTGTGCTGACATAAACAAGGTCAAGATCTCTTGCCAAGACCTTCTCTCTGATGAAGTGGTAGTGGACCTCTATGTGCTTCGTACGAGCATGAAAGACTGGGTTCCTGGCCAACTGTATACTGCTAATGTTGTCACAGAAAATGACAACTTGTCTATCCACTGATAGACCCAAATCTGCAAGTAGCTTTCTCAACCAAGCCACCTCACATGCTGCCATAGCAGCTCCTCTGTACTCGGCCTCTATACTCGATAGAGCAACCGTAGGCTACTTCTTGCTGCTCCAAGTCACAGCAGTACTCCCCAAAGAAAACATGAATCCACTGGTAGATCTTCTATCTGAGATACTACCAGCCCAATCAGCATCTGTGTACCCATGTACACATATCTCTGTCCCAGTCTCATAGAATAGTCCACAATGCAAAGTAGACTTCACATACCTCAGTATGCGTCTCACTGCATCCAAATGCGGTTTCCGTGGAACTTGCATAAACTGACTCACCAACCCAACAGCATAGCTCAAATCTGGTCTGGTGATCGTCATGTATATGAAACTTCCTACTATGCTCCTGTACATAGTAGGATCCTCTAAGATCTCTCCTGAATCTGTACTCAACTTGCCATTTTGATCCAATGGCACAGAAATAGGCTTACGGCCTGTCATACCATACTTGGACAACATGTCCAAGCCATACTGTCTCTGCAGTAATCCAATACCATGTGGTGACCTAATCACCCCAATGCCCAAGAAATATCTGAGCTCCCCCAGATCCTTCATCTCAAACTTCTGTCTTAGCAAGATCTTTACATCAAAGATCTCTGCATCATGGTCCCCCATAATGATCAAGTCATCTACATAGATGACAACAAGCACAACTCCTCTATCACCATGTCCCACATACAGCGAGAAATCTGCATTGGCTACATGAAAGCCAATAGTGACAAGATATTCAGAAATCTTGTCAGACCAAAGCCATACAAGGCTTTCTTCAACCTGCAAACATGCTCGGGGTGACCCACATCCTCATATCCAGGTGGCTGCAACATATACACCTCTTCTTGCAAATCCCCATGCAAGAATGCATTCTTTACATCCATCTGATGTAAAGACCATTGCTTTGGCGCAGCCACTGCTATCACAACTCTCACCGTTGCCATCTTGGCAACTGGGCTGAAAGTTTCCTCATAATCAATCCCATATGTCTGCGCATATCCTTTGGCTACCAATCTAGCCTTGTACCTGTTTATGCTTCCATCACTCTTATGTTTAACTTTGTACACCCACTTGCATCCAATGGCTTTCTTGCCTTCAGGCAATTGCACTAAATCCCAAGTTTCATTTCCATATAGTGCATCCATCTCCTCATCCATAGCTTTCTCCCAACACACATTTCCAACAGCCTCATCAATGCATGTAGGCTCTACAACCTGCACAACCTTTGCCATATATGCATAGTGATGTGCAACATAACCATCATATGTAAATCTCTGCATAGGGTTCTTCACTCTCCCTGATCTTCGCAGCTTTTCATTCATGGCTTCCATAGCCTTCTTTACACCAGGTGTTCTCATAGCTGGGATCCCAAGCTTCTCATCAAGGCTCATATCTGAGCCACTAGACTCTCCATCAACATGAGAATGCCCTGCAGAAATGTCAGGCATACCAAGGGGCTCAACCACTTTCTCTTTTCCTTTACGTGATGTAGTAATCACATTTGCAGGGCTGGTATTATGACGCAGCCTGCCACTCCATGGTCTATCAACAGACCCACTAGATGAGGACTCTCCTGGTACACTCAAAGACTATGATTGCTGACGTGCATTCTGTGCAACCACACTTCCACTCACATCAGCCCCAACAGCTTCTTTTTCAGCAGCATACCAGCTGCTCATCTCATCAAAGACAACATCCCTGCTTACCCTCAACTCACGTGTAGCAGGGTTATAACACCTGTATCCCTTTTGCTCAAGGGAATATCCAATAAACACACATTTTTCAGCTTTCGGATCCAGCTTAGTTCTCAGCTCATCTGGCACATGCACATATGCAATGCATCCAAAGACTTTCAGATGAGACAAATCTGGTTTTCTGCCAGTAAACCTCTCCTCTGGAGTTACATCATGTATGGCTGCAGTTGGAGTCCTGTTCATGATGTATACTGCTGTAGAAACAGCCTCATCCCAATAGCAATGCGGCATATTCTTCTCTTCCATCAATGCTCGCGCAATCTCAGCAATGTGCCTGTTTTTCCGTTCAGTAACTCCATTTTGCTGCGGAGTGTATCTGCATGTAAACTGTCTCCGAATACCATTCTTCTTCAAAAATTCAGAGAACTCATTGGAGAAGTACTCTCCCCCTCCATCTGACCTTAGGCACTTTACATATTTCCCTGTTTGCTTTTCAACTAAAACTCTGAAATTCTGAAAGTGAGTGAACACCTCACTCTTCTCCTTCATGAAATATACCCACACTTTCCTTGTGTGATCATCAATGAAAGTCACATAATACCTGTAGCCTCCCATAGATATGGTCTTCGTAGGACCCCATACATCTGAATGCACAACATCTAGTGCATTTCTGCTCACATATCTGTTACGTGGAAACACATGCTTTGTTTGCTTCCCAAATTGGCATGCTTCACATATTTTCTACATACCTTCCACTTTAAATTTTGGCAGCCCTGTCACAATTTCTTTTGTCTGCATAGACTTCAATCTCTGCACATTTACATGTCCAATCCTTTTATGCCAAATGTCTGTGTCTGCAACAATTCCTGAACCATTTGCAAACATCGCAGCACTCATTTTAGGCATGTCTACATTCAACGTAAACATTCTGCCCACTCTGTGGCCTTTTGCAACCAACCTGCACTTGTCTTTAAAATCTTCAACATAACACCCATCAGGGTTAAACCGAACCTGCAAACCCTGCTCAATCATCTGGCCTACTGAAACCAGATTCTTTGTTATGTTCGGTACATGAAGTACATCTGCAAGGTACTTCACTTTGCCATCCTGCATAGACAATGGCACATCTCCAACGTGGGCAATTGGATGAGCAGTGTCATCCCCTGTTTCCACAAAACCTAGTCTTTCCGGGTTTTTCATCTCCTTGAACCACTCCCCATGACTCATCATGTGGTTTGAAGTGCCTGAATCCACATACCATACATTATCTTTTTGTGCTGCATCAACATTTTCAGACATGGCATTCACGACATGCTGCATAATAAACAACCTTTCATTATCCTCATTATTTCTGCTTGAGGATGCATAGTTGTTTTGTTGCACTTTCCCATTTTGCATGTCAGCCTGCTTCTTATAACATTCTGCCTGCACATGTCCATGCTTACCACAATAATAGCATTCACGTGCATCATTATATTGCCTTTGCCAATTTCCACGGCCTCTTTGACTCCCCCTGTCTCTGAATTTGCCTCTTCCACCTGCGTGTTGTTGTTGTTGATTCTAGGACTGTTGTTATTGTTGCTGTTGCTGGCCATAATTCTGATTACCTATTCGGCCACCTCCTTGACCGCGTCCACGACCTCCTCTACCTCGTCCTCTTCCTGAACTCGTGTAGAAGGCCTATTGCTCTGAATTGTTTTTGCTTTGTGAAGACTGTTGGTCTTCACCCAAGCTCTTCTCTTCGATAATCAGCATAGACACCAAATCTGTAAAGTTGGGAATGTTTTCCCGAGTCTGAATGGATGTCTTGAACGCCTTGTATTGTGGCGCGAGACCACGTAGACAGACTTCCACCTTGTCATCATCATCTACTGACACACCAATAGATGCAAGGGATTCCACAAATACCCTTTATCTTCAGCGCATAGTCATTCACAGACATGCTCTTTTTCTCCACAGTATGAAGTTCATTCTTCAACTGTATCTTACGTGCCTTGGTATTTATTTCATAGAGCTTTACCAAGGTATCCCACGCCTCCTTGGGGGACTTGGCATCCTGAATGTGCCCAATCATGGTGTCCTATATACTAATGGAGAGCCAATACATAACCTTCCTGGCTCCTTGGTTCCAGTCTTTAAACTCTTTCACATCTGCAGCAGTCGGATTTATATCCGGTATCTCCGGTGCCTCTTCATGCTCACCTTCTATGTAGTCGGATTTATATCCGGTATCTCCGGTGCCTCTTCATGCTCACCTTCTATGTAGTCCCAATAGCCTTTTCCCATCAGAAAATTCGTCAACCTGAACCTCCAAGCATGGAAGTTATTCTTATCCAGCTTCTCAGCCACAATCTATGTTATGCCATCATTAGACATCTTGCCAAACACACAATTTTACCAGAAACTGCACTCTAGTTTTTCTTGCACAAATGCTGTATTTCCTACAGCGGTATTGTAGTACTCTCAAATGTCACAAACCAGTGACTTCAATGTGCATACATACACCCAAGAACTGTAGACCTCTTTGCAGCACCCACAGTGTCTGCACAGTCAATCTGTCTTCCAACAGTTCTTAAAACAGAGTTCTGTAGAGAATCGATGACTTACCCGCAGTGCTCGAAATCGCCTGCTTTCTGAAAAACGGAGGTCCAGACGCGCCCGAAACCCGTTTTTGGCCTGTCCGATAGGACTGTATAGTTGCCCTATAGCTTTACTCCCGCGAAGAAAGCTCCTCAATCAGAGACCGTTTGCCGGTGCTTCCCGTAGAGCTCCCGACAAGGGTGTAGTCACCAACACAATAGGGAAGAGTAGTTGAAGCTCTTACCCTCGTACCGCTTCTTGTGGTTCTCTTGCTTGCAACTCAGCCCTTAGCACGAACCAGGCTCTGATACCATGAAAAGATGCAGGGGGGAAGAGAGCTTGAGCTCTTGCAAGCACACACACACACACTCACAAAACCCTAATAGAGAACACACAAGGTGAGAGGCTGAAAATCTTCTTCTTCTCTACTCAACACTCAACACACCATATACAAGAATAAGAGTACACATAATATGAAAGGTACTCAACCAATACATACACGGGTTCTCTATAGTGTGAACCCGACTAAATGAGCTGGCGCTATAACTATGCCAGTCTCTAGAATGGCTGTCACACAGCCTGTCATCCCACTGGCCGCATATCACCCAAGATCTCACCAACCATGCCAGTAGTGTAAGTGTGGGGCCTATCCCCCAGGCGGGTCATCAGTGTCCACCGCCTCACTAGACGAGCTCGATATCTCAACACATGCCAATGCACCAAACAAAACCAATGTATATTTATAAGGAGGTACCGTCTGACCAAATTCAAGGATTATTAGGAGAGGGTTGGGAGGTTAATGAGGGGTCACATCAAGGTGATGTGTACAAGTGCAATGTAGTAGATTCTACAATGTCTTGCAGGTTCTTGAAGGTAAGCTCTATTTTGTACATGCGTCTGCACTACCAAAGATGGATGCAAAAGCATGAGACATGGATCCCACTTCAAGGCTCAGAAGAAGAAATTATGCTTATTGAGGTAGCTGTGATGATGCAAAATGGATGGATTGAGCGAGTGGCAACAAGCAAGCATTGGAGCCTAACAGACCTACGTCAACACTTTAGCATCATGGGCTTTGACAATGTGGAAGAGTCAAGTTTCAAGTTGATGAGAAGAAAGGTATATCTGATTCCACTACATGTCTAGAATTAACCCTTACACTTTCTGGTTATTGTGTCACTTTCTATATTTTTACAGATTGGCAAGCGTAAGGAGGGGATAACCATGGGAATTATGTATAGGAAAATATTTTGATTTTTCCTTTGATTGCAGAGGGTGGTTGAAATTGACACATTTGCAGGGAGAGGCAGTGGGGCAGTAGAGACCAGGCCAAGGTCCATGGACATGATGCTGCGTTGGCGCACTATCTTGGTCGGCTTCTTGTGGATGGCATCGCCATTATCCACAGGGACTACACCCCTCAATCTGCCTTCATTTTTGAAAGCCCTCTCTAAGGTGCTCTGTGTAGCCTCTAATGGCACAGAGCACCAAATGTATAGTTCTGATTAAAAACTCCCTTGCCTTCGATGTTTTTGGTTCTGGATTTAGGGGTAAGCTTCTTGCTCGTATAGGTATAGCCAAAAGAATAGGCAAAGAGGATCCTCAAGAAATAGTCCAATCACTCCTTGAGCACAGTCTGCCCAATAACAAGAGAAGAAAGCTCAATATTGTAAGAAAGCTTTTGTAAAGATGATGTATCACTTCTTATTATGAATACAATACAGTTTTTGCAAACTTATTTTCATCAAGTATATCATTGTTTTTTCTAGTCTGTACCATCAATGTTTTTGTGAATGCATCAGAAATGACCCTGGGAGCCTAAGAGAGAGTGCCAGAATAGTGCGAATTTGGAGCCTGCACCGTTGCTGTGTAGAGTCCAAATTCGCACTGTTTTGGCACAGCTTCCTCAGCCTTTCAGGAGCAATTCTGATGCATTGGATGATAAATAATATATTTTTACACATGATTAAAGGTATTTTTATCTTGTAAATTACTTTTTTTCATAATCAATGTACTCAACTTCACTCAGAAATGATTCTGAGTGGCTGGGGGAGCAGTGCCAGAACAGTACGAATTTTGAGCCTGCACCGCTACTGTAGAGCCCAAATTCGCACTGTTCTCGCATAGCTTCCCTAGCCCTCCCAGGAGCAATTATGATGCATTGGATGACAAATAATGTATTTTTACACATGATTAAAGGTATTTTTATCTTGTAAATTACTATTTTTTATAATTAATGTACTCAACTTCATTATAAATGCATCACAAATGATCCTGAGTGGCTGGGGGAGCAGTGCCAGAACAGTGCCAAATTTTAGCCTACAGCACCGCTGCAAAGCCTAAACTTGCACTGTTTTGGCATAGCTTCCCCAGCCCTCCAGGAGCAATTCCGATGCATTGGATGACAAATAATGTATTTTTACACATAATTAAAGGTATTTTTATCTTGTAGATTACTGTTTTTTATAATTAATGTACTCAACTTCTTATTAAATGCATCATAAATGATCCTGAGTGGCTAGGGGAGTAGTGCCAGAACAGTGCGAACTTTGAGCCTGCAGCGCCGCTGCAGAGCCTAAATTCGCACTGTTCTAGCATAGCTTCCCCAGCCCTCCAAGAGCAATTTTGATGCATTGGATGACAAATAATGTAATTTTACACATAATTAAAGTTGTTTTTATCTTATAAAATATTGTTTCTCACAATTAGTGTACTCAACTTCATTATAAATGCATTAGAAATGATTCTCAGTGTGGCTGGGGGAGCAGTGCCAGAACAGTGCGATTTTTGAGCCTGCATCGCTGCTGTAGAGCTCAAATTCGCACTGTTCTGGCATAGCTTCCCGAGCCCTCCTGGAGTAATTCTGATGTATTGGATGACAAATAATGTATTTTTACACATGATTAAAGGTATTTTTATATTATAAATTACTATTTTTCATAATCAATGTACTCAACTTCATTATAAATGCATCACAAATGATCCTGAGTGGCTGGGGGAGCAAGGCTCGAACAGTGCAAATTTTGAACTTGCAGCGCCGCTACAAAGCCTAAATTCGCACTGTTCTGGCATAGCTTCCCCAACCCTCTAGGAGCAATTTTGATGCATTGGATGACAAATAATATAATTTTACACATGATTAAAGCTGTTTTTATCTTATAAAGTATTGTTTCTCACAATTAGTGTAAACTTCATTATAAATGCATCAGAAATGATTCTCAGTGTGGATGGGGGAGCAGTGCCAGAACAGTGCGAATTTTGAGCCTGCACCGCTGCTGTAGAGCTCGAATTCGCACTATTCTGGCATAGCTTCTCGAGCCCTCTTGGAGCAATTCTGATGCATTGGATGACAAATAATGTATTTTTACCCATGATTAAAGGTATTTTTATATTATAAATTACTGTTTTTCATAATTAATGTACTCAACTTCATTATAAATGCATCACAAATGATCCTGAGTGGCTGGGGGAGCAGTGGTCGAACATTGCAAATTTTGAGCTTGCAGCGCCGCTGTAGAGCCTAAATTCGCACTGTTTTGGCATAGCTTCCCCAGTCCTCCAGGAGCAATTCTGATGCATTGGATGACAAATAATATAATTTTACACATGATTAAAGCTGTTTTTATCTTATAAACTATTGTTTCTCACAATTAGTGTACTGTAAGAAATTACGAAACAACAGAAGACAAGATCTTTGTAGACAAGAGAAAACACAAAGATATGGAGAATCAAAGAATTTCTGATTACTGTATGCAATTACAATAGATAGCTACCGCTTCCCAGCCATGTGCTTCAGTGGTGAAGAAGCTTCGATAGCTGACTAGAAGAAGTGAGAGCGAAGGCTGTATGCAAAAAATGTGGGTGAAGAGTAATTTTAGTGGAAAAGACCGTTTCACTAAATAGAGCTTTGCGTGCATGATTTTTCATCATGCAATCATAAATGACCGTCGAATCTATATTCCGGTTGGCCCGCAAAGTCCACATGGAGTTCAGGGTAAATGGCCCTTCGGGCCGGGGGGGAGTCATCTCCCCCCGGGACCCCTTGCAGAGAGGGGCTCATGCCCCCCTCCGCACCTTCTCCCAAGTAGGCTGGTGTGAAACTACGCACTGCAAAAACGGACCCAAAATTTATAGCCAGGTGTATAATAACTCATCGCATATGCATGTAGCCTGGTTGGCAGTGTGCCAACCTTCTCCAGAATCGTCTCATGCTATCTGGCCACAATCGGGGCCACCATCCGGTGTTTAAACCGAGACCTATCAGGCAACCCATGCTACTCATAAATGCCTTCTCCTCATATAGGGGGGGCTCACAAAGTAGAATTAGCCGGTGCCTGCGTAGTTACCTAAGGGTGGAGCACTGATATCCAACATGTACTCAACTTCATTATAAATGCATCAGAAATGATCCTGAGTGGCTAGAGGAGCAGTGCCAGAACAGTGCAAATTTTGAGCCTGCATCACCGCTGCAGAGCCTAAATTCGCACTGTTCTAGCATAGCTTCCCAGTCCTCCAAGAGCAATTTTGATGCATTGGATGATAAACACTGTATTTTCACACATGATTAAAGGTGTTTTTATCTTGTAAACTACTATTTCTAACAATTAGTATTCTCAACTTCATTATAAATGCGTTAGAAATGATCCTGAGTGGCTAGGGGAGAAGTGCCAAAACAGTGCTAATTTTGAGCCTACATCGTCGTTGTTACAGAGTTTAAATTCGCATTGTTCTGGCACAGCTTCCTCTGTCCTCTAGGAGCATTTCTGATGCCTTGGGTGACAAATTGGCACATGATAGACACTCCATGTTAAACAAACATGATGACGCTGAGACATTGTAAGAGAAACTTAAAATTTTAATTATATCAGAAGGTTACAAATGAAAGCCAGATAAGCTTGTTACAAAGGGGGGTTTAAAACAAAAGAGTTGCTTCAAAAAGAAGGTTAACATCTAAGATCTCTAGATCGTGTATCGCTCACCTCGAATGCACCGAGCTAGTTACATGTCCTTGGCAGATATGGTAATCCTCTTTGCTGCATGTATTGCAAAGAGGTTGGTGTCTTCAAAAAGCCCAACAAGGTAAGCCTCGGATGCTTCTTGTAATGCTTCAAGGGCAATCCCCTGCACACGGAACTCTATTCTATATCGTTGGAGAATCTCCTTCACTGTGCAAGAGAAAGGGGCTCTTCTTATTAGCAACTCAGTGTTCCTCTGATAAAACTTGATTTCTTGATTTATTGTGATGCTTGTAATTGAGATTGGAGAATATGGGTTTGCCAAGCTCCACTTGTAGTCAATCTTCTGCAGTATCCTAACAAGCCAAGCTCTCCTTCACCAACAAATTGCATAAAAGATGATAAATCACGGAAAGGAGGGTTTGCTCTTAATGGAGGGTCGATTGGATAGAGATCCCCATCAACCCAAAGATCTACATTTTTCTCCTTAGCTATCCTATGAGCTTAGACAGATTGTGCATCAGTAGGATGGGTTTTTTTAGAGCTGCCATACTCTTCTGGAATACGAATATGTAAATCAACCTTCCATTTTCTAGCTTCACAAGGGGCTACACACACAGCTTGCAAAGGCTCCATAGTTAAGCAGAGGAAGAAGCTAAAGCAGAGAGATCCTCAGAGGGAGAGAGAGAGAGAGAGAGAGAGAGAGTGAGAGACTGTTAGAACTTTGCTGTTGGAAGTTTAACACAAATCCGTTTTTCTAAGTAGAAAATGATATTTTTGATATACAAATATACTAACATGGAGTTTCTCATCAATAAATTACATTTATGAGAAAAAATTTTAAAAAATAATTTTTGGGGTCCCCATAATTTTGGGATCTCATGGATGTAGTGGTTCGTGATAGTTAGTTATGTTTATGGGGTTGTGGGGACCTGATAGTTAGTTATGGATGTACTAGCTCCTGACAGGCTTCTGACGTGACCCTTGAATTATAATCTTTTTGGAGGGAAAAAATTATTTTCATCATACATATTGGTTGGGTGGTGTTTTTTCCACCTCAAAATGTAAAAAATAAAAAATAAAAAATTTTCACTTTTTGGGGCCCACCTAAATACGAGAATGTTTTGCTAATGTGGAAGGGAGATATGGTGGGAGTTAATGATGAGAAAGGAGATTTCAAGCTGACAAGAAAGATTCAATTTGTAGAGAGTGAAGATAAAAAATTCAAAAAGTAAGAGAGAGTATGAGAAAAGTCAAAAAGTAAGAGAGAGAGAGTAAGATAATATTCCCTTTAAAAAGTGAAACTAGGGGGGTATGGCGAATGTGGCAAGGCAAAAAATAGGGGTCATCATAGCCTTTGTCTCCCTTAAGCCCAACTTTTTAAACTCTAATCCCTTAAAATTAGGAATCCTTAGGAGGCCCTTTTTGGGTATAAAAAATTCCTAATGAGTCACTACAAATCGGGGGGGGGGAGGGGAATGTGTCAAACTTGAATTTGAGGGAAAAAACTTGGACTTAGAGAGAGAGAAGGAAATTTCTCCCTTAAGTCTACCCACACCAGGGGGAGGAGTTTAGGACACCGGTTACAAGACAATGCTGCCATACACGCGTTTCATACACGCGATAAATTACGAGCACGTGTATGGTCGCGCTTGTATTTGAATAGAATCGGGCGCGTGTATTTTAGCATTTAAGTTCGCGTGTATATTTGCATTTATCAACGCGTGTATAAACGCGTTTATATACACGCAGTAATACACGCATCTATACACACTAATATTCACGGATTAATACACGCTATCATACACAGATTAATACACGCCACTATATACGGATTAATACACGCATGGCAGAGAAAAACTGAAGAAAAACTGAATTCCTTTACAAAATTAAAAACTATTTTCTTTAAACCATCTCATAGTACATTACAGTACACATCATTACACAATCCCACTACATGCATTTACAACAATGAAATATATTCAAAAATAAATCATGCATATGAGATGATAGAAATGTCATCAATTTAGAACGTACAGTGACGGATTGGTTAGGGTTCGATCTCATCTTCAATAAGATCCATCCTTGCCAAACGATCAACATCAATATCCATTTGATCAATTTGTAAGGCTACGATTAAATTTATTCCACTATCGATATTCTGTACTCCATTGATAATGGTATCGATGTCCTGATCATCCTCATCAACATCACCATCATCCTCAATGGTAGGGTCATTCTCATGATCATGAGAAATGGCATGCTCATCCTCATTATCATGATCATCTCTTATTTCTTGATCATCGATCACAACATCTTCAATGGCATGTTCGACATCATCTTCATTGCGGCTTGTTACATCCTCCATATGCTCCATATCAGTGAATGTATTATACATCACTTTGGAACGTGGTGCAATAGGGATGACGTACCACCATTTAATGTCATGCACCATTGGTAGATAGATAACCTACTCAAATACACATAGTACAGTAATTAATTAGCATATCAAAAGTCAAGGGGTACGCGAGCTTAGATATATATGTACATGAAACACATTAGTAAAAAAAATGCATACCTGCTCACATTGTTGTGGCAATACGAGCCTATCTTTCTTTGTTTGCCAGAACTTTGTAGAGTCAATAGTTACATATCCACTTGCATGGCGTTTTATCGTTGCATCAGGCCCTTTTTCCACCACGTTCATTTGCCATTTGACATCCAAAACATACACAAAGAAGCGACGAAAGTCAAACCTAAATATGTCTTGGATTATGCCACAATAATCATCCATTTTTCCATTAGCTCCCTCAAATATACTAATGACACCGCAATCTTGTGTATTTCTCTTGTCATCAATTCTTTGTGTTCGAAAATGCTTGCCTTCACACCATATAGCATTGAACATAGTGCACTGGACCAAAATAGAAGCAATATTTGTGTAAGCAATGTGAATAAATATTAAAAGCAAATCACTTACAACTAATGTAAAACATTAGTTCTATGTACCTTTGACATGCATCCTTGTGCATACTCCCATTCTTCCGCCGTGATATGCAGCCCCTCGTCGCTCTCTGCTCTCTCCATTTCCTCATGCAACCAATCAACATGGATATCATTCGGAAGTGTTGCTAGATGCTTAGGGTACGCCTTCCGAGAGCCATGTTGCCTCCGAAATCTGAGAGCTCTTTCTGCTTGCCTTTTTGTCTTTGCATCCTCATATCTTGTAACCCATCTGCTCATCACATCACTATTAAGGATACAAGTGAAATTGAGATCATCAATCAATGTTCTGTCAATTACTTTACTCTGTCCTTTTCCTTGAGGCACAATAGAGGTCATCCTCAAGTCCTCTTCATTGCTCCATAGTCGTGGCAAAGAGCTATCCACCTGACCAAGAAATTTTGAAATATATACAAGAGGACTCTTGTATCAACCAACCCTCGGCCATGCTTCCTTCAGGCCTTGCACTTTGCCTCACAAAGTCTTTTAAGGTCTTCATGAAGCGCTCTAGGAAGAACATCCAACGTGCATGCACAGTACCACATAAAGCGATTTCGTCCACTAAATGCACAATGAGATGTAGTTGACTTGTGAGAATGGTTCGCGGAAAAGTCTCCTCTACCAAACAAACCACCTCCACTGCCATAACACACGCATCATCCAACGTGGCTGGATCAATTTCTTTGGAACTAACATATCTGAAAAATAAATAAATAGTACGTTATACCTCATGCACGTTCATTTTCCCACTCATCTCTGACAATAGATCCCGAAGCTCCAGCATCATCTCGTCGACGCTTTGCGTGCTCTCGTCGCGCGTAGGGTACCATGTTAGGGTGTGATACTGCATCCTGCTTCAATTAGAGTTTATATATTACGACTCTATTAATTTAATTTGGATACCATGAGTCATTTGAATACCATCAATTTACATCTACTCACCTCTAAACCTGTTTGATTCCATTCTCCATACATGGAGATGTGATTCAAGGTAATTCGACGTGCTCGTACAATGCATCCTTGACATCGATTACACATACATTTGATCCGTTGTCCCAACCACATATCGCGATTACGATGACGCATTGTCTCATCTTCCCCAGAACTGCTTGAAGAGGTTGATGACATCCTATGTACAAATCAGAAAACACAAAATCATAATATGTTTTTAATGAAAGTATAAAAATCGCGTGTATTGACGCGGCTATTTCTTAAAAATTGCGTGTATTAACGCGGCTATTTCCTAAAAATCGCGTGTATTAACGCGGGTAATTCCTGCAAAACGCGTGTATAAACGCAGCTAAATTCTCATACACGCGTTTATAAACGCGACGGTCTGTTTAAACTAAAAATAGCCCGCCTTCCCCAAATATAGATTTTGAACTAACATATCAACACTGCTTTCGTTTTCGCCTCTTCCAACAGAAACGAAACCGAGAAGAGAAGAGAAGAAGCACACACGGGAGCAGAGAAGGAGCACACACGGGAGGAAACCGAGCAAGAAAGAAGACTCACTTTTTCAGAGGTGAGTCAGTTTGTCCTTTGCCTTGTCTCCTTCCTCAGATTTGTTTATGCTATTTTCTCTTTGCTTTTTGGGTTTGTCTCCGTCCTTTTGCTTCTGTGCACACGATTGGGTGAATGATTCTAACAGGGGCGACAGTGGACCTTTTATAAGGACACTTTGTCTTTGTCGGAGGTCGGTCCTTTTGAAAAAAAAATTTCGTAGGTCACATGTAGAAACGCGTGTAAAAGCGCGTGTACCCTGTCTGCAGAGTCTGTTCACGTGAATATACACGCGTTTCTGGACGGGTAAATACAGGCGTTTTCTGACGGGTGTATACACGCGTTTTTGCACGGGTGTATACACGAGACTGCGTTTCCTGTTTCTATGATTTGCAGGCAACACAACTGACTTGAATGATGATATTTGTGTGAGTCAAGAGACAGCCCATGATGTGCTGCAGGATTTGTGTTACAGGTTCTTTATGGATATTCCAGGTTCTTCATCCGATCCATTTGCGTACAGCAATTGGCTGATGGAGATGCTGAATCATTTTGGGCGCCATCCTGGTCTAGTTGAGCTTACAGAGTATATGTATGTCCATCCCCCTCCTTTCCTGCCTGGTGTCTATACCCCTACCGCGAGTATCCAGGGCACTCCAATGCCGTCTATTCCTACGAGTCCGACGAGACGGCATGCAGCTTCTCCTCTTCCACGTCCACCGAGGAGACATACCTCGTCCCAGACACACTCACGCACACCCTCACAGCCACCATCACGTGCTCCCTCATCAGAGCCACCGTCACGTCACGGCTCACAGCCACCGTCACGTAGACAATCCCCCAGTCGTGACTCCACCCGCAGCAGTAGGAAGAGTGGAAGTGGAGGATGCGGCGGGTGCTTTGGTGGGGGAGGTGGGGGAGGTAGTAGGGCACGCGGTGAGAGAGGAGATAGAGGGAGAAGAGTTAGAGGAGACAGTTCGGAAGAGGAGGAGATGAGAGAGGTGGAGAGAGTGATCTGCTATGATGTGACCGATAGGGGCGGGATAGTGATGGATGCGAGGGGGAGGGAGGTAATGGAGTACATGCGTGGGGTAGTATCAAACTCATATAGAAATTGTTTTATTAAATTTAAAGATCAAAATAGTCGATTAGTTGGGGAGGTGATAGAGGCTGTACATAGTCGGTACCCCAATCCCCCACATGCTACATTCTCGAATGTATGGGGAAGGACGCGAATAAGGGAGATCTTAAGTAATAAAAGATCTCACCTTAAAAAACTCGCGTACGATGACCGGCTAAATGTAGCTGCGGGTGGCTATCCTGCCGAGAAACCTGCCACTGCGCACAAACGCGAGTGGAAGGAGGCAAAGAAACGAGCAGAGGGTGGCGTGAAGAGCAGGCAGCATCATGTGGAGGCACGACGGATCCAGATGGAGACCATTGGATCTTCGCATTTCGGATCTGGCGGCGTCGAGTCATGGGAGGCAGAGTTCGTAAGTATCTTGCCACTTTATTTGATTGTTTACTTAATTCATTGATTCTATGATTGTTTTAATCTTACAAATTGTGTTGATTATGATACAGCGAGACGGGTTACGGGGAGGAAGCCCACAACCCACGATACTGCGTATGCTCGTCGGCATAGCAGACGTGACACGTGGGCCATCTTCAGAGCCGAGGGACGTATTACGGACGCGCAGTTTGAGATAGCCATGAGACCATACGGTCGACAGGTACTTGAAAATTCTAAACGAATGATTTTGGTTTATTGAATTACATATATATATACTTATATACTATATATTACTTGAATAGGCACAAGCTATTGATGATTCACCCGCCGCCACTGCAGAGGGTGGACGTGAGCACTACTCATCGGACATTCCGACCGATGTGAGCTCATCTGAGCATGGAGGGAGCACCGAGTCATCATCTGGGTCTGAGTAGTACTCAGACTTATAGTATCACATTCCATATTGAGGATGTAATTGTATATACTTTTTTGTAAACTGAAGCCATGGGCTACTTCGAGATATGGACTCCCTTGTATACATGTATGAAATTTTGATAGTAATATTGAATCGTGAATCGATAGTATTACATTCATGTCTGTCTTGAATCGTGTATTGACTATGCATTCATGTCGTTTTTGTCTTAATCTCCCTCGTGCATATGTTCTTCGTGGATGGTCTAATGCACAAAAAAAATAAATCTAGAGAGTGTTATTGGGTGCTGGAATGCTGGAACAGTATTCAGGCACCAAATAGCACTCTCTGGATTTTTTTTTTTGCTCTCTGTTCGCGTGTATAAATGCGTCAGAACTGCTAAAACTCGCGTGTATATACGTGGATAATCTGTAAAATACGCGTGTATTAATGCATCAAAACTGACAATTACGCGTGTATAAGCGCATCTAAATTAAAAAAACGCGTGTATAGACGCAGGTATCAATGCGTCTGAGTACATCTGAACTGAACAGAACGCGGCTATACACCCGTGTATAAGCGCGTCAAAATTATAGAAACGCGTGTATAGCCGCATGTATCAACGCGTCTGTGAAAAGAACGCGGCTATACACCCGTGTATAAGCGCGTCTGAGAGGTCCTATACACGCGCTTTTACACGCATGTCTGTGGCCGCGATGATACACGCGCTGGTACACGGGCCAGCTACTTTTTTTCACAAGTCATTTTTAGCGGCTAGGAGCACGGGTATGAGCCCGATCCCTTGTAGTGACCCTCTCCTCAACACACAAGGGTGGGATGTTGAAAAAATTATATAGAGCGTAATTGGATATGGGTTAAAAAGGGCTTGCTGGGAGAGGGGATGCAGAGGGATGTTGAAAAATTTATGTAGAGCGTAATTGGATATGGGTTACAAAGGGCTTGCTGGGAGAGGGGATGCAGAGGGATGTTGGGTACAGTCTCCGCATAGAGTGTCTGGTACGAATTGTCGGCTACAGTCTCTGTATAGAGTGTTGGGTATGGGTAGCACAGGGTGTTGAGGTATCAACCATGGGGGTGTTGGGGGTTTATATAGGGGCTGGTAGTACGGGTACGCGTGTAGCAAAAGGGAGAGAAAAGTGGGATAGAAAGGATGGTGTATGGTGAAAGTACATCGATGTGTGGCTGCATGAGGCTGGGAAAAGGGATGATGTTTGTACACGGGAAAACGGTGAGGTATGCATGTACCTTCAGGATCAGTGGTCCACATGGGTGTTCATGTGGGGCTAGTGGAGACAGTACGCTAGGGCGATCAGCCTTTGATCCTTACGTGACCATTATATGGGCGGTAGGTATGTGTACGACATATTTCTGAGGTGGGGATCCCTTTTTTTGGGGTGCCCTCGATATGCATGTCGATGCGCACCAGCAACTGTAAATTCTTTTTTGATGAAAATGTCTGAGGTGTTTCGTTGGTCATATGGGTGCAGTCCGTTCGTCAATCAGACACCTGGACATGAATTTATTAAGGTTGGAAATTTACCGTACTTTAACTAAAAATAGTTAAAAATTTATGTAGAGGCTTATTCAAGTGTCAGTTTTGAGTGCTCTCGAATCCTATATTAGGGTAAAATCACACGCAAATTCCAAAATTGGACTCAAAATTTTAAGATTCGAAGTGGACACATATCAAGTGGAAATATATTATTATTGAAGATTCGAAGTGGAGTTTTAAGATTTGAAGTGGACATATATCAAGGTTCTTGATACGCGAGGGCGGTGATTGTGTCTATGTAGTGTAACCACCCTCGTTGTATATGCGTCTACCACACCGCCTATAGTACTATATATGGACATGGTTGCCATGAGTTAAGGTATCCAACGCTTGTGAGTATCCAAATCCTTCTACACCTCGTACATACTCCATCCAGAGTCTGTCTAGATCGCCATCTAAGCTCTACTTGAGAGTGCACGGGTGGACAACACCACACCTTGTACCTCTTTGGTTAATCAAAATTTGAAATTCTCTCCATTGTGTATTTATTACATTGTCTATTGTTCTTTGTCTTTCTATGTCTTTCCGCTATGCCATATTCTTATATGGTATCAGAGCCTAGGTGCTCTCAGCAAGAATAGTATATAAATTTTAGCCTTTCTTTGCACAGAATCCTAAGAGTGATGGCTTTTACCTTTGTTGTTGTTGTTGCACTAGTCTTACGCATTCATCCACCTACCTTCACGGAAGGCAAGCTTGATGGGACAAAGGTTATACTCTTTGGAAATTCAAAATCAATGCCATTATAGACTCTTATGAGCTCCTAGAAACTGTTCTGAGAATGGATGCAGAACCAGTGGGAAGTCTTGACCCCAACAACCCTACAAACATGCTTCCACAAAATGCTACACTTCTTCGGGCATGGAGAAGCCGCAACGCTGATGCACTTTGTGCCATCATCACCAGCGTAAGTGATTCTATTCTCACTCTGATTCAACATACTACCAAGGCTACAGAGGCTTGGATCATACTGAGAAATCAGTATGAGACTCACAATCAAACTAGGATTTTAAACTTAGAGAATCAGCTTGCTGCTGAGAAGTTTACTGAAGGAGAAAACACTATATTCGTGAGTTTGGGAATTTCCCAACTCCCATTTTTTGAATGCTAAAAAGGTGGAACCTAGATAACATGCCTATAAGTTTTTCAAAACCATATCATGTGACCTATTGTTGGAAAGCGCTTGGAAAATGGAATCTAGTGAGCTTTAGAGCGCTCAATTTGGAGTAACGGTGTTCAAGTTATGATTAATCCAAAGATTTGACCACATGTCCCAAACTTATGGAAAATTCCCATATTCCCCAATATGGTGTTAGAAGTTGTTGAAGCATTTATCTCACGGATCAAAAATCTGTGAGATCAAATGGCTGTTGTATAGGGATTACACATGCTAGTGATGAGGAGTTGGCTCGGAGGTGCATCCGAATTTTTCCACAGAAGTATGATGGCTTGGCTACATCACTAAACACTTAGGTTAGAGTACCATCTTTATCATTTGAAGAATTTAGTGCTATGCTGCTTGAGGAGGAGATGCCGTTGAAGACCCACGATGATAGTGATGCTGCATTTTTGACCAATGCTAAAGGCAAAGGCGCAACATCTTCTAATGAGAAGAAGAAGAAGCCAAAGAAGATGAAGTTTCAAGGGAGCTGTTATTACTGTGACAAGAAGGGTCACACTGTCAAAGACTGTAGAAACAAGCAGGCTGACGAGAGAAGAATAACACCTTGAAGTCTTCATGGAAGGGAAAGGAGTTAGTCAACAATGTCGAGACCGAGCTTGAGCTTTGGGTTGCCATTGAAGAGGTATGTTCATCTTCTCAAACTTCAATTGATGATTCATGGATTTTGAATAGTGGAGCATCTCGACACATGACCAATAAGAAGGGCTGGTATAGTTCCTGGGGAAGAATCTACAGGAACCCATCAGTGTTGTTGTTTGGGAATAATGCTAAATGTCCACCCGAAGGATCTGGAACCATATCTTTTGTGGCATCTACAGGTGAAGAGAAGAAGCTTTCAGCAGATGCGTTCTATGTACCCCAAATAAAGATAAATCTACTATTAGTTACTGTGAAGACAGATCGTGGGCTTGAAGTATGCTTCAAGAAAATTGAAGCAAAAATACTAGATGCTATTGTGGTGGCAAGGTAGTCAGCAAAGGAGTAAGGTGCAACAATATCTACGAGCTAAGTGCCCTTACGGTGCCTGTGCAGATAAGAGTATAAGAAATATTTGGCATGAGCGATTTGGTCACATTGGATTTGTCGTGCTAAAGGAGATGAAAAAAGGGTATGGTAGCTAATTTACCTACATTTTTAGAATTGCAGGACCATGTGAAGCTTGTATGAGGGGCAAGCAGCAACAACACAAGGCATTTCCATAGGAAAGCATCAATTGGGAAAAGACTCCTCTAGAGTTGGTACATGCTGATCTTTGTGGTACATGCTGATCTTTGTAGTAAAATGTCTATTATTACATTAGGGGGATCTTCTTACTTTATGCTATTAGTCGATGATTACAATAGGAAGATGTGGGTTTATTTCCTTCGGGATAAGGCTGAAGCTTATGGGGCAAGTTCAAACAGTGGCATAAGCTTGTGGTGGAAAATGAGAAAGGAAATAAGGTGAAGAAGTTTCATACAGATTGAGGAGAATTCCTTTCAATAGAATTTGACAGCTCTACTGCAAGGAGAATGGCATCAAGTGCCAACTCACCACCACTACTCACACACCTTAGCAAAATGGTGTTATAGAATGCCGCAAATTCAAATTGTCATGGAGATGGCTCGATGCATGTTGAAGGCAAAGGGTTTTCCCAATACATTTTGGGTTGAAGCAGTCAACACAAGATTTTATGTCCTCAATTGGAGCTACACAAAGGAACTCAAGGATGTTACACCTCAAGATTCCCATTTTAGAACATTTGGTTGTGAATGTTATGTGCATATTCTAGATGCATCCAGGACCAAGCTAGATGCCAAAAGAAAGAACTGTATCTTTCTTGGATATAGTCAAGAGTCGAAGGCATATTGGCTCTATGATACAGAGGCAAAGAAGATTGTGGCTAGCCGAGATGTGGTATTTGCAAAATAGCCACACTCAGTGGAGGAAGGAGGTCCGTCCACTCTATCATCAACTAGAGAAATAGTCCACCATGAGCCCAACCTACCAATCAGATTTCCTCTCAAGGAGGAGGAGTTTTCAGAGGATGAAAACTCTCACACATCATAACAGCCTACTCCTACACCACAAGGAAAGCCACTTTCAAAGTGGGCACAACAGCTCTTTGATGAGCGTAATCCAGTACCTGAGAAACCAGAATCTTCAACAGATAAACCATGCAGATCAAGGAGAATAGAGGAGCAGAGAAGAGCATCTAATCTCAATGTCAATATGGCCTTGATGTGGCTAAGATAATGGGAACAGTGAAGGGGCCAGCCACCTTAGATAAAACCTTAGTAAATCCAAAGTGGAAAGCCATGATGCAATCTGAGTATGACAGTATCATAAAGAACAACACTTGGGAGCTAGTTGATCGACCATCAAATAGAAAGGTAATTGGTACCAAATGGGTTGGAAAGCTAATTATAAGGCTGATGGCGCACTTGAAAAATACAAAGCTAGGTTGGTTGCACATGGATTTTCACAGGTAGAGGGTTTCGATATTGATGAAACTTTTGCTCCCACAGCTCGTAAGGCAACTATCACGTCAGTACTTGCCTTGGCTACTCACAAAAAATGGCCAGTCTTTCACATGGATGTCAAATCAGCATTTCTGAACAGCCATCTCAAGGAGGAGGTATATGTAGCTCATCAACCACCAAGTTTTGAGATGCATGGATCAGAAAACAAAGTTTTGAGATGCCTGGATCAGAAAACAAAGTTTGTAGGTGAAGAAGGCATTGTATGGGCTGAAACAGACCCTAAGGGCATGGTATCATAGGATAGACCAATTTTTTTAAAAGATTGGGTTTATAAGAAGTGCTTCTGATATTCTAACTTGTATGTTCTAAAAAGGCATGGCAAGATTGTTTTGGTTGTCTTGTATGTAGATGACTTAAACATTTCAGATGACAATAAAGAGATGATCTAGAAGACAATGGATATGGTGAGCCATGAGTTTGAGATGACGGACTTGGGTCCTATGCATTTCTGTTTGGGGATTGAGGTCTAGGAAGAGTCAGGTAAAGTCTTCATTTCACAACAAAAGTATGCTTGCAAGATTTTCAATGCATTTGGGATGACAAATTGCAAGCCTGTGTCTATGCCAATGGAAGTGAAGGTCTTAGGAATGACCATTCTTTGGGGGAGAGAGAGAAATGCTTAAAAACCATTATAAATTAAGCATAAATAGAAATTTATGTATTTCTTCATTACAATACATTAAAGAACATCAATAGTATTCAAAATCCATTCAAATTAATGCTTCTCAAGCTTGAGAGGGGTTGAGAAGAGAAACATTTGGAGATTTTAGAAAAAGAAGACAATAATCCACACTTTACCTCCTAAATTACTTGATTCTTTGATCACTGTAGAGGCCCCCAACCAATCAATTGGTTTGGTATGTTGTTGGAGTCTCCAAGTAAGATTGAAGAGAGAGAGAATCTCCAATCTCTTCAATTTGTAGAGGGTTTTTAAAGGATAATAGAAAATAAGCTTAACTTAGAGTAATACCGGCATAGTTTAGTTCACAGATGAGAATACAAAGGAATGAGGGTCTATTTATAGGTGAGGGAGGCCATTAACTGAGTCCAACTAAGTTCTAGAATTTTCCAGCTTCAGTTTGGTTGAATTTGGACAAGATTTGGACCAGTTTGACTCCCTTTTTGATTTGGTTTGATCCAGGAGAGAGGAGAGATAAAAATATCCTATTATTTTTTAGTTTAAAACTCATCCACACATGTGAAATAGACACCTCCTTGAAGGGTCCCCTTTTCCTTACCCATGTGTCAAAAATGAATGATTACTTCAAAATATCTCATTTTTTTAATAATACTTCATAATTTTTAACTAATAAACCTAGTACTTAGTCAACTATTCATCTTATGTGGGCATTTACTCATTTTTGGGTATTTTCTTTTTTTTTTTGGATTTATCTTGTCCCAACACTTTGATTAATCTTATTGGTCCATAGGAACCTTAATTGGACCATAATCAAAAAAATTTCAAAAATCTTGACCCTTAGGCTAAGGTCTTCTAAATCAATTTTTATTAATTCCAATTGCACCTTGGAAAATCCATTTTGATTTTCTGTTTTTGGGAAACATTTTTTTGATATTTGTAGAATTTATTTATCCAAAAATATTCCAATATTGATTTATCACTCTCTAGAAATTTTTATCTCACTAGGCAAAACAAGGAAAAATAATATTTTCTTGTATTCAGAAACATAGAATGATTATAAGGGATTGAAGTAGAGGTTTAATCAATATTGAGCTCGAGGAGGAATCTTACAACTAGGGTGGCCCAATCTAAAACTCCACTGGATAAATAAATCTAGCCTTTAATAATTCAGTTACCTCTTTCTTAAGCACCTAAAGTTTCTCTCTCCCAATTGTCCTTAGTCTTTGGAAAACCGGCTTAGCATCTTCTTTTAATGCAATCCTTGAAGCTTCTCCATTGAAACCTCTCATCTCCTCATATGAAGTGATAAATAGATTTGGGAATTTGGACATAAGACTAAGATATTTTTCTTGCTCTCAAAAGGAACTAATTCTGTACTTAGCATCCCCCTTTTCAAGTCTTATTTTAGTGTAGTAGATGCCTTAGGTTGCATTAGACCTTCCATGGTTTCTACGGTACCTTCTTCAAAGACTGCTCTATCTTTTGAGCTTGCATCACATGTGAATATTCCTCTTTAAGAAAAAAATATACTTGTCCCTCCTCTTCAAGACTGGATTCCTCTCTTTCCTTCTCACTCTCTTCTTCACTTATCTCATCCTCACTAGTCTTTTGAATCTGCATCACATGTGAATCTCCCTCTTTAAGAAAAAAATATACTTGTCCCTCTTCTTCAAGACCAAACTCCTCACTTTCCTTTTCACTCTCATCATCACTCTCTTCTTCACTTGTCTCATCCTCACTAGCATCAATGAGTTCGACTCAACTAAACATATTATATATCTTCTATCCCCCTTTACTGTTGTGCATTGTGATGTTTCCTCTTCCCCAATTTTTTAATGCCCCTACTTTCCTTAACCATGGTCTCTCCAATATCAGTGGAAATGCACCTAAACTAGCAGGCATAACATGGCAATCTATTGTACAATGAACCCCACAAACATCAACTTCCATACCCATAACTACCCCCCGACATTTTACTTTTGCAAGGTTAGCTAATGTATTTCTAAACCCAAAATGTGTGCGGCAAGTTGTAGACCCAGCTTTTCCATACAAGATTGAGTAAGCACACAAATTTGAGGACCCCCATCAATGTAAGCCTTTCCAATCCTATACCCTTTACTATTGGACAGATGTTTGAAAGCTCTTTAAGTGAAAGGATTGTAACTTTTCCTTTCTTTGGTTCCTTCTCTTCCAGGTTTTTTGGGTTGACCAACTTTTTCCATTCCCTCTTGGGCTAGTTTAGGACAAAGGGCCAACAATTGCCCAAAATTAATGTCCACTTTTCAATTGGTCAAATCAGTTGCCATGTTATAATCTTCTTGATTACATCCCAAGGGTAAATTTGAAGTACAGAAATGCATTTGAATCCTCTTTGTTCTTTTCTTAATGATTGGCTAGTGTTCTTGGATATTTTCCTTTCTTTTTACTTGAGCCTGCTTCTTCTACTTCCTGAGTTCTAGCCCTTTTTGTTAATGCTGGCATAACATTCTTGATTGCTTCAAGCCCCCCATCAGACTAACTACTTTCCCCTTTTCCTCGGGAGTAAGTACACTACTTCCAAGCTTTGATGGATCTTTGATTTCTACTCCATAATCATTGGTTTTGATGTTGAGTTTCTGAGGTAATAGAAACATTTGCCCCCCTCCCCCCCTGAACGAGGGGGTTTATCACAATAAGTGCTAATTCACCACAATTGAAATAATGTGTATTGATAGGATATGCACCTCTCCCTCTTCCCCCTACATAACACTCATTCTGACCACATTGACTAGGGTTGATACCGGCCTCGGGGGGGGTCACTCACAAAAAAATGTGAATATCACGTGCGTTCAACAGAAGCATATTTTTAATTTATGAAACTTACAGAAATATATTTACATAAGGGTATGATTTAATTTTTTTTAAAAAAAATTTACATATTCATAAAGAAAAGGGGATATTATATAGATAAAAAAATTCACAGATAAGGGATTTAAAATATAGGCCTTGAACGCACGCGATAGGGGTATTCTACATATAGTGACCCCCCGAGATACCGGCTCCTCTTCCATTCTCTTGGCCCCTTCCTCTTCCTCTTCCTCCTACTAGGTTCAAATTCATGGTCTTCATTAATTGGACCACCTTATGCTACTCCTTTTTGAGAGAATCATCTGGTTGAGGTTGTTGATGTATTGCTATTCAACCCTTGAGTCTACTTTTCTCCTTTTTGAGAGAATCATCTGGTTGAGGTTGTTGCTGGATTGTTGTTAAACCCTTGAGTCTACTTTCCTCCCCTTTTATTTCCTCCTTTATTCCCAATTACCCGAACCTTTTTATTTTCCACTCTTTTTCCTTGGCAAGCTGAATAGCTTTCTTAAAATTTGGAGGATTCTTCACTTCCACCTTGAGTCGAAGATCTAAACCTAAGGCTTGTTATGAAATGTTTCTTTTTTAGCATTTCGAGAGGGGCATCATTTCCCAAAGCTTCTTTACATTGGCTGGACATAGCTTTCCAAAGTGGGTAAGATAGTAATCCAAATCTTGGTTTTCCTTTTGCTAGTAGTTGAGAAAACTCCCTCCAAGATTTTCCAGGATTTTTAGTCCTTGCATATTGTAGTAGGAAGGGTGCTTTCACATCCCGATACTCAGGATCCCATGGTGGAGTAGCAGTTCTAGGAAAAGAAGTTACATAAGTTTGCAACCACGTTTTTGCCTCCCCTTGTAAGCAAAGAAACGAGATCCCTAGCAAAACATGAGGTTATGTCTTATCTTTAATCAGTGTCGTGAATTCCAACCTTTCTAAAAAATGGGAAGCATCTTCATTGGGTAATCCCATAAACTCAGGAAAATCTTGAGCCATGGTGTCTTCTTACTAGATATGAAAAGATAGCCTAACTCACACTCTCTTAGTACACTTCCATGCCCTCACCGTGCTTCATAAGGCAAGGGAGGAGGGACTTGCGATGCAGAGAGGGGGGGAAAGCAAAATTTTAAAAATAAATCCATAGGATTTTCCCTTCGATAAAATAAAAAATATCTATGGATTTAAATGGTGAAAATGTGTCGTTACTAAACATTTTCCTATATGATATATCTACGTCCCAAATCTCTTTCAAAAAGAATTGAGAACCATTGTTCAAAACATATCTGGATATTAGATGTGAATCACGTCATAATTATTAATTACTACTTGGTATTACGAGTCAAAGTCGTGAAGACTATTTTGTGTTACAAGTCGAGGTCTTGACGACGTTTCACTCAGCGGCCCCCACTGAGGGCGATTGGGGTGTGGTTGTTGAGGCTGCTCAATGGCGGACTGGGATCGGTTGCCGTGGAGGCAATGGCTGGTCGTGGAGGCTGTTCGGAGACGGCCGCCACCCCTTCAAGGTACTGAACCACCTGACTCATGCACGGCCTACGAGCAGGGTGGTCCTGGATGCACCACAGGGCCACAAACGTGGCTGTCCGGACCTGTTGCCACTCAATAGTGGTTAGCCCATCCATCTCTCTAGTGATGCTCTCGTCCAGGATGGACTTAAAGTCCCCCTTCATGGCCGCGTCGAAAGCCGAAATGGGGAAGCAACACTCCACAAAATTCCGACGCCCCCTCATGAGTTCCAGCAGCACCATGCCGTAGCTGTACACGTCGAACTTCGTGGTCAGCTGACCCTCGCCCCCGACCCAGAACTCCGGCGCCACGTAGCCTGGCGTTCCTTTGGCCAGTGTGACAACCTGGCTTTCGCCCCTGCTCATCAGCTTGGCCAGCCCAAAGTCTGCGATCTTTGGCCACATCCTCCCATCGAGCAGAATGTTCTGCGGCTTGATGTCGCAGTGCACTATGCGATGCCTGCACTCCTCGTGCAAGTAGCACAATCCCCTCGCTATGCCCACTGCTATGCCATACCTTTGCTTCCAATCTAGCACCTGCATAGTTAATTTGCAGCCTCCCAGCTTCAGATGCCCCCCGCCCTTGAAAAGCCACCTGTCAAGGGATCCATTTGCCACAAACTCGTACACTAAAATTTTATGTGATTTTTCGACGCAGAAGCCCAGGAGCCTCACGACGTTGACATGGTGGATGTTCCCTATGGTAGCCAACTCGTTCAGGAACTGCCTGCTGCTGTGCCTTGAGTTTGCCTCCAGAACTTTCGCAGCAAACGTGTGGCCGCTGGCTTCTACTGTACCCTTGTAAACCACGCCAAAACCTCCTTGTCCCAGTACAGTGGAGAAAGAGGCCGTCGCAGACGCCAGGGAATCATATGAGAACTCAATGGGCCGTTCGCTTATGCCGTTGAAATTCAGAAAGCTCATGCCGGCAGCTTCAATTATCGTCGGCCGCCTTGACCACAGAACCAGCACGGCTACTATTATAATTGCGAGACCTACGACTGACACGGCCACTCCTATGGCTGTTTTGGAGGCGGTGCTGCATAGGAGGTGACCATTGCATACAGGAGTGGCTGTTTTGGAGGCGGTGCTGCATAGGATGTGACCATTGCATACTGCGTGCAGGAGATAGAACCTTACTTTAGATAATTAACATTTGATCATGATAGGCATGACTAACGCGTGCGGTTCAACTAATTACCATTATCTACATGTTTACAGTCCGTGCAGAAGCATTTGATCATGATAATTATGAATAAACGCATGCGGTTTAGCTAATTACCATGATCTACATGGTTACAGTCCGTGCTGGAATGTTGATTGTCTGGGCAGAAGCACATGAAGTTGTCGGAGTTGTCGATGTCGTAGCCGCACGCTCCGTTGGTTTTCTCACAATTCGCACATTCAGAATGGAGGTAGTCTCGGTCCAGTTGAGTTGAACCATTCCATTGCTGGAGCTCCATACTGTGCTAGGATCGTTGAGAGAAGGGTCGGCGGTAACGAAGAACTTAAAGTGCGTGCAGGCCAACCTCTCCATCACCCCCCGCAGCATGAGCTCCTTGTCTGGTTTTAATTGGAAGCAATTATCCGTGAGGCTGCATTTCGCTTTATAAGATTTGCATACTGCGGCATGTTCTTCAACAGGAGGATCGAAGCTGAGCAAGGAGGTGAGGCTACCTCTGCAATTAAAGAGCAGGTAAATGTTATTTTGGGAGATTTGGAAGGTTGAGCTCGCAAAGGCCGTGAGATTGATTGAGCCGGGGAGATAGGATTGTATGTCGTCGTAAGAAACGGGAGGGGGGGTGCAAAGTTCCTCTGCAAGACTAGGGCCCTTCTGCGCTTGCCAAGCGAGGTTTACAAAGCTATGCAAATCTCCGTGGTGGATGTCCATCACAGCCGGAGGGCCGAGGGTGCCAAAGCCACCGGGACAGGCATCCTTGAAAGTATCCCAGTGAGCCTGCGGCGTGTTGCAGTTGGATAAGAGGAAACTAGGGGAAGCGGCGCAAGGAGCAAACGCCCCGAAAGGAAAAGAGACGTTCTGAAGATTGGCGCAGGACATGGGCGGAGGGGCGCAGGTTTGGCCATCACCGGAATCGGAAGATCTGACCACGAAGAGAAAATGAAAGCAACAAGAATAACAAAAGATCAGGGCAAAGAGGAGTCTCATAGCTCCCACCTAAGGGAAGGGAAGGGCACAGGGGGGAAGCGAGGAGAGAACAAGAGAGAGGGGCGCGCTCACTCAGCTTCGTCCATGTAAATCCTGGAAAAGACTCTCGCAGTCAAAGTCAATTCTTTGCGACCAGCGGTGCTTGTACGCCAAAATGGATTCTCAAGAGGCTGTTTGTGTGCGGTCACCCAGGTGCGCACATTCTGGCCACCCGGAGGCCATGCGCCACTTGGCAAATGTGGGTGGCCCTTTTGGGGGGAAATTAACTCTTCCATGCGCACCTACACTTACAAAAGCGGTTATAAGGATTGGGCAAGGATACACGCAACATATATATATAGAGAGAGAGAGAGATGCATGAGTTTGTGTATGCATGTAGTGTTATACCCTCATATTCATACTCGTGCATGCAAACTAATAGACATATGCATTCTTGGCCATTCTTATATGCGGGCCTAAATATGAGGCATGAACCGGGGTTAAGGTGCATGAGTTTGTGTATGCATGTACTATACTCTCGTATTCATACTCATGTATGGAAACTATTAGATATATGCACTCTTGGCCGTTCTTATATCACTACAAGAGGCGGGGCCATTATCCACACTTTTTTTGACGCTTTAGAACTAAGCTTAAAATCTCCTAAACGTCGAAATACCCATCGAAAAAAGCGTCGAAATAGAAACGTCGAAATAGATACCGAAATAAGCGTCAAAACAAGAGTCGAAAAAAGTAATCTTAGCACGCTCTTTTCGACGATTATTTTCAACTGGCATTTCGACACTTATTTCGACTATCATTTGGACGCTATTTTCGACGAATGTAGGAAACTTTCAACCCTATTTTCGACGGATGCAAGAAACTTTCGATGCTTATTTCGACGCATGCAGGTATTAATTTTTTTTGGCATAATGGTACATCCAGCTGCAGTCTTGTAGCTGGATTCACCATTATGCCAAATTTATGGAGTACCAAAGGCAACTGTACTCTGATGTGAAGAACGAAGCGAATTTGTTGAAAAAGTTAGAGAGAGTGCCATAACGTTTTTGACATTACAAAGTAGGTACACAATTCACACAAGTGCAAACAATGGGGCCAAATTATATTACAAGATGTGAAATCTACATATCAAGCTCTAACGAGATAAGCCAAAATTGAAAGCTCTGATGAGATAAGCCAAAATTTGCATACAATCTATACAAGCTCAAACAAAGATGTGAGCTGACCAAAATGTGTATGTACAAGGGGAAAGACATGGGCAAGGCCACTCTATGCGGAGCCCTCACTCAGGATCAGACATTGGTCCCTGCAAAAACCATACAAGATGCTTTTTTTGGTATACCAAAACAACGATCTAACATGACAAGGCAAAGCAAGTATACAAATCATAAGGTTAAGGCTTGCCGTACTTACCATATCTACAATGCGCCCCCAATTGAGGTTGGCGCCTTGTCGCTCAAGCTTCTCCAAAAGAAAGTATGTGTTATGGCGGCGACGAGTAATGTCCTCCTCTTCTCCCGTTGCCGACCGACCAACCACTTGATTCTAAAAGTACCAAAACAACAAGATAAGCGTTCATACTTACAAAGTAGACATAACATCAAATGAAACTTACAAGATAAATGTTGATACTTACAAAGTAGACACGGAATGCGTCCCAACCATCGCTTCAAGGTGAGAGCTTCCTACGTTCTCCATTCGGGTTTTAGCCGCATCCTCTTGTTGCTTGTAACGTTGGGGATTTCGAGCATGCTTTTGCTTCTCCTTATTCCAATCCTCGGTGCTCATGTACCAAGTCTTCTCACCCCCTGCCTTCACTCTCCTAGTCACATCTCCCCGCCAATGTTTCATGACGTCCACCATATGGTCCTTTATCCACCTTATGGGGATGATAACACTACCGCCAAGCCGGCTTGTACTCATACTTGATTTGATTTATGACTCTATCTTTCTTTTCTTTATCCAACTCTGGCCCCATAAAGTCATAAAGTCATTTGCAAAGACAATGTGGCAAAGCTCACGGGATGCGGCTCTTCATCTCTTGCTGCCCGACATTATCCAAAACCACATTGCCATCATTGACAATTGTGTAAAATTTTGCTCCATCAGGGCGGGGGTGTGGGCTGTGTGTCGAAACGTCGCGAGCGATGATCAGGAGCGTGGAGTGCTTGTATCGCTAGATGGGGAAGGATGCTCACGTGGAGACGTAGACCCATCCGTGCCTCCACGTGGACAACAGCCGCCTCCACCTCCACTACTCGAGCGTTGTCCTCTGTGAGTGGACGAGCGACTTGAGGGTGCAGGTATTTGTGGGGTTTCTACTACAGGTGAACTAGAGTTAGCGGTGGTGATGCTTGATGGTGCGGCCAAAGTGCCTGCCTCTCTCCCAAAATATTGTTGTGTCATCGCTCTTTGCTCAGGCATGGCTTGTGCTAAAAAACCCATAAACTGGTCAGGCGACATGGCATATTGAGAGAAGGATGGAGAGTAAGCCAGTGTCTCATCTGGAGTGCAAGACATGTTTCTACACACACATAACAAAGCCCACATGGACACTTTAATAAGAGCATACACATGAATTATCCCTCAACATTCATTCATTTATGCATGAGGCCTTATGCATAAAGGCTATGCATAAAGCTATGCATGAGGCCTTATGCATAAAGCTATGCATGAGGCCTTATACATAAGGCCTTATGCATGAGCTCGGGGGGGTCACTCACAAAAAAATATAAATATCACGTGCGTTTAACAGAAGCATATTTTTAATTTATGAAACTTATAGAAATATATTTACATAAGGGTATGATTTAAAAAAAATTTAAAAAAATTTACAGATTCATAAAGAAAAGGGGATATTATATGGATAAAAAAATTCACAGATAAAAGATTTAAAATATAGGCCTTGAACGCACGCGATAGGGGTATTCTACATATAGTGACCCCCCCCCGAGTGCATGAGGCCTTATACATAAAGCTATGCATGAGGCTTATGCATAAAGCTTCTGCATAAAGCACTATGCATAAGGCCTTAAGCATGAGGCCTTATGCATAAAGCTATGCATGAGGCCTTATACATAAAGCTATGCATGAGACCTTAAGCATGAGGCCTTATACATAAAGCTATGCATGAGGCTTATGCATAAAGCACTATGCATAAGGCCTTAAGCATGAGGCCTTATGCATAAAACTATGCATGAGGCCTTATGCATAAAGCTATGCATGAGACTTATGCATAAAGCATAAATGAGCATTATGCATAATGCTTATGCACAACTCTACAAAACAAATCCCCAGCACGCAAGGGTGCAATAATAATAGAGGAAAGAGAGGAAAGATAGAAAAGCACTTACCTCTTTTTCGTAATGTTGAAAGAGAGGATTAGAGGACCTACAAAACTAACAAAAGGGTGAGGAAAGCATTGGTAATGCATACATACAAAAGCTTATGCAAGCTATGCTAAAGCTTATGCAAGCCTTAGGCAAACTATGCCGCTATACAAGCCTTATGCAAGCTATGCTAAAGCTTATGCTGCATAAAGCATGCATGAGGCCTTATGCATAAAGCTATGCATGAGTCCTTATACATAAAGCTTATGCATAAAGCATTATGCATGAGGCTTTTGCATAAAGCACTATGTAAGCTACGCTATCCTAAACTAAACCGTATCCTAGCACTATGCATTAAGCATGCATGCACAGAGCTCTATGCATGTATTAAGCTCTATGCATAGATCTTAATCTATGTATATATCTCTATGCATTATGATGCATGTATAGAACTTAATCTATGCATTAAGCTATACGAATAGAGCTTAATGCATAGATTAAGCTCTATGATTAGAGCTCTATGCATGTGCATTAAGCTCTATGCATAGAGGACCTACAAAACAAAACCCCTCTTTTTGGTAGATAAAAATAGAGGAACGAGAGGATAAAAAGATAGGAAAGAGAGGAAAGCACTTACCTCTTTTTGGTGATGTTGAAAGAGAAGATTAGAAGACCTACAAAACCAACAAAAGGGTGAGGAAAGGATTAGTAATGTATACATACAAAAGCCCTAAGAACCTAATGCATACATACAAAATCGAAAAGAGAGGAAAGAGAGAAAGGAAGTTACCTCTTTTTGGTGAAGTTGAAAGAGAGGGTTAGAAGACCTACAAAACAAAACAAAAAAGTTGAGAAAAGAATTAGTAATACAAAACCCTAAAAGTGTGAATAGCATGGATACACAAGGAGATTTATCCTTCAACACATACACACACCAATTTAATAACCAGAGGAGAGAAGAGGGGAGGGGAGGGGAGGGGAGGGCAAAGAAGGAGGTGGAGAAGAGCTTGGGAGAGAGAAAGAACCTGCAAAACAAATGAGAAAGCAAAAAAACAAGAAAATTACTCGTAATTATACACACAGACACTTTACATTACATGTACATGTAACCAAGAGGAGATGGGAGTGAGGGAAAAGGAGGCATACCTAGTGAGGAAGCAAAACACACGCGCACGAAAAAAAACACACAAAAAAAAAGAGAGGTTCTGTTTTACTGTAAAAACCTGCGCCGTCGATATATGCATCGAAATAAGCTTGGAAAAAAGCATCAAAATTAGAGTGGAAAAAAGTGTCGAAAAATACATGGGAAACAGCGTGGAAATAAGAGTCGAAAAAATAAAATTCCCACGCTCTTTTTGATGGTAGCTACTTTTCATTCAAATTCAAAATCTTTCCAGATCTTGCGCGCCCCCGACATTTCAAATTACCTATCACCGACTACCACCCTCCACAAATACTTAAGGAAGTATTCCCCTCCAAAAATAAGCATTCGTTCCCATTTTGCAAATCAATATGGAAACCATGGACGGCACCACACCCTCAAATTTTGTTGATTTAGAGGAGAAGACACTTTGCCCATGTACTCGCTGCAAATACCAAGTGGCTCGACGTCGACGAATTTGCAATGATCATACAAAAAATTGGAAAAAAAATTCGGTGGAGCGATTAGAACATCTAATTAGTGGCAATGCGCACTTCAACAATGACGAACCAGTGGATATCCGGCCTAAATGATGGAGACCAACAAGAGTAGCCACAAATAAGGTGATCCAAGAAC
Source organism: Cibotium barometz (assembly GCF_041138505.1). Taxonomy (NCBI): domain Eukaryota; kingdom Viridiplantae; phylum Streptophyta; class Polypodiopsida; order Cyatheales; family Cibotiaceae; genus Cibotium; species Cibotium barometz. Next base: position 30,747,587 of record NC_141095.1, on the reverse strand, counting down.
CCGAGGAACTTAAGGCAGATTCGAAGAAAATACTAGAACATGACATGGATGACATGATAAATGCCTTACACGATGGAACAGAACATTGAGGTTTGGAATACAAAGAGGTAGAAGAAAACACACGACGTGTGGAATACGCTTCCCAAGAAGAGAAATAGCCATGCAGGCCTTCTCGTCTTCCACTATATCGTGGAGCACGTGTCTGTTTTACGCAATTGCCTATCCATATTGAACTTGCAATCAATTTTGCGTAAGTGATGATATCATATGCAATTAGTGAGTTATGTACCTTTTATATGCATTTTCTTAGCCTGACTATTTTGTGTAAAAGATTATTGAAACATCAAATATTGCCAAAAGATAATGAGATTCCAGTGGACCGTAGTAGAGCAAAAGCAATGTTGCACTCGATTGGCATGGACTACAACACACACCATGCTCAAAGTCTATAAAGAAGATAGTATACGAGGGCCACAAGAAGTATCTCCTAGTGGACCATCCTTTGCGTGAGGGATTTCTAGGGAGGTCTCCTCACATATGGAAGAGCAGTGATTGGAGGACCTTCTTATGGGAGCTGGATCCAATCTGTACACCTCCAAGAATGAAGCGTCTATCCATTTTCCATCAACTTCCATATTGGAATGACCTTCTAGTGAACCATCTTCTTGACCCAATGCACATTTTCAAGAATATAGCTGAGGTACTTTGGAAAACCATCACAGGAGCAAAGGAGAGCAAGGCACAACGAGATGATTTACTAGAGGTTCAACGCATGCACCACTTATGGGCCCAAAATAGAGCAGATGGGAAGCTACCAAAAGCACCTTGGGTCGACAAAGGATGAGCAATGGCGTTGTGTAAAGAAGTGCATTAGTGAGTTTCGTTCCGCTACAGGATGCATGCATTTCTTGAAGGAAGCATTTACAAACGAGGATGAGCTTAGTGGCTTGAAGAGTCATGATTGGCACAAATTCTTGCAATTCGTGCTTCCTATAGCCATTAAGGATTACCTCAATGATGACATTAGAGCAACAATTTATAAAATTGGTGCAATGGTACATTGGATATCAAGGAAAGAGATTAGTAGAGACACATTGGAAGCAGCATGATTAAACTCTATCAAGGCTGTTACAATGGCCGAGAAATACTTTCCAAAACAAGTATTTTAACCATTCAATTGCACATGCTAGTTCATGTGGTTGATGAAGTTGCTGCGGGATTGTCCATAGCCAATGGATGTTTTTCTTGCAGAGATTTATGAAGACACTTAAAAGGATTTGTTCGTCAAGAGCTCGTCCTGAAGGTAGTATGGTAGCGGGATGGCTTGTTCAAGAATCACTTGTATATATAACTGAATTTCTCAGTATACGTCTGATCCCGATATGCCAAGATTATGGACACAAGAAGAAGATGATCGACTAGTTGGGGAAGAGCCACAAGGAAAAGGCCTTGTGAGAACAATGGATGTAGCATTGCATGAGAAGATCAATAAATTTTGCATCTTAGACTCATATTCTATGAAGAAATGGATCAAGAGATATAACTTGGTGAAGGCTGAAAGGGACCAAGCTCGTTTGAGTTTTAGAAGGAGTCGAACAACCCGCACGCTACCGTACCCAATAGAACTTGTACTTCTTCCAGAATTTTCTTCTAATAAATGGCTCGAGCAAACCATACTACAAGCTCAACGCAATGGTGAATCAATAAGTGATGAGGAGGAGGAGCTTGAATATGGTTGTGATTCCCATGTATGTGAGTTAGAGATATCTACGCATTGTCTTTTATGTTGTGCTTTCATGAATTTATACAATAAAAGTACTTATTTATTGTGCTTGCAGTATCGTAAGTTTGGGGAAAGTTGGTCATGCAGACGTCACTTTCGAGTAGAAGGAATAGATAAAAAGAGAACAACATTTGATTGTGGTGTGAAGGCTAATTTCATGCAAGAAAGTCGTTCAAGTGCAAGTGATGGCAATACTGAAGTAGGCATGGTAGATTATTGTGGAACAATCCAAGATATTATCAAGGTTGAATTCAAAAAGTTTGGTATGTTCATTTTTTATGTGAAATGGTTCAAGTTGGTAACTCAAGGGGTGCAAGTAACTGTACGCAAAGACAAGTGTGGATTTCTTCAAGTAGACTGCACAAAGATATGGACTGACCAAAGGGACACATTTATGCTACCAGAGCACTGTGAGCAAGTCATCTTTGTGGAAGACCCGACAGATCATAAATGGTTGTTTGTGATTCAAATAAATCCAGTGGAAAACAAATATTTGAAGAGGTGAAAATAGCAGTTGACTGTTTGCCAGATGCTGAGGAACTCCCCCCAAATCATGTGATGGTTGAGCATACACCACTGGCACATATTGAACAACAAGAAGAACAAGAAGAAGACATACTAGTTGAGAAAGTAGGTGAGGCTCACACGGGATTAGGATCGGATGAAGGTGTACTCATTGAGCAAATACATCTTGAACTAGCAACACACACTAGAGATAATCTAGAAGAAGAAGAGATTCAAGCTGAGTATGATCATGATGCATCGACCGCTCTCATGCTAGAGCTAGAAGAGGATGACGACATGGATGAATTAACTTCTACTACTATAAGACAACCGGTTCCACCAATTGACAACAATGATGGATGAATTAACTTCTACTACTACAAGACAACCGGTTCCACCAATTGCCAACAATGATGGAGTATTTCTAGAAATAGATTATTTGGAGCCATGGATCTTGCTAAGGATGAGGAAGTTGATGATGAACTTTAATTTCATTGTTATTGTAAAATAGAGCACTTTCTTAATTGCACCTTAGTGATGAGAAGAAGCTAGCATTTTTTCTCCTCTAAAGAGCGTGATGGAAGTTATACCCTCCTCTCTCCCTCGGCTCCCCTCTCTCTCTCTCTCTCTCTCTCTCTCTCTCTCTCTCTCTCTCTTTATCTATCTCTTTCTCTCTGATCATCTCTCTCTCTAGCTCTCTCGCTCTCTCTCTCTCTCTCTCTCTCTCTCTCTCTCTCATAGACACATGCTTGCAAAGAGGTAGAAAGAGAAGGCTAAAACACACCCCAAGATGGGAACTAGCAAATATTACATATAAATTCAATTTTTTGAAAAAAGAAAAATTTCGACTGTTATTTCGACGCTTATTCCGACAACTTTTTCCACGCATATTTCACTGTTATTTCGACGTCTTTTTTCGCGTATATTTCGATGCCTATTTTGACGCACATATCGACAACGCGACCAGGCGTGGAAACTAAGCATCAAAAAACAAAGATTCTCTTGTAGTGTATGCAGGCATAAATGGGAGTTGAAGTGCACATAATCTCGTTGAAAACTATACAAAGAAGCCCCAATGGTGGGCAACCTGAGTGATTAGGAACAAGGCGTGAATCTTCTCTTAAGTGTACTGACTTATCTTGTAAACAAAAGCCCAAAAAAATTATCTTTTAGAGATTTTTTTTTCAAAAAAATCTCTACAACTATAATGTCTCAAAGAGATTCCTTCTAGGGTATATTCTATGTGTATTTGATTTACTAGTATGTAGCTTCCATCAACTCAAGATTCAAGTAGTTTTTTATTAGTGGTGTGAAAGAGCTTTATTTGTTAAGGTCATTCATGGTATGACTTGGTGTATACTTTTCCATAGATAAATTTGTTACACATGTTGTGTATACCTCGTGGTTGTTCTAGTGTGAATGGGCTCTTACACATGGGCAGTTTTTAGGACAGATTTTTTTATCCTCGTGTGATTGTCCCCTTAGGTGGTGGTAATTGAGTCCCTTAGAGCATATTGTACTTCTTACAACTCTTTAACTCTTTTCCAGAAGTATTCTAGATTTCTTGCTCTCTTGTGTCCTCCTTGTGTCTCAAGTTGTGTGTGTGAGAGAGCTTGGTCCCTCCCCCTCCCCCTCCCCCTCCCCCCCCTTAACCCAACTGTGTTATCAGAGCAGGTTAAGGTCTCTATTGGAGCTTAGTTTTTTCTTAGTGCATGCTTTTCTACAGTTTTGCAAAGCTCTTACTTTGTTCAAGGTTCCCATTGAGCTTTCTTGCAAAACCTTTGAGCTTTAAGGATGGGCCCTTCTGTCAAGTGAGGTTTACGAAGCTGCTCTGCAAGTCTGCCATGGTAGATGTCCATCACAACCGAAGGGCCGAGGGTGCCGAAGCCATCGGGACAGGCATCTTTGAAAGTATCCCAATACACCCGCGTCATGCTGCAATTGCATAAGAGGAAGCTAGGGGAGGCGGCGCAAAGAGGAAACACCCCAAAAGGAAAAGAGATGCTCACAAGATTGGTGCAAGACATGGGCGAAGGGCCGCAGGTTTGGCCATCACCAAAATCAGAAGATCTAACCATGAAGAGTAAATGAAAGCAACAAGAATAACAAAAGATCAAGGCTAAGAGGAGTCTCATAGTTGCCCTTGGGGGGGAAAGAGAGGGAGAGGGGAGGGGAGGGGAGGGGAGGGGAGGGGAGGGCGGGCATGCTTCGTAAGTTCTTAGCATTTAAATCCAAGAAATTGCCGACCACAGCGGTGCTTGTACGCCAAAATATGTTGTTTGTGTGGTCACCCAGGTGCGCACATTCTGGCTGGCAAATGTGGGTGGCCCTTTTGGGGCCTCAAGCTGCGCCCATTTGAAAGGGAAAATTAACTCTTCCATGCACTCCCTCCCCCAACCTCATGTTCCAAGCGATGATATAGTCCAAACTTACAAGAGCGGTTATCATAATCGAGGTAAGGATACACAGTGAAACTCAGGAATGGATGCTAGAATACAAAGGGTCAATCGAAGGGATTTTTCCCTAGATTTTTAAGAAATTTAGGATTTCTTTTTTCTCTCCCCTCCTTGTTCCTTGGTTGTCCATGGTTAATATGTAATGAATATCCTCATATTCATACTCATGCATGCCAACTTTAACACACAGTAGTGGGCTGATTCGTGCTTCGCACGTCTCCTCAAACCTCCAAATTTAAATTCTACCCCTCCTCAAACCTCCTCCTCCTTTTCTCAAACCTCTGAATTGTTCTCACATGGCAGCTTGTGAAACTTATCCTTTGTGACCCATGCTTTGTACATATAAAAGTGATAGGTTATATATACTTGTTGTTGATAGAGTGGACGAAGCCGTTGTGAAAGGTTTGGAAGTAGGATTCCTAGCGTGATATTTTTCAAATCCTAGAGTAATAGGAGCCTACCCCACTCTCTCTCTCTCTCTCTCTTTCTTTTACCATAGCACAAAAAAAAAATTCTTCATTCCCTAGCATACACACGACTGCAGAGAGTCCTCTCTTCCCGTGTCCTACCATGTGTCTCTCCTCTCCTCTGTGCTTAAAATAGATAGTATAGAAAACGATATAAATATAAAAGTCACAAACTTGCACATTCCTATAACACAGATAATGAATGTTCCTACATGTATGTGTTGGTTGTCAACTAGTGGAACAAACGGGCAAAGTGATAGGGTAGATATACTTGTTGGGGATGAAGTAGATATCAAAGGTTGGAAGTAAGATTCCCAGCTCAATATTTTTCAAATCCTAGAGTAATAGAAGCCTACCCCACTCTCTCTCTCTCTCTCTCTCTCTCTCTCTCTCTCTCTCTCTCTCTCTCTCTCTCTCTTTCTCTCTCTCTCTCTTACCGTAGCACAAAAAAATAAAGCGTTTGTTCCCTATCGTACACACGATTGCAAAAAGTGCCTTTTTCCTTGTCCTACCGTGTGTCCCTCCTCTCCTCTGTGCTTAAAATAAATAGTATAGAAAAACATCTAAATATAAAAGTCACAAACTTGCACGTTGCTATAACACATATACAATAAATTTTCCTACATGTATGTGTGTCTCTCTCTATGTTATATATATGTATGTGTGTGTTTATCTCTCTCTCTCTATGTTACATGTACATATACACATCTCTCTCTCTCTCTCTATGTTACATGTACATACACACATCTCTCTCTCTCTCTCTCTCTCTCTCTCTCTCTCTCTCTCTATGTTACATGTACATACACACATTTGTCTCTCTCTCTCTCTCTCTCTCTCTCTCTCTCTCTCTCTCTCTCTCTCTCTTCCCGTAGCACAAAAAAATAAAGCGTTCGTTCCCTATCGTACACACGATTGCAAAAAGTGCCTTTTTCCTTGTCCTACCGTGTGTCCCTCCTCTCCTCTGTGCTTAAAATAAATAGTATAGAAAAACATCTAAATATAAAAGTCACAAACTTGCACGTTGCTATAACACATATACAATAAATTTTCCTACATGTATGTGTGTCTCTCTCTATGTTATATATATGTATGTGTGTGTTTATCTCTCTCTCTCTCTCTATGTTACATGTACATACACACATCTCTCTCTCTCTCTCTCTCTCTCTCTCTCTCTCTCGTCTCTCTCTCTCTCTCTCTCTCTCTCTCTCTCTCTCTCTCTCTCTCTCTGCATGAGAAATAAGCATACACACATGTATGTATTAGTAATATCATTAAATAAGTAACGATATCCAACTAAACATCATGCAAATAACATCCTCTTTGTATAGTGATGAAAAAGATCAACACAGAAAAACATAAATAGTAAAAGTACCGAGAATCAGTCAATCGATCTAATAATTAGAAGAAAAGTGAAGCTTCCACTTCCTAGAACCATCAATCACCACAGATAATGCATGACATTGATGCCCAATATGGTGTGAAACCGACGCATCTCCACTACATTGACCATCAAGTGTGGATGTCTTCTTCGCTTGTGGTCTTACAAAGAAAAGAGAGAATTAGTGATAAAATATCATTTAAAATTTACTAAAAATCTATTGAGTATAATTATAAAACATCAATTAAAGAAATTACTAAAAAACTATTATAGTTATAGTTAATCTTACCAGACACAAACAAAGACTAAAGTAAGGCTTTGCTAGGTGCCACAAAAAACTCATATCAAAGGGAGAAACTCCTATACTTAGTGAATAAGGTCCAAGCCTTTGGAATAGAGTATCCCTCAAAAGAGGCAACACATCTCTCCATGTCATAGTCAATGTCACAAACATACTGTTTTGTAAATAAGTGTACTCCCAATTCCTCATCGAGAATACTAATTCCAAATCTCTCAAGGCCCTCTTCCATAACTCTGACCATGACACCATAGGTAGAATCCTAAAACAAAGAAGATTAAGAAGTCATATAAAGAAACATGCAAGTCTTGTAATTTATGCACCCATCCTTCTGGCCATCTAGCACATCCCGGCAACATGTTGATAAGGAAGGGGTGCACACCAAAGAGGTGGCGCTGTAAATAAAGTAAGTTATATAATGTCATGCATTAAGAAAAGCGCGAACAAATATGAATAAATAGCAAAAAACGATATAAATTGTTAAATTTCAACCCTCGATTCCAACATATCCAAAGTGAATATGATGTCGTATATGCTTGTCCCTAAAACAAAACAAAACTTTTCATAATATACACATAAAATAAAGAAGAAAGAGCCATGTAAAATCCTTTTAACATGCATCCTCCTCTTGTCATATATGGCAAGGGAAAGGACATGCTTAATAGGAAAGATACACATACATACAAAAAGACACACATAAAAAGGCACATATAAAAAATTAGAACACATAACTTCAATACGATACCTGAAATTATTACCTAGAAGCGTCTCAAATCTTCTTATAAACAATGTTACTTGTTGTAAGCCAAGAAGTGAGGTGGATATCCTCCCCCAAGATTGAGACCATAATTGAAAGGTTCTGGTAAAAATACTCAAATCAGGTCGATCACATGCACACTGTCTTGACAGAAGTAAAGCATCTAAAACCTCTTGCCAGATTGGATTGCCATTGCATATGATATATTTTCCAAGCCCACACCATGGTAAATGGTAACAAATTTTTTCTAGGTAGTTCTTGTTGCCAGATGCAAAACTTCCTTATATACAACATTAGTAGTACAAACCATCTCTGGAACACTCATATTGGTATCACATGCAGTATCTTGAAGAAATACCTTGACATCAATTGATGATCACACACGTGAGAGAGCAACATATAATTTTCCATGACTAAACACTGGAGTTGCCAAGTATAATCCTAAAAGAGACATTGTTTGGCCTTGTGATTTATTTATTGTCATGCCAAATGCAAGTCGAACACTCCGCCTCGTATTGAATGGAAGCTACAATGTACTTGGAAATGAAAGTTATCCTCAGAATGAAGACCCTATCTCCAATGTTAGTGCTAGTACTAATTTCCACCTCTAACACCTTTGTGTGGAATTCCTTGCATTTTAATCGAGTACCATTGCAAAATCCCTCTCAAGGATTAAGATTACACAATAAAATTATTGGAGCATTTATTTTCAAAATCAATCGATGAGGTGGATAACCACCACCAAGATTAAGACTATTTAGGTACTCTGTTGCATATAAAAAAGAACCTTCACTAGTGTTATTAACTGCAGATTCACTCAAGTACTCCTTGCTCTCCACAGGCATGGCATCCAAGGCACTACTATTGATTGTATCAACTTCAAGGTTCAAGGTGCAAGAATAGCACGCTCTCTGAAATATGATGCATAATCTACAACACTTAGAAGTCCTATATGCACCCATTTAATCAAGTCCTCCCATAGACCCTCTCTCTAATCAAGTCCTCCATAGACCCTCTCTCTAAAAGCATTTTTGGTGGAATTGACATGATACCTTCTTTTATCTCCCCCGTCCACTCCATTACCAATGTCTAAAACCCACTGTATGAATTCATGCTCTGTTAAGTTATTGCCATTTTGAAGTACCCGCATGTTTTGTGTAAGTTTCAATACTTCAGTTTATCTCCATATTTGTGAGTGACATAATGCGGCATTAACAATGTCCTGTTGTCCTCCCTTTGGAACAACTAGCAAGATTTGCCTAAAATCTCCACCAAACAATATGATCTTTCCACCAAAAAGCCGATCATTGCCCATGATGTCTCTCAATGTCCTGTCTAATGCTTCAAAGGCATATCGATGGGACATGGATGCCTCATCCCATATTATTAGCTTAGCTAGCTTCACAACATTTGCAAGCTGATTGTTAACCTTAATATTACAGGTGCTAGCCGCATATAGGTCCATTGGTATTTAAACCATGAATGAGTTGTGCGACCATTGCCTAGTAGCAAGGTTGCAATGCCATAAGATGCACATGCCCCTCCCCATGCAACCGAGAAAGCAAATAATTATAGAGAAAGGTCTTGCGAGACCCTCCTCGACCATCAAGAAAAAACACTTCACCAACACCTACATATACTACCTCCAAAATCTGATTAAACATAGCTAGTTGACAATCATTTTTAGAGTTGTTTTCATTCGTTGGTAATTAAATGTTCCTCCTGCTCAACATTAAACATTCTCTCTTCTTGTAATAATCCATTTGTAACTATGGACATAATTGATCTGTCCATAGGAGGCATTCCCTCAAACTCAACCAACCTTCGTCCATGTTAATGAAGAATGTGCTCTAAATGCAATAGAGCCTCATTCTTTGTGTGACTACTTGACAATTATTTAAATTCTCTATAGTGAATTGTAATGCATGAAATAATTGTCTGCTAAAATTTTTGATGAAAATCTTGCCCACAGAAGACCGAGATAGGCAAGCTCACAAAACACCAAAATTGTGACAAGTAGGTGTCTCAATTGCGATCCAGTTTGATGAAACATGGCCTCTTGCATACACTTAAACAATTCTTCATCACTTTCCAATAATAAACCTCTAGCTATGCATGCTCCCTTGAAACTAGGATAGACTTGCCCATAAAAAGTGCGCAAGTCATCAAAAGACTTACAACCTTTGCAAACAATAAGCAACATACATAATAAATATTGCTCGCCAGGAGATGGAGAAATGTTTTACATGTGACCAATGCTATTGCATAACTTTCTTCTAGTCCACTTCTTAAGACTTGTCTTCCAAATCGAATGGCATGGAAAGTCACTGTAAAGCAAATCTTTTGCATCATTGTTGTGTAACTCATTACATGCAAACCACTCTGTAAGGGTAGTTTTTTTGGTTCTTTCTCTATCTATTATACTTTGTAAATCATCATCATCTCAAAACATGATATTATTATGTAGGGGGAAGATGAACTTGTAATATTTGGACATCTAGCTTTTCATCATGCATATCATATTCATAAATTTGCCAACATGCTTCTAACACTGACACATAACGTGCATCCAAGTATCTGCTAATCTCAGCCACCACACCACCAGTTGAATGTTACAGTTCTCCTTGCCTTTCTACATGATTTACCACCACACCACCAGTTGAATGTTAGAGTTCTCCTTGCCTTTCTACATGATTTACCATTTGCATTCTGATTGTTGCTCTGTCATGACCCTTGTACACATATTTATACAAATCCTTAACTGTTGTGATTGTGGAGCATAGTTCAACATTGATGTGTGCCTTGTATTTCATGGAGAGTCCTGAAAGGATTAAATATCATTTTCCAACGATTATCTACCACAGTTCCTTTCACTTGTATGTTCCTGCCTTCATCTCAACGCATGTAAACATGATAGCCATTGTTATCCACACCACAATAGATTGAGAGAAGGCACGCGGATAATGATGAATACATTTCCCATCAATCATGCAAGGTGAAATGGCATTTAGTGCACCACATGGGCCATGAACATTAAATTGTCTAATAATCTCATACAACTCAAAAAACATTTCCCTATACGCATACTAATCGATCATAATGACTAATCTAAGTTGCCTTAAATTCATCTACCAAAATCAATAATATGTATGAGTGCAACAAACCTCTCTTTTGGAACTCAATCACACAAACATAACCAGCCACTTTTCCAAAAAAAATATCCTTTGTAATTGACCTCATCGTATCCTTATGTTTTTATAAAACACGAGGGTTGTCAGATCCGGTCGATCATGTGCAATATTCCCCTAGAGGCAATGCTTGAGATATTTCTGACCATTGTGGATTGCAGGTGAATGTAATGACCATTGTGGATTGCAAGTGAATGTAATGAACAGATCTGGCTTACCCCTCTCTGTTACAATTGCCATATCATCTTGGTATAACTGATACCTATATCGTGGCCCTCTTGTAAAAAGAAGATGGTAGCACAACTATATGCCCTACACTGTTGCCCAGTATAGTGCTTGCACCATCGATTACATTAACCATGTTCGCTAATCCTTGATACTCTTTTTCACACAAAGTTGTTTGATTATTACGTATCCATACAAGCCTCAATTCCTCCTTGCTACTTTATGCATCAACAATGTACTGTTTTGATCTTCCCCCACATAGAAGAAAAGCATTGGTATCATGAAGTCTAATCTGCAATCGGTATGCATAATATTATCTTTGAGTAACACATTTTGTACTTTGAATCTCTTGTAGTGATGCATGGGTATGAACACCAGCATATGGGATGTATACATGCCAACCATCCTGTCCTTGTGGAAATAAAAGAAAATATAAGAGTGGCATGTATGATCGATGCAAATTAGATTATTCTCACAAAACCATCCCGCAAAAAAAAATTGGATGTCTCGATAGCCAGCATAGGCATCATGTCCTTGCCCTGGCATGATAGCAGCAACCTCGCTAGTTGTGGGCAACAAGTATTGTCTAGAGGTAGAGCGGTCCTCACAAATTATCATCTTCAAATCTACGTGGATTACTTCTCAATACTTCCCCAACAGCTCACAATGAATGGGCATATCGATTTCATGCATGTAGCATCCTTTGCAACAATGCAAAAACATGAGGATCCAAACCATGCATGCCATCCAAACGATTTTGTAGTTCTTGCTCTGTGTCATACACATATAGCTGTGCAAAACGTGGGTGCTCTTCTTTTCCTCCATTAGGCAATAATTTTCTTAACACACGAATGATATACATTGCCATGAACTTGAAAGTTATGTATACCTCTATTGCCTAAAAACATTTTATCAATATATGAGCACCCAATGATATAAAATCTAGCGCACTGATTGTAAGCCCATATGTTCTTTCTAAATAATTTTCTTCTAGAATCATTACCATGCAATATAATTCTTAGAAACTCGGGTGGCTCCACTAATGGTAACAATGACACACGCCCTGCTTTAGAACAATTTCTTCCCACAACCTCACGTAGATTTGTTTTGTCTCATGTTTCCACAATTGAGAATGGGAAAAACTACAAAAGGGATTAAGAGATCCCAAGGAGTGAAGAGTAGGATTACAAAACAATAATGGGTAAATAGCTGGGTGTCTTATATCCTCTCTTAATGGAAATTGATGAAGAATAGAGACGTATCTCCCTCTACTTATCATCGCACCCCTGCAACTTAAAGTTTGTTCTACTGCAACTAAATGACAAGAAGCCCTGGTTGCATCTAATTGAACCCTTCTACTTCTAATTGGAGTTTCTATAACATTTATTTCCCTAGAAGTATCTCGGTGCACATTGCATTCTTGGTCAACACATTCTTGTGTTCCATATTACTCCCTCGAGAGACTAACCAATTGATGTGCTAATAAATTCCACCCTTGCTTCTATATTTCTAGTTGGCTATGTTTTTTGAAATATTGTTCTTTGTCTAGCAACATTACGTCGTGCTTTGCACATTATATTCAACTGTCTTATATCTGGGAAATATGTGCTAAATGCAAAACAATGCTCGACTCCAATACTCTATTTTTGCTCCGTCTTGTTTAAAAGCACAACTTGGTCTGAAAGTATTTGAGGTCGTTAAAATATATATATATATATATATATATATATATATTGATTTTGGTAAAACATAGAAATCTTAATATATGCTTGTCTCAAGAGAGAGAAGGCTATACAAAACTCTTGTATATCAAACTAAGAAATTATATCATACTACTTTACATAATAATGGGCCAAGTGCAAAAAGCCAAAATAGAGAAGTCTTTGTAGCATATCACGTGTGAGTCTCATGTTTCTGTCATGGGACCCTTTAATCTTCTTCAAGAAATAATTAAAAACTCATAAATTATATCAAAAATTAAAACAAAGACTTTGAATTAAATTGAAAAAATCAAATCACATAGCATTACATAAGGCAAGAGAGAAAGAATAACATCACCATCACCATCAACACAAGATTGGGTGCAATCTCTCCCCCGACGCGTGTGGCTTCTCTCCCACACGCGGTATTTAAATCATATTAATAAATTTAACCCTTGGAGCCATAAATAGCATAGCTTTTCCAAATTTGGGCTTTTTACAAAATTGAACCTTAGTCCAATGCTTTTAAAGCATTTCATAAAAAATAAACCTTGTCCAACTAAAATTGCCAGTGGGCCATGACTATATGCACATTTACACCTATACATTAATCTCGTGCCCACTTGTATATTCCATTAAACTAAATCCTACACAAATTAAATTAAACATATTTTTATAATATTATTAATTCATAAAAAATACAAATAAATATATACCTGTAATAGTCCTCCCGTTTGAGGAAGCAATTGTCCTCAATTGTGTAAAAGAAAATGCTACAATAACAAAAACAAATCTCGTGCGACACCAAAATTGGTGATGCTCGCACCATCATCAAATCACAAATAATAATAATAAATATGATATAGATAAAATCCCTTATGTGTGACACACACACATTGCTCATCACCTATTTCCGTATACATATCCCAGTATGATACATTGATAGACACAAATACAACATATATTCACCACTTGTTTCACTATGATGAGAGTATTGCTATGTACACATCATCGAGCATGGTGTGACTTACCACTTGTTACACTCCAATGAGCATGGCACATCAGTTGCATAAGCCACTTGTTTCACTTCGACCGTGTATAGTTGTCAAGCATACCGCGTGCAGTTGTCAAGCATAGTCTACTTGTTTCACTTGACCACAATACAATTGTCCAGCATGGCACTACTTGTTACACTTTAACAACATACACCTGTCAAGCATGGTCTCAAGATATGCCAATACCACTACATAATTAGTATTTAATGTGGAGTCACCCACGATACCAATACTCTAGCATGGCACACTAGTGTCCGGGCGTCCTTGTTTAACTAAAGGATGGACATTATATAACATCCTTCTTGCTTGGATAAGCAACTGACCTCAAATACTTGTTTGCTTATGCTAGCAAAGGAGATCAATTGTCATATACTATATAAATTCAAGTATGTTCCCTAACAAAATATATTGTATCAAGGACTTTTATGTGTAATAAATTCTAGTGTCCCTTACCACTAGAAATTATCCCACACAGATGTAGAGATAATTATACATCGAAATCCTTCACACAGGATTAATCTTGTGTCCCATACCACAAGATTAGTACGTAGTGAAGAATACATAAAGTATAATTCAAGATGAAAGGGCCAGTTCCTTCAAGAAGTTCTACTTTTGATGCATAAAAACTCTCCTTGAGTTTACCAAAAAGTGTTAAATAATCAAATGCAATAAATATGTTACCTCAAGAGTCTGAGTAGTCATCGTGGTATTCTTCTTCTTCATCTTCATCGATAAGTATTGTAAATGTCGAACAACCTTGTCATGAGTGATGGAGTCATTCTGAAAAAGAAATTCTAGGATTCATACATCTCGAATTAATTAGTGTCAATGTTTGAATGCGTTGAATATATACTCACATGATGTTGGAGAAGCACATCTACAAGGTAAAATGTTAGATAAACAAATATAGATTTATCTGATGCAATTAATAATCACAGATAAGAAAAATTACCTCAAGGTGTGATGAGTTGAGAATAAACAATAAAAGTGGTATTTAAATATCAAAAAAATATGAAAACTCTTGAAGTTTTGTAGATATCCTGAAAATATTTTAATCTTTGCAAAAATAATTAGATTGGAATAACAAAATTTAGGGTCTCTCTTTCTAAGCCTTGAAGGAAAGCCTTGGAGCAATTTTTGCATTTTGTGAGAGAAAAATAAAATAAAATAAAAGGATGGGATATTTAACTTAGATATTATTTTTAAAATAGGAAGTAAAAATCCTTGGAAGCTTTAGGATAACTTTTCTATTTAGAAAAAGCTTGAATGTAAACCTTTTTAGAAGGTTAAGTATAAAAGGCCTTAAAGAAAAGCAATTATATATTTTTTTGAATAGAAATTCTTTAATCCTTTCAAAGCCCACTAAGGCACATAATCGGGGCAGCACATCTCTCTTCTCGAGTAGTCCCAGCAGTCGCACGTCCAGTGCAACTCAAAAAATAAATAAATAAATAAAATTAAATATAAACCAGCCCTGCGTTCGCTATCGCCCAATAGAGAGAGAGAAAATTTAGTCTTGAGCTGATGCCGCTTACCGTCGGATGGAGAGAGAGAGAGAAGAAGCCATATATAAAAGATTTATTATTAATCTTTTAACAAAGGGTATAAAGGTTAAAAATTTTAAAATTTAAAAAACATATTTTCACTATTAGAACCGGCCTGCAGAGGTGCCAGAGGACAGCCGACTCAATTTTATTAGGAAGGAGATCGATTAGGCCACCATTACCTTGAATTTTTGAGGGAGAGGATTAATATTTATTCCTAATTAATCTCCAATTAATCCAATTATGACCGTGAGAAAAAGGATTTGATTTTTAAACCATAAATTGATTTTGAGAAACTCTTAGATCCGTCCATTATAGAAATCAGACACCTCCATGCTCCTCTCCTTGCTCTTTCAATCCGTACTGACAGACTATGAAGAGGATTAGTGTTGAGGAAGGTGGTTTTGTGGTTTTGAAAAACCCACTAATGGTTTTCCACCTAGTTTTACCCTTTGGGAAACCCACTAATGGTTTTTCACTTAGTTTTACCCTTTGAGCAATAGATTGATGGAGATTGGTTACCCAATAATTAAAACAAGCCTTATTTGAACCATGCGTAACATAAATCCATAAACGTGTTCTTCTTCAATTTCAATTCAAAAAATTATCATTCTTCAATTTTAATTCAAAAAATTATCAAAATCACCTCTGTTTCTGTCTCTTTCACCTCTTTGTCCACAAGTTTTTGACCGCCTTCAAGAAGATTAAACCAAAGCTCTGATACCACAAGTTTTTGACCGCCTTCAAGAAGATTAAATTAAACCAAAGCTCTGATACCACTATCATGGGACCCTTTAATCTTCTTGAAGAAATAATTAAAAACTCATAAATTATATCAAAAATTAAAACATAGACTTTGAATTAAATTAAAATTCCAATCACATAGCATAACGTTAATAAGGCAAGAGAGAAAGAGTAACATCACCATCAACACAAGATTGGGTGCAATCTCTCCCCCGACGTGTGTGGCTCCACTCCCACACTGCGGTATTTAAATCATGTTAATAAATTTAGCCCTTGGAGCCATAAATAGTATAGTTTTTCTAAATTTGGACTTTTTGCAAAATTGAACCTTAGTCTAATGCTTTTAAAGCATTTCATCAAAAATAAACCTTACCCAACTAAAATTGCTAGTGGGCCTTGTTACATAAAATGACTATGTGCACATTTACACCTATACTTTGATCTCGTGCCCACTTATATATTCCATTAAACTGAATCCTACACAAATTACATTAAACTTATTTCTGTAACATTATTAATTCATAAAAAATATGAATAAATATATACCTATAACAGTTTCCACAATTGAGCATGGAAAAAACTAAAAAAGTGTTCAAAATATCCTAGGGAGGAAAGAGTAGGAGTACAAAACTCTAATGGGTACATAGCCGGGTGTCCTATATCCTCTCTTAAGAGAAAGAAACAAATACCAAAGAGGTATAAAAAGCCAAAATAGAGAAGTTTTTATAGCATATCATGTGCGAGGCATTGCTGGACGATCCAACTTGCTACTCATTCTGGTCATAATAGCGTTTAGCCTGTTTAAACTGACTTTAAGAGTTGACACCTCGGTGCACAATAGGGTAACTTTCTCCTTTAACACTAGTTCTCTAATTGGACACTTTAGTGTCCTGAGGACACTTTAGTGTCCTGTTTCTCACCAAAACTTTGGAATTTTTTGGAGAACCTAGAAACAACATTTCTACACCTTTTTTCAATCATAGGTCGATTAAAAGTCAAAAAATAAAGGAGATTTTTCATGATGTCAAAACACAAGCTATATTAGAAATTTGACAAAAAACTCTAACTTGAAATTTTCATTGAAATTTGAAGCTGTTTTGTCAAAAATCCCATAAAATGCCTATAACTTCTTGAATAAATCATATTTTTCATGTTTGTAAAAGTCAATTAGTAGAACTTGGGGTTTCAAAACAACATAATCTTCTTTAGGTCCTAGTTCCTAAGCTACTTGTGAACTATAACAAAAATCTCATAATTACCAAGATGCTGAAAAAGAGAAAAATTTTGGCCTTCCAAAGATACTTCCATAAAACTAGGGTTATGTTAGTGCAAATTGGCAATCGAAAATGATTATATAGTTCAAAACCAAGTTAATACATATTTTTTGGGGTCCCAAGCTCAAGTAAATCTTGCTACTTGAGCGTTATCTTAGTTTTTCAATCGTGCTACATTTTTCAAAATTTCTAAATTCTCTCTCAACAACCATAAAACAAAGGTTTTAGGTGCCCAAATTATGTTTGTACAATGTACCTTAGCGGAATTATTCTATACAGACAAAATGTTACAAGTTTACTAAGGAATGTAATGCGTATGACTCAAGAATCTAAATCCAGAATTTTTGTTGTGTGCAGTTTTGACATTTTGAAACAATTAATATTTGTAGCTTACTAAGGGGCTTTTACATATAACTTTAAGATCTCAATGGATGATAGAGTAAGCATTGTATCACCTTAAAAAACTTGCAAACACATTAAAACCATGTATTGGTTTGGATACAAATGGATGCTAAAAAGTGGTGTATCAAACACACACAACTTCGTATTATTTTAGACACTCTCAATTGAATTTTATTTCATGTGAAACTTGGCAAAATCTTTGACACAAATATGAAATAAGTACTTGGAATTTTTCACGGGGCTTAGTGATTTTTTTCTCTAAGCTTATAAGGCGGTTTTCTCAAACCTGAGTTGCAGTCTCATGCAAGTCCTATTTATGGGTGTAATTCCTTATCGTGCCAGCATCCAAATTGCAAGGTTACATTTTTTAAAGACACACTAGGTCACATATTCAAACTCCTCAAGAGGGATTTTGAATATGTCTTTCTTCCTAGCGCAAGTAGCATTTTATTTGCATCGTCCGAAAAAAGGACACTTAAGTCACGTCCTTTTTTGGTACCAAACTAGTGTTAAGGAGTTAACTTGTAACCTGTTACACACGATCGAGCCTTCATTTCTCCCGCACATAAGATGTTGCATGTACCTATACATGTCCCTTACATGATGTTCTATTTGAGAAGTGTTGGCAATGAGAGTTCTAGAGGACATTTCCATATCCTCTCTCAATGTCCTCGTACTATCCCTTACATCATGTTCTATCTGAGCTATGCTGTGGCAACAATGAGAGTTTTGGAGGACATTTCCATGTTCTCTCTCAATGTTCTTCTACCATTTGGCTCCATATATAGTTTAAATATCTATGGATCTGGATCCATAGATATCTTGTGTTTACGACATGTGTATATAACACCATATTGGGGAATATGGGAATTTCCCACAAGTTTGGGACACGTGGTCAAAAGTTTGGATTAACCATAACTTGAACACCACTAATCCAAAATGAGCGCTTTATAGCTCTTTAGATTCCATTTTTCAAGCGCTTTCCAACGATAGGTCATATGATAGGGTTTTGAGAAACTTACAAACATGTTATCCATGTCCCCTTTTTTAAGTATTCAAAAATGGGAATTGGGAAATTCCCAAATTCACTAATATGGTGTTATATTCAGTGCGCTTGCACATCTCTTGAATTGACCTCACATGCTTTGCGATATTACCATTTTGTTTGGAAAGTAAGAGGCACTTAAGCGGATCTCTTGAATTGACCTCACATGCTTTGCGATATTACCATTTTGTTTGGAAAGTAAGAGGCACTTAAGCGGCTGCTTCGTGGCACGCCTTACAACCACCCCTTTGCAAGTTGTTTAAATGCACAGAGACTATGGCATTCTCGTTGGGGATGCGAGTACAATATGAGGAATGACACCTTCGCGTTGGGGATGCAAGTACAATATTAGGCATTCTCATTGGGGATGCGAGTACAATATTAGGACAATATTCTCGTTGGGGATGCGAGTACAATATTAGGAATAACACCTTCTTCATTTGGAATAACTTTGTTGTTTTTAGAAGAAGTCATCTCCTTAACTATGCCACACGTAAAATTTATTTATTTAAAACATCCCAAAACATTTATTTATTTAAAACAAAACTAAAAAAAGTTATATTCTCTCTCTCTCTCTCTCTCTCTCTCTCTCTCTCTCTCTCCCTATTATGTATTTATTTAAAATAAAAATATAGACATTTCTTTAGAAATAAAACATTTCTTTATAAATGTATATGTCTATGTGTATATATATATATATCTTTTAATTCTATTACTAACACGTGATATTCTACATTCTATATGTTTATTATATATATATATTTTTATATAAATGAATAAATATATGCATTATTAGACAAAAAACTTACATTCATTATATACATATATATATACATACCGACATATATATATACATACCGACATACATACATACATATACATATACATATATATGTGTGTGTGTGTGTATACATGTATACATGTATACATGCATATACTATACTATACTATACATACATACATACATATATATATATATATATGCATACATACTTACATAAATACATACACACACACACACTGTAAGATTCCTCCCTCCAACTTTTGATGATGTAAAGATGAACCCGTATATACCATGGGTATAACTGTAGCTCTATACTGACAATATATACGAATAAATCTAAGACCTTGAAGTTATGAGCAGAAATGCTCTGTCCAGATGATGATTTGATTTTTCGAATGCTGGTTGATATGATTTTATAATTCTGGTTGAAATTTGATGGGTTGATTTGGATTCTGATTGAAAGATGATGATTTTTGAATTCTGGTTAAAAAAAGATGAGTTGAATAAGTCATGATAATGATGAATGGAGAGAATTCCAGTGATGATGTTAGTAACTTGGAAGATGATCAAGACTTTTAGTAGAAGATCACTATAAGATTAGTGGATCGTGCCCGACAAATTGTTCACAGCTTGACCTTTGGCCCAGTGGACCAAATTATGGAATGATGAATCGAGAACCTATATAATTGAAATTCCTGCGAGGAATGTTTAGATGTTAATTTTACTAGTCTGATGGACCATTATTGTGTTAAGGATATGAATGATTTGTTTTCTGATAATGAGTTGTGTATATTTCTTCTTATAGAAAAGATCTTATCCCAGGATTTTGAGAAGGTCAAACTTTAAGGAAACCTAGAATGAGTTGGATCTAAAGTTTAACTCCTTTTGGATTCGAATTATAAATAAAGTGGTCTTTTCACTTGAGCGTCTTGGTTAAGTTGGAAAAAAGAGACTTCAAAGAATTTTTTGTTTTGGCAGAATCATGAGACGTGCACATCATGGTAGACAGCCAAATCCTCATATGGATGAGGATAAGCTTGACCCTGACGTTCATAAATCTCTACACAGATCTCAGCCAGGTCCCTTCAAGGGTGAAGGGGAACACTTAGGTGAGACCGTAGAAAAGTGGATCGAAGCTATGGAGGAGTACTTCGATGTCACAGGTTATAAGGATAAAAGTAAGGTGGCTCTTGCCAAGCTGAAGATCGTAGAGACAGCCATAGTAGTGTGGAGGACAAACCGCTTCGATCAGAACACCCTCATCATTTCTCATCATTCCACATCATTTCTCATCATTTCATGTCATTTCACGTTATTTCACGTCACTCCTCTCATTCCACATTATTTCACATCATTCTATATCATTCCACACTATTCCACATCATTCCATGTCATTTCACATTATTCCACATCATTCAACATCATTCAACATCATTCCTTGATCTAGTTATCAGAATTTTAGTTCCACAATCAACCAAGTTAAGAGTACAGTTCCTCTACTTTTCATACTGACAGAACTTTCTAAGTCTCGGCCATTACTTGGCTTAGTTAAAGACAACTTTATTCTCGACTTAACTCAATTAATTTTGAATTTTTGTTCACTTTTGGATCCTTGATCCTTTCAAGAATTCTAGAATCCTTTTTTAGGGAATCTCGAAATAAGTCAGTCATAAGTATTTACATTCATCCAACTAAGCATGTTTCTGGTCTTTTTCTGGGAAATCCTTTTCTCGTTCAGAATGTACTTAAGATGCTATATTTCGAGGATCTAAACATATACTTCATAATTCCAGAAGTTAAATATGTTTGTGATTCCTCTTTCTGATTAAAAATTTATCCATGTTTTCTCATTCCTATGAATATTTTCACATTCTTTTCTCAATTTCTCCAAAATAAAATATACTCAATATTCCTCTTTTTGAATAAAAGATTTATGCATACATCCTATGGGATTTACAAAATCAATTAACCCATAATTCCTCTTTCAGCATAAAATATTTATGCACACATACTATCTCATTTTTATCTAAATGAATTATATTCATAATCCCATTTAAAAATTAGAGAAGAATTGTAAGATTCCTCCCTCTAGCGTTTGAGGTGTAAGAACCTCCCCTTCTGTTCTTGTAATTTTTTTCCTCTGAAATAGAAGAAAGATCTTGTTTTACCCTATTTTGCCCTAGAGAGAGAAAATGTCTAGAGAGAGTTAATCCTAAATTGAGATATCTTTGGATATAAAAATCTTCCTAGTGTTTAAAATGGATTCCCCTGAAACAAAAGTTCAAAATGAACTTTCCAATGTACATTAGGAATTAATTGAAAATATTATAAAGGACCTTAGTCTAAGGGTCTACATTTTCAGAAATTTTTAGATTATGGTCTTATTAAGGTTCCAATGGGCGAATCGGATTGATCCAAGTGTTGGGATGAGATAAATCCAAAAGAATAAAAGCAAATACCCAAAAATGAGTAAATGCTCACATAAGATGAAGAGTTGAGTGAGTACAAGGTTTATTAGTTAAAAATTATGAGATATTACTAAAACAAATGAGATATTTTGGAATAATGATGCATTTTTGACACCTTGGTGAAGGAAAGGGCAGGTCTTGAGGTAGGCGCCTCTTTCACATGTGTGGAAGGGTTTTTAATTCAAAAACATTGTGATATTTTTATCTCTCCTCTCTCCTGGATCAAACCAAATAAAAGATCAAAATATCTCTCTCTACGACCTAGGCCCTCTACAAAAAAATCTCATCTATTTCCATACATTGTGTAAGGTGAGGTAATTTCATTACTTTCCAAATCGTGTTGACCTCCTCTTGCTCATTCCATTTCCTATCTTTGGAATTATCCAGAACGCAGCAGGGTAGTACTTTCCTGTGCGTATCATTTTCAAAAGTGTGCTTTCAAGTGATGTACCTAGCTTGTTAGATACATAGTTGTCCATAAAGATTAACAGGAGACAAACAAAATTTGTTTTTAAGATCAGCCTGTCCGCACAGTGCGTAAAGTTGTCTGCCTCTAGTTATTTCTTCTGCTGATACATTGCACGAGAAGAATTTGAAGTGTGCCTTGTGAAGATCTTTCATGCAATAACCGACAATGCCTTCGAATGTGTGCATTCGAATCTGTCGTAGCCCTTTGCACATGACTATGGCTCCTTCTAGTTTAGAGAACTCCCATCCTAGGTATCGTCTGATGGTTTTACCAATACTAATGAGTGAAGGAGCCATGACCATTCCATGATAGAGAAACTTACCCAGTGCAGGCCATCATCATACAGAAATTGCCACAGTTCAATTGATAGGGAAATTAGCTTTTTTAAATAATCAAAAAAACACAGCGAGTTACCACCATCACACAGCAGAGCAAGTTACAACCATTCCACAAGAGATGTGTTCAGAGCACCCGTCTTTGGCTGCATGAGATGGAACAACAAAAATCCAGTAGTCAATAGCATTGGTCAAACAGAGGGAGCATTCAGGACAGTGGCACATGAACAGATGAGCGAGGATAGCAAATGAGCAGACGACGAGCTTGGCAAACGAAGAGACGAGCATGGCAAATGAGACGAGCACATCAAGTTACCACCATTCCAATCAGAGGAGCCTTCTTTCGCCTGCTGGCAAGATGAGATGGAACAAAGTCCAGCAGTCAGCACGAGGCATGATGGCACACGAACAGACAAACGAGGGTGTATATATTATGAGCAAAGGGAAGCATGGCAAACGAAGAGACAAGCAATGAGAGGAGCACACTCCATGCAAAACTTGGCACGATGAGATGGAAGGACGAGCCGAACAGATGAGTGAGGGTGTATATATTACGAGCAGACGTGGAGCATGGCAAACGAAGAGACAAGCAATGAGAGGAGCACACTCCATGCAAAATTTGGCAAGATGAGATGGAAGGACGAGCCGAACAGACGAGTGAGGGTATATATATTACGAGCAGACGGCGAGCATGGTAAACGAAGAGACGAGCAATGAGAGGAGCACACTCCATGCAAAATTTAACTCTGCATGTACTGACACGTGCGCGTGCGAGCACGTGAATCAGCACATGTATTAGGTGGCCTTACAAAAGAAAATCAAGCGACACGTTGAGAAATTAATTCCATGCATCCAAAAAAAGATTTTGGGTCCATATTGAGACTAAAAAAGGACCGCTTACTATGTTTAGAAGCATGCGAAATCCTTCGAGGATCATATGGAGTATTGGAATACCCTTTGATGTAAGCTTTTAGATTGAGATAGAATGGAGGTCCACAGCCTACAGGGGATCCCAAGTCGCCGTTAAAGAGGCCACATGCATGCTTCCAATTAAAAGCAGACAAGGAGTTCAGACTGCAGCAGGTGATGGATCAGAGGTTGGCCTGCACGCAGTAATTTACGTTCTGACATGGAGCACTGGAATGGTTCAATTCAACCGACCGAGCCGAATCAGAGTATGCGAATTGTGAGAAAACCAACGGCTACGACATCGACAACTCTGGCCAGACAATCAAACACTCCAGCGCGGACTGTAAACAGCTAATTAGTTAATTCACAATTATCGTTAAATGTTGATTATGTAAAGTAAGGTTCTACCTCCCAGCACCGTTAATAATTACATGATTCACATCTAACAATATCCAGTTAATAACACCGTTAATAATATCCAGTTATGTTTTGAACAATGGTCCTCTAACAGTTCGTTAATGATAATATATATTGGTATATGACATGGGGGCAACACGTTAACATGCCAAGAGATGGGTACTTGATTTTTTGAGTTTAATTTCTATATGAACGGGCAAATTTGTTTTTATCATGGGTATACATTCATGCTTTTTATCGTGGCATTAAATAATTAATGTGTGACCTTAATTAATTATTTTGTGGGCATTAATTATTTAATGTGTGACCTTAGATTCCCAAGCATCCCGATGTCCCGCCCCTTCATGACAGAGAGAGATTGATTGAGAATGTGCACACATACCTCTCTTTGTCTTGCAATTAACATGCAAACCTCTAATGACATAAAGAGACAGATAAAAAATGTGCACACTTCACCACTGTAGGTAGGACTGGAGAGAGACGTGCGAAAAAGAGAGAGGGAGATTGTGCTCTCCTCCTCCTGGACCTATGCGAGAGAGAGAGAGAGAGAGATTGTGCTGCACAGTAATGGCTGGCCCTCTTCAGACCTACTCTCCTAATCGAAATTATGCTCTCCTAATCAAAATTACCC
This sequence comes from Cibotium barometz, assembly GCF_041138505.1. NCBI lineage: Eukaryota > Viridiplantae > Streptophyta > Polypodiopsida > Cyatheales > Cibotiaceae > Cibotium > Cibotium barometz. Next base: position 30,722,754 of record NC_141095.1, on the reverse strand, counting down.
CAACTCATCGACTCATGTACGAAGACACATACATGTTCAAACAACTTATGGATTCATCGATGCTAGGAAAAGAAACTTCATTTGAACGCGGACACGTGTAACATTTGCATGCATTTTTTTGCATGTATTTTGTTATTTGTGGTTGTCGTCGTCTGTCTTTCCCGTCTTCTTGAACCTGTGGTCGGGTTAGTATGGCCAATTTCATCGCCGACTTCTGCGATGGTTTGGCGTGCTTCTTCATGAACTTCTACGATGGTATGCCCGATTTCATCGCCTCATCTGTGATGGTATGCTCCTCCTCGTTTGTCTTTCTCGTCTTCTGGAACCTGTGCTCGGGTTTGTATGGCCAACTTCTACGATGTTATGGCCGACTTCTGTGATCTTATTACCGATTCTGGCATGGTATGGGATGGCGATGTGCTTTTTGTGGATGGAGTTATGGAGCGAGTCGTCAGGTGGTTCCTTTCGTTGTTTTTCTGGAGAGTTCATCGGCGTTTTGCCTGGTTGTGGCTCTTCTAGAATGGTATGGGCAGCTGTTTATCCTCACATCCTTTTGGACTTGCACGTTAGGTTTCTTCTACCTGTTTAATGAATTGTCTGTTGTTAGTCTTTTCGGTGCATCTGTTTCCCAGCTATCTAATGTACGCTCTGTTAGTCTTTTCGGTGCATCTTTTCCTTATCAATGTTTTTCTGTTCGATTCTCTTAATTTTATTCTGCAAAATGGCTCCTAAAAGGAAACCGTCCCTTCTGTTAGTCTTTTCGGTGCATCTGTTTCCCAGCTATCTAATGTACGCTCTGTTAGTCTTTTCGGTGCATCTTTTCCTTATCAATGTTTTTCTGTTCGATTCTCGTAATTTTATTCTGCAAAATGGCTCCTAAAAGGAAACCGTCCCTTTTGTAAATTAGGCTTTCTGTTTGATGTATCGTCAGACTTATGTTTTGCTCTCAAATGTACATGTTTCTTTTATATATGATGTATATAGTTTACTTTTGTGAAATTATATTAATTAAATTTCTTTTCAATGCCGCTACTAACTTTCATCAAAAAGTATTTGACTAAAATTTGTCAAAGGTCTTTTCACTCCCTCTAAACCTTTGAACCTTAATACATCTTTATTCTTTTGCACTGAAAATTGAATAAGCAACCCCAACAAAAATTAACTAATAGTGAAAGAGTAAATAAGCACCCCCCAACATATCATATAGGAAAATGCTCAATAACTCTCTCTCTCTCTCTCTCTCTCTCTCTCTCTCTCTCTCTCTCACACACACACACACACACACACACACACACACACAAGTGTGCGTAAATTTGGAGTAAAAAGTTTCTATCCTCAATCCTAATCTCGCCATAATCATAAGCTAGTCTCTCTCTCTCTCTCTCTCTCTCTCTCTCTCACCTCACATTGAAAAACAAAATATATCTACAATGATCTAATTTGCTCTATAATATATGACTTATATAGTAACTGGCATGTCGATGCTAGTATAATGAGTATCATGAGTGGTTGTTTTTTTTTAAGTTTTAATTAACATTGTTAAAATAAACATCAAATTATTTAATAAGAGAAGATAGATAATATATCTAAATGCACATGTCTTATCTTAAGAAAATCATGATTAAAGTTTACAAAAAGAGACAATATGTACTTGTTCTCTGAAGATCCAAAAAATCTTAAGAACTTTAAACAAAAAAGGAGAGATCACATTTATAGGAATGCCTTCATAGATGGACAAGTACTTGTTCTTTGAAGGTCCAAAAATCTTAAGAACTTTAAACACAAGAAGGAGAAATTACATATATAGGAATGCCTTCAAAGATGGATAAGTGTTTGTCCTTTAAAGATCCAAAAAATCTTATGAGCTTTAAACACAAAAAGGTGAAGCTACATTTATACATAGATGGACAAGATACAAATGAGAAACGATACAAGGTTTGGCTTATTTTTAATAAAACTTATATTGACTTTTTTCAATAATACTTTTTTATGTAAATATTTATGAAAGATGGTTCACCACTCACATCATTTTATATGATGTATTTCCTTTAATTTGAAAGTTTTACATGATAGTGAGAGAGACATTATGATTTTTCTCTTGATGTAGTTGAGTGGTTGAAGGAGACGGTAGAAGTTATGACTATGTACCCCCCCACCCCCCCCCCCCCCACCACCACACCCAAACCTTTTGATGCTCAAGGTAAATTGCAATCCATATTCTTTTGAAATAGTATGACTTTATATCGTTTCATTCTTCACACTTTACACAAAGCTTGTCTTTGCATAGTTATTTTCTCTCGAAAAACACAAATATTGAGAGGGTGGGAGAGCCCATGAAAAGATTTTAAGGATAGAGATAGTTAATCATACCTATTTTCAAGAGTCACTCTACATAATGTTTCTAGCTTTGAAGTGACATTTTGATGAGATAGAAAACTCATTAACAACATTTAATCATGCATCACCTTTTTTTATACTTATTTAAGAATTTCAATACATTTAAAATGTATAAAACTAACCCTATAAATAACATTTAGAACTTGAATGCATTCAGAAATGTATAAAACTATCCATATGCATAACATTTGGGATTGTTGCAAGGTACTCTTGGATGTCGTTTCTCAAAAAAATGGTGTCTCCAACATGCATGATCATAGGTCACATGTGAAGGTGTAATGCACATCTCTAAATATCCTCTACAACCAATCATTATCTCGAGAACAATCCCTCTAGTCTAACTTTTAGCAATCAAGACAACAACATCCAAAATACACTCATTGAGTGCCCATTGAGTGAAAATTCTTCAAAGACCTTGACTTGTAATATAGGCTATTCATGGTGATGATTCTGGTCAAAAGACTTTAATACTTTAAATTGTAGAACAATAATAGTTACATACTTCAAGTTACATCTTTAATAGGAAGTTTGAAAAGTTTTCTTAATAATAACAAGACCGATGATCAAAAATTCTAAAGATACTAAGTAAGAAAACAACATAAAGCCAGTATGGGTCCATTGTTATGACTTGTGAGGTTTTTTAATAGCTCACTTTTTCCATTCCCACTTGCATTGACCAAGCTTATGAACTTTTTGCTCAAGAAAAATAGATTGGTTATGATATATAATGCTTGTTGTGCAACGAAATAAATCATCTCCAAATGGAAACACTTAATGGAGTTCCTATTATTAGCAATACGGTCATGTCAAAAGATGGCTACTCAATTTTTAGTTTGAAAGCGCATTATCAATATTTATGTTTTTGGTGCATTTGAATAAAACAAATAAATTTGTGCATTTGAATGAAACAAATAAATTTTTAACTTAATTTTGGGATTTGAATGTTAAGGATTAAGTATTCAAAAAAAATAAAAGAGAGTTGTGATTTTTATTTTAATGCACATTTTGGATTTGCATGTGATATGATCAAGGGTATGATAGGTGGTATTAGTACCATATAAAAGCTATAAAATGGTGCTTTATTGCTTGTGTGAACCCTTACTAAAGGCCTCTTAGTTGTCGATGCTAACCACTCCGTTATCTTTGTCTCTTTTAACCATGGGCATGTTAGAAGGTTGAATTCACATTAAAGAATTGTAATATGTTATTTTACGTGCACGATCGCCACTTGTATATGAAAGGTGCGCCACAGGATCGCTTAAATAAGAGTACCACAATGAGTATAAGGTTTATACTAGTGTAAGCGATCTAGGAGGCCCTAATTTTTAGCTTTAGTCCCCTAAATGGTGTAAACCCTAAAAACAAGGAGATGAGGCAAAATGTAACCCCAACCCCTCACTCTCTTTTGTATTCTTTTTTGCTAAGAAATTGAGTGCTCTTCTTGTCTACTCTCTTCTTCTCGCCTATCACATGCCTTACTTGATTTGATCTCTAGTGTGCTTGTGTATGTGCATAGGTAACCCCAACGCCCTTACATTTGATGAGTTGGTTACATTGCTCTTACAAGAAGAGAAATCTATGTAAAACCAAACTAGTATATGTGTGGAATATCATGCATTCCGTGCTAGTCAAAAAGGTAACGGCGGCAAAGCCTTTTTGAGGGGGGTGTCTATAAGGGAAAGGTGGAATTGGGCCACTCTTCTTTCAACGATGCAGAGAAGGGAGGTGATATCCTAAGAAGAAAGGTAAATGCAACTATTAATATAAGCTAGGGCATTATATCAATGAATGTAGAAAAAGGTTAGAGAAGGAGAAGACAAAAGATTCAAGCATGATTGTGGCTTAGGCATTAACACTAAGTGCTAAAAAATAAGGAGTCATGGAACTATGCAAAGTATGATTGGCCATTCATTGTACACTACATAGTTATGACCATGATGTCCATGATGTATACATATCAGTGAGATAAATCATTATGTCTCAAATTTTGATAATGATGCTAGCAAGAAGATAACTTCTCAATGTGATTTTTTTTCATTCTTTAGATTTTATCCTTAAGGTGGCATAGTCACATGTGCAAACCACTCCTCATATCCAGTGATGAAAGGCATTGGTAAGACTATTCTCACTACTATAAATGGTGGGAAAATCACTCTATTAGAAGTCGTATTTGTTCCAAGCATGAAACAAAACTTGTTATTAGGAGAGACCTAGTGGTCAAATTTTATGATGACAAGTGTACAGTTCATGACTGGAGTGATGGATACATCATTATGGTAACTAGTACTCTAGGCCATGGGCTTTATAAGTTAGATATATATATGAGAGATTAGAACATAATGCTTGTTCAATTACTACCACATGTGCTATGAGAGTGATGTGGAATACCTTCTTTGGTCACTTGAATTTTTACACTTTGTTATGTCGTAAAAGATAAGATATGGTATCTGTTAACCTATGATGGACATTGAGACGTACTATGTTTTATGTCATTAATTTAAATATTCTGAGTCATGGGCCGGGCTTGTCAGCACCATATGTTAAGGATGAAGGGATTGGGTGATCGCCGATGAGAGGCGCACCTTGAATATCAGTAGGATAAGGGTTAGGGTCGGCGCTGGCCATGTATGGGCGCCCAAGTGTGAACGGCCAAGTCACCTATAAGAGTCAAATGTAACCCTAAAATCCTCATTGTCATGTGTTGTGAATACAAGAGTGCTCTTGCCTTATCTCTTTGGTTTCCTTCTCCTGCGTGTGTGTGAGAGAGAGAGAGAGTGAGAGAGCGATCGAGCACTGTGTAGTGGCACGGCGACGGAGAGGTGGTAGAGCGGCGAGACGGCGGCTCCTTCTTCACTGCGACGCGGGAATCCTTCAAGGCGGCGGTTGAGCGGTGAGTGACACACCCTTTGCATTCTGTTGAGCTTCCTTCCCTTGTTGTATGCTTGCAGCCATTTGTGGCTCGCATACGGTGTCCGACAAGTCCCCAGCTACGACTTGTGCGGCAAAAGCGCACATTTTTGGCGCCGCTGCCGGGGAGTTGCCCTGCACCAAGCTCCAGTTTGCAGCTCGGCTGTTGCGTGAAGTTCAATCTACACTGTAAGAAAGCAACTGTGTGTTTGTTGTTGAGGTGTTTCTGTGTTTTGCAATCTGTTTCTGCAATTTGTCTTTTGCATTTCTGTTTCTTTTGTTATTTCTCCGCTCCGCGTGTGGGCGTGCATTCTGTTATCTGGTTTTCTGCGTGTGAGGGAGGATTTCTGAATCCCCAGATCTGTGCTGTGTGCGAACTGCGCCGCGGCCAAGGCTGAACCCTAAAGAAACCCTAGAAAACTTATCTAAAAAAAATAGAAAATAAAAATTTAAAAAAATAAAAAAAAATAAAAAAAATTAAATTTTATTTCTAAAGAAGAAACCAAACGTGTGAAGAGGAAAGATTTTTCAATTGGAAAAAAAAATTTGAAAAGAAAAAACCCCCAATTGACCCACGACCCCGGCCCCGGCCTCGGTCTTTTGATATATATATATAGGAGAGTGAGCCTCCATAGCTTTCTTTCAAGTGAGAGCTTATGGGAAGTCGTGCCCTATATGTAGCCCACTCCCCAAGGAGTAAAGTGAGCATGTGGGATAAAGCCCTCACCCTTTCCTCCACAAGCAAATAGGCTTTTGTCCCTTCCCCCCAAGGGAAACGGACTGTTTTGAGGACTACATGAGCTCTAGATAGGCGAACACGGTGCTGTAAAGCACACTAGGACCCTTTGAACGATACGCTCGTTTCGAGCTATCACACGTCCTAGTCCAAGTTCGACCGTAAGTAAGGGGGTCAAAAACGAGTTAAAAACAATCTAAAAACAAGTAAAAACGGGGTGCGAAACACCTAAGAAACCACTTGTGTGAGTTTCAAGGGTAGTTACCAACGCACGTAGGGTACCCATGTCACATGCATCTACGTTCTGGTCGAGTGCTAGAGTCTGAGCCACTAGAAAGCGTTTTAGTCTACGCAGGCTCACACCATCCCTCCACGTTAGCATCTTGGCCTTCGGCTGGAACCCAAGGGAGTGCAACCCAAGATCCACGAATAGTGGATAGTGACTCGTCCTCTGAATCAGAAGCCATGGAAGGGCACCCTACCAAGAATCTTGAGGAGACAAGCCAAAACATGCCAGTGTGGGCCCCACAACCTGGATCTAGCATGCTTAGTCATCTAATAGAGACCTTTAGTAGAGCTACATGCTCTGAGCATGCGACAAGCGAAGTAAATGAGGAAGGAGGGGTAGTAGATTCGCCATTCACATCTTATGTGGACCCTACTCTCCCAAAGAGTATCCATGTGGATATTCTACCCACTTCGTTTAATGAGGGCCCTACGGAGCTACCACATTCCGATGCTCTTCCTAAAGTAGAGGTCCCTAGAAGCCAACCCTTAAGAAGTGACATTGCGTCCACTTCAAGAGAACCGTTTGGCACACCAAGTCTGGATGGGATATTTCTCAATGAAAATTGGGAATATGATCTACACACAGAGACTCTAACGGACCTATACACGGGTTACACATACCATGTGGGTTGGTTAGAAGTCCTACGATCTACATCTAGCGCCACTAATCTCGAAGAGCAACAGCAAATGATATGTGAGGTTATTCATAGAATTATCCAAATTGAGAGGCAAAATAGGGGAGTGAACTTAGTTTCCACTGGCCCTATGAGATTTTTGGATACGGGCAAGGCCAAACAACCAACCCTATCACAATTGGAGACTCCCTCGGTGAGTCCCATAGACCCTTCGTATGTTGTTTCGCCTGGAGTCTCAATGCAGGTTGAGCCCACGAGCAGTAACTTTAGCTTTCCAACCTTGGCTCAACTTTCCATTAAGGAATCCACAATGCCTACCCCAATGATGAGCATGACAGAAAGCGCACCTGTTACCACTGTAGTTAGTACGACACCGCTACTTAGTGGAACAGTACCTACAACAGTGCGTGCCAGTGCCTCTCGACCCTATGTACCTATCGCTACTCATGTTCATGTAGCTCCTACGCCTCTTAGTATGCCAATGGCGTATGCTCCACGACCGCCTTATCACAACCCTTATCCGAGAGGAGCTAGGCCTAGCCACATATCATATCCTACGTCATTTGCCAACATACTCAGACCAACGCCAACTCCTATCAGCCAGGCTATCCCAGAAGTGCCTCCACCAGCTATGCCTGCTCACCTAGGTGATCTCGCAGCGTTTGCTCAGACGATCGGACGATCTATTGAGGAAAACATGAGGGGCATGCCTGAGAGAGAACCTAGAAGCAAGGCAGTACAAGTGGCTAAGCTCACTCAAAACTTCAGTGGTAACGAGGACGTTAGGAAGCACATTGAAGTCTTTGAACACGTGTGTGATTCCTTGGAAGAGCACAATGAGCTGCATAAGTGTAAAGCTTTAGGCTTAACCTTGAGTGGGAAGGCCGGAGATTGGTATTGAACCTTAAGGGTTGAAGAGCGCACTCACTACCCCACTCTCAAGAGATTGTTCTTGAAAGAATACATACGTGAGGGTGTGCTTTGGGGAGTAGCATCTCAACTCCAAAAAGCTGAACGCGAGGAAGGGGAGTCAGTGAGAGACTTTATAAGTCGATTGAAGCATCTAAATTCTCGCTGCACTCCCGATGAACGCTTCAATAACAACCAACTTCTAGATAGATTCATCCGAGGATTGCGCCACAAGGACATTTACAATGGCCTAGTCATTAGAGGTCTTATAACGTGGGAAGCAGTCACTGCCAATGCAATCCAGTTAGAAGACAACTTGATGATTGCAGGTAAAAAGGTGACTTTGGAGACAAAAACCGTTAGTTCGCAAGTATCTGGGCACGAGCCAATGACGGTGAAACCTATTGCCAAGGAGCCCAAGATATCTGAAATGTCTGTGACCGACCTTACTAAGGCTCTCCAAGAATACTTTAGGGGTAATCGAGCTCCTCAGAATAGCCATATGTACCCAAGGAGAGAGCAACAATGGTGTTCGGTGTGCTTAGGACCACATAGCACGAGTGAATGTCCCACATTCAGAGTCAAATTCAGTGGGAATTGCAATGCATGTGGTAAGTATGGCCATCAATCTAAAGATTGCCTAGTACTTAAGCGAATGTTGGCAAATCAGGCACCACTAGCCTGGTCAAACACACCTCAAGTACCCGCGCTGATGCCTGCACAACCTGTCGAGCAACCGTCACAGCACATAGTTCCAAGGAATCCGAATGTAGTCCAGTCTGTGCCGTTACCACCGCCAGTGCTAGGACCACAACCTCCACATCCAAGGATTACCCCAATAAACCAAATGGGTTGTGAGTCACATAGTGCGTGTGGGGATTATGAAGAGGAGATAGACCCCACCGCTCCATACGGGATTGATACGTTTGAAATGATTCCCCAATACTACATGGAGGATCATTTCGGGCAAGTCAAGCCTGTATATCAAGCGGCTGCTCTCGCCACAAGAGGGCAAAACCTTAATACCTTGGCGAGGAGACCACCTCTTCAATGCTACGATTGTGGTGGACCGCATCGTGTAGCGGAGTGCCCTAATAGGCTACAGAAGATCACTACTCAGATGCAACCAAATCAAGGGAGCACATTGGGAATGCCGGTACTTACATGTAATCGTTGTGGCATAGATCATTTGATTGCTCAATGTCCACATAATCCTAATGCACCCAAGCTTACGCCATTGAATTTGGTTGAGGTCACCAACCAGGCAGCACGAGGAACCACACCCGTTGTACCCGCGAATGTAGTTACACGGTCAATGCTTCAAAATCAAAACTACATTCTTGAAGAGAGGGATACTGCATCAATCGCTCAGGCAAAGAAAAAGAAAACACGGCGGAAGAGATCGCTTAATGCCACGGGCTCCAAGCCTAGTTCAAAGACTAACATAGGGACGGGAGACGACCCCGTGTATATGAATGATCGCTTAATGCCACGGGCTCCAAGCCTAGTTCAAAGACTAACATAGGGACGGGAGACGACCCCGTGTATATGAATGATCCTGAAGATGATTCTGATTCAATAGAAACCATGGGGACCAAAGCCACTACCTTAAGGGAGGAACCCACTCGGGAGCTCAACGAAGGAGAATCAAGCGAGTACATAAATAAGGGGAAACAGAAGGAAACTTCCTTGGCCCCACAACCAAGTCAGTTAATGCCCTCTCGACCACCCAAACTGACTGAGACTCCCCACCAAGACAAGCCACGTGGGCCAAAAACCCTTAAGAAAAAGATTGGAACTTACCCAAACCCAGTTTGAGGAGATTGAACAAGTGCAACACTTAAGGGGTTTGGTGGAAGAAAAGTCAAAGAGAACTGGAACCAAACCCAAGAAAAGTCAAAATTCCAGATACAGTGTTTCCTACGCAAGTTCAGCCTCACAGGAACCATAAACCGTTAGCTATACCTAGTATCATTCGGGAAGAAAGTGAGGATAGGACATCAGGAAGTGGGCAAACACCCTTCTTGCTGGAAAGAATGTTTAGTGAGGGAATGCCTGACCCCATCGAAGAGGAAGTGATTCCATCTTCACCAGTCCCTAGTCAAGGGGCGATGTCTCGAAAAGTACCATTGAATGTGTCCAAGCTAATGGATTTCATGTCCTCTGAGATCAGAACCACGATCATATCCAAATTATACGGAGATCCTGAGCTATTCTTAGCTCTTCGGGCATTTCTCAATGGAGAACTAAAGGCGAGGCTACCACAATTTGCAAATATGGATAGACCCGACACGCTTCAAGATGAAGGGGGACATTGGGATCTACAACCCAACTTAGATGAAGACTCGGTCGTTGAAAAACCTGTGAACAAGTTGGGACAGTACTTTGAAGGTGACGAATCTAATGCCACCCTTCCCATTACTACCACCAAGGGATTAACTCTAAAGGGAATCCTTGATGGTGGTGCTGGAGTGAGCATTGTGACTAAAAACTGTTGGGAATCTATGGGAAGACCTCACCTCGAAGTCACAAACATAGTGGTTAAAATGGCAAATGGAACTATTGCTAAACCTATTGGAATGTTAAGGGACCTTAAGATCAAGGTCCTGGGATACAAGGTAAAACATACCTTCATTGTAATGGATTTCTCCAAGCATCCTATGTCATATCAAATGATCTTAGGACTCCTTTCATGAGGGAAGCACAAATGGTGCATGACTGGTCGAAAAACCATGTCTATCTACAATTCCAGGACTCTGTCATTCGAGTTGATCTTGAGAATGGTCGTGCACATCCTTTAGGAAGCAAGGTTATCATCGATAATCGATCGGATACCACTATTCACTCCGCCCCATTAAGGTATTGCTATACATGCAAAAAAGAGACTGATGATGGGAAAGATTCTCCTTATATGGATGTCCTACCGGGTATGACTGAGTCGGATAACGTGGATTGGGTACACCTAGCGGCAACCATAGACACATGGGGAAATAGAGGCACAAGTTGGGTAACACCTGAGGGGCAAGATATGCCACCGTTAGTGCCAATAAACATGATAGGTGTTATGCACTTGACTCCTGATGGCGAGAAAGCGACAAACTCCATTGACACTGAAAGTAGCGAAGACTCTGACCAATGCAACTCTGAGTATGAATCTCAAGAAGAAACTGACCCTGAGCCTGATGGGGAAAATGAATCAAATATTCACCCAAATGTGGAAGCAAGGTGCTCAAGGCCTAGGACAGTGACCTCCTGTAGTTCATCCGAAAGTGAGGGGGACACAAGTGAAGATCAACCAAGTGAGTCCGAATCTGATAGAAACAAAAATCAAAAACTTGGTAAGAAGAAAACGAGACATAAGCGCCAACGCTATCGAGCTAATGTACGAACTGCAATAAACAAAGAGAGATCCACTGCAGAATGGCTTAGTTATGTAGGAGCCATTGACGCTCATCGGAAGATAGCGGATAATTGGGGACAATACCTCCAAAGTGTCATGTGGTGTATTCCGCAACCTCATGACGTCGCCCAATTAGAAATTGCAGAGAAGCCAAAACTAAGTCGTACTGCAAGGAGGCGGCAAAACCAAAAGTTGGCTCAGCAGCAAAAGGAAGCGGAATTGAAAGAAAAAAGCCTGGCACAACAAGAACCAGTAGACTTACACCCCGCACCCGAGCATTTCAAATCATTCACCACAGGGAAACGTAAAGTGGTCTACACAAAAGCCCAACGAACACCTACCAATGGGAGTAGCGGTGTCTACGATGGCCCTGCGGTAGTTAAGGAGACAGACTTAGCAGATCCGGGTGAGGAGTCTAAACCAGTTTTTATTGCTCAAGACCTCACCAAGGCCGAAGAAGCTGCACTTACGAAGCTTCTTAAGGAATTCAAGGACATATCATGATATGAAGGGTGTTCCACCCTCGGTGGTGCAACACACGATTCCAATGATTAGCACTGCTAAACTAGTCCAACAACGTCCCTACCCAATGAATCCTAAGTACGCAAAGATTGTACAAGAGGAAATTGAAAAGCTTGTAAAATGTGGATTCATATACCCCATTGAGCACTCAGAATGGGTTTCTCCGATAGTCATCGTACCAAAGAAAAATGGGAAACTCAGAGTGTGCGTTGATCTCAAAAAGGTTAATGCAGCCACCAAAAGGGATCATTACCCACATGTGCTTGAAAGAGTGGCAGGCAAAGAGGCATATAGCTTTTTAGATGGGTACTCGGGTTACAATCAGAACACAATTGCAGTCGAGGACCAAGCTAAAACAGCATTTATCACGGAGTTTGGAGTGTTTGCCTTTCGCGTCATGGCTTTTGGCTTGACCAATGCACCTGCAACATTCCAATGATTGATAAACACGGTCTTTAAGGAATATCTAAGGGACTTCTGTGAAGCTTTCTTAGATGATCTTTGTGTTCATTCCTCTTGGGACTTGATGTGTTTACGAAAAATACTTGAAAGGTGTAGATTATATCGCATCTCCTTGAATCCTTTCAAATGCCAATTCTGGGTTAAACACGGAGTTATCTTAGGGCATATAGTGTCCAAAAATGGGATTTCCACGGACGAGAGTAAAATCAAGGTCATTTTGGAATTGCCACCACCCACCAACTACAAGGGAGTCCAACGGTTTATGGGCCACGTTGGTTATTATCGAAGGTTTATTCTCTTCTTCACCGAGATAGCTCGACCATTGTATAATCTTCTCATCGAGTTTATTTGGACCGAAGAATGTGACCATGCCTATGAGCTATTAAAGAAGGCCTTGGCGAGTGCTCCAATCTTGAGAATGCCTAACTGGGATTTACTCTTCCATGTGCATATTGGTGCATCAAACTTTGCTATTGGGTGTGTGTTAACTCAACCTGGAGAACACAAGCTAGACTACCCCATTAGCTTTGCCAGTCGCCAGTTGAACGATGCTGAGATAAACTACACCATTACGGAGCGAGAAGGGTTGGCAATGATATATGCAGTAAGGAAATTTCGTTATTACCTCCTTGCCACCAAGTTTGTTTTCTATGTGGATCATCAAGCATTGTTGTATCTGGTAAACAAACCATGCTCCATAGGAAGAATCACACGATGGCTATTGATTCTTCTTGAGTTTGATTTCACTGTTGTTGTGAGACCTGGCAAAAAACATGTTATGGCTGATCATTTGTCTCGCATACCTAATGGTGAGGCTCCTACGGGGGTTGATGATGACTTACCTGACACTTCCCTGTTCATGGTGGAGACAATGCCTGAATGGAGTGAGAAGATTGTTAACTTTTTGGTTAATGGCTTTCCACCCAAAGAGCTTCGTAAAGATCTAACTCGAAAGCTGATCAAAGAATGCGAACCCTATTGCCTGATAGTAGGGACTCTTTATAAAAGAGGAAAGGATGATGTTCTTAGGCGTTGTGCCCGAGAAGATGAGTATCTATACATTTTGCAAGAGGCACATATGGGCGTAGCCGGTGGTCACTTCTCAGGAGACTTAACTGCGCGAAAAATCTTACAATCAGGGTATTGGTGGCCCACTATGTTCCAAGATGCATCACTCTTTGTGAAGGGTTGCGATGAATGCCAACGATACAAGAAACCCCAACGGAAAGATCAGATGTCCCTACATCCAATCAAATTAAACCAACCATTTGAAAAGTGGGGTTTAGACTTTGTAGGTCCAATTAGCCCAGCGGCCCGAAACACACAATCTCGCTATATTATTGTGGCCACTGACTATATGACCAAATGGGCTGAAGCGAAAGCGACACGTAAGGCAGATGCAAGGACAACAGCCAAGTTCCTCTTTGAAAATATAATCACACGCTTCGGTTGTCCTTTTGAACTTGTGAGCGACAATGGTACGCATTTTATAAATGAAGTGATTAAGGAGCTCACAACAAATTTCATGATATCCCATCATAAATCTACTCCTTACTATCCGCAAGCGAATGGCCAAGCTGAGAGTACCAACAAGACTTTAATCTCTGTTTTGACAAAGACAGTTGAAGCTCATCGCACGGATTGGGATCTAAAGCTTACGACAGCTTTATGGGCCTATCGTACTGCGTACAAAGTGGCTATTAATTGCACACCATTCAAAATGGTATATGGCCAAGAAGCAGTCATGCCGTGGGAATTCGTCATTCCTAGTCTTTGTGTTGCTACTCAAGAGGGTTGGGATGGTAATCCCTTAGTAGAGCGGCTGTATATCCTTGAGCGGCTAAACGAAGAAAGACAATTGGCTATGTACAATGCCCTTGTGGAGAAGGATAGAAGGAAAAAATGGTTTGATCGCCACCTCAAGGACAAGGACATCAAGGTTGGGGATAAAGTCCTGATGTATGGAGTGCGAAACGAAAAGAAGAAGCTCAAATATGCTGGTAAGGGACCGTATAGAGTATGTGAAATTACCCCGCAAGGTACCATCCGCGAGTGGAGACTCTCGACGGAGTTGAAACCATTGGATTCCTTAATGGGAGTAAATTCAAAAGATACTATGACCCCCTGAGCCAAGAGGAGTTACATGCAATCCATCAAAAGAAGGCAGCCAAAGAACAAGCTGAGCTTAAAAAGATACAAGCGAGAGTCGAAGTAAAAGAACATCAACAGCGTGCTAGGCGACAACGAGAAGCCAACTTGGGAATTACGCAAGTATTTTTCGAGGAAGCAGAGGAGGATGCACTGGAATCTGACCCGCCTCTAAGATACCCAATTGAGTTACAGAGTCCTTACGGGGAGGTACTGTATAATGCATTATTGGATACAGGAGCTCAAGACAATTTGCTATCATATGGCGTGTGGTGTCAACTTGGAAAACCACGTTTATCCAAGAGCACTATCCAAGTTCAAGGAATCAAGAAGAAAACCCTTGTCTCAGGAATTCTGCATACTCCGGTTGTCTATGACAAGGGGACCGTAATTCAAAGCTTTTTGGTTATGCCTGCGGGGCGGGTACCATGGAAGGGACTGTAAACTTAGGGCGCAAATGGATGATGGCCACCAAGTGCAATATCGATTGGGCAACTAGACGAGTCACAACGCAAGAACCAACACTAGGTCTGATCGCTCAAAATCCCGCACCTAAGTCATCCACTCCAATATTAGATAATGAAAATTCACAAAGTCCAATGGCAAAACCATCTTTGATTGTTTGCCACCCCTCTAACGCTTCAACGCCAAGAGTGGAAACATGCAGGGTGGTCTCTAAAGCCCCACTTACTATGCCAAAAAACACATACAAATGGGTCCCAAAAGCTTCGTTAATAGCTACTTCCCTTGCTCAATCTCGTTCAGCCACCAAGAAGCCTCGTAAAAGGAAAGCAGCTAACCACCCGAGAAAGGGCAATGTAACATCGCGATGGATCGCTAAAAAATTATTAGTAGCCCAAGGGTACTACGAGGGGAATGACCAGATTTGGGTCCCTAAACATAAGCTGAATCCCTCTACATCACATGTAACACCTTGCAAACCAATTGTTGCCACCCCAATGACAATTCAAGACCGTGGTAAGGGAAAGGTAACATAGTGCTCCGCACCACTTCTTCCAGAGTTAGTTTGGATTCCCAAACGATATCGATCATTACCACCTAGCTCAGGAAGGGGGAAGCCACATGAAGCTTCTAGCTCCTCATGCCAGGCACACACTCATATAGAAGTTTCTACATGCTCTACACCTACTCTTGCCAACACCCAACAAAAAAACGATGAGTCTACGTCTCCCCTTGTAATAGTATCGTCGAAAACCATTTCCTCCATTCGTCAATGGGAGCGTACACTACCATCTTTGCAATTGGATGTGGCCACAAGGGTCATAAAAAGCTATCTGCCCACATCACAACCTATGACCCGCTGGACAAATTGGTTCCAAGAGGCTGCAACATCATTGCAAATAATATGATCTACCCAAGGAAAGGGGGAGCATGTACTCACGCTCGACATTCTAATGCTTCCTCCTTAACCTTCTCCCCTGACCATGTAATTGCCAAATTCAAGGGGATGTATATATATAGCTTCATACATTTTTTAAAAAAAACAAGAAAAGAAAAACAAAAAATAGTAAAAAGAGCAAGAGCACAAAAACAAGAGAAATATCCGTATACAATCAAGAACTAGATTGACCTATCATAAACCTACTGATGCTATATCTGTGTTTACAGATATGGCAGATGCTCGATCATCATACACTTCATCCACTCCTACCTTTGGTGAGAGGTATCATCTGTACCTTTCTCAGATATTCCACATGTGCTATCCTGTAATTGAAACTGAATGGGATCATATAGATGTACTAGCCACAGAGGAAAATGTTGAGGAATTAGAATGGCTACTTCGCCTATTGACCATGACTGACCCCTACTCCGTAGAGGACATATCCCCGATAGCCCAATGCTTTCCTTTTCCACAAGATGACTATCCTCGCATGGTTACATTCTTGATGAGTTTATGTGGATGGGAAAATGAAAAGGAAATATCTGACAATGATGAATGGACGGATGAAACTCATGGCACTACTGAGGTTGACTTTATTTGTTTGGATGATGCGGATAAAGGCTTAGCCTTAGGGCTAGAGCCAGGACTCTACAACATCCTCTTACCGTATCCTCAGTAGTAGTGTGGTGATTGGTAGGTAGGTTAGTGTTTTCAAGTTTTTTCTAGTTTGGATTCCTTAAACGAGTCTTTAATTTTTCACACTGATGTGCCTCTCGAGGTATAGTGCTTGTTAGTTGATTGTACAGGTTAAAAAGTTTGAGATGGGTTCGCTTTCAAGTCCTGAGACTGCCGCAACGTTCATCAAAATATATCTACATCAAATTGCAAGCTGTCTCATCAAATCAAGGAGATCTCCAATTACAGGTGTAATTCTTCCATACCCACTCTCTTTCGTTTTTACTTTTCAATTAATTGCATAAACTATAATGCATGACCACATGGAAATTGTCAATGTACTACTTAGTTTTTGAAGTTGCTTGCATGCTAGTGTAAATCATTAATGAGCTTAACTTTATTGGAAATATTCCTAGGCAGCATGACGTCTTTAGTTAACCTTGGAATACAATTGTCTTAGGTCTAGGGTCAAACCATCTTAATGTTTGACACCTGGCCATGTGTGTGTTGACCTCTAGGACATAGCTATTACCCCTTTGTCGAAAGGATACAAGACAAATTATAGTTCAGGAGCGAAGATTAAAAGAAATAGATTTTAAAAAAAAAGCCTACAATAAATGGCAATACAAGTCTATGATGTGCTTTAATGTTGGCCTATCGCCTTATTGATACTTGGTAGGCGAGGAGTATTCTACTCCAGACCGATGCCTTGGTTGGTAGGGGGTAGCCTTGCCTAAAGTGAGCTAATAGATTCCTGGATAATGCCTTGTGTTAAACATGGTACCAAGATCGATGTTAGTTTTGCCTTAGGAAGGTCGCCATTGTGTGTAAAAATTGTCACGTGCATTAAAAAAAAAAAAAAAGGCAAAAGGCTCCTGTAACTCTGATGTTTCTTGTGTCCCTAGGCTTGTGGTATTAACTTGTTCTCAGAGTAGACACAGTGTGGTCATCTGTTTATTTATTAAGCTTGGTTATTTTCCTTGACTTAGGCCAGTTATAAACCTTGATTAACCTTTGACACCTTGCCAACTGTTGATTTACTTTCCATAATTTTAAACTCCTGTTAATTTGCTACACTAGCTCATTCATGTGACCATTAAACTAAGTTCTCATAGCAACATCCATTGTGGTCTAACATGCTTGAATTTATACACTTTATATCTTTTGAATTCCAGCATACTTTCACTCTACTTCCCTGTTTTGCAGACGGTCCACCACAACAACCCTATCGAGCTTACCATACCATAGCTTCTGAGGACAGAATCTACATCAAGAAGGGGGGCATGTTAACCTATGACATTGAGACGTACTATGTTTTACGTCATTAATTTAAATATTCTGAGTCATGGGCCGGGCTTGTCGGCACCATATGTTAAGGATGAAGGGATTGGGTGATCGCCGATGAGAGGCGCACCTTGAATATCAGTAGGATAAGGGTTAGGGTCGGTTGGCCATGTATGGGCGCCCAAGTGTGAACGGCCAAGTCACCTATAAGAGTCAAATGTAACCCTAAAATCCTCATTCTCATGTGTTGTGAATACAAGAGTGCTCTTGCCTTATCTCTTTGGTTTCCTTCTCTTGCATGTGTGAGAGAGAGAGAGAGAGTGAGAGAGCGATCGAGCACTGTGTAGTGGCACGGCGGCGGAGAGGCGGTAGAGTGGCGACGGCGGCTCCTTCTTCACTGCGACGCGGGAATCCTTCAAGGCGGCGGTTGAGCGGTGAGTGACACACCCTTTGCATTCTGTTGAGCTTCCTTCCTTGGTTGTATGCTTGCAGCCATTCGTGGTTCGCATACGGTGTCCGGCAAGTCCCCAGCTTACGACTTGTGCGGCAAAAGCGCACAGTATCAATGTTGCCAAAGCTCGAGGTCCATGTCAAAAACATGTACATGAGGGGTGCATTTTGGGCAAGATATAATGGGTGTCGTTCTCAAAAGATGGATCGGTAAGTGTTGTCCAAAAAATATAGCTTATACATAGTGATGTATGTGGTCCCATGAGGACACCATCGATCAGGAGATATATCTACTTTGTGATTGTTACTGATGACTACTCCCAGCACACCTAGGTGTATCCATTGAAAGAAAAGTGAGAGAATTTTACATGCTAAATAGACACTTTATTTCTATGGCTGAAAATGTGTCTACATGTAAAGTTGGCACCCTTCATATAGATTGAAGCGAGAATTATATGTCAAAGAAGTTTCAAGCATATATAGCTAAAAGATTCATAAAGCATCAATGCATGGTGACTTACGTAACTCAACAAATTGGTTTGTTTTATAATAAATTAGAAATATTTCTCAAACAAAGATGGCACTTCCATGGTTAAAGGTGAGAATTGCCTCATGCTTTTTGGTTGGAGGTAGTTATGTGTGCCACTTATGTGCTAAAAACATGCCCCACCAAGACCTTACAGAGAATCATCACTTATGAAGCTTGGAATGGCACAAATCCCTATGTGTCTCATTTACAAGTTTTTGGTTATCTTTCTTATTCTCTTGTGCTTAAGCAATAGCACAATAAGCTGGAGGTAGAAGAATCAAGAGTTTTTTGAATAGTAGATGTTGAAGTGGAGGGGGTTTCCATAGATTTTGTGGATGTTGAAGCTTCCTCCTTGTTGCGGCCCTTGATAATATTGAGAGGTGGGAGGGATTTATGAGTAAATTGTTCAGATATGGTTTCACCCACAAATACACGTACTATCGACCAGTCAATCATACATCCTGTAGCCTTCATCCATGTACGACCAAGTAATACTAGTTGAGGTAATATTCGGGAAGGCATAACCAGGAAGTATCCCACCGAGTACTTATTGCCATCATATTGTGTCTCTATTTATAGTAGTCCAAGAACCTTGTCATTCCTACCATGGATACCTTGAACCTTTAAAGATGTATCTCAAGTTGGAGTTTTCCCAAATGGCTCTATGCATTGAAGGAAATTAGATTATGACTAGCCCCCGTTATATCAAGTAATGCATTATAAAGAACTTTACCATAAGGGTTAGGAAATTGAATGGATGTTTGTAGAGATGTTATGTGCTCCTCTGTGTCACCTTGAACCTCTCTAACAAAGGCTTGTGCAGATCCCAGAATAGCTTCTCAACGTTGTTGAAGTTTGGCTCATTTTTCCTTTGCCTCCTCTTGGGCTTGGGTCTTCTTTTCAGAGCAGCCCTTTTCTTGATAAATTTCTTGGCATGAGAAGTATATAAGAATTCTTTGGTAAGAGGTCCATAGTATTTTTTAAATTTACTACTATTAAGGAAACCAACAATTTCAACCTTGTCAAGAGTCTCAACACGTATAGTACCTTATGGACTAACTTCACAAACCCTAAATGGTCCCTTTTCAGTATATTTAAGACTTTTATTTTCATTGCAGGCCCCATACATAATTACAAGAAGTCCTACCTCGATTTCCTTGTTCTTGAGATTTCGGTCAAACCACTTCTTTCTTCGGTCCTTTTTTGTCTGCATGTTTTGCACTGCAATTTACTTTTCCTTTGTAAGTTATTCTAAAACAAATAACTAGTTAGCCAATTCATTACCATCAAGATTTTCACTTATAGCCACCCTTAAGCTAGGGATCATGAACTCCCAAGGCATTACTTTCTCAAGTACATACACCATCTTATAGCCACCCTTAAGCTAGGGATAATGAACTCCCAAGGCATTACTTTCTCAAGTACATACACCATCTTAAATGGCATGCAACCAATTGCAATGTTGTATGATGTGCAATAGGCCCATAAAGTTGTTTTGTGAGCTTAGACTCCCAATCAGAGTGTCAAGCCTTAATAGGCTTTTTTAATATCAAAATAGGAACCTTTTTGGTGCTATGTGCTTGACCACTTGACTGTGGGTAATATGGCATTGATTTACGGTGAGAGATCTTGAATGTGTTAGTGAGATTTTTTATTAAATCCTTGATGAAATGCTTACCTTGATCACTCACTAGCTCAAATGGATATCCAAAGTGGGGGTAATGATGTTCTCATAGAAACTTAGCAATCGCCGACGTTCACTTTTCATGAAGCTCTTGCTTCAACCCATTTGGTTACATGATCTGTGGCAACAATGATGAAACTTGCTTGTGTACTATGTGCAGCAAGACTAATAGGACCAATGAAATATAAGCCTCATTTTTGAAAAGGTTAGTTGACTATGACAAGATGCAGTGGCATCATGTCCTTATTCTCTGGCTTTGCACAACATTGGCACTCATCACATCCCTTGATAAAATAGTGCACAATCTTTAAAGAGTGTGGGCCATCAATTCCCCGATTGGAGTATTTTTCTTACTATAACATCGTCTGTGAAGTGTCCACTAGCTACCCCTTGGGGTGCTTGTTCGATGATATATAAGTATTCATCCTCCCTGGGGTAGCATCTTAATATGTCATCCTTGCCTCCTCTACAAAGAGTTCTAACAATAAGTTGGTAACGTACACTCTCTTTTAGCAACTTTCTTGCTAAATCTTTCCTCGGTTTGTTTCCTTCTGGAAAACCATTAGATAAAAATTTAACGCTTTTCTCACTCCATTCTGGCATAGCCTCAACCTTCAATAGTGTAGCATCTAGTAACTTGTTCATCAACCTAGATTGGTGCTTTTCCATTAGGTATGTAGGATAGATGATCCACCATGATATGCTTGTAAAATCAAACTCAAGAAGAATTAAAAACCACCTTGTGATCCTTCCTGTGGAACATGTTTGTTTACCAGATACAACAAGGCTTGATAGTCAACATAGAACACGAATTTGCTAGCAAGAAGGTAATGTCAAAATTTCTTTGTAGCATAAACCATTTCTACCTTCACATTCAATGGTGGTCTAATTGATTTCAGCTTCATCTAATTGCCGACTTGCAAAACTAATAAAATAGTCCAATTTATGCTCCCTAGGCTATGGTAGGACACATCCAATTATAAAATTAGAGGCATCAATGTGTACATGAAAGATGAGATCCCAATTAGGTGTTCGCAATATTGAAGCACTGGCCAAGGCTTGCTTCAGTGCATCACTCCTCGATCCATATAAATACAATCAATAGCTTGTATAAATGACCAACTATTTTTTAATAGAAAAGTGTAAACCAACAGTAGTAGCCGACATGGCCCATGAATATTTGGACTCCCTTGTAGTTTGTTGGTTGGGGTAATACGAAGATGACCTTGATTTCCCTCTCATCAATGGAAATCCCAATTTTGGACACTATATGTCTAAAAATAACTCCATGTTTCACCCAAAATTGGCATTTGTAAGGGTTTAAGGATATGCAACAAAATTGACAACTTTCAAACACCTTTTTAAGCACACTAGGTGCTATTTCCAAAATGAATGAATGCAAAAATCATCCAATAAATCTTCAAGAAACTTTCATAAGAAGTCCTTAAAAGCAGTATTCATAAAGGTGCGTGGCTGGTGCATTGGTTGGACCAAATGGCATAACTCTGTAAGCATATACACCATGCTCAATGACAAAGGCTGCCTTGGCTTGGTCCTCAAGCGTGATCAAAATTTTATTATAGCTTGAGTATCCATCCAAAAAGCTATGTCTCCTTTCTTGAAACTCGTTCAAGAACATGTTCGGAATATGACAAGGGTAGTAATCCCTGTGCATGGAAGCATTCACTTTCTTGAGATCAACACACACTCTACGTTTTCCATTCAAAAATGAAACAACCGCAATGGGTGAGACCCATTATGAGGGTTCAATCTCATAGATGAATCCACACTCAATAAGTTTATCAATTTATTTCTTAACAATGCTTGCATATTTGAGATTCTTTAAATAGGGTGGCTATTGGACTGGTTTAAGTATAGGCACCATGGGGATGGTGTGTTGTACCACCTCTGCAAGATCTCCCTTCATATCATGGTATGTCAATCAACGCAAAGAAAGCCCTGTACTCCTTTAGGAGAGCTACAAGTTCAGCCTCCTTGGCCATATTTTAAGTCCTTGGCTATGTAAACAGGCGTAGAATCTTCTCTTAGATCTGCCAAGTCTAGTTCCTTGACCTCTACATGCCTGTCTCATAGACTCTTGCACTCTCACTTGTGGGGTTACATTTGGCATTATCAAACACTAACTTACATTCCCATATGGTTTATGACCTGTAATGCTCAGGTTCTAGGCGCAAATGAGGCTCATTTTCCTTTCCTTCGTCAGCTGCTTTAGCTACAACCTTAGCCTCTTGTTCCTTCTCTGTGAGCTCATGATTTTGTTTCCTTGTAGCTGAGTGACTCGATTTTGGTTCATGAGAGACTTCCACCTTAGCTATATCAATTGGAGATGGTCTACAATACTTGACCTTTTCTAATGCCTCTCCCCAATCTTCTATGAACGTTCGACCTTAACTATATCAATTGGAGATGGTCTACAATACTTGACCTTTTCTAATGCCTCTCCCCAATATTCTATAAACGTTCGATGATGTAAGTCAACTACACCCATGTATTGGAGCCATTGGGTGTTAGTTATTCTTTCTTTTAGACTTTTATGATGATTCACCACATAGCATTTACGTCTCTACCATCTCTGGAGATTATCCTTGGCATCTTGATGAAATTTATCCCTTTCCTCAAATTGGGAATCCGTATCAGATTTGGAGCTACTTCCTGCTGTAGTTTCTTTGTTGGATGTTGTGGGCTCTATTTTTCTTGTGGTGATTGATGAGTTGGTGCCGCTTTCAGTCTCTATTTCAAACCCCTCACCACTATTGGTGCTTGATCTTGAGTCATCCCATGTAGACTCAATTTTACTATAACTAATCCCCTCACTATCAAAAGGTAGAGAACGAATCATTCATAGGGGTAGCATGACCTTAGGGAGCTCCTCACCATCAGGTGTAAGCCATATAGATCCTCTAGCTCCCTAGTTATCAATTGTAGCCATCATATGTATCTAGTTTAGATCATCTTCAAAATCAATACCTTATTTTTTAGCATATTTGTAGGGTGGTTCTTTCCCTACATCGGTGTGTGAAGATTTTTGAAAACCCCAAACTCAACTTTTACGTGTACATGAGTGATGTTCGTATTGTGGTAAAGTCATGGGAGCACCCATTGACTCAGCGTGGGCATTATGGATGTGTGGTTATATCTGGCAATCAGGCTTAGGCTTTGATGGAAATGTATATCCGAGGAAATGATGAAATCTTGGAAGCACAGACTTGTCCGGAGCGTGGTCTGCTGGAGATGATATCAGTCATTTGGATGCTCTGTATGTGTGTGTGTCAGTGCCTGCATGGGTGCTGACCGTTCGTATTTGGGCATGCCCTTTGCAAATGTGTAGTATGGATGGAGATAGCGGATGCGGGTGCTAATGGCATCTGGGCAAAGGATAAATGGCATTTATGGGGATGTGACTTAAGGCAGTGTGGACAACCTTAAACAAATTAAGTTTAATATGAAAATAAAAGGCTTTAAGATTCTAGAAAAGAGCAATGGTGGTGGCCACCAACAGTATTTGGGCAAATTGCCCTCACCATGTGAGCAAAGGGTGGAAAGGGGACTACGTGGCCTCAAAAGGATGAACTTGATGTATGCGGGAGGAGGGCATCTCTGAAAAAACTGTAAGATCCCTGTCCCCACCGCGCAACGGATTCGGGGTGCTAGCAGCGGAAGTAGCACATCTTGCGTGCGGCAGGGTCCCACACTTGGGGCCTCACCCACGGATATCCGGACAGGTGACTAATTCCTCGATACCGCCAACCGAACTCGGAAATACTTCTCTTGCCCAGAAAGCACGGGCGATTCCACCAGGATAACTTTTCCCTAACGTAGTCAAAAAGACTTAACTAGTTGAGCTCATCTGATTGAACCCGTAAGTCCCATAGTCAGATCAGGGAAAAAGACTGTACTTGGATCATAGAGACCAACACTTTTTTTCTCATTGAGAGGCACAGTCGTTGATTCTTTTCCATAGAACAATTTTTGTCCGGGATTTACTTCATCTATCGAACTAAATAGATATTGAGTCTCGATTTACGGATCCATCAGTCCAGCCTAACCCCATCCAGTCCCATGGGTTAGCCAACCGCCCAACCACTATAGTGATGGGATCCAATTAGGAATTTGGTTAGGTTTTGTCCCGGGTACCAGGGAAAAGAGTTCCCAGCCCCCTAGCCGGATTTTCAAGCAAATTTAACTCCAGTCACACCACTTACACACCCAATATGAAATTGCCTTTTTCCTAGATTCAAATGTATTTAATTCAGTCATTTAATGAAATCATAGTGTTACTGATCATAAACTTCCAAGTATCCGGTTGAATCTTAATTTCCAATCATTCTTTCATCGGAGTATCTATGGCATCATTGGCAACCAGAACGCTCACCACCTGTTCACTCATCAGGGGCCTTTTCTATAGTTCCTAGCTCATAGTACCCGGCAGATAATCACTTATAAAAATCAAGATGGAATCCTCGTTGAAGATCAGCAAGATCAACCAACAGATCCATGTAAGAGAGCTATGGACTCATCAGTTGAGGACCAGCAAGGTCAATCAACGAGATCCATACTCGGTTTGAGAAAACAACTCTTACTCCTTGTTCCAATATCTTCCACGACGCACGTGTGGGTATATTCGGCGACCCAGAGCTCGAGCACCCTATGGTCAACACCCTCTAGGATCCTTCGAAGGTCACCTAGCGCTTCACTCATAGGCTGCTTCCTTGGTCCCTCATCCACCGTACCGGAAGCTCACCATTTAAATCGAACCGAGGCTGGTCAAGACCTCGGCCGGCCTTGCTACATGAGACGTTCTCTGTTGACTCTCCGTCAGCTGTTGCAACTTTATTAGGTAGGTCTCCACAACCACATTCTCAAGACAATCAAAATGCTTCCCCAGCATTCTTGACATAAAACAGTCATTTACAAACAGTTCACAAATACAGTTTCTATAATGAACTCACATCTTTCCAGATTGTTCCACATCAATCCATATTACTTAATCCAAATCCAAATCATATGTGTATCCATTCTTGACTAGATACATCATTTTCCATCCCATCACATCGGATTCATTCACTTCACATAACATCCATTCCTATCTTTCTTAATTTACATTACGTCTCATTCGTTCAGATCTTATATTACGTCTCATTCGTTCAGATCTTATATTATTCATTCACATTCTGATTCACATGACATCTCATCTCATCCATCGCTCATATCGACTTCATATCCATTCACATTCATATTTGTATTCATTATTCCACCTACACATCCACATTCACACCCATATATCCATATCCACATTCCACATTCATACATCCATATCCACATTCATACATCCATATCCACATTCCACATTCACACATCCATATCCACATTCATATTCATACATCCATATCCACATTCCACATTCATACATCCACATCCACATTCACATTCATACATCCATTTTCACATCTTCATTCATACATCCACATCCGCATCGACATCCATACATCCACATCCACATCCACGTTCACATCCATACATCTATATCATACATTCACATCTGCGTTCACATTCATACATCCACATCCACATTCACATCCATACATCCACATCCACATCCACATTCACATCCATACATCTATATCATACATTCACATCCGCGTTCACATTCATACATCCACATCCACACATCCATATCCACATTCCACATTCATACATCTCTATCTATTCCTCGTTCATTTTCATCTATCTGATTCGTTTCACATCCTCATATCTATTTATAGAATACAAGAGAATTCTTATTTTTGATATAAGATTTCTTTACGCATCTATTTATGCATAAATTCCATTTTAAGGAGAATAACACTTTCGAAATAAAAATCAATCTTTTATGCATCTTCCTATGCATAAATTCATTTTAAATGAGAATGACACTTTTGGATTAAAATAACTTCTTTATGCATCTGTCCATGCATAAATCCAATTTAGTAGGAATTACACTTTTAGAATAGAAGAATTTCTCTTATGCATCTAATTTATGCATAAAATCCATTTATGATGAAAATCACACTTTTAATATATATAAAAATACCTTCTATGCACCCATTTATGCATAAAAATCATTTATGATGAAAATCACACTTTTAATATAAAAAAATATCTTCTATGCATATGTTTATGCATAAAAATCTTTTATGATGAAAATCACACTTTTAATATAAAAAATATCTTCTATGCACCCATTTATGCATAAAAATCATTTATGATGAAAATCACACTTTTAATCTAAAAAAATATCTTCTATGCATATGTTTATGCATAAAAATCTTTTATGATGAAAATTACACTTTTAATATATAAAAAAATCTTCTATGCATATGTTTATGCATAAAAAATCTTTTATGATGAAAATCACACTTTAAATATTAAAAAATATCTTCTATGCATATGTTTATACATGAAAATCTTTTATGATGAAAATCACACTTTTAATATAAAAAAATATCTTCTATGCACCCATTTATGCATAAAAATCATTTATGATGAAAATCACACTTTAAATTTAAAAAAAATATCTTCTATGCATATGTTTATGCATAAAAATCTTTTATGATGAAAATCACACTTTTAATATAAAAAAATATCTTTTATGCATATGTTTATGCATAAAAATATTTTATGATTTAAATCACACTTTTAATATAAAAAAATATCTTCTATGCATATGTTTATGCATAAAAATCTTTTATGATATGAAAATCACACTTTTAATAATAAAAAAATATCTTCTATGCATATGTTTATGCATTAAAATCTTTTATGATGAAAATCACACTTTTAATATATAAAAATATCTTCTATGCACCCATTTATGCATAAAAATCATTTATGATGAAAATCACACTTTTAATATTAAAAAAATATCTTCTATGCATATGTTTATGCATAAAAATCTTTTATGATGAAAATCATACTTTTAATATAAAAAAATATCTTCTATGCATATGTTTATGCATAAAAATCTTTTATGATGAAAATCACACTTTTAATATAAAAAAATATCTTCTATGCATATGTTTATGCATAAAAATCTTTTATGATATGAAAATCACACTTTTAATATAAAAAAAATATCTTCTATACATATGTTTATGCATAAAAATCTTTTATGATGAAAATCACACTTTTAATATAACAAAATATCTTCTATGCATATGTTTATGCATAAAAATCTTTTATGATGAAAATCACACTTTTAATATAAAAAAATATCTTCTATGCACCCATTTATGCATAAAAATCATTTATGATAAAAGTAACACTTTTATAATTAAAAAAATAATCTTTTATGCATACTTTTATGCATGAAATTCAATTATAATGAAAGTAATACTTTTATAATAAAATTAAATTTCTTTTATACAAATAATCAAAATGCATCTTCTATGCATGAAAATGACACTTTAGAATATAGAAATCATAAGGATTACTCTTTTAGAATAATGAAAGATAATACTTATTTCCAAAATTTTGAAAAATTTTACCATAACCTCCTTTGTATGGCTGACCATTTTTCAATTTTAAGTCTCTAAAATTAATTAGAAATGCATCAAGAGTATTTAAATCATTCTAAAGTAACATTTTTCTACTTATTTAAGAGAAACATTATGAAAAACTTGATTTTATTCATTAATCATTCACCTAGGATAAAGAATGGTTGGATTTACTAGAGAAGAGAGGGGAATGCCTTTTGCAATGAGGCATAACATCATTTGCAATGTAGAGAAGACAAAATCATAAAAAAAACCATAAAATGAATGGGAAAGAGAAGAATCTCCAACTTACACAGATAATTTGAGAGCTTTCCTTTGGCTTGATGGTTTGAGGGTTCAACTCTTGTTTGAGACAAGAGTGGCCACCAATCTTTTAGAAGAGGGAAGGTCAAAAACTAATGAATTAAAATTCACTGTTTTTGGCACTTGGGAGAGGGAGGGTAATAGTGCAAAAACACTATTAAGCTTCAACAAAGGGGGAGGCTTCTATTTATAGGAAAAAGTGAGTCTCTAACCAAGCAAACTGATTCTAGAATTTTCTCGATCAGTTTGGTCAATTTTTGACCATTTTTAGGTCAGTTTTGCTCACTTTTTGGATCTAGTTGAAACAGGAGAGAGGAGAGATAAAAATATCTCATTATTTGGGAGTTTAAAACTCATTCAAGCATGTGAAATAGACGCCTCCTTCATGACGGGAATTCCCCCATATTGAGGTGTCAAAAATGCATCATTTCACCTAAATACCTCTCTTTTTTAACTATTAACCTTGTCCTTAGTCAACTCTTCATCTTATGTGAGTATTTACTCATTTTTGGGAGATTTTCCTTTTATTCTTCTATTTATCTCCTTCCTACATTTGGATGAATCTTATTGGTCCATAGGAACCTTAATTTAAAATTTTGAAAAAATCTTCACCCCCAAGATAATGCCTCTTGAACAGATTATACTTAATTTCTAATGCACCTTTTAAAAATGTTTTTGAACTTCTATTTCAGGGGAGCTTATTTTAATAAGATGAGATATTTTTCTATCCAAAAATATTTAAAAATTGAATTACCACTCTCTAGAAGATTTTCTCTCTCTAGGCCAAAACTGGTAGAAACAAGATCTTTTATATTTCTGAAGAGGGATTTGACTACAGGGGAAGATACTGGACATCCTGAGAGACTGGGGAAGGAATCTTACATTCTACCCCACTTAAAAAATGCGAGATGTCCTCATCTCGTAGGTGGAGTATGATCTCTTTCATCTTCTTCTTCTTCTTCAATCACTTCCAGCATTGCTGCCTTGGAAGTGGACGGCCGATTTGGGAACAACTCTCTTTGACTTCCCCTATTTTGAGGTGGAGGTCTTACATTACTTTGGATTGAAACTGCAGGTTGGATGGAGGGTCTACCTCTGGGATTTCCTTGATTTTGGTGGATAGAACCTTGATTACTCTGGAAGGAAGGGGCTAGAGTCTGGAATCTTGACCCCTGATTTCCCTGCCCTGAAAACCTTGATCCAAAAGGAGTTGGGCAATTCATATTGCGATGTCCAAATCCTTGACAGTTATAGCATTTCACTCTCTTGTTCAAGGGTGGAACTTCTAAAGTTGAAATCCAGGGAATTGAGTCTCGGGAAAAGCGCATTTCTTCCATTCTGGAACTTTCCATATCCTGGGTTTGACCCTGATATCTCTTAGGCGGAGGAAGGTTGGAATCACCTTCTGGGAATAAAAGCCTTTTGAAAGGTGATGGTGCTGGCTTTAGCGGAACTTTGACATCAAAGGCTTTGGCGAAATCCTTCGCTATTCTTACTGCTTCGGCCATTGAGAAAGGTTTTGCATTCTTGACTAAAGTATCCAATGGCTCGTTCATTCCCCGAATGAACCTGGCCATCAGCTGCTCTTCATCCAATTGAGGGGAATATTTAAGGAGAAGGGCAAAAGCCTGATGGTACTCTTCAATTGATCGGTTTTCCTGCTTTAGTTCCAAGAACTCATTCATCTGAATTTCAAGAAAGCCTGGGAGACAAAACCTCTTTCTGAGGTAAGCCTTGAGATCGGTCCAGGTTTGGGTATTTCAGTCGAGACGGTTTGTCTCGCAGTGGTTTCTCCATGCCACTCTAGCTGTCTCCACTATCTTCAGCCTTGTAAGAGCCATTTTGCTCTTCTCATTGTACCCCGGTGATATCAAAGTATTCTTCCATTGATTCGATCCACTTCTCCACAGCCTCACCCAAGTTTTTCCCTTCACCCTTGAAAGGTCCAGGCTGCGAACTATGAAGAGTTTTACGAACATCCAGGTTGAGCTCTTCTTCATCGAGTTGGGGCTTAACATTTCTACCACGACGACCTCGATCCATGTTTGTTAAGTCTCTTTATTTATGATTCAATCTGATTTTTGATTCAACTGATTTCGGGGTTCCCTAAATAGGTCGGCTCCCCACAGAGTCAAGGGGTAAAGATGCTCATATAGAACGCATTATTAGTTAACAATTCATTCAGAATTATCTCATTCATATCTTTAACACAATAATGGTCCATCAGACTGAATTTTTCTATCTAAACAATCCTCCATGAGAATTTTTCTATCTAAACAATCCTCCATGGGGATTTCAAATTTTCAGATTTTTAATTTATCAACCCTTAACTTGATTT
The DNA here is from genome assembly GCF_041138505.1 of Cibotium barometz. Classification (NCBI taxonomy): domain Eukaryota; kingdom Viridiplantae; phylum Streptophyta; class Polypodiopsida; order Cyatheales; family Cibotiaceae; genus Cibotium; species Cibotium barometz. The sequence continues at coordinate 30,692,132 of NC_141095.1, read as the reverse complement.
ACTGATCAAAAGTTAACAGTAGTAATCTAGCACCACAATCCACTAATTCCTCCCTACATTTGGATGAATCTTATTGGTCCATAGGAGCCTTAATTTAAAATTTCGAAAAAATCTTCACCCCCAAGATAATGCCTCTTGAATAGATTATACTTAATTTCTAATGCACCTTTTAAAAATGTTTTTGAACTTCTATTTCAGGGGAGCTTATTTTAATAAGATGAGATATTTTTCTATCCAAAAATATTTAAAAACTAAATTACCACTCTCTAGAAGATTTTCTCTCTCTAGGCCAAAACTGGTAGAAACAAGATCTTTTATATTTCTGAAGAGGGATTTGACTACAGGGGAAGATACTGGACATGCTGAGAGACTGGGGGAGGAATCTTACAAAAGCAAAAAGAGTCGCCAGTAGAGAAAGGGGGGGGATAAGCAAAAAGAGGAGAGAGGAGTGTAGCGAAGCGGTGGAGAAAAAGCGTCGACTACTGCAGTTAAGCAAGTAAGGGTGGTGGCGTCCACTGCAAGAAGGCGAGGTTGGTAGTGGTGTCACTTGAAGTGGAAGAAAGAAGAGGTTGGCGCCGACAGTAGAGAAAGGGGACGCTGACTACTGTAGACAGAGTAGAAGAAGAGGAGGACCTCAACTGTAGCAAAACCAGGGAAAGAGAAGGCATCAACTGCAGTTAAAGAAAACAAGGGTGGTGGCGGTGTCGATTGTAGAGGGAGAAAGTGAGCGTCAATAGCAAAAGTGAAGGTGGTGGCATCCACTGTAGAGATGTAGAGGAGAAAAGGTGACATAGGCTGCGAAGCTGTGAAGAAGAGAAGGTCAACTTGCTGTTTGGCGACGAGGAGAGGGAGTTTTCATTGGGAAGGGCCGCCTCTATAAGCAGAGACTCTTGGAGGTATTGCTGGTTGGCACGACTGCTACAGCGAAGTAGAGTGAAGAAGATGACGTCGACTATAACAAAGTAGAGGAGGAGAGGGTGGCGTCGACTACAGGCATGGAGACAGGGAAGTGCTGTGAGCTGGGAACACAGAGGGGAGTTTTTTTAATTGTTTGTTTAGCCGCCAGGTGGTGATGTGCAGCCAGCAGGTGATACAGAGGGGCAACATGCCATGGATAGAGTGTAGATGATGCAAGCTGAGGCATGGGCTTCTTCTCATGGTAGGGTCGAATACAGGATGGTTGCTGACCCTCTCCTCACTAAGGTGAAGTTTTGTGTGTGAGAGCTTTTCCGTTTTGTACATAGAAAAACTCCGTAAGTGAAATCTTTGTGATTCACATTATTTCACATCCGTTTGGTGACTCCAAAGTGGTCTTTGAGTGGTTTTGTGCTAAAAATGTGCGTAGATTCTCGTATGTGCCGAGATATTGCAGGTCCTAAATGGAGGTCAAGAATAAACATTTAACCTCAAACGAAGAGACACAAAGTCGAAGAGGAGGATGGAATGTTCGAGATGAGCTATTGACATCCTCATCGGATCACTAACGTGAGGAGCAAATGGTGCACCATGGAAAAGAGTGATTTTCCCAGTGTTTTTTTTTAATGTAATCTCATGGGAATGATGACCACGTATGAAGAATGCTTCTCAAACACGCTTTTTCCAAAAAGGGTGACATTGCCAAAAATATGGCATGCAGATCGAGAAAGCTCCAAGAGGGTCTACTTTTGGCTCTTGACAGGAAGAAGAGGAATACACAAAAAATCAAAGAAGAGATTAAGAGTGAGAGTGTGCGTGTGTGTGTGCGAGATTTTCATGAGAGTGAGAGTGCGAGTGAGATAGCTTGAGGGTGGTCAGGTGGTGGTTCGAGCTCTTTCCTCCAAGAGTGCATCATATCAGATTATTGTAAGATTTCTTGATTATATGTATAGAATTGTTCTCTTTTTGCCTCAAAATTTTGTGCAAAATTCTGTTTTCTTGAATTATATTGTGATTATTAAGTGGAAGTGTCACAAGTGATAGTAGAGCGGTCGCATCCTTGATCGTTCTTGAAAGATGGCTGATAATAATGCAATTCAGCAATGGTTGGCCGAGCATGCTCAGCTTATTGAACGATTGACCGCCGCAAAATTAAACAAAGCCAAAGGAAAAATAGTAGCCGATCCTTCAAATCAAAATGAGAACGATTCAGGTGCTACGGGGATTTATGTAGAGATTCCTCTTGATGTTAATCGTGAACCAAAAAATAGAAAAAGAGCTAAAGAACAGGAAGATGTGACCAAATCTGCCCTAAAGTAGGTTTTCAAGAAAGCAAAACTCTCAAAATTTGATGGGTGGGGTGAAAAGTAGACAGGAGAAGATCTTGAGGCTTGGCTTGAAGAATTGGAGGATTTCTTTGCCCTTCAAGAATTTGATGAGGAGGGAAAGGCTAAAATTGCCTCGCTGTAATCGCGCAATGTCACAAAATTATGGTGGAAGTCCCATGTACAGATTTTGAGAGAAACAAAACAAACAAATTACCTGAGCTGAATTTCGAGCTACTGCAAAAAAGAGGTATTGTTCTCCTTATTACTAGATGGAAAAGAAGATGGAATTTTATAATTTCAAGCAGGTCTGAGAGGGAAAACACAATCTTTCTGTTGATGAGTACAAGGAGAAGTTCCTTTGTTTACACAAGTATGCACTTGAAGTCTCGAGTGAGGCTCTTACTCACAAATTTGTAGAGGGCTTGAAGGAGGACCTCCTCTACAAGGGAACAGGATCGCGGAATTTCTTAGATGTTGTATCCAAAGCCAAGAATTTTGAAAGGATGGAAGCATACAATCAAACAAAGGCTACAAAATCAAGGTTAATTCCAATGGGCCATCGTCCTCAAGGTTTTCAAAACTCAGGTATTCCATGTAGATCTCAATTTTCTAACGATTCCAAGTTTCAAGGAGAGCGTAATATGCAGCAAAAAGATGGAAATTATGATAGTGGGAAAAACCAAGGATCTTCACCCTATAATCAACTGGGTAGGCAGAATCCAAAATTATAAAATTCTAGAAATCAGAATCAATCAAATAATCAGAAGGTTGGGAATCAAAAGAACTAGAAAAAAGCAACATGGCAGAATGATCCCTAGTTCATTGAGCAAGCAAGGAGGCTCGGGTTGTGCTTTATATGTTGGAAGCAAGGACATCGCACATTTGAGTTCCCGAACAAAGATAAATTCAATTTTGGGACTGGACCGAAGATGCACGCGAAGTTGACCGACAGATCTGACAGTCAAGGAAGCGGGAGAACAGGGTGAGTTGCCTAAACCTATAATGAAATGTGTGGTTTCTTCTGCATCTCATGCACATGCTTCAGTGATAAGAATAGAAGAAAAGCTTAGAAATCGGGATGTTCAATTTTTAGTTGACTCGAGTAGCATTCATTACTTTATTTAGTTGACTCGAGTAGCACTCATTACTTTATTTCTCCAAAACTTGTGAAATCACAACACTTAAGATTAGGAAATCAAGTAAAGAGGCCCGTCCAACTTACCAATGGGAAAACTCAATATAACCAAGGGTTCTTGGAAAACTTATCTTTCACCTTAGCGAGAAGGAAGTGTAAGGGATACTTCTATGCCATTGAGAGATGGGTAATTTTGATGCAATAATTGGGATGGATTGGTTAGTCTCGAAAAAAATCCCTCATTAATTGTGTAGATAGGATTGTGAGTTTCGCTAGTGGAGGAGGGAGAAACCCAAGTTATTCAGGGGGAGGAGAGGAATAGTGAGGCCTTTCTAATTTTGACCATGAAACTTTTAAGAGGGATTAGGCAAGGGTGTGAGACATTCTTAATCTTTGCCGCGATGAGCTTAAGGAAGAGACAGAAAAGGAAGAACATCCCGAATATGTGAAGAAACTCCTCAATGAATATCGTGATGTTTTACCGGGGATGACCTACCTAGGATGCCTCCTCCTAGAGACTTAGATCATGCCATAGAGGTAGAATTAGAAACCCAACCTTACTCTAGGTCACCCTACAGGTCTAATGCGGATGAGTTGAGAGAGATGAAGCTTGAGTTGGTGGATACTTATAGACTTTGCATTGACTATAGAGGGTTGAATAGGCAGACCATTAAAAATAAGTACCCTTCACATAGATGAGTTGTTGATCCAATTGAGTGGGTCCTCTGTCTTTACCAAGATTGACTTGCGATCTGGATACCATCAAATTCGCATCAGAGAAGAAGACATTCCTAAGATTGCATTTAGAACTCGATATACGGGCATTATGAGTTCATTGTTCTTCCTTTTGGATTGACTAATGCACCTGCTACTTTCATGTGTTTGATGAATAATATGTTTTGTGAATATTTGGATGATTTCATTCTTGTATTCTTATATGATATTTTTGTGTATTCAAAGAATGGAAAAGATCATGAAATTCATCTTAGGAAAACACTTCAAAAGTTGCCGGATCACAAGTTGTATGCAAAGATGAGCAAGTATTTCTTTGCTAAGGACAAGATTGTGTATTTAGGCCGTGTCATTTCTAAGGAGGGTATCCACATAGATCTCAAGAAGATTAAAGTGATTATGGAATGGCCTAGACCCAGGTGTGTAACAGATGTGAGGAGCTTCATAGGATTGGCACAATTTAAGATAAAACACATTAGAGACTTATCTAAGATAGCTTCTCCATTGACCGATCTCACCAAACAAGAAAAAAAGTTCAGGTGGGATGAAAGGTGTCAAGTAGCTTTTGACACTTTTAAAACTAAGGTTCCTGAGAATTATATTTTGAAAATACCATAAATGGGGAAACCTTTTGTAGTAACTTGCGATGCTAGTGGAACACAAATTGGGTGTGTTCTCTCTCAAGATGGAGGAGTAGTAGAATATGAGTCAAGGAAACTTAGGAGCCATGAAGAGAAGTAGAGTTGGCCACAATTGTGCATGCCCTTAAGCATTGGAGACATTTCCTACTTGGTGTTAAGTTTGAACTTTAGACTGATCATCATCAAAGTTTAAAATATCTATTCACTCAACCTTAGTTAAACAATAGGCAAAGGAGGTGGATGGACCTCCTACATGAGTATGATTTTGAGATCAAATACATTGAGGGTAAGGAGAACAAGGTGACTGATGCTTTGAGTAGGAAACCCTTGATTAATTCCTTGACTATCGTTCGGTTAGACATAATCGAAAACATTAGAGATAAAATTGAGAGAGATCCCTTTTATGTGAGCATCCTAGAGAGAATTGCGAAGAATCCATCTAAGAGGGTTGAGGGAAAATATAATTTGGTCAAGGGGAACTTGTACTATAATGAGAGATTTTGTGTGCCTAGTGAATCATCTTTTAAGGCCAAAATTCTTCATGATTGTCATGATGCACCATTTTCTTTACACGTTGGATATAACAAAATGTACACTAAGGTCCAAAAAGCTTACTTTTGGCCTGGTTTGAAGAGTGATGTCCAATGGTATATTAGAGAACGTTTGCATTGTCAGCAAGTGAAGATTGAACAACATAGAATGCCACGTCAAATGCAACCTTTAGACATTCCTTCTAGGAAGTGGGAATCAATTTCTATGGACTTTATCACTAAATTGCCCACTGATAGAGAAGGATATGACACTATCGTTGTAGTTGTCAATTTATTCCATGGCATATCTCCATCCAAATGACACCTTTTGAGGCTGTTTATGGACAAAACTGTTATACACCGGTGAGCTTTTCAGACCCCGAGAACCAAATTAAGGTTTCCAAAGAGATGCTTGAGTGGATGGATGAGAAAGTCAAGACTTATTAGGGAGTTTCAAGAAGGCTCAACATAGACAGGAACTTTATTAAGACAAGAAGCATGCACCTAGTGAGTTCAAAGTCAGTGATATGGTATTTTTGAAAGTCATTCCTTAGAAGAGTAACTTGATTCTTGGGAAGGATAGGAGACTATCACCCCATTTCACTGGTCCTTTTAAAATCTTAAAGAGGGTGGGAACATTGGCTTATGAACTAGAATTACCTAGTAGTATAAAAGTACATCATGTTTTCCATGTGAGTTTATTGAAAAGTTATGTTGCTAATCCTTCTCATGTTTTGCAGGACAAATTTAAGATTCAAGAAGATGGAATCTTGAGGGTCAAATCTCAATTCATTTTGGATACGAGAACGAGACAACTTAGAAATAGGACTATAATGGAAGTTTCAGTTAAGTGGGATGTATATCCCTTAGAAGATGCTTTGTGGGTAGACTTAGATTCATTGCATGCAAAGTTTCATTCATTTAAACTCTGAGGACAGAGTTCTCAAAGAAGGGGGGATTGTGACGCTTCATAATTTCGTATAAATATTTTTCATAAATTTTTGTTGTAGAAAGTGTGTAGAATGTTTTGTTAAGACATCTAACATGTTTTGACAAAATTTTGTGTTCCAAGAAATGTTTGGTTTTGGTCATTTTCAAGTAGTTGCCATTTTTGTGTGGGTGATTTTTTATTAGGTTAGAGGTGGAATTAGGCGAAATTTTGTATGAGAGAGTTTTTTTGTTTTGTACATAGAACAACTTTGCTTAAGTGAAATCTTTGCAATTCACATTATTTCACATCCGTTTGGTGACTCTAAAATGGTCTTTGAGTGGTTTTGTGCTAAAAATGTGCCTATATTTTCATGTCAAGACATTGTAGGTCCTAAACGAAGGTCAAGAATAAAGATTTAGCCTCAGACGAAGAGATACAAAGTCGAAGAGGAGGATGGAATGTTCGAGATGAGCTATTGAGCATCCTCATTGGATCATCGAGGAGGGAATGGTGCACCATGGAAAATGGTTGTTTTCCCAGTGTTAAAAAAAACGTAATCTCATGGGAATGATGCCGCATATGAAGAAAGCTTCCCGAACATGCTTTTTTCAAAAAGGGCAACATCACCAAAAATATGGCACGTGGATTGAGAAAGCTGTAAAAAAGGGTCTACTTTTGGCTCTTGACGAAAGAAGAGGAATACACAAAAAATCAAAGAAGAGATTGAGAGTGCGAGTGCATGTGCAATTGTGAGTGCGAGATTTTCATGGGAGTGAGAGTGCAAGTGAGATAGCTCAGGGGTGATCGGGTGGTTCGAGCTCTTTCCTCCAAGAGTGCATCATATCAAATTGTTGTAAGATTTCTTGATTATATATACATAACTATTCTCTTTCTACCTCAAAAATTTGTGCCAAATTCTATTTTCTTGAATTGTATTGTGATTATTGAGTGGGAGCATCACAACTCTGATAAGGCATCCACACATGAAGCAGCTAATAGAGATCACAATCATAAACTTTCCATTTTGATCTTGAAAAAGCATCATAAATTGGATTCACAAATATAGTCCATGGACCATCCTTCAAAACGTCCATAGGTGAATCCCTAGTATGGTTTTCCACCTTAATCAAAGAATCCGTAGTATGGTTATCCACAACAATCAATGCATGTGTAACACCTACCATAGGTGGATCAAAAACAAGAAGGTGTAGTGCCCAAAAAAAACCATCCACCTCCATAACACATATGGACTCATCATCTCATGCACATCAATATCTCTTAAAGACGACTCCAAGTCAACCCCAAGAAAAGATGAGTCATTCCAAGAAACTCGGTGCCAATCCACATGTCCGTGTTGCCCCCAAAACTCATCAATTGATGCATCATAAAGCCAAGTGTGAAGAGTCCTTGAGAAAGGTGAAAGAGGATCATTCACACAATCATCAACGAGCTGTGAATGTCTAGACATCACAAAGCTCATCATTGGCTCCCAATGGGTGATACATTAACACATATGGATGTTTCCAACATAGGAAAAAGCTCTATACATGTCGGAACAACACAATCGGTACATGAGATAATGTCCAAATCTTCTTGTACTTGAGTGTATGGTTTCACAATCACTTGCTTTTCAAAATTTTCAACAAGTGCATTGACCCCAAGGATACCCTCGATGAACTCACGAAGACCCACATTATTATAGTCTATGCAATGACCAAAAGGTTGAGTGAGTGGGTAACGTCTTTTATCTCTTCTGATATCCAAATCTTTCAACATGAATTGAAGCATTCCATCCTCACCCAAGAATGAAGTGTATCCAAGAATGGGTACTACCAACTCAATCATTTCTATCTTGATTAGTTAAAAAAACTTGCCCTTGTGATTGACCCTTTGGGTATGCATGTGGAGAATTCCCATCAACACCATGATCTCATCAAGACTAATGTCCTCATCAATTTTCACAATACTTTGAGATACTTGCATGAATTCTTTGTCTAATCTTTGCACAAAACCCTCTATACTTTCCTTCTCTTTGATGTGAGGAACAAAGAAGAAAAGGTACCAATATCTCTCCATACAGCTAGATAGAGAGTCCTCATGTGAGAATACCATGCATCAATCTCTAAAGCACTTTTGCTCTTGGGTGGTCACAAAGTATTGCACAACAACATATGCCAAATTCTGCCAATCCCAATAAACTTGTGTATGTCCTTCTACCACCAAGATGTAGCTCCTACTTTAAAATGAGAAGTCACTTTCTTCTCTTTGGCAAGCTCACCACAAGGGAAGGCATGAAAATAGGCATCCCAATTATGAATCCAATTCTTGATTCCCATGCAAGTGACTCCTTCACTCTATCAAATGAAAACAATCTTTGTGAAAATGGCTCTCCTCTTGATTTAAATGCAAGTGACTCCTTCACCACCATCCTTCACCACCATCAAATAAAAACAATCTTTGTGAAAATTACTCTCCTCTTTTAAACCATAAATTACTCACTTTAGTAGATACCATATACTCAAGAAAAGCTTGCACATTCATTGATTCCACAACAACCTTGTATGCAAAAGTCCATACATCATCAAAAATTTAAATCTTGTTTTTTCATCATAATGTTCCATAATCCTTATGTCTTCAAAATCGTATTTTCCTTTGTCTTGACTCTCAATTGATAAAGGCCTTTGATAGGCACTTCCATACATTGCCTTTAAAAAAAAAAAATCACCAGTTGGCCTTGCTGAGAGAAACCTTGTCCCTGTACACCATATATTCTTGAAGAAGGTTTCTTGGTATAAACATTGCTTCTTGCTTGCATGTCATCAAAATTCTCTTCATCACTATCCTCATAAATGTTGAAGTAGGTCTAAGCTTTAGATGTGTGGTATTTTATCCTATAGTTGAGTGTGCACATTAGGTTGTGTCTAGGATTGTGAGATATGGCAAGAGGCCTTATCCATGCATATAAGTGTGCTATCTTTCATTGTATGGTGTGAGAGAGCTCACCACTTGGTGAGAGATTATTGAGTTCATGTTTTGGTGCCGCACATTGTTTGAAGCAAATGTTATGCCAGCATTGATAAAAAGGGCTAGAACTCAGGAAGTAGAAGAAGCAGGCCCAAGTATAAAGAAAGGAAAATATCTTGTCCAAGAAAACTAGCCAATCATCAAGAAAAAAACAAAGAGGCTTCGAAGGCATTTATGTACTTGAAATTTACCCTTGGGATGCAATCAAGAAGATTATAACATGGCAACTGATTTGACCAATTGAAAAGTGGACATTAATTTTGGGAAATTGTTGGCCCTTTGTCCTAAACTAGCTCGAGAGGGAATGGAAAAAGTTAGTCAACCCAAAAGGAAATGTTACAGTCCTTTCACTCAGTTAAAGAGCATTTAGACATTTGTCCAATAGTAAAGGGTATAGGATTGGGGAGGCTTACATTGATGGGGGTGCTCAAATTTGTGTGCTCACTCAATCTTGAAGAAGAGAGTGAAAAGGAAAGAAAGGAATCCGATCTTGAAGAGGAGGGACAAGTATATTTTTTTTCTTAAAGAGGAATATTCACATGTGATGCAAGCTCAAAAGATAGAGCAATCGTTGAAGAAGGTACCGTAGAAACCATGGAAGGTCTAATGCAGCCTAAGGCATCTACTACACTAAAATAAGATTTGAAAAAGGGGATGCTAAGTACAGAATTATTTCCTTTTGAGCAAGAAAAATATCTTAGTATTATTTCCAAATTCCCAAATCTATTTATCACTTCATATGAGGAGATGAGAGGTTTCAGTGGAGAAGCTTCAAGGATTGCATTAAAAGAAGATGCTAAGCCGGTTTTCCAAAGGACAAGGACGATGGGGAGAGAGAAACTTTAGGTGCTTAAGGAAGAGGTGACTAAATTATTAAAGGTTGGATTTATTTATCCAGTGGAGTTATAGATTGGGCCACCCAAGTGGTCATAACTCCAAAAAAAGAGGGAAGATGGCAGGTGTCTTTGGATTACAAACGCTTGAATGGTGCTGTGACGTGAAAAATTGATATCTTTCATTATCAATTTTGTGCATATTTTGATGGTTTTTCAATGGTAATAAGGTGGAAGCTTGTCCAAGAAGATTGCGGCGCCCACAATGGAATAACGGCGTGGTGATGCGGCGGCTTGGCGGCTACCTCGATAACAACATTCTATCTTCAAATATAATGGTTTTACTTGATTTAGGGTGCACACATTGTAAATGCCACAAGTATGCTTGATAAATACTTTGGTATGGTAGATAGGCTAGTGATGTGGAAAATAAAAGTGGGCCTTCATGCTCACATGGATTTTAATTGTATTATTAATATGGTATTCACCATAAGGCTACAAGTTGGGGAGTGTGGAAGGCATGTGGAGGAGTGTGTGTAGGTGCATAATTGGGAAAGATTCTTCTAGAATGCCTACATGGAAGAGGAGAATTCCGCCATGTGTAAGTGGGATCTCCACCTACACGCGACTTAGGCTTGGCTATTATCTCATCACACTCTCAAAGTCAAAAAGTCTTCAAATTAATAATCAATAGAAGACTTAGCCTAAGAGGACAATTGATGGTGACATCTACCCTTATGTCACTGAAGGGTTGAAGATTTTTATGTTGTAATTTGTAACAATGGAAGAGAGGGTGATTCTCCACCTATAAAAGGAGCCCTCCTCTCCCTTTCAAATCAAGGAATGAGCCTCCTCAATTGAGCATTTTGTGTCATTGCCATTCTCTTATCTTTCAAACCCTTATTCAAACACTCTCTTTACATGTGAATGTCTCATTTAGCATTAGCTCCTCATGCTTAACCCAATTTTGGACCTCTTTGATGATTCATGATAAGGGGGATAAGGAGTTATTATCTTGGTGGACCTGTGACTTCTCAAGGTAGCCCTTGCCTTATTGCCGCCCTCCTTTGGAGGTACCAATGGTTTTAGCGGTAATGAGCATGTGGAAAGACTTTGGGGACCATAGGTAAATCTTCACGATTGTCCGTTAACCCTTACCCTCTAGCTTGAATCATGAAGGAGATGAGAGGCAAGAGGCTATGTGAAAATTGAGGTTTCATGCAAAGAGAGAGAAGTGCAGTTTTTTGTGGTCCAATACCCAAATTTCAACCGGTAATTACTCATCACTCGGGAGTTGGTTTCTTAAATTGATCATATGGATAGGAAGCTCTTTCTATGCTCTTTCCACTTATGTAACTAATTTCTTAATCCCTTACTTCATTGATGATTAGAATTTCTCCCAAAGTTGCTAATTTTTAGGCGAATTTTGGCAGTTTTATAGTCTTGTAGTAAATTGCTCATAACTTTTCGCTCGGTTGTCCGTTTTTGAAAGTTTTTATATGGGCGCGAAGCTCTCTTCAAGCTCTACACACCTATCTAATCATCTCTTGCACAGCCTATATGGATTTAAAACTGCAATTCTCTGTGTATCTCTATTTTTATAGCTTTTTGGCCATTCTTTCTTCTTAATCATGATTAATTCCTCCTAATCCCTTATCAAAAGGCAAACCCCATGTGTCTTATCCTCTTGTAAGTGATTGTCATATTCATTTTCTTTAATATGTTCTGTCCAAATCACCCAATTCGAACGGATGAACCTTACCAATATTCCCCGTATGTTTCCGTTCACATAATCCTGAATCGGAAGATTTTCTTCCAACAAAGAATCACCCTTTTGTTTGGAGCTGCAAGACTGGTAGAAATTCTTGCTTCTCCGGAGCCTTTCATCTTTCCTTCCATGAATTATGATCTCACCTTTGATGTGTATATCTTTATCCTAATCTAGGGAGAGGAAGGGAGGTGAGGAGGCTGTGAGGTTTCATACAAGTGTGTTTTGATTCTGAGAAGTGACCGAAGTCCAAACCCCAACTTCGTGTCACATCTTTTGGTGGAGATGACGGGAAGGTTTTACTTAGAATTATTCTATTTTAACCTCAAGGTCCCGCATGATTAAAGGAAAGTTGTTTTGAAACAAGTAAATTTCCCTTGTCACTACTCATCTTTTGGTGCTAGATGTTCAACATTCCGGTGTTCTGTGGATCGGAAGGAGAAGACCCGGGGAGTTATCTCCGAGAGTTTAACCGAGCATGCCGCTTGACGGGTTGGTCTATGAAGGAGAGGGCAGAAATACTTCCAGATTTCTTGGGGGGTATGGCCTTAACTTGGCATGAGGCTTTGCCAGAGGAGTCCAAGAATGATTGGGAAAGGTTGACCAAAGCAATGAAGGAGAGATTTGGGACAGTGGAGTTGCCAAATGCTTTACTATTGCAATTGGATCAAATTTTCCAAAAGGATGGAGAGTTAGTTTCTGCCTTTTCAGTTAGGTATGAAGCCTTATTTATCAAATATCAACAAGCTGCTTTACATGTTGTTGCTTCTTCTTCTTCACCTTCTATGGAAGATTCAAAGAGTTCTTTAGCAATGGAGCACCTTAAGATGAGCAAGTTTATCAGGGCTTTGGATCCCCGCTTGCATGGAAAAGTTCTTAGCAAAGATCCCACTAGTTTTAAAGAGGCCCTTCGTATTGCTTTGAAGAAGGAGGCCACTCTTCATATTGAGTCCACATTCCAATCTTCTCCAAGTGTGCCAACCCCACCACGAGTAGAGATAGCCTCAATATCTCAGGTACAAGCTCCATCCTTGGATCATAACATTGCACAACTTATGGCAGAATTTGCTGATTTGAAGTTACACTTAGTCAATGCAAGGTCACCTAGGGTTCCACGAGCTGAGGATAAACCTAGGGATAGAAGTAGTGTCACATGCTATGAATGTCAAGAGAAGGGGCACTATCGCACTGAGTGTCCAAAGTTGAGGAAACGTGAGGATAAAAGTTTAGCACTTTTAGAGGAAACATGCTCAGAAGAAGAAGAGGAAACATTGATGCCATTAATGGCAAAAGGGGGTCGTAAAACTAGGAGTCAAGAAGAAGAAGAAGAAGATAAATCTGAAGAAGAGGAGAAAAATAAGAAGAAGAAGAAGTCATCTAGGAGAAAAATTGGACAATCTGACTTTCCTCTTGGACAAGGATCTCTTAGTTATGACCTCTTAACATATCTTAGGGAGAAAACAGCACAAATCACATTTGGGCAGCTTTTGGCACTCTCCCCAAAGCTCAGAAAAGAATGGGGTAAGCTGGCTAGCACAAGGGAATCTAAGAAAAAGAAGAAGAGGGATAATGGGACTCCTATGGTTCAGAAGGTGGATATTGATGTAGGAGATGATGTGCTTGTGATTGATGTCATCATTGAGGGGTAGACAATTTCTAATGCATACATTGATGGAGGTGCATCAATCAATGTCATGAGTGAAAAAACAATGAAAGATGCTGATTTAAAGTTTTCTACCAACTCTCCCTATCGCATCAAACTTGCTGATAATACTAGGGTGAAAACCTTAGGAATTGTCAGGAATTTAGGAGTGGATGTATGTGGTATTTCTGTGCCTACAACTTTTCAGGTCATTCCTACAAAGCCTGATGCTAGGGCTTACCCATTGATATTGGGTAGGCCATGGCTTCGCCAAGTGAAGGCGATTCAGAAGTGGGAGACAGGTGATCTTATTCTACAAGGTGAGAATAATAAGGTCCACTACAACATCAAGAGTCGTCGCAAGAAAGTGGTAAGAGGTGAACCTTCAACTTCCGAAAGTTCAGAGTCAGAGTCATCCGATGAAGAAGAGACAAGTGGTAGCTCCGAGGATTCCATCTCAGAAGGAGAGGTGGAGGGAGTTGCATTTGGTCTTTCCCTGGTGGGAAGGGATCGAGGGGATGCTGAAGACAATGGAGCCTTGGAAGGGGAAGCTTCTTCAACCATGTGCCCCAAAGGAGATGTGGACCTCACTAGTCTTCACCAACAAAATGAACTTCTTCTTAATGAGTCCATAGCAAGTACTGAAAGGGAGGATTACTTAAAAATGTTGGATGGATTTCCTAACCTTTTTGCAAACAGCTACTCACAAGTACGCCAAGTTACCCTAGTAGAGCACAAGATTGATCTCAAGCCCCAAAGTAAGCCAGTGGTGCAGCGGCTAAGGCGTTTGGGAGTAGTGCAAGCAGAGGTGCTTAAGAAGGAGGTAACAAATTTGCTTGAAGCTGGATTTATTTTTCCAGTAGAGAATTCAGAATGGATTTCCCCAGTTGTAGTCACTCCCAAAAAGGGTGGAAAATGGCGTGTGTGTGTGGACTTTCGCCCTCTGAATACATGCACAAAGAGGGATTATTACCCTCTACCCTTTCAGGATGAGATTTTGGATCAAGTTGCAGGTCATGAGTTGTATTCAGTGTGTGATGGATACTCTGGATACTTCCAAATTCGGATTTGTGAAGAAGATCAAAGGAAAACCTCATTTATCACCCCTTGGGGAGTGTATGCCTATAGGGTGATGCCATTTGGCTTGACCAATGCACCAGCAACTTTTCAACGCTTCATGAGTCAGGTATTTGCACCTTACTTGGGGAAGTTTATAAGGGTCTTTCTGGATGATTTTTTGCATTTATTCAAGCCGCATGGATCACTGGGAAAAGTTGAGGTTGGCCTTGCAAAGTATTGATGATGCAAAAGGGTGTCTTAATCCTGGAAAATGCCGCTTGACACGAAGGAAGGTGGTTCTATTGGGACATGTTATCTCAGAAGAAGGCATAGAGATGGATCCTGAGAAGGTGCAGGCAATTGTGGCCCTCCCACCACCTACCAATGTAAGGGAGGTAAGGAGGATTTTGGGTAAAACAAAGTATTACCAACGCTTTGTTGACATGTTCTCTGAGAAGATGTATCCTATAAATCTGTTAACAAAAAAGAATGTCTCTTTCCAATGGGGGCCCGATCAAATTAAATCTTTTTGTTTGCTCAAGGAATGCATGAGTCAAAGTCCAATTGTGCAGCCTCCTAGGTGGGGGGAGGACTTTTATGTGAACCCAAGTGTCTCATCACATTCAGTGGGTGCTATACTCTTGCAAAAGGGAGAGCAAGGGCGTATGCAACCAGTGTATTATGCAAGCCGACAACTCACTGATGCCAAGGAGAGGTATGGTGAAATGGAGAAAGGTGGTTCGTCTCTTGTTTTTGCAGTAAAGAAGTTCAGGTCATACTTGTTACCTCGCCCTTTTTTCTTCCTCACATCTCAACCTTATTTACAATTCTTGGTCCGCAAGCCCAATCCTGCAAGAGGGAAGTTTGCAAAGTGGATTTTTGAGCTTCAAGAATTCTCTTTCACTTTTATTACAGAAAACACCACTAGGGCCTCTCTTGCAGATTTGCTTACCAGGAAGGAAGAGGAAGAAGGAACAGGAGCAAAGGAAGAAGTATATGAAGATTTGGAGACACCACCAACTGCTTTCACTATGCATTTTGATGGAGCCTTTAGCCCTTCCAGGCAATGTGGGACTGGGGGGATAGTTTTATTCGATCCAGAAGGAAAAGAGGTATGGGCCAAGGGTAGGGAATTTCCAAAGGCTATATCAAATAATGTGGCTGAGTACAATGCATTAATTTGGGGATTAGAAGATTGCATAAAAGATGGAATTGAAGAGGTAGAGGTTAAAGGGGATTCACAATTGGTCATCCGACAAATGAAAGGAGAATATAAGGCAAGGAGTCCTAATCTCCAAGAATTGTATAAAAGGGCAATGGAGTTAAAAGAAGCTTTTGGGTTTTGTAAATTTGTGCATGTTAACAGGAAGGATAATCAAAAGGCTGATGAATTGTCTACTAAAACTTTGGCTTCTTTCAAAGTAGCTACTCTTGCATTAATGGATACAAGTTGGCCTGAGCTCCAAGATGTTCAACACTATTTAGATACAGGATACTTCCCTCATGGATTGAATCCTCAAACAGAAGCAAAGGCTTACCAGGAAAGCTCATCCTTACACAATTCTAGGGGATGTTCTTTACAAGCAAGGTAAGGATAAGATTCTTAGGAGGGTAGTGAGCCTAGAGGAGTCTAAAAGGATTATGGAATTATGTCATGAATGTTCAGGTCACTTTGCCACAGCCAGCACAACTCGGAGGATCCTTAACACAGGGTATTATTGGCCTCGACTCAGCAAAGATGTCCATGAGTGGTGCAGAAGCTGTGAAGTATGCCAGGCATATGGGCATAAGCAACTGGTTCCCGGACCCTTAAACCCTATCCCAGCATATGGTCCATTTGAAAGGTGGGGATTAGATTTTGTGGGCCCACTTCCTCGTTCCTCACATGGGAAGTATTACATATTGGTGGCCACAGATTATGCAACAAGGTGGCAGAAGCAAAGGCAATGGTCAATAATAAAGCAGTGGCTGTGGCATCTTTTCTCGGGGAATACATATGTGCCCGATTTGGGTGTCCATTAGAAATCCTTACGGATGGGGGGAGGTCTTTCAGGAATGACTTGATTGAAGCTTTGGTGCAGAAATTAAAAATAAAGCATGCTATGTCAACTCCCTATTATCCCCAATGCAATGGTTTAGTAGAAAAAACTAATGGACTGCTTTGTGGATCTTTGTCTAAGCTAGTGGATACTATGAAGAGAAAGTGGGATATGCATTTGCCAGAGGTCCTATGGGCCTATAGGACAACTCACAAACTCTCTCTTGGTTTCACACCTTTTCAGTTAGTTTATGGAATGGAGGCTATTTTGCCAATAGAATTGGAAATCACAAGCCTTCGCACATCTTTTGCACGCTTGAATAATGAAGAAGAAACACATGCCCAACGCCTAGCACAACTAGAGATCTTGGATGAGAGGCGACTTCAGGCACTTCAAAATTTGGAGGCTGCACAACAACGGCGCAAGGCAAGGCATGACACTCTCATGAGGAAGAAGAAGAAGCCAGAACTCAAGCAAGGAAGCTTAGTCATGAGATATGATGGCCGTGTGGAGAAACGGCTAGACAAGAAGCTTCTTCGACGCTGGGAAGGTCCCTTCAGGATAAAGCAAAAGTTCAAAAATAACACCTATCTTCTAGAGGATGCAACTGGCCAGGAGGTTCCCGGACGTGCCAATGAGTACCGGCTGAAGATATTCTACCCTCGAGCACCATGGCCAGCAGACCCCCCAGACAAGCATGGAGGATCTGCTGGGGGGGAAAGATGTGACGTGAAAAATTGATATCTTTCATTGTCAATTTTGTGCATATTTTGATGGTTTTTCAATGGTAATAAGGTGGAAGCTTGTCCAAGAAGATTGCGGCGCCCACAATGGAATAACGGCGTGGTGATGCGGTGGCTTGGCGGCTACCCCGATAACAGCATTCTATCTTCAAATATAATGGTTTTACTTGATTTAGGGTGCACACATTGTAAATGCCACAAGTATGCTTGATAAATACTTTGGTATGGTAGATAGGCTAGTGATGTGGAAAATAAAAGTGGGCCTTCATGCTCACATGGATTTTAATTGTATTATTAATATGGTATTCACCATAAGGCTACAAGTTGGGGAGTGTGGAAGGCATGTGGAGGAGTGTGTGTAGGTGCATAATTGGGAAAGATTCTTCTAGAATGCCTACATGGAAGAGGAGAATTCCGCCATGTGTAAGTGGGATCTCCACCTACACGCCACTTAGGCTTGGCTATTATCTCATCACACTCTCAAAGTCAAAAAGTCTTCAATTTAATAATCAATAGAAGACTTAGCCTAAGAGGACAATTGATGGTGACATCTACCCTTATGTCACGGAAGGGTTGAAGATTTTTATGTTGTAATTTGTAACAATGGAAGAGAGGGTGATTCTCCACCTATAAAAGGAGCCCTCCTCTCCCTTTCAAATCAAGGAATGAGCCTCCTCAATTGAGCATTTTGTGTCATTGCCATTCTCTTATCTTTCAAACCCTTATTCAAACACTCTCTTTACATGTGAATGTCTCATTTAGCATTAGCTTCTCATGCTTAACCCAATTTTGGACCTCTTTGATGATTCATGATAAGGGGGATAAGGAGTTATATATTATCTTGGCGGGCCTGTGACTTCTCAAGGTAGCCCTTGCCTTATTGCCGCCCTCCTTTGGAGGTACCAATGGTTTTAGCGGTAATGAGCATGTGGAAAGACTTTGGGGACCATAGGTAAATCTTCACGATTGTCCGTTAACCCTTACCCTCTAGCTTGAATCATGAAGGAGATGAGAGGCAAGAGGCTATGTGAAAATTGAGGTTTCATGCAAAGAGTGAGAAGTGCAGTTTTTTGTGGTCCAATACCCAAATTTCAACCGGTAATTACTCATCACTCGGGTGTTGGTTTCTTAAATTGATCATATGGTTAGGAAGCTCTTTCTATGCTCTTTCCACTTATGTAACTAATTTCTTAATCCCTTACTTCATTGATGATTAGAATTTCTCCCAAAGTTGCTAATTTTTAGGCGAATTTTGGCAGTTTTATAGTCTTGTAGTAAAATGCTCATAACTTTTCGCTCGGTTGTCCGTTTTTGAAAGTTTTTATATGGGCGCGAAGCTCTCTTCAAGCTCTACGCACTATCTAATCATCTCTTACACAGCCTTTATGGATTTAAAACTGCAATTCTCTGTGTATCTCTGTTTTTATAGCTTTTTGGCCATTCTTTCTTCTTAATCATGATTAATTCCTCCTAATCCCTTATCAAAAGGCAAACCCCATGTGTCTTATCCTCTTGTAAGTGATTGTCATATTCATTTTCTTTAATATGTTCCGTCCAAATCGCCCAATTCAAACGGATGAACCTTACCAATATTCCCCGTACGTTTCCGTTCACATAATCCTGAGTCGGAAGATTTTCTTCCAACAAAGAATCGCCCTTTTGTTTGGAGCTGCAAGACTGGCAGAAATTCTTGCTTCTCCGGAGCCTTTCATCTTTCCTTCTATGAATTATGATCTCACCTTTGATGTGTATATCTTTATCCTAATCTAGGGAGAGGAAGGGAGGTGAGGAGGCTGTGAGGTTTCATACAAGTGTGTTTTGATTCTGAGAAGTGACCGAAGTCCAAACCCCAACTTCGTGTCACAGTGTAACAAACGCTTGAATGGTGCAACAAAAAGGAACCATTATCCTCTACCCTTTCTTGATGATGTTCTTGACTCCGTTATACAGAGGCAGAATGTATGCATGTAGAAGGTTTAGATCTTATTTTCTTCCTAAACCTTTTACTGTATTAACTAGTTACACTCTTTTGCCTCAATTGATCAATAATGTTAATGTAGCCAAAAATATGTGGATAAGTTGAGCTGCAAGAGTTCAATTTCTCTTTTTAGTGGAAGAATCTACTTGAGATTCATTAGAAGATCTCCTTACCTACAAAGAAGGTCCAATATTGGTCAAAGATGTGGAGAAAGAGGAGCATATGGAGATGGAGCTGGACAATGCATATACTGTTTTTTAATGGGTCTTTTAAAAAAAGTCTCAATGAAGCTAAAGGAGGTTTTGTCATCCTACATCCACGAGGACAGACAGTGAAACGACAAATTCTTCGGTTGAGAGTCACAAGCAACAATGAGGCAGAATACACTGCTATACATCAAGGTTTGTTGGAATGTTTACAATTAGGAAGAAGGAGACTAATGATTAAAGGTGATGCTTTATTGATTGTCAAACAAGTGCTAGGTGATTTGGAAACCAACAATGCCACACTCAAGGCTTTAGTCAACCAAATCAAGAAATGTCTTGGACACTTTGAAGCATGATTAAAGGTGATGCTTTATTGATTGTCAGACAAGTGCTAGGTGCTTTGGAAACCAACAATGCCACACTCAAGGCTTTAGTCAACCAAATCAAGAAATGTCTTGGACACTTTGAAGCATGGACATTATGTCATATAGAGAGAGCAAACAACCATCTTGCTCATTAGGTGGCTCAAGAAGCTATCACCAAAGCTTTGCATGAAATAAAGGTAGAAGGTCCCTTATATCTTGGACGAGAACATCTAGCTCAATAGGAAACTTTTCTTATGACAAGGATAATTCCTCCAGAACTTCCAAAAGCAAAGAAGTATCAAATTTTAAAGAAAAATCAGCAATACATCCTCCTTGGTGATTTGTTGTACAAGAAAGGTGCTAATTTGGTATTGAGAAGAGTGCTAGGGCGAGAAGATTTATACCACATATTAGAGGAGAACCATGAAGGAGATTGTGGAGGGAATTTTACCTTCAAGGTCACTCTTCAAAAAATAATGCAAGAAGGATATGTGTGGCCATCCATCCAAAGAGATGTTCAACACTAGTACAAGTCCTGCCATTAATGTCAACAAATGTGAAAAAGAATCCTCAGATATGAACCTAGGAAAGTGATATTTGCACATGATATTTTTGAAAAATGGGGGATTGATGGTATTGGTCCATTAGCAATTATTGCAAGGCGCAAATGATGCATCTTAACCCCATTGTAAATTATTTGTCTCGTTAGGTTGAGGCAAAGGCAGTAAAGCAAGTGAGTGCTAAAGAAGTAGCTAAGTTTGTGTATGAAGTTGTGTGTTGTTGCTTTGGTTGTTAACCTATGACGGCGGACATTGAGACGCACTATGTTTTACGTCATTAATTTAAATATTCTGAGTCATGGGCCGGGCTTGTCGGCACCATATGTTAAGGATAAAGGGATTGGGTGATCGTCGATGAGAGGCGCACCTTGAATATCAGTAGGGTAAGGGTTAGGATCGGCTGGCCATGTATGGACGCCCATGTGTGAACGGCCAAGTCACCTATCAGAGCCAAATGTAACCCTAAAACTCTCATTCTCATGTGTTGAATACAAGAGTGCTCTTGCCTTATCTCCTTGGTTTCCTTCTCCTGCGTGTGTGAGAGAGAGAGAGAGAGAGAGAGAGAGAGAGAGAGAGTGAGAGAGCGATCGAGCACTGTGTAGCGGCACGGCCGGCGGAGAGGCGGTAGAGAGGCGACGGCGGCTCCTCCTTCAGCGGGAATCCTTCACTCATGGCGGCGGTTTGAGCGGTGAGTGACACACCTTTTGCATTCTGTTTGAGCTTGCTTTCCTGGTTGTATGCTTGCAGCCATTCGTGGCTCGCATACGGTGTTCGGCAAGTCCCTAGCTACGACCTATGCGGCAAAAGCGCACATTTTTGGCGCCGCTGCCGGGGACACCCTGCACCAAGCTCCAGTTTGCAGCTCGGGCTACTGCGTGAAGTGAAATTTACACTGTAGGAAAGGCGACTGTGTGTTTGTTGTTGAAGTGTTTCTGTGTTTTGCAAGCTTTTTCTGCAATTTGTCTTCTGCAAATCTGTTTCTTTTGTTATTTTTCCGCTCCACGTGTGGGCGTGCATGCTGTTCTCTGGTTTTCTATGTGCGAGGGGGGATTTCTGAATCCCCAGGCCTACGCTGTGTGTGAACTGCGCCGCAGTAGTCTGAACCCTAGAAAGAAACCCTAGAAAACTTATCCCAAACAAAAAAAAGAGAAAATTTAATTTTGAAAAAAAATATAAAAATTTAAAAAAATAATTTTTTTTTGAAAGAAAGAAAAAAAAACCAAACGTGTAAAGAGGAAAGATTTTTTATTTGGAGAAAAATTTTTGAAAAGAAAAACCCCCAATTGACCCCGACCCTGGCCTAGATCTCGGTCTTTTGATATATATATATATAGAAGAGTGAGCCTCCATAGCTTTCTTTCAAGTGAGAGCTTATGGGAAGTTGTGCCCTATACGTAGCCCACTAAGCAAATAGGCCTTCACCCTTTCCCCCCCCCACAAGGAAACAGACTGTTTTGAGGACCACAGGAGCTCTGGATAGGCGAACACGGTGCTGTAAAGCACGCTAGGACCCTTTAAACGATACGCTCGTTTCGAGCTATCACACGCCCTCGACCATAAGTAAGGGGGTAAAAAACCAGTTAAAAACAATATAAAAACAAGTAAAAACTGGGTGCGAAACACCTAAGAAACCACTTGTGTGGGCTTTAAAGGTAGTCACCAATGCCCGTAGGGTACCCACGTCACATGCATCTACGCTCTGGTCGGGTACTAGAGCCTGAGCCACTAGAAAGCGTTTCAGTTTACGCAGGCTCACACCATCCCTCCACGTTGGCATCTTGGCCTTCGGCTGGAACCCAAGGGAGTGCAACCCAAGATCCACGAATAGTGGATAGTGACTCGTCCTCTGACTCAGAAGCCATGGAAGGGCACCCTACCAAGAACCCTGAGGAGATAAGCCAAAACATGCCAGTTTGGGCCCCACAACCCGGATCTAGCATGTTTAGTCGTCTACTAGAGACCTTTAGTAGAGCTACACGCTCTGAACATGCGATAAGCAAAGTAAATGAAGAAGGAGGGGTAGTGGATTCGCCATTCACATCTCATGTAGACTCTACCCTCCCAAAGAGTGTCCATGTGGATATTCTACACACTTCCTTTAATGAGGGCCCTACTGAGCTACCACCTTCCGACGCGCCTCCTAAAGTAGAGGTCCCCAGAAGCCAATCCATAAGAAGTGACATTGCGTCCACTTCAAGAGAACCGTTTGGCACACCAAGTCTGGATGGGATATTTCTCAATGAAAATTGGGAATATGATCTACACACAGAGACTCTAACTGACCTGTACACGGGCTACACATACCATGTAGGTTGGTTAGAAGTCCTACGATCTACATCTAGCGCCACTAATCTAGAGGAGCAACAACAAATGATATGTGAGGTTATTCATAGAATTATCCAAATTGAGAGGCAAAATAGGGGTTCCACTGGCCCTATGAGATTTTTGGATACAGGCAAGGCCAAACAACCAACCCTATCACAATTGGAGACTCCCTCGGTGAGTCCCATAGACCCTTCATATGTTGTTTCGCCTGGAGTCTCAATGCAGGTTGAGCCCACGAGCAGCAATAACTTTAGCTTTCCAACCTTGGCTCAACTTTCCGTTAAGGAATCCACAATGCCTATCCCAATGATGAGCATAATGAAAAGTGCACCTGTTACCACTGTAGTTAGTACGATGCCGCTACCTAGTGGAACAGTACATACAACAGTGCATGCCAGCACCTATCGACCATATGTACCTATCGCTACTCATGCTCATGTAGCTCCTACGCCTCTTAGTATGCCAATGGCGTATGCTCCACGATCGCCTTATCACAACCCTTATCCAAAAGGAGCTAGGCCTAGTCACATATCATATCCTACGTCATTTGCCAACATACCTAGACCAACGCCAACTCCTATCAGCCAGGCTATCCCAAAAGTGCCTCCACCAGCTATGCCTGCTCACCTAGGTGATCTCGCAGCGTTTGCTCAGACGATCGGACAATCTATTGCGGAAAACATGCGGGGCATGCCTGAGAGAGAACCTAGAAGCAAGGCAGTACAAGTGGATAAGCTCACTCAAAACTTCAGTGGTAACGAAGATGTGAGGAAGCACATTGAAGTCTTTGAACACGTGTGTGATTCCTTGGAAGAGCACAATGAGCTGCATAAGTGTAAAGCTTTAGGCTTAACTTTGAGTGGGAAGGCCGGAGATTGGTATCGAACCTTAAGGGTTGAAGAGCGCACTCACTACCCCACTCTCAAGAGATTGTTCTTGAAAGAATACATACGTGAGGGTGTGCTTTGGGGAGTAGCATCTCAACTCCAAAAAGCTGAACGCGAGGAAGGGGAGTCAGTGAGAGACTTTATAAGTCGATTGAAGCATCTAAATTCTCGCTGCACTCTCGATGAGCGCTTCAATAATAACCAATTGCTCGATAGATTCATTCGAGGATTGCGCCATGAGGACATATACAATGGCCTAGTCATTAGAGGTCTTACAACGTGGGAAGCAGTCACTACCAATGCAATCCAGTTAGAAGACAACTTGATGATTGCAGGTAAAAAGGTGTCTTCGGAGACAAAATCCGTTAGTTCGCAAGTATTTGGGCACGAGCCAATGACGGTGAAACCTATTGCCAAGGAGGCCAAGATATCTGAAATGTCTGTGAGTGACCGACCTTACTAAGGCTCTCCAAGAATACTTTAGGGGTAATCGAGCTCCTCAGAATAGCCATATGTACCCAAGGAGAGAGCAACAATGGTGTTCGGTGTGCTTAGGACCACATAGCACGAGTGAATGTCCCACATTTAGAGTCAAATTCAATGGGAATTGCAATGCATGTGGTAAGTACGGCCATCAATCTAAGGATTGCCTAGTACTTAAGTGAATGTTGGCAAATCAGGCACCACTAGCCTGGTCAAACACACCTCAAGTACCCGCACTAATGCCTGCACAACTTGTCGAGCAACCGTCACAGCGCATAGTTCCAAGGAATCCGAATGTAGTCCAGTCTGTGCCGTTACAACCGCCAGTGCTGCTAGGACCACAACCTCCACATCCAAGGATTACCCCAATAAACCAGATGGGTTGTGAGTCACATAGTGCGTGTGGGGATTATGAAGAGGAGATAGACCCCACTGCTCCATACGGGATCGATACGTTTGAAATGATTCCCCAGTACTACATGGAGGATCATTTCGGGCAAGTCAAGCCTGTATATCAAGCGGCTGCTCTCGCCACAAGAGGGCAAAACCTTAATACCTTGGCAAGGAGACCACCTCTTCAATGCTACGAGTGTGGTGGACTGCATCGTGTAGCGGAGTGCCCTAATAGGCTACAGAAGATCGCTACTCAGATGCAACCAAATCAAGGGAGCACATCGGGAATGCCGGTACTTACATGTAATCGTTGTGGCATAGATCATTTGATTGCTCAATGTCCACATAATCCTAATGCACCCAAGATTACGCCATTGAATTTGGTTGAGGTCACCAACCAGGCACGAGGAACCATACCTGTTGTACCCACGAATGTAGTTACACGATCAATGCTTCAAAATCAAAACTTTATTCTCGAAGAGAGGGATACTGCTCGAGCAAAGAAAAAGAAAACGTGGCAGAAGAGATCGCTTAATGCCATGAGCTCCAAGCCTAGTTCAAAGACTAACATAGGGACAGGAGACGACCCCGTGTATATGAATGATCCTAAAGATGATTCCGATTCAATAGAAACCATGGGGACCAAAGCCACTACCTTAAGGGAGGAACCCACTCGGGAGCTCAACGAAGGAGAATCAAGCGAGTACATAAATAAGGAAAAACAGAAGGAAACTTCCTCGGCCCCACAACCAAGTCAGTTAATGCCCTCTCGACCACCCAAACTGACTGAGACTCCCAAAGACAAGCCACGTGGGCCAAAGTCCCTCAAGAAAAAGATTGGAACTTACCCGAACCCAGTTGAGGAGATTGAACAAGTGCAACACTTAAGGGGTTTGGTGGAAGAAACACAAAGAGAACTGGAGCCAAACCCGAGAAAAATCAAAATTCCAGACACAGTGTTTTCTACACAAGTTCAGCCTCACAGGAACCATAAACCGTTAGCTATACCTAGTATCGTTCGGGAGAAAGTGAGGATAGGACATCAAGAAGTGGGAAAACACCCTTTTTGCTTGAAAGAATGTTTAGTGAGGGAATGCCTGACCCCATCGAAGAGAAAGTGATTCCATCTTCACCAATCCCTAGTCAAGGGGCGATGTCTCGAAAAGTACCGTTGAATGTGTCCAAGCTAATGGATTTCATGTCCTCTGAAATCAGAACCACGATCATATCCAAGTTATACGGAGATCCTGAGCTATTCTTAGCTCTTCGGGCATTTCTCAATGGAGAACTAAAGGCGGGGCTACCACAATTTGCAAATATGGATAGACCCGACACGCTTCAAGATGAAGGGGAACATTGGGATCTACAACCCAACCTAGATGAAGATTCGGTCGTTGAAATACCTGTTAACAAGTTGGGACAGTACTTTGAAGGTGACGAATCTAATGCGACCCTCCCCATTACTACCAAGGGATTAACTCTAAAGGGAATCCTTGATGGTGGTGCTGGCGTGAGCATTGTGACTAAAAACTGTTAGGAATCTATGGGAAGACCTCACCTCAAAGTCACAAACATAGTGGTTAAGATGGCAAAAGGAACTATTGCTAAACCTATTGGGATGTTAAGGGACCTTAAGATCAAGGTCCTGGGATACAAGGTAAAACATACCTTCATTGTAATGGATTTCTCCAAGCATCCTATGTCATATCAAATGATCTTAGGACGTCCTTTCATGAGGGAAGCACAAATGGTCTTAGGACGTCCTTTCATGAGGGAAGCACAAATGGTGCATGACTGGTCGAAAAACCATGTCTACCTACAATTCCAGGACTCTGTCATTCGAGTTGATCTTGAGAATGGTCATGCACATCCTTTAGGAAGAAAGGTTATCATTGATAATCGATCGGATACCACTATTCACTCTGCCCCATTAAGGTATTGCTATACATGCAAAAAAGAGACTGATGATGGGAAAGATTCTCCTTATATGGATGTCCTACCGGGTATGACTGAGTCGGATAACGTGGATCGGGTACACCTAGCAGCAACCATAGACACATGGGGAAATAGAGGCACAAGTTGGGTAACACCTGGAGGGGCAAGATATGCCACCGTTAGTGCCAATAAACATGATAGGTGTTATGCACTTGACTCCTGATAGCGAGAAAGTGGCAAACTCCACTGACACTGAAAGCAGCGAAGACTCTGACCAATGCAACTCTGAGTGTGAATCTCAAGAAGAAACTGACCCTGAGCTGATGGGGGGAATGAATCAAATATTCACCCAAATGTGGAAGCAATGTGCTCAAGGCCTAGGACGGTGACCTCCTGGAGTTCATCCGAAAGTGAGGGGGACACAAGTGAAAATCGACCAAGTGAGTTTGAATCTAACAGAAACGAAAATCAAAAACATGGTAAGAAGAAAACGAGACATAAGCGCCAACGCTATCGAGCTAATGTACGCACTGCAATAAACAAGGAGAGATCCACCGCAGAATGGCTTAGTTATGTAGGAGCTATTGACGCTCATCGGAAGTTAGCGGATAATTGGGGACAATACCTCCAAAGTGTCATGTGGTGTATTCCGCAACCTCATGACGTCGCCCAATTAGAAATCGAAGAGAAGCCGAAACTAAGTCGTACTGCAAGAAGGCGGCAAAACCAAGAGTTAGCTCAGCAACAAAAGGAGGCGGAATTGAAAGAAGAAAGCTTGGCACAACAAGAACCAGTAGACTTACACCCTGCACCCGAGCATTTCAAATCATTCACCACAGGGGAACGTAAAGTGGTCTACACAAAAGCCCAACGAACGCCTACCACCACTGGGAGTAGCGGTGTCTACGATGGCCCTGTGGTAGTTAAGGAGATAGACTTAGCAAATCCGGGTGAGGAGTCTAAACCAGTTTTTATTGCTCAAGACCTCACCCAGTCAGAGGAAGCTGCACTTAAGAAGCTTCTTAAAGAATTCAAGGACATATTTGCTTGGACATATCATGATATGAAGGGTGTTCCACCCTCTGTGGTGCAACACACGATTCCAATGATTAGCACTGCTAAACCAATCTAGCAACGTCCCTACCCAATGAATCCTAAGTATGCAAAGATTGTATAAGAGGAAATTGAAAAGCTTATGAAATGTGGATTCATATACCCAATTGAGCACTCAGAATGGGTTTCTCCGATAGTCATCGTACCAAAGAAGAATGGAAAACTCAGAGTGTGCATTGATCTCAAAAAGGTTAATGCAACCACCAGAAGGGATCATTACCCCTTGCCATATTCTGAACATGTGCTTGAAAGAGTGGCAGGCAAGGAGGCGTATAGCTTTTTAGATGGGTACTCGGGTTACAATTAGATCACAATTGCAGTCGAGGACCAAGCTAAAACAGCATTTATCACGGAGTTTGGAGTGTTTGTCTTTCGCGTCATGGCTTTTGGCTTGACCAATGCACCTGCAACATTCCAACGATTGATAAACACGGCCTTTAAGGAATATCTAAGGGACTTCTATGAAGCTTTCTTAGATGATCTTTGTGTTCATTCCTCTTGGGACGAGCACTTGATGTGTTTACGAAAAATATTTGAAAGGTGTAGATTATATCGCATCTCATTGAATCCTTTCAAATGCCAATTCTGGGTTAAACACGGAGTTATCTTAGGGCATATAGTGTCCAAAAATGGGATTTCCACTGACGAGAGTAAAATCAAGGTCATTCTGGAATTGCCCCCACCTACCAACTATAAGGGAGTCCAACGCTTTATGGGCCACGTTGGTTATTATCGAAGATTTATTCTATTCTTTGCCGAGATAGCTCGACCATTGTATAAGCTTCTCATCAAGTTTATTTGGACCGAAGAATGTGACCGTGCCTATGAGCTATTAAAGAAGGCCTTGGCGAGTGCTCCAATCTTGAGAATGCCTAACTGGGATTTACTCTTCCATGTGCATATTGATGCATCAAACTTTGCTATTGGGTGTGTGTTAACTCAACCTGGAGAACACAAGCTAGACTACCCCATTAGCTTTGCCAGTCGCCAGTTGAACGATGCTGAGATGAACTACACCACTACGGAGCGAGAAGGGTTGGCAATGATATATGCAGTAAGGAAATTTCGTTATTACCTCCTTGCCACCAAGTTTGTTTTCTATGTGGATCATCAAGCATTGTTGTATCTGGTAAATAAACCATGCTCCACAGGAAGAATCACACGATGGCTATTGATTCTTCTTGAGTTTGATTTCACTGTTGTTGTGAGACCTGGCAAAAAACATGTTATGGCTGATCATTTGTCTCGCATACCTAATGGTGAGGCTCCTACAGGGGTTGATGATGACTTACCTAACACTTCCCTGTTCATGGTGGAGACAATGCGTGAATGGAGTGAGAAGATTGTTAACTTTTTGGTTAATGGCTTTCCACCCAAGGAGCTTCGTAAAGATCTAGCTCGACAGCTGATCAAAGAATGCGAACCCTATTGCCTGATAGCCGGGACTCTTTATAAAAGAGGAAAGGATGACGTTCTTAGGCGTTATGCCCGAGAGGATGAGTATCTATACATTTTGCAAGAGGCACATATGGGTGTAGCCGGTGGTCACTTCTCAGGAGACTTAACTGCACGAAAGATCTTACAATCGGGGTATTGGTGGCCCACTATGTTCCAAGATGCATCACTCTTTGTGAAGGGTTGCGATGACTGCCAGTGATACAAGAAACCCCAGAGGAAAGATCAGATGCCCCTACATCCAATCAAAGTAAACCAACCATTTGAAAAGTGGGGTTTAGACTTTGTAGGTCCAATTAGCCCAGCGGCCCGAAACACACAATCTCGCTATACTATTGTGGCCACTGACTATATGACCAAATGGACTGAAGCGAAGGCGACACGTAAGGCAGATGCAAGGACAACAACCAAGTTCCTCTTTGAAAATATAATCACACGCTTCGGTTGTCCTTTTGAACTTGTGAGCGACAATGGTACGCATTTTATAAATGAAGTGATTAAGGAGCTCACAACAAATTTCATGATATCCCATCATAAATCTACTCCTTCCTATCCTCAAGTGAATGGCCAAGCTAAGAGTACCAACAAGACTTTAATCTCTGTTTTGACAAAGACAGTTGAAGCTCATCGCACGGATTGGGATCTAAAGCTTACAACAGCTTTATGGGCCTATCGTACTACGTACAAAGTGGCTATTAATTGCATACCATTCAAAATGGTATATGGCCAAGAAGCGGTCATGCCGTGGGAATTTGTCATTCCTAGTCTTCGTGTTGCTACTCAAGAGGGTTGGGATGGTAATCCCTTAGTAGAGCGTCTATATATCCTTGAGCGGCTAAACGAAGAAAGACAATTGGCTGTATACAATGCCCTTGTGGAGAAGGATAGAAGGAAAAAATGGTTTGATCGCCACCTAAAGGACAAGGACATCAAGGTTGGGGATAAAGTCCTGATGTATGGAGTGCGTAACGAAAAGAAGAAGCTCAAATATGCTGGTAAGGGACCGTATAGAGTATGTGAAATTACCCCGCAAGGTACCATCTGAGTGGAGACTCTCGACGGAGTTGAAACCATTGGATTCCTTAATGGGAGTAAATTCAAAAGATACTATGACCCCCTGAGCCAAGAGGAGCTACATGCAATCCATCAAAAGAAGGCAGCTAAAGAACGAGCTGAGCTTAAGAAGATACAAGCGAGAGTTGAAGCCAAAGAACGTCAACAGCGAGCTAGGCACCAACGAGAAGCCAACTTGGGGATTACACAAGCATTTTTCGAGGAGGCAGACGAGGATTCACTGGAATCTGACCCACCTCTAAGATACCCAAGAGTTACAAAGTCCTTACGGGGAAGTGCTGTATAATGCATTATTGGATACAGGAGCTCAACACAATTTGCTATCATATGGCGTGTGGTGTCAACTTGGAAAACCACCTTTATCCAAGAGTGCTATCCAAGTTCAAGGAATCAACAAGAAGAAAACCCCTGTCTCAGGAATTCTGCACACTCCGGTTGCCTATGACAAGGGGACCGTAATTCAAAGTTTTTTGGTTATGCCTGCGGGTACCATGGAAGGGACTGTAAACTTAGGGCACAAATGGATGATGGCCACCAAGTGCAATATCTATTGGGAAACCAGACGAGTCACAATGCAAGAACCAACACTAGGTCTGACCACTCAAAATCCCGCACCTAAGTCATCCACTCAAATGTTAGATAATGAAAAATCACAAAGTCTAGTGGCAAAACCATCTTTGATTGTTTGCCACCCCTCTAACGCTTCAACGCCAAGAGTGGAAACATGCAGGGTGGTCTCTAAAGCTCCGCTTACTATGCCAAAAAATACATACAAATGGGTCCCAAAAGCTTCGTTAACAGCTACTTCCCCTGCTCAATCTCGTTCAGACAAGAAGCCTCGTAGGAAGAAAACAGCTACCCACCCGAGAAAGGGCAATGTAACATCACAAAAATTATTAGTAGCCCAAGGGTATTACGAGGGGAATGACCAAATTTGGGTTCCTAAACATAAGCTGGATCCCTCTACATCACCTATAAAACCTTGCAAACCAATTGTTGCCACCTCAACGACAATTCAAGACCGTGGTAAGGGAAAGGTAACAGAGTGCTCCGCACCACTTTTTCCAGAGTTAGTTTGGATTCCCAAATGATATCGATCATTACCACCTAGCTCAGGAAGGGGGGAGCCACGTGAAGCTTCTAGCTCCTCATGCCAGGCACACGCTGATATAGAAGTTTCTACATGCTTGACACCTACTCTTGTCAACACCCAACAAAAGACCGATGAGTCTACGTCTCCCCTTGTAATAGTATCATCGGAAACCATTTCCTCCATTCGTCAATGGGAGCGTACACTAACATCTCTGCAATTGGATGTGGCCACAAGGGTCATAAAAAGCTATTTGCCCACATCACAACCTATGACCCACTGGACAAATTGGTTCCAAGAGGCTGCAACATCATTGCAAAAAATATGATCTACCCAAGGAAAGGGGGAGCATGTACTCACACTCGACATTCTAATGCTTCCTCCTCAACCTTCTCCCCTGACCATGTAATTGCCAAATTCAAGGGGATGTATATATATAGCTTCATACACAAAAAAGAAAAGAAAAGAAAAATAAAAAATAGTAAAAAGAGCAAGAGCACAATAAGAGCAGAAATATCCGTATATACAATCAAGAACTAGATTGACCTGTCATAAACCTACTGATGCTATATCTATGTTTGCAGATATGGCGAATGCAAGAGCATCGCACACTTCATCCACCTTTGGTGAGAGGTATCATCTGTACCTTTCTCAGATATTCCACATGTGCTATCTTGTAATTGAAACTGAATGGGATCATATAGATGTACTAGTCAGAGAGGAAAATGTTGAGGAATTAGAATGGCTAATTCGCCTATTGACCATGACTGACCCCTACTCCATAGAGGACATATCCCCATTAGCCCAATGCTTTCCTTTTCCACAAGATGACTATCCTCGCATGGTTACATTCTTGATGAGTTTATGTGGATGGGAAAATGAAAAGGAAATATCTGACAATGATGAATGGACTGATGAAACTCATGGCACTACTGAGGTTGACTTTATTTATTTGGATGATGCGGATAGAGGCTTAGCCTTAGGGCTAGAGCCAGGACTCTACAACATCCTCTTATCGTATCCTCAGTAGTAATGTGGTGACTTGTAGGTAGGTTAGTGTTTTCAAGTTTTTTCTAGTTTGGATTCCTTAAATGAGTCTTTAATTTTTCACACTGATGTGCCTCTCGAGGTATAGTGCTTGTTAGTTGGTTGTACAGGTGGAAAAGTTTGAGGTGGGTTCGCTTTCAAGTCATGAGATAGCCGCAACACTCATACATAAATATCTCATCAAATTGCAGGCATTTTTCTCATCGAATCAAGGAGATCTCCAAAATACAGGTGTAATTCTTCCATACCCACTCTCTTTCGTTTTTACTGTTCAATTAATTGCATGAACTATAATGCATGACCACATGGAAATTGTGGGAAGGAGACCATTACATTGCATGGTTTTGGCACCTCAAAGTTAACCTTGATCAATTGCACACAACTCAAGAGGGAATTGAAAAAGAATGGCTATATGTACGTTTTGCAGCTTTGTAAGGATAAGGACAATGAAAAAGAGAGAAAATTTACACATGTGGGCATGGAGAAGCTACTTAAGGAGTATGAAGACATGTTTCATATGGAGAAGCTACTTATGGAGAAGCTACTTAAGGAGTATGAAGACATGTTTCATATGCCCAAGTGCTTGCCACCAATGAGGGAGGTAGATCATGCTATTGAGCCGAATGCAAGGCTGGTCGACAAACCTCCATATAGATTATCAAAAGTGGAGAAAGATGAAGTGGCAAAGCAAGCTAAAGAGCTCATAGGTATAGGTTGGGTGGAGCTAAGTCAATCACCATTTGCATCTCCTATTTTATTGGGGGTGAAGAAGAAGGATGGGCCTTAAAGAATGTGCGTAGATTATTGGGATGTTAACAAATTACCATCAAGAATAGGTACCCAATCCCAAGAATTGATAATATCTTAGATGAATTGAAGGATGCTAAGCTCTTCACCAAGATTGACTTGCGGTCTGCAAATACGAATGAAAACTGGGGATGAGCACAAGACAACATTTTGTACCGAAAGAGGTCTCTATCATTTCATGGTGATGCCATTTGGGCTATATAATGCACCGGCCACTTTTCAAGCATTGATGAAAAAAGTGCGACAACCATTCCTCTTCAAGTTTGTATTGGTGTTTTTCGATGACATATTGGTCTATAGCAAGAGTGAAGAGGAGCACTTGCTTCATGTGAATGAAGTATTTGATGTATTGAGAGAGCTAACCAATTCTATGCCAAAGAAACCAAGTGTACATTCATGGCAAAAGAGGTGGAAGACCTTGGTCACATTGTGAGAATTGATGGCATAAAAAGGTGGGCCTCAAGAAGGTGGAATGTGTGAAGCATTGGCCTACTCCCACCAATCTCACTTAAGTGAGGGGATTCTTAGGTCTCTCATCATTCTATCACCAATTCATTTTGAGAAGTATGCACATATAGTGGTTCCTTTGACGGATAAGTTGAAGAAGAAGGCATTCTTTTGGGATGTGATGGAACAAAAGAGTTTTGATGAGCTAAAAAGAATGCTTACTTCAGCACCTATCTTGGTATGCCCAGATTTCTCTAAGCCTTTCACTATTAGAGTGGATGCATGTGGAAGAGGCAGTGGTGCGGTGTTGTATCAAGACCATGGGGTCATTGCTTTATGAAAGCTGCAAACTTGATGACAAGGAGATGGGGATGCATGTGTATGACCAAGAGATGTTTGCTATTTTGCACTATCTTTATGGAAGCAAGTTTTATGTGTGAAGTGACCATAGGGTTCTTTAATTCTTCCTATCACAATCAAATCTCTCACCTAAGCAAAGAATGTGGTTGGCTACCTTTCAACAATATGATTTTGAGATCATATATACGAAGGGAAAGGAGAATGTGGTGGCGGATTCACTCTCTAGAATGTGGGCATCTTCATTATCAGCCATCACGGAAGTGCATAATGATTGGATTGAGGAGATTCAAGAGGAATATATGCTTGATGAGGCTTCATAAATAGTGCATAAATTACCCCATGATGTTTGTGATGATTTACCTCATTATCGGTTACAAAATAGTCTCTTCTATCACAAGGAAAGGGTGTATCTGATACCCCACTCATCCTTCAAGAAAAAGGTAATGGTGGATGAGATGCATTCTACTCCCATGGAAACACATTTGGGTTTGTTCAAAACTTATGATGCCATAAGGAAGAGCTTTCATTGGAAAGGCCAATGGAGGGAAGTCAAAGAGTATGTTGCTAAGTGTATGCCTCGTCAAATCAACAAGGATCCCACACACAAGTCCGATGGTTTGCTTCAGCCTTTACCTATTATGGAAGGTAAATGGACACATATTGCTATGGATTTCATTACTGGCTTTCCTTCTACCAAGAGGGGATGGGATAGCATCTATGTGGTAGTTGACCAATTGACAAAAGCTTCCCATTTTATACCAACAAAAGTGAGACACTCGGCATCTATGGTGGCACACCAATTCATGGAAAATGTGTTCAGGTTGCATGGTATGCCACATCAAATATTGAGTGATCGAGATATGAAGTTTATGGGCACATTTTGGCATACATTGTTTGATAGCATGGGCATCAAGTTGACTCCTAGCACGGCCTATCATCTGGAAACCAATGGTCAAACTGAGAGTCAATAAGTGGCTTGAGAATTACTTGAGGCATTATTTCTATGAAACGCAACATGTATGGGACGATTGGTTGCATTCGACGGAGTTCGCCTACAATAGCACCTGTCAGTAGTGGTATTGGAATGTAGCCTTTTGAGGAGGCTATGTATGGCTACAAGGTGCATGTACTGATCGTAGCATTCAAGTAAGATAATGCAAATCCACATGCAAGGGAGGAAGTGAAAAGAATGCAAACTCTTTTGCAAACATTCAAAGAGAACATCAAGAAGTCTCAAGAGAAGATGAAGCATTATAAAGATGCACATCGAAGGCCATTGGAATTCAAAAGAAGGGGACTTTGTGTTCTTAAGGATACCTAAAACTTGATACGGATCTCTCAAAGGTAGTACCAACAAAAAGCTTGCACACTGTTATTATGGGCCATACAAAGTATTGAGAAGGGTTGGTGAAGTGGCTTATCAATTGCTACTTCCATCTACTACAAGGATAGTACATGATGTATTTTGTGTATCACATTTGAAGGCATATGTTGGGCCAAAGGTGCAAGTATTGGATGAGATTTCACCCATGAGTGAAGATGGCATGGTGGAGGACAGAGAACGTGATGGGAGAAAGAGAGAAGGTGTTACGCAACTGCACTTTGTGTGAATACCTTGTCAAGTGGAAAGGTTTACCTCAAGATGAAGGAAAATGGCAACCCGCCTCTATGTTGGAGGGGATGAAACACCTTTTTGATGCATCCAACGTGCATTCTTGAGTCAAAACAGTAGAAAAATAGCTTGCCAAAATTTACTATTATGAGGCAAGAAAAGAGGTTCAAAAACGGATGCAATTGACATATACATTTCTTAGCCCCATGATTGGACAATGACTTGGGGAGAATTACATGAAGTTTTGGAGGTGTCAAAGGCTCAAACAATGCTTCACATTTATCAATACATTGATCTGCCAATGATGTTGGTTTAATAGAATATGCATAATCAAGATGCAATCTTAGAAGCTTGTCAATTATTCTTATCTCTGCATCATGCAAAGTGCATATGTGAACATTCTTAAGAGAGATAGGAAGAATGGGATCCCAAATGTCTTCTTTATTCTTGAACTTACTCAAATCTATAGAGTCTCTCATTGGGACTCTCCCTTGGTGGTCGCAAACTGCTCCACTCTTTTGATCCCATACCTTCCATACAATAAATGCAAGGATACTTTGCATTAGCCCCGTTGCATATTCCAAGCATACATTTGATAGTCTTTAAGTCAGCACCCAAATGCCATTCCACTTTGAAATTGCCAACTCCATCAACTATCAACATATCTCGAGTACTTTGGGATTAAATGATATTAGGGATACCTATGTGGGAGAACAACCATTTGAGGGTCTGATGATTGTCAGTTGGTATCTGAGCTGTACTAACCCACCAAGGCTCCATCTCCGATTGGATTTTATGTTATGGTTCCTCTCCTCTACCATTGTTGTACTCAATTGCCTTGTTCATGATGATAGATATGCTCACTCTTTCTATCTTTTATCCTTTTTGGATCTATGCCTCCTCCAGCTTCAACATGAACTTTAGCACACCACCACATTCTTCTACATTAATTTTATACATATGCACCATTGCAATTTGTACTTTTCTAAGATCCACCCATATATTGTTGAATGCATTATAGACAAATGTACTCTTTTTCTTCTGCTTCTCATAAGGCATTATCCCTTCAATATGTATGTACTCTCCAAAAATACTGGAAATTTTTTGATTCATAGCAGTCCTAGCAGTAGAAACTGAAAGGGATCTTGGAAAACCAAAAGCTCTTATTCTCTTGCATCTAAGATTTTGGAACCATAATCCAAAAAGAGCTTGGTAACCTTTGTGACTAATACTCACAGTGTCACAAGTCTCTACTATTTCATCTGGTTTCACAATGGTCCTTAAGTCTCTTACCAACTCTTTGAGAGTAAGATCTCTCAAATTTGTATTCTCTGGAGATTGAAGAATTCTGACCAGGTTTGCCTTGTTCATGGTTTCCATGAGAAGCTTGATGACGGATATTAATACCTGAAATGTGAGAGACACATTTCTTTGCAAGGTGGAGTCTCCTCTTTTTAGCCCCACTACTTTCAGACAACTCACTTATATTCTTTAAAGTTCTCTTCCTCTCTCTGAATCCTCCTAGGGTATTTCTTTCAAGTTTACTAGTTTCTCTTTCAAGGAGTGGTTTACAGCTTCTAGCACTCTAATCTTATCATAAAGCTCTAAAATAGTTTTCTGAGATGTTAATAAAGTTTCTTTTAGTTGATACATTTGGACTGAGCACATAGAAGATGCAGAATATAACTTTAGACAGTAACAAAGCAAACCATCTCCAACAAATCTAATCAAGTCATGAACATTTACAAACGGAGGAGTTCTACCAGTTGAAGGATCATTGGGATAAATACTTCCATCCACCCACAAATCAATGTGTTTTCTTTCCTCTAGTCGTAGTCTTTTTGCCTCATCTTTGTCCAACAATGATCGGTACTTCTCCAAGATGAGTAGACTTGATCTATGTTAATAGCAAGTTTGTATCTGCATTCTCTTGCATTCGGTAAAGAGTTAGCGATAGACATTAGAGTATAAGCCACTATGCAAGGATATAACATAAAAGAATAGAAGAGAAGAAAAGAGAGAGAGAGAGAGAGAGAGAGAGAGAGAGAGAGGGAGAGAGAGAGCAAGAAGAAAAGAGCACTCAATTGATGAGATGAGAGGAAAAATGGAGGTGCTTTGGTGGGAATATTTGTACAATAGACGTTTCAAAAGTTCAAATAACATTGAGAATAATGACTAAAAAGTAGCTCTGACATAATTTAAGGAATGTTAGCAATTATTGTGCCTATCTCTTAAAAATGCTCCAAAAGTACCTCTAAACGGCCAAATTTGGAGGTCTCATTCTACTAAATCCTCAGCTAATTCGTGTTTTAATTAAAACCTTAAAGGGTCTTTTTTTCCATTTTTGGCCCTAATGGCAACAATTAGCACCTAGTGCGGATTTTTCAAGTCTCTTGGTGCTTTAGAGGTCATTGAAAATCCCGCTCTTCTCCATGCCATCGTACACCAAAACATGCTCCTATGGTGACCAAACTTTGCAAATGTTTGGGGGGGACGACCCGCCCCCACACGCTCGCAAGGTTTTGTCACCATTGGAGCATGTTTAGATTAGCAATTAGTGTGCCCAGGAGGGTGGATTTTTCAAGTCTCTTGGTGCTTGAGAGGCCATGGAAAATTGCGCTCTTCTCCATTACCCAAATGTTTTTCGGTGGTGGTGACCAAACTTTGCGAGCATGTGGGGGGGACTCGCCCCCACAGTGTAGATTTTTGAAGTCTATTTGTGCTTTAGAGGCCATGCAGAATCCCGCTCTTCTCCATGCCACCATACCCAAACATACTCCAATGGTGACAGACTTTGCGAGAGCGTGTGGCACCCCCACACGCTCTCAAGGTTTTGTGACTATAGAGGAGCATGTTTAGATAAGCAATTAGCGCCCAGTGTGGATTTTTCAAGTCTCTTGGTGCTTGAGAGGCCATGCAAAATCCCACTCTTCTCCATGTCTTTGTACCCAAACATGCTCTGATGGTTACCAAACTTTGCAAACATGTGGGGGGGACCTGCCCCCACACACTCGCAAGGTTTGGTCACCATCAGAGGATTAGCAATTAGCTCCCAGTGTGGATTTTTCAAGTCTCTTGGTGCTTGGGAGGCCATGTAAAATCTCGCTCTTCTCCAAACTATCGTACCTAAACATGCTTCGATTATGACCAAACTTTACGAGCATGTGGGGGGGACCACCCCCACATGCTTGCAAAGGTTGGTCACCATCGAAGCATGTTTGGATCAATGCCACCCAGTGCGGATTTCTCAAGTCTCTTGGGGCTGGAGAGGCCATGAAAAATCCCGCTCTTGTCCATACCATTGTACCCAAACATGCTCCGGTGGTGACCAAACTTTGCAAGCATATGGGGGGACCCGCCCCTACATGCTCACAAAGTTTGTTACCATCAAAGCATGTTTGGAGGTGCTAGTTTCTAATCCAAACATGACTTGATGGTAACCAAACTTTGCGAGCATGTGGAGGTGGGTCCCCGGCCACGTGCTTGCAAAGTTTGGTCACCATCATAGCATCTTTGAATTAGCAATTAGCACCGAGTGTGGATTTCTATTGTCTCTTGGAGCTTTAGAGGCCATGGAAAATCTCTCTCATCTCCATTTCACCATACCCAAACATGATCCGATGGTTACTAGACTTTGCATGCATGTGGGGGGGACACACCCCCAAGAGCGCAAAGTGTGGTCACCGTTGGAGTATATTTGGATTAGCAATTACTGCCCAAAGCGTATTTTTCAAGGCTCTTATCACTTGAGAGGCCATGGAAAATCCCACTCTTCTCCATATAACATCCTACCCAAACATGCTCCGATGGTGATGACCAAACTTCGTGAGAATGTGGAGAAGGCGGGTCCCCGCCACCACATGCTTACAAAGTTTGGTCACCATCACAGCATCTTTGAATTAGCAATTAGCACTGAGTGTGGATTTTTCTTGTCTCTTGGAGCTTTAGAGGCCATGGAAAATCTCGCTCGTCTCCATTTCACCATACCCAAACATGATCCGATGGTGGTGGTGACCAGACTTTGCCTGCATGTGGGGGGGACACACCTCCAAGCGCTCGCAAAGTGTGGTCACCGTCGGAGCATATTTGGATTAGCAATTTCTTGTCACTTGAGAGGCCATGGAAAATCCCGCTCTTCTCCATGACATCCTAACCAAACATGCTCCGATGGTGACCAAACTTTAAAAGCATGTGGGGGGAACCCATTCCCCACATGCTCGCAAAGTTTGGTGACCATCAAAGCATGTTTTGAGGCACTAAGTACTAATCCACCCACACGCTCGCAAAGTTTAATCATTATCAGAGCATATTTGGTGTAACAATTAGCGCCCACTGTGGATTTTTCACTCTAGGTGCTTCAGAGGCCATGGAAAATCCTGCTCTTCTTCATGCCATCGTACCCAAACATGCTCCGATGGGGTGACAACACTTTGCAAATGTGTGGAGGGGACCCGTCCCCACACACTCGCAAGGTTTGGTCACCATCAGAGCATGTTTTGATTAGCAACTAGCTCCTAGTGTGGATTTTTCAAGTCTCTTGGTGCTTGAGGGGCCATGGAAAATCTCGCTCTTCTCCAAGCCATCATACCTAAACATACTCCGATGGTGACCAAACTTTGCAAGCATGTGGGGGGGACCTGCCCCCACACGCTCGCAAAGGTTTGTCACCATCGGAGCATATTTGGATTAGTGATTAGTACCAGTGCGAAATTCTCTGGTCTCTTAGTGCTTGAGAGGCCATGGATAATCCCACTCTTCTCCATACCATTGTACCCAAACATGCTCCGGTGGTGACCAAACTTTGAAAGAATATGGGGGGGACCCGCCCCCACATGCTCACAAAGTTTTGTGGCCATCAAAACATGTTTGGAGGTGCTAATATCTAATCCAAACATGCTCCGATGATGACCAAACTTTGCGAGCAAAAGTTTGGTCACCATCGGAGCATCTTTGGATTAGCAATTAGCACCGAGTGTAGATTTTTCTTGCCTTTATGAGATTGAGAGGCCATTGAAAATCTTTCTCATCTCCATTTCACCGTAACCAAACATGATCGATGACTAGATTTTGTCGTGCATGTGGGGGGGACACACCCCCACACACTCGCAAAGTGTGGTCACCGTGCGTCGGAGCATATTTGGATTAGCAATTAGTGCGCAAAGCGGATTTTTCAACTCTCTTGGTACTTGAGAGGCCATGGAAAATTGTGCTCTTCTCCATACCATCCTACTCAAACATGCTCTGACGGTGTCCAAACTTTAAAAGCGTGTGGAGGGAACCCATCCCCACATGCTCGCAAAGTTTGGTGACCATCCGAGCATGTTTAGAGGTGCTAATTACTAATCCAAACATGCTTTGGTGGTGACCAAACTTTGCGATGTGGCGGTGGGTCCCCCTATGTGCTTGCAAAGTTTGGTCACCATCGGAGCATGTTTGGATTAGCAATTAGCACCCAATACGAATTTTTCAAGTCTCTTGGAGCTTGAGAGGCATTGGAAAATCCCCCTCGTATCCATGCCATCGTATGCAAACATTCTCTAAGTGTGACAAAACTTTGCGAGTGTGTGGGGGCTCCAAGTGTGACCAAACTTTGGAAGGGTGTGGGGGGGATCCGCCCAGACATGCTTGTAACATTTGGTCACCATCCGAGCATGTTTGAATTAGCAATTAGCGCCCAGTGTGGATTTTTATAGTCTCTCTCTATTTGAGAGGCCATGGAAAATCCTGCTCTTCTCTGTGCCATCATACCCAAAAATGCTCCCATGGTGACCAACCTTTGGGAGCATGTGGGGCAGACCCACCCCCACATGCTCACAAGTTTGGTCAACATCAGAGCATGTTTGAATCAGTACTCAGTGCAGATTTTTCAAGTCTCTTGTGGTGCTTTAGAGGCCATCTAAAATCTCGCTCTTCTTCATGCTACCATACCCAAACATGCTCCGATGGTGACCACACTTTGCCAGTGTGTGGAGGGGATCTTCCCCCAAACGCTCGCAAAGTCTAGTCACTATCAGAGAATATTTGGATGAGCAATTAAATCCCAATGAGGGTTTTTCAAGTCTCTTGGTGCTTGAGAGCCCATGGAAAATCCCGCTCTCCTCCATACCATCCTACCCAAACATGGTTCGATGGTGACTAAACTTTAAAACCATATGGGGAGAACCTGCCCCCATATGCTCGCAAAGTTTGGTCACCATCATTAGAGGTACTATTTGCTCTGATGGTTACCAAACTTTGCGAGCATGTGGAGGTGTGTCCTCCCCACGTGCTTGCAACGTTTGGTCACCATCGGAGCATGTTTGGATTAGCAATTAGCACCCAATGTGGATTTTTCAAGTCTCTTGGTGCTTTGAGAGGCCATGGAAAATCCTGCTCTTCTCCATGCCATCATACCTAAGCATGCCTTGAGGGTGACCAAACTTTGCAAGATTTGATCACCATCAGAGCATGTTTGAATTAGCAATTAGTGTCCAGTGCGGATTTTTCAAATTTCTTGGAGTTTGAGATGCCATTGAAAATCCCGCTCTTCTCCATGCCATCGTACCTAAAAATGCTCCCATGGTGACCAAACTTTGCGAGCATGTGGGGCGGAGCCACCCCCACATGCTCACAAAGTTTGGTCAGCATCGAAGCTTGTTTGGATTAGTAATTAGCGCCAATGTGGATTTTTCAAGTCTCTTGGTGCTTTAGTGGCCATGGAAAATCAGACATCCTCCGATGGTGATCAGACTTTGCGAGCATGCGAGGTGGATCCTTCCCCCCAAATGCTCGAAAAGTCTAGTCACCACCATCGAAGCATATTTGGACTAGCAATTAGTTCCCAGTGTGAGGATTTTTCAAGTCTCTTGGTGCTTAAGGCACCATTGAAGTCCCGCTCTTCTCCATACCATCCTACCCAAACATGCTCTGATGGGGTGACCAAACT
Source organism: Cibotium barometz (assembly GCF_041138505.1). NCBI lineage: Eukaryota > Viridiplantae > Streptophyta > Polypodiopsida > Cyatheales > Cibotiaceae > Cibotium > Cibotium barometz. The sequence goes on along the minus strand of NC_141095.1, from coordinate 30,649,750 downwards.
TTAAAAGCATGTGGGGGAGCCTCCCCTGACATGCTCGCAAAGTTTGGTTACCATTCAAGCATGTTTAGAGGTGCTATTTAGTAATCCAAACATAACTACGGTGGTGACCAAACTTTGCGAGCATGTGTGGAAGTGTTTCCTCCCCACGTGATTGCAAAGTTTGGTCACCTTCAGAGCATGTTTGGATTAGCAATTAGCGTGTAGTGCGGATTTTTCTAGTCTCTTGGTGCTTGAGAGGCCATAGAAAGTTCCACTCTTCTCCAAGCCATCGTATCCAAACATGCTCTAATGGTGATCAAACATTGCAAGCGTCGTGTGGGGGCGGTCCCCCCAGCCCCCACACACTCACAAAGTTTGGTCACCATAGGCGCATGTTCGGATTAGAAATTAGCACCGAGTGCAGATTTTTCAAGTCTCTTGGTGCTTGAGAGGCCATGGAGAATCCCGCTCGTCTCCTTGCCACCATACCTAAACATGCTCCAATGGTGACCAAACTTTGCGAGCATGTGGCGAAGACCCACCTCCACACGCTTGCAAAGTTTGATCACCATCGAAGCATATTTGAATTAAGAATTAGTGCCCAGTGGGAAATTTTCGAGTCTCTTGGTGCTTGAGAGGCAATTGAAAATCTCGCTCTTCTCCATGCCATCATACCCAAACACTTCCTATTGTGACCAAACTTTGCAAACGTTTGGGGGGGGCCCCTCCCCCACACGCTCACAAGGGTTGGTCACTAGTGGAGCATGTTTGGATTAGCATTTGCCCACTGCAGATTCTTCAACTCTCTTGGTGCTTGAGAGGCCATGGAAAATTGAGCTTTTCTCCATACCATCGTATCCAAAACATATTCCGATGGTAACCATACTTTGCGAGCATGTGTGAGGGACCCGCCCCCATATGCTCGCAAAGTTTGGTCACCATTGGACCATTTTTGGATTAGCAATTAGCTCCCAATGAAGATTTTTCAAGTCTCTTAGTGCTTGAGAGGCGATGGAAAATCTCGCTCTTCTTCCTACCATCGTACCCAAACGATGGTAACAAAACTTTGCAAACATGTGGGGGGGACCTTTCCCCACACGCTCGCAAGGTTTGGTCACCATTGAAGCATGTTTGGATTAGAAATTAGCTCCCACTGTGGATTTTTCAAGTCTCTTGGTGCTTGAGAGGCCATAGAAAATCCCGCTCTTCTCCAAGTCATCGTACCTAAACTTTCTGATGTGGTGACCAAACTTTGTGAGCATGTGGGAAGGACCTGCCCCCATGTGCTCACAAAGATTGGTCACCATCGGAGAATGTTTGGATTAGAAATTAGCGCCCAGTGCGGATTTCTCAAGTCTCTTGGTGCTTGAGAGGCCATGCAAAATCCCACTCTTCTCCATACCATCATACCCAAACATGCTTCGGTGGTGACCAAACTTTGTAAGCATATGGTAGGGACCTACCCCCACATGTTAAAAAGTTTGGTGACCATTGAAGCATGTTGAAGGAGCTAATTTCTAATCCAAACATGCTCTAATAGTGACCAAACTTTGCGAGCATGTGGGGGTGTGGTGGGTCCCCTCACCACATGCTTGCAAAGTTTGGTCACCATCACAGTATCTTTGGATTCGCCAATTAGTGCCGAGTGCAGATTTTTCTTGTTCCCTTAGAGCTTAAGAGGCCATGGAAAATCTCGCTCGTCTCCATTTCATCGTTCCCAAACATGATCTGATGGTGACCAAACTTTGCATGCATGTAGGGGGGACACACTCCCACACACTCGCAAAGTGTGGTCCACCGTCAGAGCATATTTGGATTAGCAATTATTGCCCAAAGCAGATTTTTCAAGCCTCTTGTCACTTGAGAGGCCATGGAAAATCCCACTCTTCTCCATACCATCCTATCTAAACATGCTCCAATGGTGACTAAACTTTAAAAGCATGTGGGGGGGGAACCTACCCCCACATGCTTGCAAAGTTTGGTAACCATCAGAGAATGTTTGGAGGCACTAATTACTAATCCAAACATGCTCTGATGGTGACCAAACTTTGCGAGCATGTGGGGGTAGGTCCCCCATGTGCTTGAAAGTTTGGTTACCATCTGAGCATATTTAGATTAACAATTAGCGCCTAGTATGGATTTTTCAACAAGTCTCTTGATGCTTTAGAGGCCATGAAAATCCCACTCTTCTCCATGCCATCGTACCCAAACTTTGCGAGTGTGTTGGGGGGACCCGCCCCCACACACTCACAAAGTTTGGTCACCATCAAAGCATATTTGGGTTAGCAATTAGCGGCCACTCTGGATTTTTCAAGTCTCTTAATGCTTGAGAGGCCATGGAAAATCCCACTCGTCTCCATACCATCGTACCCAAACATGCTCCGAGTGTGACCAAACTTTGGAATCATGTGAAGGGGGATCCGCTCGGACATGCTTGAAAAATTTGGTCACCATCAGAGCATGTTTGAATTAGCAATTAATGCCCAGTGCAGATTTTTCAAGTCTCTTGGTGTTTGAGGCCATGAAAAATCCCACTCTTCTCCATGCCATCATACCAAAAAATGCTCTAATGGTGACCAAACTTTGTGAGCATGTGGGGCGGACCCACCTTCACATGCTCATAAGTTTGGTCGCCATTGGAGCATGTTTGAATTAGCAATTAGCGCTAGTGTGGAATTGTCAAGTCTCTTGGTGTTTGAGAGGCCATGGAAAATCCTGCTCTTCTTCATGCCATCGTACTCAAAAATGCTCCCATGGTGACCAAACTTTGCGAGCAATTGGGGGGACCCACCCCCACATGCTCACAAAGTTTAGTCCCCATCGGAGCATGTTTGGATAAGTAATTAGCGCCCAGTGCGAATTTTTCAAGTCTCTTGGTGCTTTAATGGCCATGGAAAATCCTGCTCTTTTCCATGCCACCGTACCCAAACATGCTCCGATGGTGACCAGACTTTGCGAACATGTGGGGGGGTTCTCCCCCAAACACTCGTAAAGTCTACTCACCATTGGAGCATATTTGGATTAGCAATTAGTTCCCAATGAGGGTTTTTCAATTTTCTTGGTGCTTGAGAGCCCATGAAAAATCGCGCTCTTCTCCATACCATCGTACCCAGAAATGCTCCGATGGTGACCAAACTTTTAAAGCATGTGGACGGAACCCGTCCCCAAATGCTAACAAAGTTTGGTCACCATCCAAGCATGTTTAGAGGTGCTATTTACTAATCCAAACATGCTATGGTGGTGACCAAACTTTGCAAGCATCTGGGGGTTCATCCTCCCCACGTGCTTGCAAAGTTTGGTCACCTTTAGAGCATGTTTAGATCAGCAATTAGCGCCCAAGGTAGATTTTTCTAGTCTCTTGGTGCTTGAGAGGCCATGGAAAATCCCACTCTTCTCCAAGCCATCGTACCCAAACATGCTGTGATGGTGGTGACCAAACTCACAAGTCTCGACACCACATCAGAGCATGTTTGGATTAGCAATTAGTGCCCAGCGGGGATTTTTCAAGTCTCTTGGTGCTTGAGAGGCCATGGAGAATCCAGCTGTCCTCCATGCCACCGTACCCAAACATGCTCCTATGGTGACCAGACTTTGCGAGCGTGTGGGGAGACCCGCCCACACATCCTCACAAAGTCTGATCACCATTGAAACTTATTTGGATTAGCACTTTGTACTTAGTGCAGTTTTTTCAAGTCTCTTGGACCTTGAGAGGTCCATTGAAAATCCCACTCTTCTCCATGCCATCGTATCCAAACATGCTCTTATAGTGACCAAACTTTGCAAACGTTTCTGCCCCCACACGCTTGCAAGGTTTGGTCACCATCGGAGCATGTTTGGATTAGCAATTAGTGCTCAATGTGGATTTTTCAAGTCTTCTCTTGGTGCTTGAGAGGCCATGGAAAATCCCACTCTTCTCCAAGCCATCATACCTAAACATGCTCTAATGGTGGTGACCAAACTTTCCGAGCATGTGGGGGGGATCTGCTCCCTCACGCTCACAAAGTTTGGTCACCATGGGAGCATGTTTGGATTAGAAATTAGAGCCTAGTGCAGATTTTTCAAGTCTCTTAGTGGTTGAGAGGCCATGGAAAATCCCGTTCTTCTCCATATACCATCGTATGTAAACATACTTTGATGGTGACCAAACTTTGCAAGCATATGTGGGGACTCGCCCCCACATGCTCACAAATTTTGTTCACCATCTAAGCATGTTTGGAGGTGCTAATTTCTAATCCAAACATGTTTCTTTGTGAGCATGTGGGGGTGGGTCCCCCCATGTGCTTGCAAAAGTTTGGTCACTATCGCAACATCTTTGGATTAGCAATTAGCACCCACTGCGGAGTTTTCAGGTCTCTTAGTGCTTGAGAGGCCATGGAAAATCCCTCTTGTCTCCATTCCAACGTACCCAAACATTCTCCGATGGTGACCAGACTTTGCCTGCATGTGGGGGGACCCACCCTTGACACGCTCACAAAGTGTGGTAAGCATCGGAGCATATTTGGATTAGCCAATTAGTGCCCAAAGAGGATTTTTCAAGTCTCTTGGTACTTGAGAGGCCATGGAAAATCCCTCTCTTGTCCATACCATCCTACCCAAACATGCTCCGATGGTGACCAAACTTTAAAAGCATGTAGGGGAACCTGCCCCCACATGCTCGCAAAGTTTGGTGACCATCAGAGCATGTTTGGAGGCACTAATTACTAATTCCAAAATGCTGTGATAGTGGATCAAACTTTGTGAGCATGTGGGGGTGGGTCCCCCCCACATGCTTGCAAAGTGTGGTCACCATAGAAGCATGTTTGGATTAGTAATTAGCGCCCAATGTAGATTTTTCAAGCCTCTTGGTGCTTGAGAGGCCATCGAAAATCCCACTCTTGTGCATGCCATCATTCTCAAACATGCTCTCAAGGTTACTAAATGTTGTGAGTGTGTGGATCCCACACGCTTGCAAAGTTTAGTCACTATCAAAGTATATTTGGATTAGCAATTAGTGCGCAGTCCCGATTTTTCAAGTCTCTTAATGCTTGAGAGGCCATGGAAAATCCCACTCTTCTCTATGCCATCATACCCAAACATGCTTCGAGTGTGACTAAACTTTGGAAGAATGTGGGAGGAATGCGCCCAGACATGCTTGCGAAATTTGGTCACCATTGGAGCATTTTTGAGTTAGCAAATTAGCGCCCAATGCGGATTTTTCAAGTCTCTTAGTGTTTTGAGGGGCCATTAAAAATCCTACTCTTATCCATGCCATCATACCCAAAAATGCTCCGATGTGATGACAAAACTTTACAAGCATGGGGGGGACCCACCCCACATGCTCACAAGTTTGGTCGCCATGGAGCATGTTTGAATTTGTAATTAGTGCCTAGTGTTTATTTTCCTAGTCTCTTGGTGCCTTAGAGGCCATGGAAAATCCTGCACTTCTCCATACCATCGGACCCAAACATGCTCTATTGGACTAAACTTTGCAAGCGTGTGGGGGGTACCCTCCCCCATAGGCTCACAAAGCTCTGTCACTGTCACAATATGTTTTGATTAGCAATTAGCACCCAGTGCGGATTTTTCAAGTCTCTTGATGCTTGAGGGGCCATGGAAAATCCGACTCTTCTCCATACCATTGTACCAAAACATGCTCCGATGGTGACCAGACTTCGCGAGCATGTGGACATGGGTCCCTAGCACATGCACGCAAAGTTTGGTCACCTAATAATTACATGATTCACATCTAATAACACGTTGACACGGTAATTGACTTTTTGAGTTTAGTGAGAGAGCTTTGGGAGTAGAATGCGTCCAGACATATCATATAGGAAAATATTCTCTATGCCATCATACCCAAACATGCTCCGATGGTGACCAGAATTTGCAAGCATGTGAGGGGACCCTCCCCAAAATGCTCGCAAAGTCTAGTCACCATCGGAGCATATTTGGATAAGCAATTAGTTCCCAGTGAGGATTTTTCAAGTCTCTTGGTGCTTGAGAGCCCATGGAAAATCCCTCTCTTCCCCATACCATCCTACCTAGACATGCTCCGATGGTGACCAAACTTTAAAATCATGTGGGAGGAGCATGCCCCACATGCTTGCAAATTTTGGTCACCATCAAAGAATGATTAGAGGCGTTATTTACTAATCCAAACATGCCCAAGTGGTGACTTAACTTTGGGAGCATGTGGGGGTATATTCTCCCCACGTGCTTACAAAGTTTGCTCACCTTCGGAGCATGTTTGGATTAGCAACACACAATGAGCACCCCGTGGTGCAGATTTTTCTAGTCTCTTGGTGCTTGAGAGGCCATGGAAAACCCCACTCTTCTCCAAGCCATCCTACCTAGGATGGTGACCAAACTTTGCAAGTGTGTGGGGAGGACCCACGCCCCCACACACTCGCAAAGTTTGGTCACTATAGGAGCATGTCTGGATTAGAAATTAGCACCCAGTGTGCGGATTTTTCAAGTCTCTTAGTGCTTGAGAGGCCATGGAGAATCCTACTAATCTCCATGCCACCGTACCCAAACAATGGTGACGAGACTTTGCGAGAATGTGGAGAAGACACGTGCCCACATGCTTGCAAAGTTTAATCACCATCAAAGCATATCTTGATTAAGAATTAGTGCCCAGTCGGGATTTTTCCAGTCTCTTAGTACTTGAGAGGCCATTGAAAATCCCGCTCTTCTTCATGCAATCATACCCAAACATGTTCCTATGGTGATCAAACTTTGCAAACATTTATAGGGGGGACCCGCTCCCACACGCTCATAAGATTTGGTCACCAATGGAGCATGTTTATATTAGCAATTAGCGCCTAGTGCGGATTCTTCAACTCTCTTGGTGCTTGAGAGACCATGGAAAATCGCGCTCTTCTCCATACCATCGTACCCAAAAATGTTCTTATGGTGACCAAACTTTGTGAGCATGTATGGGGGAACCCGCCCACACATGCTCGTAGAGTTTGATCACCATTGTAGCATGTTAGGATTATCAAATAGTACCTAGTGTAGTTTTTCATGTCTCTTGGTGCTTGAGAGGCCATGGAGAATCCCGCTCTTCTCCATGTCGCCGTACCCAAACATGCTTCGATGGTGATTAGACTTTGCGAGCTTGTGGGGGGACCCGTCACCACATGCTCTCAAGGTTTGGTGACCATCAGAGCATGTTTGGATTAGCAATTAGCTCCCAGTGTAGATTTCTCAAGTCTGGTAGTGCTTGAGAGGCCATGGAAAATCCCGCTCTTCTACATGCCATCCTACCAAAGCACGCTCCGATGGTTACCAACAAACATTGCAAATGTGTGGGGGGGGGGATCCGCCCCTAAATGCTTGCAAAGTTTGGTCACCATCTAAGCATGCTTGGATTAGTAATTAGCACCCAGTGCAAAGTTTTCAAGTCTCTTGGTGCTTGAGAGGCCATGGACAATACCACTCTTCTCCATCCCACCATACCAAAACATGCTCCGATGGTGACCACACTTTGCGAGCATGTGGGGGGGACCCCCTCCCACATGCTTGCAAAGGTTTATCACCACATCAGAGCATATTTGGTTTAGCAATTAGCGCCCAGTGAGTGGATTTTTCAAGTCTCTTGGTGCTTGAGAGGCCATGGAAAATCCCACTTTTCTTCATGCCATCATATCCAAAGATACTCTAATGGTGACAAAACTTTGCAAGCATGTGGGGGGGGACCTGCCCCCACAGGCTCGCAAGGTTTGGTCACCATTGGAGCATGTTTGTACTAGCAATTAGCTCCCAGTGTGGATTTTTCAGGTCTCTTGGTGCTTGAGAGACCATGGAAAATCCCGCTCTTCTCCAAGCCATCGTACCTAAACATGCTCCGATGGTGACCAAGCTTTGTGAGCGTGTGGGGGGGACCGAATATGCGTTCTTATTGCTATTACTGGTGTGCAAATTTGTCATGATCTGTGCCAATTATTCGTGCTATTCCGCCCCCATTGTCTTGCGTGATGAGCCAATATCGTAGGAGCGGGATGCGCATTTTTCCCGTGACTATTCGTACTGTCAATTCGTGACTATGACTATTCTTGCTGTCAATTTGTTATCATTCGTGTTGTCAATGAGATGGTGACATTTTAGTGTTCAAAATACTCATTAGGTGGTTCCTTGGGAACCCCCATTTTTGGGGCTTCAAACATTTCCGTGAAATGAAAAGATTGCGGGTGGAAAGAAAAGTGCAAAGTAAAGTGCCATGTGACAAGATTGTAGGTGAGAAGAAAAGTGCAAAGCTGGATTCATAGATTATGCGCGGGAGATATTGCCTTCTTGCATAATCCTTCTGATCAAGAATTCTTATGAAATTCCAGCATTCAATGTACTTTTTAACGCTTTTACAAACAAAGCTTATCGATAATAATCCATGAATATTTGAAAAAGTGTAGCCTTTCATATTACACCTTTTACTCCCCACACTCACAAAGGTTGGTCACCATCGAAGCATGTTTGGATTAGCAATATGACCAGTGTGGATTTCTCGAGTCTCTTAAACTTGAGAGGCCATGGAAAATCCCACTCTTCTCCATACCATCATACTTAAACATGCTTCGATGGTGACCAAACTTTACAAGCGTATGGAGGGACCCGCCCCCACATGCTAACAAAGTTTGGTGACCATTGAAGCATGTTTGGAGGCGCTAATTTCTAATCCAAACGTGCTCCGCTGATGGTGACCAAACTTTGCGAGCATGTGGGGGTGGGTCCCCGCCATATGCTTGCAAAGTTTGGTCACCATCATTAACATCTCTAGATTAGCAATTAGTGCTGAGTGCGGATTTTTCTAGTCTCTTGGTGCTTGAAAGGCCATGGAAAATCTCGCTCATCTCCATTTCACCCGTAACCAAACATGCTCCGATTGGTGACCAGACTTTTTGTGCATGTGGGGAGGACACACCCCCACACACTCGCAAAGTGTGGTCCCCATTAGGGCGTATTTGGATTAGCAAATTTGTGCCCAAAGTGAAATTTTCAAGTCTCTTAGTACTTGAGAGGCCATGGAAAATCCTGCTCTTCTCCATACCATCCTACCCAAACATACTTCGATGGTGACTAACGTTTAAAAGCATGTGATGAGGGAAACATGCCCCCACATGCTCACAACGTTTGGTGACCATCAAAGTATGTTTGCAGGCACTAATCCAAACATGCTCTGGTGGTGACCAAACTTTGAGAGCATGTGGGGGTGGGTCCCCCAATGTGCTTGCAAAGTTTGGTCATCATCGGAGCATGTTTGGATTAGCAAGTAGTGCCTAGTATGGATTTTTCAAGTCTCGTAGTGCTTAAGAGGCCCATGAAAAATCCCGCTCTTCTCCATGCCATCATACTCAAACATGCTCTGAGAGTGACCAAACTTTGTGAGTGTGTGAGGGCTCCGAGTGTGACCAGACCTTGGAAGCATGTAGGGAAGATCCGCCCCCGACATGCGTGCAAAATTTGGTCGCCATCGGAGCATGTTTGAATTAGCAATTAGTGCCCAGTGTGGATTTTTCAGGACTCTTGGTGTTTGAGAGGCCATGGAAAATCTCATTCTTCTCCATGCCATCTCTGTAAGATTCCTCCCCCAACCCCTTTTTGATGTCTAGTATATTCCCCTGTAATCAATTCCTTTTCTAAAATATAAGAGATCTTGTTTGTGGCTGTTTTAACCTAGAGAGAGAAAATATTCTAGAGAGAGAATATTCAGATTTTGAATATTTTTGGATAGAAAAATATCTCTTATAATTCAGATGAGTTTCCCTGAAACAGAAATTTAAAAAGAATTTTCCAATGTGCAATTGGAATTAATTGGAAATAGGTATAAAGAACCTTAGCCTAAGGGTCTAGATTTTCAGAAATCTTTAGACTATGGTTCAATTAAGGTTTCTATGGGCCAATAGCATCAATCCATGTGTAGGGAGGAGATAAATCCAAATTGTAAAAAGAAAATACCCAAAAATGAGTAAATGCTCGCATGAGGTGAAGAGTTGAAAATGTACAAGGTTTATTAGTAAATAAACACATATGTAAGGAAGGGGAGTTCTTTAAAGGAGGTGCATATTTCACATAAGATGAAGAGTTGAAAATGTACAAGGTTTATTAGTAAATAAACACATATGTAAGGAAGGGGAGTTCTTTAAAGGAGGTGCATATTTCACATAAGATGAAGAGTTGAAAATGTACAAGGTTTATTAGTAAATAAACACATATGTAAGGAAGGGGAGTTCTTTAAAGGAGGTGCATATTTCACATAAGATGAAGAGTTGAAAATGTCCAAGGCTTATTAGTAAAAAAACTATGACACATGTGTAAGGAAGAGGAGTTCTTTAAAGGAGGTGCATATTTCACATAAGATGAAGAGTTGAAAATGTACAAGGTTTATTAGTAAAAAACTATGAGCAATACAATTTTGACACATATGTAAGGAAGGGGAATTCTTTAAAGGAGGTGCATATTTCACATGCTTGAATGAGTTTTAAACTCATAAAAATTGAGATATTTTATCTCTCCTCTCTCCTCATTCAAGTCTAGTTCTAAAAAGTTAGCTTAACTGACCTAAAAATGGTCAAAAAGTGACCAAACTGACTTGGAAAATTCTAGAATCAGTTTGTTTGGTTAGGAGCTCACATTTTCCTATAAATAGAAGCCTTCCCTTGTTGAAAAAGATAGAGAGTCTTATGCCTTGTTACTCTACTCCACCTAAGCTAAAATATATAGTCTCTTATGCTTGTTACTCTACTCCACCTAAGCCAAATTAGATAGTCTCTTATGCTTTGTTACTCTACTCCACCTAAGCCAAAATATAGTCTCTTATGCTTGTTACTCTACTCCACCTAAGCCAAATTAGATAGAGTCTTATGCTTTGTTACTCTACTCCACCTAAGCTAAAATATATAGTGTCTTATGCTTTGTTACTCTACTCCATCTAAGCCAAAATATATAGTGTCTTATGCTTGTTACTCCACCTAAGCCAAGAATTGTGAATTCTTAATAATTCACTAGTTTTTGACACTTCTCTCTTTCTTCAATCCCCATTGGTGGCTCCATCAACATACTAAACCAATTGATTGGTTGGGGGCCTCTACCGTGAATAAAGAATCAAGCAAATCATAAGGTAAGTATATTGAATTTTGATCTTTTCTATAATTTCTCAATGATTCTCTCTTCTCAACCCCTCTCAAGCTTGAGAAGTTTAATTGGTATGGTTTTTTAAATGCTATTGAAGTTAATTAGTGAATAGTAGTGAAGAGTTACATAATTTAATAAATGCTATAGAAGTTAATTTCCATTTATATTTAAATTCTAATGGTTTTTATAATTTCTCTCTCTCACTCAAGAAATGGTCATACTCATGACCCATTCTCAATCCAAATGAAGCTTTTCATAAAGCTTTTCCTTAATCCAAGATTAAGCTATGCTTGAGGCCAAATTAATGGCTTTTGCTATGCTTTTAGTTTATGCACATTGATGATTCAATCCATTATGGATTGATGACCCAATTAGAGACCATTCTAATTATTTTCTTAATGATAAGCTTTATCCCTTAGAAAAAAATTTGAGATTTATCAGTCATAGTAGCGGAACTATGGCAAAATTTTTATAGAAATTACGCATAAAATAAATTCATTCAAAGCATAAAAAGAGGACTTCCTACCATATCCTAGGAACTATCATCCTAGATTAATTAAAAGAATATTATTATGCATGGAGATATGGATGTTTGCATGTAGATGTAGAGGTATGGATGTGAGTGTGAATGTGGAGGTGGATGTATACATGTAGATGTAGATGTATAGATGTAGATGTGAATAGAGATGTGGATGTATACATGTAGATGTAGATGTATAGATGTAGATGTGGATGTGGAGGTGGGTGGATGCATGAAGATGTAGATGTATAGATGTAGATGAGAATGGAGATGTGGATGTATATATGTAGATGTAGATGTATAGATGTAGATGTGAATAGAGATGTGGATGTATACATGTAGATGTAGATGTATAGATGTAGATGGGAATGGAGATGTGGATGTATACATGTAGATGTAGATGTATAGTTGTAGATGTGAATGGAGATGTGGATGTATGCATGTAGATGTAGGTGTATAGACGTAGATGTGAATGTAGAGGTGGATGTATGCATGTAGATGTAGATGTATAGATGTGGATGTGAATGTGGAGTGGATGTATGCATGTAGATGTAGATGTATGGAGGTGAATGTAAATGTGGATGTGGATGTATGCATAGGGATGTAGATGTATGCATGTAGATGTGAATGTACGCATATAGTTGTAGATGTATGGATGTGAATATACGATTGTGAGGTGAGAGAATCTGAAGTGATGAGATGGAAATGATGTGATGGGATGAGTATACATATAAATGAAATATGGATTAAGTAATGTAGATTGAGGAGGGATAATGTGGAAAAATGAAAGTTAAAATAGAAATTGTATTGTAAACTGTTTGTAAATGCTGTTTGTAAATGATTGTTTTATGTCAAGAATGCTGGGGGGAGCATTTTGACCGTCTTGTGATTAAAGTCGTGATGGTAAAGTTGCAACTGCTGACGGGGAGTCAATGAAGGACGTCTCGCGTAGCAAGGTCGGCCGAGGTCTTGACCAGCCTCGGTGCGATTAAAATGGTGAGCTTCCGGTACGGTGGATGAGGGGCCAAGGAAGCGGCCTATGCATGAAGCGCTAGGTTACCTGCGAAGGATCCTAGAGGGTGCTGACCATACGGTGCTCGGGCTCTGGGTTGCCTAGGATACCCACGCGTGCGTCGAGGAAGATATTGGAACAGAGTTGGAGTTGTTTTCTGAAATCGAGCATGGATCTGGTTGATTGACCTTGCTGGTCTTCAATGGATGAGTCCATGGCTCCTTATATGGATCTGTTGGTTGATCTTGCTGATCTTCAACGAGAGTCCATCTTGTTAAGTGATTATATTGCCAAGTATTATGGGCTAAGAACTATCGAAACGGCTCCTGAGCGTTCTAGTTGCCAATGATGCCATAGATACTCTGATGAAGGAATGATGGGAAATTAAGAATCAATTGGATAAATTGGAAGATGGTGATCAATGATACTATGGTTTTATTAAAGGATTGTTTTAAACTGGTTGAATCTGGTTGAAAAAGGAAATTTCATATTGGGTGTGTGAGTGGTGTGACTAGTTTTATTTTGCATGAACATCCGGCTAGGGGGCCTTGGAACTCTTTTCCTTGGTACCCGGGACAAAACCTAACCAAATTCTTAATTGGATCCCATCACTACAGTGGTTGGGCGGTTGGCTAACCCATGGGACTGGATGGGGTTAGGCTGGACTGATGGATCCGTAAATCGAGACTCAAACTTTTGTTTTTACGATAGAAAAAAAAAATCCCGGACAAAAACTGTTCTATGGATAGGAATCAACGGCTGTGCCTCTTGAATGGGGAAAAAAGCGTTGATCCCAATGATCCAAGTGCAAGTTTCTTCCTTGAACTGACTAAGTATCTTATAGATGTAATCGGATTATCTCGATCAGAAATGATCTTGACTACGTTAGAGTAAAAAGTTATCCTGGTGGAATCGCCCGTGCTTTCCGGTAAAGGAAGTTTTTTCGGGTTCGGTTTTGGAACAACCGACGGATTAGTCTCTTATCCGGATATCCGTGGGCGAGGCCTCGAGTGTGGGACCCCTGTTCCGCGCGAGAAGCGCTACTTCCGCTGCCAGTACCTCGAATCCGTTGCTCGGTGGGAACAGGGATCTTACAGTTGGTATCAGAGCATTTGGTTAATAAAGATCAACTGAGAAGACAAATATGTCAAAAATTTATCAAGAAACACAAAAAGGTTATAATTGTGTGATATAATTCATACAATTTGATATTCGTAATTTTGGTAATTGGGTCTTCCGATGGAAGTACCGCAATTATATAGAAACCCTGACTTGCTTGAGGCCTAGACATGATAGTATTTACCTTATAATTCCAAGGGCCGTGACTACCCGTATATACCGAGAGTATACTGCAGCTCTTTACTGACAGGATATACGAGTAAATCTAAGACTTAAAATTATAAGCGTTAATGCTATCCAGATGATGATTTCGAATGTGATTGATATGATTTTTAATTCTGTTTGAGAATTGATGAATTGATTTGGATTCTGATTGAAAATGCTGATTGAAAAAAAAATGTTGATTTTTAAAAATTAGTTGAAATATAATGAAACCACAATGAGGGGGAATGGGACGAGTCCCTGTGATGATATTCATAACTAGAATGATGATAACGAATTCAGCAAATCACTATGAGATTAGTGGGTTGTGCTGTCAGATTGCTACTGTTAATACTTGACCGGTAGATCAAGTTAAGGGATGTCAAATTGAGAACTTGCTTGACTGAAATTTCCGTGTGGAGGAATGTTCCGAAGGAAACTTTTCGGTCTAATGGACCATTATCATGTTAAAGATATGAATGATATAATCTGAATGAATTGTTATTTAATGATGAGTTCTATATAAGGGATATTTATCCCAGTGTTCTGTTGGGTTGACCAGAATATAAGGAACCCCAGAATAAAATTGGATCTTAAGAATAAGAACTGTCCTCTACCTTGCGAGATGAGGACATCTCGCACTTTTTAAGTGGGGTAGGATGTAAGATTCCTCCCCAGCCTTCGAGGTATATAAGAGTAAGAATCTCCCTTTCTGATCTTATAATTATTCCCTCTCTAAAATAAAAGAAAGTGTCTGTTTAAAAAAGGAAGACCCTTTTCCTAGAATACTTCTCAGGAGTCACACCTATTTTAAGGATTTAGAACAATGAGTTTAGAAGTGAGAATCGGTGTTTTGGATACCAAGGTTTTGGTTTTCATTCGAGTACGGCCCAAAAGAAGTTCTTTATCTCTTGGGGAGTATAAGAAGTTATCCCCCAGATATTGTGATCCTTATATCTGAATTCAATGAAAGTAGGTGACTTAGCCTACAAGTTTCTTTTATCTCCTCATCTCAAAATTCTTAATGCCTTCTATAGAAAAATGTGCCAAACCCAAATCATGGAAAGACGGTAAAACTTCAGTGGCAAGTTACCGTTGGCTTCTAGGTTACGCTAGCTCCTTCCTTTATATAAGTCGTAACTTTTACTTGCCGCTCACAGTAATCTTACTCCCATCAATCTCCTTTCTTTCTTAATCTCCTTCATGGCGGCCTGGCAACAGGAATTAGTTTTATCCCTGATGATTTCTCACCTTCAAGACGCAAGAGAGTCTGTGAAGAAAGACTTTATAGAACAGTATGAGCGGTCACTTTTTCCTCACCTAGGAACTTCTGTAGCGCAGACCAAATGGCGGACCTATCAAAACATAACTAGGGTAACACCCTGGGGTCAGCAGCACTTTCGTAACAATGTCCGCTTGGCCATGGTTATTGAAGCTTTGGGTTTGGGTCCCCGATACTACTGCGTCATGAGATCAAGGCATCTTGGGTTTTCTGAGCGGGTCTTCTTACTGGCGTGTTTTCTTCCTCATGAGAAGATATGCCTTTATCCCGTTTTTGGCTTGCCTCTCAGAGGTCCTTTTGTTAGATCACCTCATACCACTGAGATAGGTGCGGCAATAACCAGCAGAATCATTCCCATAGATGAGTTACCCTATACTTGTGCAGCTTGTGAGGACTGCTTTTGTGACCATATGATGGACGGGCTTATGGAAGTGTAAAGAGTTCTTCTATCTTTACTGTATAAGTCCCGTGAATGAATAAAGTTAAATCTTGTTCTTATTTTGAATCTTGCTCTCTTTAAGACTTTTCTTGGTGGTTAATCGTGATTAAAATTTTTCTCTAAGTCTCATATTCGTGCATCTTGCGAAATTATTCCAAGTTGCGAGATGAGGACATCTCGCGTTTTTTAAGTGGGGTAGAATGTAAGATTCCTCCCCCAACCCCTTTTTGATGTCTAGTATATTCTCCTGTAATCAATTCCTTTTCTAAAATATAAGAGATCTTGTTTGTGGCTGTTTTAACCTAGAGAGAGAATATTCAGATTTTGAATATTTTTGGATAGAAAAATATCTCTTATAATTCAAATGAGTTTCCCTGAAACAGAAATTTAAAAAGAATTTTCCAATGTGCAATTGGAATTAATTGGAAATAGGTATAAAGAACCTTAGCCTAAGGGTCTAGATTTTCAGAAATCTTTAGACTATGGTCCAATTAAGGTTTCTATGGGCCAATAGCATCAATCCATGTGTAGGGAGGAGATAAATCCAAATTGTAAAAAGAAAATACCCAAAAATGAGTAAATGCTCGCATGAGGTGAAGAGTTGAAAATGTACAAGGTTTATTAGTAAATAAACACATATGTAAGGAAGGGGAGTTCTTTAAAGGAGGTGCATATTTCACATAAGATGAAGAGTTGAAAATGTACAAGGTTTATTAGTAAATAAACACATATGTAAGGAAGGGGAGTTCTTTAAAGGAGGTGCATATTTCACATAAGATGAAGAGTTGAAAATGTACAAGGTTTATTAGTAAATAAACACATATGTAAGGAAGGGGAGTTCTTTAAAGGAGGTGCATATTTCACATAAGATGAAGAGTTGAAAATGTCCAAGGCTTATTAGTAAAAAAACTATGACACATGTGTAAGGAAGAGGAGTTCTTTAAAGGAGGTGCATATTTCACATAAGATGAAGAGTTGAAAATGTACAAGGTTTATTAGTAAAAAACTATGAGCAATACAATTTTGACACATATGTAAGGAAGGGGAATTCTTTAAAGGAGGTGCATATTTCACATGCTTGAATGAGTTTTAAACTCATAAAAATTGAGATATTTTATCTCTCCTCTCTCCTCATTCAAGTCTAGTTCTAAAAAGTTAGCTTAACTGACCTAAAAATGGTCAAAAAGTGACCAAACTGACTTGGAAAATTCTAGAATCAGTTTGTTTGGTTAGGAGCTCACATTTTCCTATAAATAGAAGCCTTCCCTTGTTGAAAAAGATAGAGAGTCTTATGCCTTGTTACTCTACTCCACCTAAGCTAAAATATATAGTCTCTTATGCTTGTTACTCTACTCCACCTAAGCCAAATTAGATAGTCTCTTATGCTTTGTTACTCTACTCCACCTAAGCCAAAATATAGTCTCTTATGCTTGTTACTCTACTCCACCTAAGCCAAATTAGATAGAGTCTTATGCTTTGTTACTCTACTCCACCTAAGCTAAAATATATAGTGTCTTATGCTTTGTTACTCTACTCCATCTAAGCCAAAATATATAGTGTCTTATGCTTGTTACTCCACCTAAGCCAAGAACTGTGAATTCTTAATAATTCACTAGTTTTTGACACTTCTCTCTTTCTTCAATCCCCATTGGTGGCTCCATCAACATACTAAACCAATTGATTGGTTGGGGGCCTCTACCGTGAATAAAGAATCAAGCAAATCATAAGGTAAGTATATTGAATTTTGATCTTTTCTATAATTTCTCAATGATTCTCTCTTCTCAACCCCTCTCAAGCTTGAGAAGTTTAATTGGTATGGTTTTTTAAATGCTATTGAAGTTAATTAGTGAATAGTAGTGAAGAGTTACATAATTTAATAAATGCTATAGAAGTTAATTTCCATTTATCTAATGGTTTTTATAATTTCTCTCTCTCACTCAAGAAATGGTCATACTCATGACCCATTCTCAATCCAAATGAAGCTTTTCATAAAGCTTTTCCTTAATCCAAGATTAAGCTATGCTTGAGGCCAAATTAATGGCTTTTGCTATTCTTTTAGTTTATGCACATTGATGATTCAATCCATTATGGATTGATGACCCAATTAGAGACCATTCTAATTATTTCCTTAATGATAAGCTTTATCCCTTAGAAAAAAATTTGAGATTTATCAGTCATAGTAGCGGAACTATGGCAAAATTTTTATAGAAATTACGCATAAAATAAATTCATTCAAAGCATAAAAAGAGGACTTCCTACCATATCCTAGGAACTATCATCCTAGATTAATTAAAAGAATATTATTATGCATGGAGATATGGATGTTTGCATGTAGATGTAGAGGTATGGATGTGAGTGTGAATGTGGAGGTGGATGTATACATGTAGATGTAGATGTATAGATGTAGATGTGAATAGAGATGTGGATGTATACATGTAGATGTAGATGTATAGATGTAGATGTGGATGTGGAGGTGGGTGGATGCATGAAGATGTAGATGTATAGATGTAGATGAGAATGGAGATGTGGATGTATATATGTAGATGTAGATGTATAGATGTAGATGTGAATAGAGATGTGGATGTATACATGTAGATGTAGATGTATAGATGTAGATGGGAATGGAGATGTGGATGTATACATGTAGATGTAGATGTATAGTTGTAGATGTGAATGGAGATGTGGATGTATGCATGTAGATGTAGGTGTATAGACGTAGATGTGAATGTAGAGGTGGATGTATGCATGTAGATGTAGATGTATAGATGTGGATGTGAATGTGGAGTGGATGTATGCATGTAGATGTAGATGTATGGAGGTGAATGTAAATGTGGATGTGGATGTATGCATAGGGATGTAGATGTATGCATGTAGATGTGAATGTACGCATATAGTTGTAGATGTATGGATGTGAATATACGATTGTGAGGTGAGAGAATCTGAAGTGATGAGATGGAAATGATGTGATGGGATGAGTATACATATAAATGAAATATGGATTAAGTAATGTAGATTGAGGAGGGATAATGTGGAAAAATGAAAGTTAAAATAGAAATTGTATTGTAAACTGTTTGTAAATGCTGTTTGTAAATGATTGTTTTATGTCAAGAATGCTGGGGGGAGCATTTTGACCGTCTTGTGATTAAAGTCGTGATGGTAAAGTTGCAACTGCTGACGGGGAGTCAATGAAGGACGTCTCGCGTAGCAAGGTCGGCCGAGGTCTTGACCAGCCTCGGTGCGATTAAAATGGTGAGCTTCCGGTACGGTGGATGAGGGGCCAAGGAAGCGGCCTATGCGTGAAGCGCTAGGTTACCTGCGAAGGATCCTAGAGGGTGCTGACCATACGGTGCTCGGGCTCTGGGTTGCCTAGGATACCCACGCGTGCGTCGAGGAAGATATTGGAACAGAGTTGGAGTTGTTTTCTGAAATCGAGCATGGATCTGGTTGATTGACCTTGCTGGTCTTCAATGGATGAGTCCATGGCTCCTTATATGGATCTGTTGGTTGATCTTGCTGATCTTCAACGAGAGTCCATCTTGTTAAGTGATTATATTGCCAAGTATTATGGGCTAAGAACTATCGAAACGGCTCCTGAGCGTTCTAGTTGCCAATGATGCCATAGATACTCTGATGAAGGAATGATGGGAAATTAAGAATCAATTGGATAAATTGGAAGATGGTGATCAATGATACTATGGTTTTATTAAAGGATTGTTTTAAACTGGTTGAATCTGGTTGAAAAAGGAAATTTCATATTGGGTGTGTGAGTGGTGTGACTAGTTTTATTTTGCATGAACATCCGGCTAGGGGGCCTTGGAACTCTTTTCCTTGGTACCCGGGACAAAACCTAACCAAATTCTTAATTGGATCCCATCACTACAGTGGTTGGGCGGTTGGCTAACCCATGGGACTGGATGGGGTTAGGCTGGACTGATGGATCCGTAAATCGAGACTCAAACTTTTGTTTTTACGATAGAAAAAAAAAATCCCGGACAGAAACTGTTCTATGGATAGGAATCAACGGCTGTGCCTCTTGAATGGGGAAAAAAGCGTTGATCCCAATGATCCAAGTGCAAGTTTCTTCCTTGAACTGACTAAGTATCTTATAGATGTAATCGGATTATCTCGATCAGAAATGATCTTGACTACGTTAGAGTAAAAAGTTATCCTGGTGGAATCGCCCGTGCTTTCCGGTAAAGGAAGTTTTTTCGGGTTCGGTTTTGGAACAACCGACGGATTAGTCTCTTATCCGGATATCCGTGGGCGAGGCCTCGAGTGTGGGACCCCTGTTCCGCGCGAGAAGCGCTACTTCCGCTGCCAGTACCTCGAATCCGTTGCTCGGTGGGAACAGGGATCTTACAATCTCACCAAAAAATGCTCTTATGGTGACCAAACTTTATGAGCTTGTGGGGGATAGACCCACCCCCACATGCTCACAAGTTTGGTCACCATCCGAGCATGTTTGAATTAGCAATGTTTGGATTAGCAGCACCCAGTGTAGATTTCTCAAGTCTCTTGGTGCTTCAGTGGCCCATGGAAAATCCCTCTCTTTTCCATGCCACCATACCCAAACCTGTTCCAATAGTGACCGGCCTCTACGAGCGTGTGGGGGGATCCTCCCCCAAACACTCGCAAAGTCTAGTCACCATCGAAGCATATTTGGATTAGCAAATAAATCCCAGCGAGGGTTTTTCAAGTCTCTTGGTGCTTGAGAGCCTATTGAAAATCCCGCTCTTCTCCATACCATCCTTCCCAAACATGCTTCGATGGTGACCAAACTTTAAAATCATGTGTGGGGGGATTCTGCCCCCACATGCTCGCAAAGTTTGGTCACCATGGAAGCATGTTTAGAGGTGCTATTTACTAATGCAAATATGCTCCGATGGTGACCAAACTTTGTGAGCATGTGGAGGTGTGTCCTCCCCATGTGCTTGCAAAGTTTGGTCTCCCCTTCGGAGCATGTTTGGGATTAGCAATTAGCACCCAGTGTGGATTTTTAAGTCTCTTGGTGCTGAGAGGCCATGGAAAATCATGATCTTCTTAATGCCATTGTACCCAAACATTCTCTAAGAGGGTGACCAAACTTTACGTGTGTGGGGGGGTCCCGCCCCCACACGGTTGCAACGTTTCGTCAAAGCACGTCCCGATTTTTCAAGTCTCTTAATGTTTGAGAGGCCATGGAAAATTCTGCTCTTCTTCATACCATTGTACCCAAAACTTCTCCAAGTGTGCCCATTGAATTTCTTGTACCTACTCTACGAGTTGCTAAACAATTGAACTGGACTGGTCATGAGCTTTCTCAACGCATTGATGAATTGGAAAAGCTTGATGAGACCCGCTTATTGGCGGTAATGGGGATGTATGCCGAGAAGAGGAGACAAAAGCAATGATATGATAGAAAGGTAACAACTGGCCGATTCAAAAAAGGAGACCTTGTGCTCTTGTACACACTTAAGAAGCATAAGAGAAAGCTCAAGAAACATGGCCTAGGACCGTTTGTGATTAATGAGCTTACTCCAAGTGGTGCAGTGCATTTAGAGACACTAGAAGGTGAGCAAATGCCTAACTTCATTAATGGAAGTCGTCTCAAGAAATACAATGAACCATTAACTGAAGTCATGCTTCAACAAATGCATACTGCCCACACACGGAAAGAAGCACATGACCTACTTAAACGTCAGGCTCAAGAAGAAGCTAAAGCTAGAGTTGCAAAAGCCAAGGAGCGTTGCAAGGCTTCTGTGTTGACCTTACAGTTGGCTACTAATGAACAATATGTCGATCCTTTCAATATTCACGTGTGTCTTCATCTTCATGAGGCTACCTACTTTGTCTCTGCCTTAATTGACTCTGGTGCAGATTATAATGTTCTCTCATTTGACACATGGGTAGCCTTGGGACAACCAACACTTGTGCACATTCCTATTGACTTACGAAGCTTCTCAGGTGAAGATAACCCTATAGAGGGAAAATGTGTCATTATGATGTCCATTCAGGATCACCAGAGATGTCAGTTCCCTTTTATGTGGCTAGTAAGTCCAAGGCAGTGGTAGAGGTTGTTCTTGGTCGATCATGGTTAAGTGCTACCAATTGTTCATTAGATTGGAAGAATAGACAATACAAATTGCAAATTGATTCTGATTGCATCTTGGGATCTGCTACTCCACGAGCTTTATCATGTTAAAAGGGCACCTGGTATTTCTATCTTACATAACCCACTTTCAAAATCTGCTCTTGAAGCTCCAAGACAAATGATGTGGATAATCGATGAGTCCTCAAGTGAGGGCCATGGCTGGCATGTTCCAACTACTCTAGTCACTGCTCAAAGAAGGCCAAGCAAGAAGGAATTGTCAATTTGGCTACCCAAAGATGCGTACAAACTTGTACCATCTAGCCTAGTTGCTAAACCTCCTAAAAAGCACATCTTTTCCAAGCCTAAACCTCAGATTGTTACTCATTGGGTCCCAAAGCATGTTCTTAAAGCACAAGGCTATTATGAGGGTGCAACAGCACTTTGGCTTCCCAAATGTCATGGTTTGCTAGAGGCAGAAGAGTGTATCAATAAGATTCCAAAAGCCACTCTTGGTTTTTCATATCAGTGGGGGTGCAAAGGAAATCAACACAACCTCTTCAAGATAGGGTAGGTGGTTGAGATAGCACCTACAAATCTACTTGTGTTGACCTTCTCCAAACATGTATTGAATCACGAGTTGTCCCAATTTCTCCTTGTTACACAATTCCACCATCAACTTGTGTACCTAAGACAAATCCAACTTTACATGAGTCTCCTTTGAGCATAGATTCTAGCACTTCACTACCTAAATCCTCTTATCTTGCTCAAATTCCTCGACAATTGCTAACCTTCCCACCTCTTAAGAAGGACATACCCAAAACCAAAGGTAAGGCATTAACACTACAATTGAAGCTCTTTGGTAGATCAATGTTGGAATAGTCTCACTTTTACTAATATGGTTCCTTATGCCTTTACAGGATTGTGTTCTTTTTGAGATGATCTTATCTACATTATTTTTGATAGGGATTGTAATGATGGATATGAGTGTATAAAGTTTGACGTTTCTAAATTTTATTGTTCTATGCCCAGATACCTCCTGATGGATACTTAGTGAGATACATGTCCACCATGCATTGACCCTGATAGTACTCAACCTGAACATCGCGGGGGTTATAGTTCTCCTCCTTTTCAAACTCATTCTAGGTACTTTTATGCTCCCTTAGGTGAAATTTGCTGTGGGCATCACTTTGTCACTTTATTCTATCAACAGCATCACCCATTTCCACATTGTCAAGAGTGTGCACGACTCGTATTAGGAGAAGCTTCACACATTTGTTGGCTATGCTGCTCTTACTTTCGACGATATGGCACGGGCTTAATGAAATAAATTGTGGGAATTACACCCCAACGCCATAACCTTCTTGATGTGAGAGTACCAGACTGAGGACCAAATCAACGTAGATTACCTGAGGAGGTTCAAGCACAATAATGGAGGGATACATGCATAAATGACTTGCAACAACCTATCTTGCAAGCCCTCCTTTCCCCAGCCTCAACATGTCAATTTTGGATCACTATGAGTACCTATATTGAGCAATTCCAAAATCGAAATTGTCTGCTTAACCTTCCCATAGAACCAATGCCATATTTTAGAGAGGAAGCACTCCTTCCTCTACCACCTTCTCCTTCCAGAGGCCGGCTTTTGCACAGGGTTGTCCTTGCATCCTGAAGTGATTGATACCATCTTTCCAGCAGAAGTGGACATGAATCCACCACCCCAGTGCAAGGAGATCTCAGCTAAACAAGAGCATACAAACACGCCCCAATAGTCCACCTACCGTGCACACAAATTAGGAAGGGGGGAGACATGCAATGCCTACAAAGAGCAAAGAGAAGCAATCTGCACAACATTAACGAGCACTACAACAGGTGTATTCAAATCATAATCTTTTGTTCTTTATGTGCTTTTCACTTTTGCATATATTGTTTGCATGTTCACACACAGTTGGCTGGTTTAAGTTTTAAATTAGTTGTTACCATGTGGTGAGTGATTTCAAGATTCTTAGAGGGCTTAGTAGAAGGTATTTCTATTTGAAGACGGTGTACGATATATGCCAATGGAGTATGCCAAGTTCTTATGCTCTCGAAGTATATTAGTTATTCCTAGTGGTAGTAGCTACCTCTTAGGTATGGGCTAGGTGCTACGATTAATAAAAAATTTACGAAAATAATGCCCTAAAAAATATATACAAGTGAATCGAGACGACATGACGTGTCCACAGCCATGTGGAATTCTTGGTAGGACCTTGGGTTGTCTTAGCACCTTGGGGCCAATGCCTTGGTTTCCATGGGGTGAACACTGACATCTAAAAGATTAAGAAGAAGACCTTCAAGGACTCTATCGCCTTGATAGATTCTGGTAGGACTCTGGGGTACATTATGGGCCCTCGAGACCGATGCCCTCATCTTCATGGGGTACTCCTTATGTCAAAAAGAAAGAAAAGGGTCTGTAACCCTTGAGATACTTAGTGGCCTTTAGATTCTCTTGGCGGAGGTCTCTTGGCCATTGCTTGGATCTCATTGGGATGGAAACTTTCTCTTTATTATCTTTTACACACACACACACAAAAAAAAAAGGAGAAAAAAAGAAAGAAAGAAAGAAAGGTCCAATCACCATTGCTCATATTTAGGAGTAGGGTTGCCACTTAGGAATAACTTAAACACTTGTAGGACATTGAGACTGCGGTCACAACTTGCGGTGTACAAGCACACTTGCCTTTGCATAGCACTATCTACTACCACTTAGTCTCACTTTGACTAGTCTTTACTCACTTCTTTTAGCACTCTTTAAAACTCTAATCGGCCTTTCACTTGCATGCTCACGTGTGAGATTGTTGTCAGGCTAAAATCTGAGAGGTATTTTGGATCAGTGTACATATGGTGCGTGTGGTGTGCGAATAAATTTTGCCCTGAATGCCCTGGCAAGTGTACAGGCTGGGTGGTTTTGTTGAAAGCTGGAATGTGCACGTGTTTTTTTCAGAGAAAATGCTGGAGATCTGGAGTTTTTATGGCAACGGTGTGGTGTGCGGATGGTTGCTAAAAGCAGAGCATCGAGACTAGAAATTGATGGGCTTGATGATAATGCAGCTGATGAAGACTGCGAGTAGCTCTGGTTTTGGAAGGTTCGGCGCGGTGGTATTTTCTGGAGAAGAAAGGAGAAGGAGGGACTCTTTTATTATTTGAGGATGGCCATCATTATGTGTTTGGGGGCTTTTAGAAAAATATAAAATATATTATATGGCCAAATTAGAAGGCCACATGGGAGCTTGGGTTGGCGGCCAGCTTTGCTTCGAGAAGGGGTGAGGAGGCCCTACGTAAAAAGTGAAGGAGGCGCAGATAGTGGGGCCTTTGCTGAGGAGAGGGAGCGTGAGGAGCTGCAGAAGAGAGATCGCCTGGCGACTGGGGAAGCCAGGGATGCTGAGTACAAGAGGCCGCCTTGAGAGAGGGGCGTGTGCAGCCATCCAGAGTGGAGCTCCAGGCGGGGGTCGTTGCTTTGCAGGAAAGAGACGGAAGCTGGGGCCGCTTCTGACGAGTAGAGAGATCGCCTTGCTGTAGGCGTTTGAAGGGAGGCGCTTTGCTGTAGAGAAGGGGCGGCGTCGCTTGCATCAGGAGTGGGTTCGTGGCACTTCGAAGTGAAGGAGGGCGCTGAGGAGAGGAGAACCGGTGGACAGTGTGTAGAGGTGGCTGCCGCATCGAACTGGATCGCCTTCACTCAGGGCCAGCTGCAGAGAGAGAGAGCTGGGGCCGCTGGGTGTATAGAGGTCGTGTAGCAGAGAGGGGCTGGACCACCTCAGTAGGCAAACGCTGGAGTGATGAAAAGGCGTGTGAGCCAGCAGACCTCCGTGTTCTGAAGCAGCTGGGACAAGTAGCAACGAAGAGAGAGCGTCCGTGTGGGTGAAGGTGACAGGGTGTTTTGCAGATGCGAGAAAGAAGAGCCGCCTAGCTTGAAAGGTGTGGTTTGTTGTGTGTATTGGCTGAAGGCATTGAGCTGGCCGTGTGAGAGCCAGTGAAAACATTGGCGGGTCTGAAAGGTGACGGCGCCAAGTGTACGAGGGGACAGGCAAAGTGGAGGCCTTGTGAGAAAGTGATCGTCTTGTCATGATGATTGGAACAGCATGAGGGCTGCTGTTTGGAAGGGATTGAGTGATGTGGCTTGGGCTAGATATCTGAGGATGCTGCGGTGAGCAGTGGGTTCGTGGTGCAGAGGATTGTGCGAGGTTCTGGGGTTGGTGAGACTGCTGGTCACGACATACAGAGAGTGGGAGCTGCTGAGTGAAGGTTAGCTGGTGTGGGCGCCTTCTGGAGAGAGTAGCTGGTCTTGTGTGGGCGGTGATTGCAGGCAGTGCGTGGATGCTGACCAGAGAGGGAGCCTTGGGTTTTTGTGTGTGTTGGATGCAGAAGTGGTGCTGATATGTGGGCTGGAGACAGTGGGGCTCGCCTACGACAATTGGCAGATAGCAGCAGACAGAGAGTAGCCAGGCTACAGAGAAAGTGAAGAAGGGTTGCTGGTGTGGGCGCCCTCTGGAGATTACAGGTACCGGGAAACGGAGGCTTGGTCGTCAGACGCAAGGGTGTGATTCCCTTGGCAGTATTTCCTGGCTGGAGTCCTGGTCTTTGGTGTATTTGCTGTGTTTATACAGTGTGTATGGTGTTGTGTGTTTGCTGAATATATCATCTGTTCATTGTGGTTCTGAGCTGTCTTATGGTGTGGGTGGGTGGTGAATGTTGAGAGAGTGTTCCAGCCGGTGGCTGGTGGTGCCCCGTTCGTGGTAGTTTTTCCAAGTTTGGGAGGTGGAAGAGCTATAGAGGCAGGTATTTCTTTCTTTTTTTCACCTCACATCCTTCTGGTGCCCCCACTGAGGAGTTGCTCTTGCATTGTGTGGCTGAGGAGTGGCTCAGTTGACAGAGGATAGCTCAGGGATTTCTCTTACGAGGGTGTATGCCCCAGAGTGAGAGATTGAAGGAAGGTGTTTTTGGGTTTTTGCTTGGGATTGGAAGTGAAGTTTGGGGGTTAAGATGATGTCTTACCCAGAGTTTTATGGTGGTCCGAATGAGGATGTGGCAGACTTCTTGGAAAGGATGGAGGTTGCATGTATAAGCAACCATATTAGTGAACAGGTACAGGTGTTGCGGCTATTGAGCATCTGTTTGAAAGGGGATGCAAGGACCTGGTACAGGGCTTATGAAGAGTCGTTGAGGGATGCTGTTCCACGCATTGAGATGACTGAGGATGGATTGAAGACAGCACTCAACAACAGGTTCAAGAAAGTGGAAGACCCCGATAAGGTTTGGCATGAGGTGCAAGCTCTGACACAAGGTGAGTCTGAATCAATAGATGATTATATGAAGAAATTTTCTTTGCTATGGGAGACTCTATGCAGGGCTTTGGGAGAAGACCAGGTGCCGCCTGATATGATGAAGAAGAATAAGTTTGTAGCTGGACTTAAGAGGAGTATTCGTTGGAAAGTGGAACTGAAGAAGCCCAGGTCTTTTGAGGATGCGGTGGAGATTGCTAAGTCAAAAGATTGGAAACTGCAACGGATGAATCAGTTGGGGATGATTCCAGTTGTAGCACAGCCAGAGATTCGGAGAGTGGAGGCTACACCCATGAGTGCAGGGATGGAGAGGATGAAGCCCACTGAAGGTCAAGCTATGCAGATGGTGCCTCAAGCTAGTCAAGGAATACCTATGGTTCCTGCAGGTTCTGATGAGGGATTGCGGCAGGATATGAAACAGATGGTGGATCTTATGAAGAATTTGAGTTTGAATTTAATGGGAAGTACAGGTGGTGGACGTGGTAGAGGCCGAGGTAATTTTCCTGAAGGGGGAGATGGACAAGCAGGATATGGACGTGGTCGCGGTAGGGGCCGTCATTTCATCCCTACATGCTGGAACTGTGGTGAGCTTGGTCATTTGAGTACAGATTGTGATAAGCCTCAACGAATGGGTGGTGACATGTACCCACTACCTTCACAGCTACCGGATAGGTCAAATGATTATGGTATTGATATCAGGGATCAAGCAGGTCCGAGTGGAATCACAGCTGAGGAGAAGGGAAAAACTAAGGTGATAGATGTGGTCACCCTTGAGAAGACGAAGGAGGCAGAAGCTGATGTGATGCCTTTGGGGAAACGGATGCCACAGGAAAGAGAAAGCAAGGATGCTGCAGGGCCCAGTAAGAAGAAAGGAAAAGTGAAGGAAGGAGAGGATGTGAAGGTCAAGCAGAAGAGGAAGCCTCGTACGAAGTTTCAGGTAACTGATTTTCCACTAGGGGGTGGGCAGGATAGCTACAGTTTACAGGAGGATATGGCTGGAAGGAAGGCTAACATTACTTTTGGGCAATTGATAGAGTTAGCTCCCAATTTGAAGCGTCAGTGGAAAAGACTTGTGAATCCGAGAGAGAAGGAGCCTGCCAAAGGGATAGTGACTGTTCTATCTGTTCAAGAGTTACCTGACATATGTCCTGTGGTGAATGTGTGGTATAAAGGGAAGAATCTGGGAGAGGCATACATAGATGGTGGAGCACAGATTTGTGTGATCACATTGGCAGCTGTGGAAAGGCTTGGACTTGATTTTACTGAAGCATCTGGATTTCGAATTCGGCTGGCTAATCATCAGAAAGTCAAATGCTTAGGTATGGTTAAGGAATTGGAATTGGAAGCTTTTGATGTGAAGGTGCTTGTGGATTGTCATGTTATGCCTGCAGGAATGGGTGCATTCCCCATTATTCTGGGAAGACCATGGCTGAGAGCGGTGAAGGCTGTTCAGGACTGGAGGAAAGGGGTTATTACCTTGTATGACAGGAGAGGGGATAAGAAGCAATTTAATATGGATAACCAAAAGCCTGTCAATGATGAAGAAGAGAGTGAAGCTGATTCAAGTGATGATACCAGTAGCACCACTACTAGTGAAGGAACAGAGGATACTTCATCAAGTGAGGAGGATGCAGAGATGGATGCCGTGGTTATTGATGAGGAAGTGCTTGCTGATGAGGTTGCTGAACAGGAAGAAGCCATACATGAGGAATACGAAGAGGTTCAAATGAATCCTGAACAAAGGTATGCCTGTGATGTGAAAGAGCTTACTTTTAAGTCTTTGGATAATGAGCCTGTGTGGGATGAGTGGGAAATAGACAGTCTACAGGATGATGAACCTGAGTTGGAGCTGGATGATGAGATGTGCATAAATATTAAAAAAGCCATGATCAGAATTGAGGCTATGAAGAAAGAGAAACAACAGAAGACTTTGAATGATGCTGCGGTTATGGATGAGTCTATGGATGCTGTAATGGATGAATCTCTTGGTGATTTTGATGAAGATGAGGATACAGGGATTGAAGTGGATGCTTTGGGAATGGTGCCTGTTGAAGAGGAGTTTGTTTTGCCTGTGGTGGCTGGTTTTGATGGCGAGGCTTCTTATGCTGATGAACAGGAAAGTGTTATGGTACAGCAGGTTTTTTTTGATGAAGCTTTCATCAATTTCTACCCTCAGCAGGAGCTGCTGCATTGGTTCTCCGATATTGGTGCTGATCGTATCAGGGATATTGGAGTTGAGATGAGACAGGATGGTGTGTATGTCAGAAGCTTTGTCTCGAGAAGCTCTGGTGTTGTGTTGTGGGATATGGGATGGCAGGACATGCCTGTGGAGGATGACGGTGTTTCTTGGATCATTTGGAATAGAGATGTGCTAGTTACACTGTATGATGCTCAGAGAATTGACGGAGGGAAACGTGGTCATCAGAGGAAAACATGGTTATATGCTTTCTGCTGATCATAAATGATTCAGCAGGCTAGGGGTTGGGCAAAGTATGTCAGGCTAAAATCTGAGAGGTATTTTGGATCAGTGTACATATGGTGCGTGTGGTGTGCGAATAAATTTTGCCCTGAATGCCCTGGCAAGTGTACAGGCTGGGTGGTTTTGTTGAAAGCTGGAATGTGCACGTGTTTTTTTCAGAGAAAATGCTGGAGATCTGGAGTTTTTATGGCAACGGTGTGGTGTGCGGATGGTTGCTAAAAGCAGAGCATCGAGACTAGAAATTGATGGGCTTGATGATAATGCAGCTGATGAAGACTGCGAGTAGCTCTGGTTTTGGAAGGTTCGGCGCGGTGGTATTTTCTGGAGAAGAAAGGAGAAGGAGGGACTCTTTTATTATTTGAGGATGGCCATCATTATGTGTTTGGGGGCTTTTAGAAAAATATAAAATATATTATATGGCCAAATTAGAAGGCCACATGGGAGCTTGGGTTGGCGGCCAGCTTTGCTTCGAGAAGGGGTGAGGAGGCCCTACGTAAAAAGTGAAGGAGGCGCAGATAGTGGGGCCTTTGCTGAGGAGAGGGAGCGTGAGGAGCTGCAGAAGAGAGATCGCCTGGCGACTGGGGAAGCCAGGGTTGCTTTGCAGGAAAGAGACGGAAGCTGGGGCCGCTTCTGACGAGTAGAGAGATCGCCTTGCTGTAGGCGTTTGAAGGGAGGCGCTTTGCTGTAGAGAAGGGGCGGCGTCGCTTGCATCAGGAGTGGGTTCGTGGCACTTCGAAGTGAAGGAGGGCGCTGAGGAGAGGAGAACCGGTGGACAGTGTGTAGAGGTGGCTGCCGCATCGAACTGGATCGCCTTCACTCAGGGCCAGCTGCAGAGAGAGAGAGCTGGGGCCGCTGGGTGTATAGAGGTCGTGTAGCAGAGAGGGGCTGGACCACCTCAGTAGGCAAACGCTGGAGTGATGAAAAGGCGTGTGAGCCAGCAGACCTCCGTGTTCTGAAGCAGCTGGGACAAGTAGCAACGAAGAGAGAGCGTCCGTGTGGGTGAAGGTGACAGGGTGTTTTGCAGATGCGAGAAAGAAGAGCCGCCTAGCTTGAAAGGTGTGGTTTGTTGTGTGTATTGGCTGAAGGCATTGAGCTGGCCGTGTGAGAGCCAGTGAAAACATTGGCGGGTCTGAAAGGTGACGGCGCCAAGTGTACGAGGGGACAGGCAAAGTGGAGGCCTTGTGAGAAAGTGATCGTCTTGTCATGATGATTGGAACAGCATGAGGGCTGCTGTTTGGAAGGGATTGAGTGATGTGGCTTGGGCTAGATATCTGAGGATGCTGCGGTGAGCAGTGGGTTCGTGGTGCAGAGGATTGTGCGAGGTTCTGGGGTTGGTGAGACTGCTGGTCACGACATACAGAGAGTGGGAGCTGCTGAGTGAAGGTTAGCTGGTGTGGGCGCCTTCTGGAGAGAGTAGCTGGTCTTGTGTGGGCGGTGATTGCAGGCAGTGCGTGGATGCTGACCAGAGAGGGAGCCTTGGGTTTTTGTGTGTGTTGGATGCAGAAGTGGTGCTGATATGTGGGCTGGAGACAGTGGGGCTCGCCTACGACAATTGGCAGATAGCAGCAGACAGAGAGTAGCCAGGCTACAGAGAAAGTGAAGAAGGGTTGCTGGTGTGGGCGCCCTCTGGAGATTACAGGTACCGGGAAACGGAGGCTTGGTCGTCAGACGCAAGGGTGTGATTCCCTTGGCAGTATTTCCTGGCTGGAGTCCTGGTCTTTGGTGTATTTGCTGTGTTTATACAGTGTGTATGGTGTTGTGTGTTTGCTGAATATATCATCTGTTCATTGTGGTTCTGAGCTGTCTTATGGTGTGGGTGGGTGGTGAATGTTGAGAGAGTGTTCCAGCCGGTGGCTGGTGGTGCCCCGTTCGTGGTAGTTTTTCCAAGTTTGGGAGGTGGAAGAGCTATAGAGGCAGGTATTTCTTTCTTTTTTTCACCTCACAATTGTCATTGCTAGTTTTTTTTTCAATAAAAGGCTTTACTTGTCTTCCATTGTTTTTTGCAGCTTTTGCTTCTACCGCGCCCGAGGACGTGCGCGATTTAGGAAGGGGGGAATGTTCCACGAGAACACTCACGGGAACACGGATTATGGAAGGAGGCCGGAAGCAATTAATGCGAGAGAGCGGGATTGTAGCCATGGGAACATAAAGACGCACATAATTTTTCCATATTTTTGTGCCGAAGTGCAATGTAAATTGTTTTAGGCCAATGTGGGTTCTAAATGAGAGTTCTAAGTGTATTAAGCAAGGCTCACTTATGGAGTTGTCCGCCCATGTGTGAAAGAGGCCTAGGGTTAGGGTTAGTGACATCTCTACAAAAGAGATGTTAGCTAAAGAAAAGGGACATTTTTTGCCATTCTCATAAGCTATTGAGTGAAGCTCTTGAGCTCTCAAGCTATGGCAACTCTCTAACTCTCTCTCTATTGTACTCTAATGAGCATCAAGCTCCAATGAGTATAGCTCCACTTCATTCTCTTAATCTGTTTTAGCATCATTGAAGTAGATTAATCTATGATTAGTTGAATGCTTCTTTCTTTCTCTTGTGTATGCTGCACGCTTGTAATGAGTGTGTGTGTAGTCTCCATTGATGCAAGCTCTTGCCCACTTCATTGGCAATGAGTTATTCATGGATAGACTCTCTCTATGAGCTTGTGAGTTTATGAATGTTACATTCTATGCTTGCTTAAGCTTGTGGATTAGTAGATGCACGCTTATGGATTTGCTGGCATTAGGGAAAGCTAAGATTTAATCAATGTTTGAATGGGATTAAGAGATTGCTATGCATTGCTTGTTCTCTTGATTAGTGTAGTGGATTTAAGGGATTGAGAGATTGATTGAGGTGTTGAATGGTTGAATCGTCAAGTGGTGGTTTGTGTATGTGAGCTCTCCCTCATGGAATAAGCCTTCATGCACTAATCGGGTCGAGTCCTCGGATTGACATTGTGTTTCTTAACACATTTGTTGATCGGTAGTACTCTATGAGCACTATATTGCACGGTAGAGAGAACCGCTCTACAGTGCATGTTCGGATTAGCAATTAGCACCCAGTGTGGATTTTTCAAGTCTCTTGGCACTTGAGAGGCCATGGAGAATCCTGCTCTTCTCCATGCCACCATACCCAAACATGCTCCAATGGTGACTAGACTTTGTGAGTGTGTGGGGGAGACCCACCCCACATGCTCGCAAAGTTTGATCACCATCAAAGCACATTTGGATTACATTAGGGCCAAAAATGCCTAAAAAAGGGCCCTTTACTAATCTCGTATGATTAAGAAAAGAGCCAAAGAGAGTGTGTCACGTGCACAAGAATATGGTATTCTTGTCTTCTCTACTTTGGAGGTAGTAGAGTCCATTTTGAGCTTTTTTCCTCTAATCTAGCCAAAATCTCTATATTCAGACCGATTGTGGTGGTCCCTAGGATCCGTTATACTGACAAAATCTGTCAAAAGATTTGAAAAAAGATGGCATGTAATTAATGCCAAAATTTTTGAAGTTTGGACAAACTACCTCCAATATTCCTTTTGGCGCCCATACCATTTTCATTCTTCTTCTCAACGTCTAGAAGCTCTCATCTTCTAGCTCTCTCTCATCTTTTTTTTCAACCTCATTGAGCTTCATTGTATCTTTTAGCTCTCTCTCATCTCTTTTTCGACCTCATTGAGTTCCATTGTTTCATTCTCTTGCTTCTATTCTATATGGAATCCAAAAGACATCCTTCTCGTTCAATAAACTCTTGTGTCGTACACAAAAAAAGGGATGATAGAACTTGGGAACGCAAGAGTTTTACTCTAAACGACTGGGTTAATATGTTGCCGTCATGTAGCAAGGGATCTCACAAGGTGAAAAAAACGAAAAGAGAGGATACAAAATACCATTGGAAGGGACGCATTGCTGCTTTCAAGGTTACATCTGAAGGCTCATTTGCTCAGGTCTCCAACATGTTTACATGGCAAAGGATATATATGTACCTCCAACTCAACATATTCCTATGCAAGCACATTGTAAGTTGTAGTTAAATTTTGCAAATATAATTTTCCTTTTAATATAAGTTTTAACTTCCGATTTCTTCAGATATCTTTCCCTCAACAAGTTTTGAGTGGTACTTTCCAACAAGTTTTGAGTGGTAGCTTGTGGAGAGCTTCAGTGGTACTTTCCAAGCCATTCACAAAGAATTTGCAGAGCTCATGTATGGTGGTGAGACCAGAATGCGGCTTTCCCTCAACTAAGGGTGATCTTTTTGTATACTACGCACAGTACATTGTTCCCCCCAAAAACAAGTGTGTATGGGCAAATTGAGGATCTAGCAGTGCCAAGCCTTTCTTCTCTTAATTGGGACATTCTAGATGAAGCGATAGTGCAGAGCTTCAAACATAAAATATCCCAGGATATTCAAAAGGCCATGACTCCGGGAAGGATCTCGAGGAGGATATGGTTATCATGGTTTGTGCCTCTACATGTCTTTGTAGCTTGCTTCAAAGACGTAGAGTTAAAGAGGAAAAAAGCATCATGGCTAAGTAGAAACTTCCCAGTAGATTATTTGGACAACATTATAGGACTATTTTGGAAATCTAGAGAGTATGACCATAAGGGTGACTACATAAGGTGCGATGCATGCCCTCAATCCTTGGCTTACAATATCTCTCGACAATCTAAGGGTGACTACAATAAGGTGTGATGCATGCCCTCAATCCTTGGCTTTGTCTTACAATATCTCTCGACAATCTCTTACTATGGGTTATGATTATAGGAGATACAAACTTAAGTTGGGTATGTGGGAACCTTTGGATTCTGATATAGATTGCATGTCGTTTAGGTTTGAGTTGTAGGTTATTCCACTTGTTGAAAGAAAGAAGGTTAATGTTACCTCTCAGTGGACGTTAAAAGATGTTAGGGGAAACCTTGGAGTTTCTCGACAACACCACCCCTAGTTATAAATTCAAGGTCAATAGTACTACAATTGGAAGAAGAGCTGAATGCTCTATATATTGTATGAGTTGTTTACCTCCAACTGTTGTAATTTCTGAACCATAAATGAATAGACAATCGACATTTTTCTTGACCATTGCCATTTATGAACAAACATTTAGTAGAAAACTACATCTTTCATAAACAAATTATGATTTATATACAATAAATGGTACAAATACATCTTGCGAGTTACAAAATGTCACTGCGTATGTGTGAAGTTACAAAATATTCTAATGCTCTTGATCTTCACTTTGCTTATTTGGGCTCCCAGACTTTGCCTACTCTTAATCTTCACTTTGCTTATTTGGGCTCCCAGACTTTGCTTGCTCTTGGGCTTCACTTGGTTTTTTTGGACTCCCAGACTTTGCTTCCTCTTGTCCTTAAGCAGGAAAAGCACCATAGTTGAGGGGCTTCTGAGCAGAGGGCTTATTTGCATGAGATTTCTTTTGTGAGGTCCTCTTTGGTTGAGATGTCTTCATTGCAGAGGACTTCTTTGCAATGGTTTCCTTTGAGGATTTTTGCATCTTCTCAAATTTTAAAGGAGAATGCATTGGCAAACCCTTGCCTTTGCCTTTATGTCTTTTAAGCTTCTTCTCCTTCCCTTTTCTCTGAGCCTGATCTCCTGGAGGAGGGGAGTCGGGATCTACAGGTGTAATTGCTTTATCCAACATTATCTCAATACATCTCTCTCTTTTCCACCAAATATAATATTTAGGGTATTTATTGCACTGCCAAAAAAAGAGTTCTAAGATAAATAATGTACCAATACATTAAGAGTAATGCAAAGGATTCTCTAGTTTTCTTACATTGACTTGTTGTTTAACAACTTAAAATGTATTGTCCTATAGGCATTTGCAATCACCCTCCATCCACAACTAGTAATGTGAGACTGAATTGGAACCTGAAATAATCGTGTAACTAGAAGAAATCCATCTTCAAATAAAGAAACATAAAAACTAAATTATCAATACCTCTTGCTGCTGTGAAGATACTTAAATGGCTTCTCTGGATATGCAAGATCTTCATAATTTTTCTCTAAATATGCTAATATAATTTTGCAAGCACTGCAATAAAGAGCATATCAAATAGGTGCAATGTTTGTAACAAAATTGTGATAGTTGATAAAAAGAGATAATATGGTAGTTGATGAAAAGAGATACTTACATTTTTCACATTGACCATGGATACCAGCTAAGGAGTTCATGAAAGTAACCTCTCTATCAAAAACATCAATGAATATAAGACTCCAATGATATGGTAGTTGATGAAAAGAGACTTACATTTTTCACATTGACCATGGATACCAGCTAAGGAGTTCATGAAAGTAACCTCTCTATCAAAAACATCAATGAATATAAGACTCCAATGATGACTGCAAATAAAACAATAGCAAGAAAGTATCTACTCACATGAGTTATGAATTTAAAACTATTAAAAAACACTACCTTAAAGCTAATAAAAAATAATACCTTTCATTATATGGGATGAATATATAATAGTTTCTCAGGCTGTCATCAGATGCTTTTCGAGATGGAGGATAATTTTTATAGAGGAAGTTACGAGAATTGGTGGTATGAATTATGATAGAATGGGCAAGGTGTATGGTCAAATGATTATCAATGTCTCCTCCAACCCTGAGATTGATTATTACTTAAGCATTTCACCTGAGGAGACAAAGTGATGTTAGAGAAAACAGATATTGAAATATCTGGCGCTGTAATATTCTGTTGCATGAGGTAAGCATCATTCTTTAGCCACAATTTTGTCCTTTTCTCTCCTTTTGCCATACTTAATACTGTCTTTGATTACAGGGCATACATTTCTAAAATGCCCATAGAGATTTCAAGCAGCATATTTGTGGTTGATCCTCTAATATCAAGTGATATCTTTTCAAAGACAGGATCAAATATTGACGGGTTTTTTAGGGCATATCTCTTTGGTCAAGTGCTTTTCTTGCTTCATACTCATGTGTAACATCTTCAATAGTAGGCCCTTCAGCTTTCCGAGACATCTTGGGAGGAATTGTAAGGATATCAAAGGCCCCAGTATCTGTGGTTGGAAGTGGCTTGAGAACTTTATCAAATCTATACCTAAGCCTGCTCACCACACTGAGAAATCCTTGTTCATTAAAGTGACCCCGTGTGCATGTGCAACAGCAATATAGGCATCATTCATGAAATCTATAAGAAAGTCTTCACATGCTTCTTGCAAGCACCCCAATGCAGAAGCTTGCCACTTTTTGAATGGGGTAATACTTTTAGTTAAGACACCAATCTTGTCACATATTTGCTTTACTACTACACGAATGAAGGCAGCCCTTGGGATAAGATGATAAGTGTTAGTTCGGGCCTTCCTAATCTGTGAAAAACACCTCTTCATATAAAAAAACATGACTTTCTTTTCTTCTTAGGATTGGGCATAAGCAACCTGTGCTATCTTTGGATCTTCAGTATATACTTTTCTTGCAGTTTTCTTTGTTCTTGCCATAGATTGCACACTAAGAAATATTTGAGAAACACTACAAAAAAAAGGTGAAAATATTTTCAAGATTAATACAAGACCCTCAAACAAAAAGAAAGTGTACATGGCCAGTGGTTTCAAAAAAGACACACAAAAGTACTTCTCTAGCTATTGTAAAATGGTGACAAATATAAGTAAATAAAACAAACTAGTAGAATAGCAAAACATTTGAATAAAGTAATCTTTAGAAATAGACATTATCAAGAACTATACTTGTCATGTCAGACCCCATGAACTATCCGATAGTGCTATCATGACACTAATTATACACTATGAGTCCTTTCCAAACAAGCTATTGAGTACCAGCTAACAAGATTATGCTTCAAGAACTAGATGTGCCACCCATAGAAGGATGTGCGCAATGGCGCGCAAGGGAGTAAAATGGCATAGTGCTTTAGATATGGTCACGCCGTTGCGGAATGTTAAAAGCAAAGATCAGATTTGATAGTGACTATGAACTATAGGGTAGTACTATCAATGTCCGCAAACGGCGTGCAAGGGAGTAAAATGGCATAGAGATTTGGATATGGTCACGCCGTTGTTGCAAAATGTTAAAAGCAAAGATTGGATTCGATAGTGCCCATTAACTATCCGATAGTGCTACTTGATGAGTCCTTCTTTCCAAACCCACTATTGAGTACCGGCTAACAAGAGTATAGTTCAAGAACTAGATGTGTCACCCATTGAAGGGTGTCCACAACAGTGTGCAAGGGGGTAAAATAGCATTGTGGTTTAGATACGGTCGCGCCGCTACTGTAGAATGTTAAAAGAAAAGATCGTAGAAGGTAGCTACATACAAAATAGGACAAACCCAAGGAAACCCAAGGAAGGTCCCACACCACACAGACCTATTCCTTCTTGACCGCAACGGCGCGATAGAGGAAAAACAGCATGCTAATAGTGATCCCTTCGCGCCATTAAAGAATCAAGAAGGTAGCACAGGATCACCTGAAGGCAA
Source organism: Cibotium barometz (assembly GCF_041138505.1). NCBI lineage: Eukaryota > Viridiplantae > Streptophyta > Polypodiopsida > Cyatheales > Cibotiaceae > Cibotium > Cibotium barometz. The sequence continues at coordinate 30,611,779 of NC_141095.1, read as the reverse complement.
GTAGAAACTACCCTAGGGAATGTCGTGGTCAGCGAGGGATGGAGGTCTCTGGAAGTTGAAAATGGATAATGTGGTCATATATCTCTATATATACCTGACGGACCATTGGACACGTGTCAAAATTCTATTCATTGTCTCCAACGACTAGTGACACATTGTGTGTAGTTTTTTTGGGAACCTCAAACTCAACTTGTACATGTGTACATGAGTGTTGTTAGTGTTGTGGTAAAGTCGTGGGAGCACCCATTGACTCAGTGTGGGCATCATGGATACGGCAATCAGGCATAGGGTTTTGATGGAAGTGTATATGCAGGAGAAATGATGAAATCCTGGAAGCACAAGCTTGTCCGGAGCGTAGTCTGACGGAGGTGGTTTTAACTGTTCGGCCGTTTGAAATGTGTACGCATCCTATAAATGGACTGGGCACGAGATTGCATTTGAAGAGATTGGGGAAGCAACTAGTGATGTGGCCAAGGTAGCAAAGCATGGTGTGAAAGCTATTTTGGGCGGCCATCTTGTAGGCCTTGGAAAATAAAAAAATAGTAAACGTGGCCATTAGTGAAGAGACCACGCGGAAGAGTGAGTGGCTGCCAGCGCATACCATCCAGAAGGCTGGCGAAGCATGGAGAGGTGGTAGGTGATGCGCGAGCTGCAGGAAAAGGTGGAGGCCGCCGTGCGTTGAACATATAGGTGTCAAGGCGCAGAGTGTGGCTGCTGGAGGGCGCCAGCTGCTGTGAGAGCCGACGGGCTGGTGTGAGCGATGCCTTCTGTGGGCCGCCTTGTGAAGTGCTCGGTTTAGTGGAAGCAGTGACTCGGGCGCAGAGCTGTGACTGGGACAAGGTGACGGGCTGGCTGAGGTTCTGGAGGGAGACGCCTTTGGGTGTGGTTCGCCGTGTGGAGAGCTAGGGGGCCTCTGCTGGAGCGTGCAGGCAACGGGCTGGAAGGTCGCCTAGGAGCAGCGGCTGGAGGAGCCGTTTTACAGAGGACAGGAGTGCAGCTCTACGGCTGGTGACTAGCTACTGGTAGCCAAGGGGAGCCACCTGTGGGGGTAAAAAGCAACGTAAGAGGAGATGCTGGGCTGGTGAGCGTGGAGGGCACTGGTGGGAGTGGATGGTGCAAAGAGAAAGAGAGAGATGATGGAATAGTGGGCTGGCGTGTAGAGGCCGCCTATGGGCAAAGTGGCCGCCTATGAGCAAGGTTGGCGTGGACGTGCAGGTCGGGCTGACAGAGACAAGTCAAGAGGAGGCTGCCTTGTGACGACTGGTGACTGGGTACGTCAACTAAGGAGGCTACCTATGGTGCCTGGCGTGGGGGGCATGAAGGTGAAAGAGGGGGAGTTTGGGAGTGGGGCCTTGCTTTGTTTCTGGCCGCCGGTGATGGCTACCGTGATAGATGGTTCCGGCTGGTAGGGGAGCTGCCTTAGTGTATGTGTTTTGGGTTGGCTGTTGTGCAGGCGACAGAGAGTGCCTTGCTTTGTATTGGACACGGCTGGTGGCTGGTGAGGACAAAGAGGTTGCTTTGGGTTTTGCTTTGAGGACTGGCAATGTGCTGGTGGTGGAGAGAGTGGTCTTCAACTGAGGTGCAGAGCAGAGAACGAAGAGGTCAGCTGTAGAGAAGCAAGAGTGAACGGACTGGGAGTGACCAAGAGGAGTGGGTTGATTGCGAGTGAAGCTGGTGTCTGGGATATCCAACTCTGTATAAATGAAGGTCTGTTCGGAAATATTTGTCTTGTTCATGCTCTTTGGTCTGGTGTTCTGGTGTGTTTGCATGCATGTGTGGAAGTGTGGCACCCTATAAGGGCGTAAACAGCTTTACCGCTTCCGTGCCATCACTTTTTGGTGCCTCCACAGAGGAGCAGATTTCCTCTGGTTTGTGAAAGAGAACAGGGGCTGTGTGAAGAAAGATTTGAAAATGGCTTAGGATTTTCTGGAGTACTGGGGATTGCCACAAGAGAGTGCAGTCAGGTTTCTGGAGAAGATGGAATTTACAGCCTTGATGAAAGACAGGGCAACCCCGGAGATCCTTTCTCAGATTTTGACTTATTGCTTGCAGGGTGATGCAAAAACATGGCTACAGATGTTTGTGACTACACACAAGAATATTCGTCAATAGGATCCTGAGTACCGTGTAGTCAGAGCTGCATTTTTGGCACAGTTTGCTCGAGTGAGGAGTCCGAATAAAGTGTGGAAGGAGTTGTGTAACATTCAGTAGAAGGACGGTCAAGATGTGGATCAGTATCTGATAGAGTTTGGTAGACTGTGGAGCCTATGGTGTGAGGCTTTGATTCCTGAAGTACCCCCGCAGATGATAAAGAGGGAGCGGTTTGTGGCTAGTCTGGAGCCAACCCTCCGTCTGAAGGTGGAGTTGAAGAACCTGGATAGCTTTGAGGAGGCTGTCAGAGTAGCTCGAGAGAAGGAGTGGAAGGTGAAGCGTCTGAGGCAGATGGGAATACAGGAAGAGCCAAAGAGGTTTGTGAAGATGCCAGAGATTGAGAGTATGCATCCTGGAAGAAAAGCTGCTGTTGTTCCTAAATAGGAGGACTCTTTGAAGAGGGAGGTTCATGAAGCAGTGGAGCTCATGAAGTCTTTAAGCTTGAATTGGATAGAGTCTGCAGGAAGAGGAAGAGGCATAGGTGTTATGGGAAGGAAGACTGATGCATCATCTGATTCTGAAGGAAATTTAGCAGATATTGGAAGAGGGAGAGGGTATCTGTGTGATGTGCAATGCCGGAATTGTGGTGAGTGGGGTCATATTAGTCCGCAATGTGAGAGACCAGCCAAAGCTAATGGTGGTATATATCAATTGTCTTTGGGAATGAGTGATAGGGTGATTGGCCCTAGTATGTAGGTGAAGGATGCAATCCAGCCCAATGTTTGTGAAGTCCATAAGGTCACATTTGCAGAGCAGGATATGGGACAGATTAATCTGTTGGGAATGGAGAAGGGTGAGGTTTCTGGAATCAGCCCTGAAGAATTTTTAGAAGATGAGAAGGAGGAGGATGAGACAATTGATGATGCTGTGGATTGTGAAAGTGATGCTAACGCTGAAGAACCTGATGTGTTTGAGCATGGATATGGCTTGGATGATCTCTTTGATTCAGAAATGAGCAATGACTTGCAGGTGCCAGTACTTCAGTCAGTCAAGGTGGAGTGTGATGATCAAGGTGTTACTAATGAAGATACTATGGATGGAGCACATATGGATGATTCGGGTGATGAGTTGGATATTGCAGCTTGTGAGAGTGTGGATGATGAGCTGGACTGTGTTCTTGATAATGCATTGAATGATCTGTTGGAATTGGCTTCCTTGGAGAAGATTACTTGCATGCCAGTTGTGCAGCACGAAGAGAGTGATGGTGTGATTGATGATGAGTTGGATGCTATTCTGGATGATGACGTGATAGATTTTGGATGTGTGGTTGCTGATCATAAGGTGTGTGTTCCTTGTCATGCCCAAGAGAATGAGTCGGTTGTCAGTGGTGGTGAGGATGCATGTGAGGCTATTGTTGTTGGTCAGGGGGACCAAGATGCTTTGCCTGGGAGTTTGGGGAGCTTGGACTTGGTAGAGATGCCTGTGCAAGATGTGGAGAATCTTCAAGGATCACCAATGGTCTCGAAGCTGGAAAAACTACAGGGAAGTGACAATGATGAGTCTACAGTGCATGAAGTTGTTGTGTGTGATGTTGATGGGCTGAAGGGAAATGGGTTTATGGTGGACACAGCACATGTTGATGCTCAGCATATGGATGAATGGTTTGGTTATAGTCTTTGTTTGGCAGTTTGTCCAGAGGAAGGGTTGGAAGCCAATGATGTGGGCTGTAGATTGGATGACCGTGAGGTGGAAGTTGATGATCAGATGTCTGTTATTTCAGTATATGATCATGAGTGGGAATCAGATGTGTCAGAGGGGAGTAGAGGTGAGGAATGGTTGTTTCCATCACAAAACTGTGTGAGTTTGTATGGAGGAGGAAGTGCAATAGAATATATTGAGGATGCCATGTATAAAGAGCCCAGGGGGTTGCTGAAAGTGGAAGATCATGACAGGGTGTATCAATGGTTATTTGACAGAGGAAAATGCTTGAAGGATTGGAAGGTCGATGCACCAAGATTTCTCTTTGATCCAGGAGGATAAATGGTTTCAGTTTGTGCAGCTGCTAGACATAAATGTCTCAGCAGAAAAAAGGGGGTTGCTAAATATGTGTGTAGTTTTTTTGGGAACCTCAAACTCAACTTGTACATGTGTACATGAGTGTTGTTAGTGTTGTGGTAAAGTCGTGGGAGCACCCATTGACTCAGTGTGGGCATCATGGATACGACAATCAGGCATAGGGTTTTGATGGAAGTGTATATGCAGGAGAAATGATGAAATCCTGGAAGCACAAGCTTGTCCAGAGCATAGTCTGACGGAGGTGGTTTCAACTGTTCGGCCGTTTGAAATGTGTATGCATCCTATAAATGGACTGGGCACGAGATTGCATTTGAAGAGATTAGGGAAGCAACTAGTGATGTGGCCAAGGTAGCAAAGCATGGTGTGAAAGCTATTTTGGGCGGCCATCTTGTAGGCCTTGGAAAATAAAAAAATAGTAAACGTGGCCATTAGTGAAGAGACCACGCGGAAGAGTGAGTGGCTGCGAGCGCATACCATCCAAAAGGCTGGCGAAGCATGGAGAGGTGGCGGGTGATGCGCGAGCTGCAGGAAAAGGTGGAGGCCGCCGTGCATTGAACATATAGGTGTCAAGGCGCAGAGTGTGGTTGCTGTTGAGATATCGAGCTCTAGTGAGGCGGTGGACACTGATGACCCGCCTGGGGGATAGGCCCCGCACTTACACCACTGGCATGGTTGGTGAGATCTTGGGTGATATGCGGCCAGTGGGATGACAGGCTGTGTGACAGCCACTCTAGAGACTGGCATAGTTATAGCGCCAGCTCATTTAGTCGGGTTCACACTATAGAGAACCCGTGTATGTATTTGGTTGAGTACCTTTCATATTGTGTGTACTCTTATTCTTGTATATGGTGTGTTGAGTGTTGAGTAGAGAAGGAGAAGATTTTCAGCCTCTCACCTTGTGTGTTCTCTATTAGGGTTTTGTGAGTGTGTGTGTGTGCTTGCAAGAGCTCAAGCTCTCTTCCCCCCTGCATCTTTTCATGGTATCAGAGCCTGGTTCGTGCTAAGGGCTGAGCTGCAAGCAAGAGAACCACAGGAAGCGGTACGAGGGTAAGAGCTGCAACTACTCTTCCATATTGTGTTGGTGACTACACCCTTGTCGGGAGCTCTACGGGAGGCACCGGCAAACGATCTCCGATTGAGGAGCTTTCTTCGCGGGAGTGAAGCTATAGGGCAACTATACAGTCCTATGGACTGAAGTCCTATGGACTGAATTTTCGGGCCGAAAACGCGTTTCGGGCGCGTCTGGACCGCCGTTTTTCAGAAAGCAGGCGATTTCGAGCACTGCGGGTAAGTCATCGATTCTCTGCAGAACTCTGTTTTAAGAACTGCAGGAAGACAGATTGACTGTGCAGACACTGTGGGTGCTGCAAAGAGGTCTACAGTTGCCATTGGGTGTATGTATGCACATTGAAGTCACTGTTGGTGACATTTGAGAGTACTACAGTACCGCTGTGCAGAAAATACAGCAGTTGTGCAGAAAAACCAGAGTGCAGTTTGTGGTAAAATTGTGTGTTTGGCAAGATGTCTAATGATGGCATTACACAGATTGTGGCTGAGAAGCTGGACAAGAATAACTTCCATGCTTGGAGGTTCAGGTTGACGAATTTCCTGATGGGAAAAGGCTATTGGGACTACATAGAAGGTGAACATGAAGAGGCACCAGAGATACCGGATATAAATCCGACTGCTGCAGATGTGAAAGAGTTTAAAGACTGGAACCAAGGAGCCAGGAAGGTTATGTATTGGCTTTCCATTAGTATACAGGACACCATGATTGGGCATATTCAGGATGCCAAGTCCCCCAAGGAGGCGTGGGACACCTTGGTAAAGCTTTATGAAACAAATACCAAGGCACGTAAGATACAGTTGAAGAATGAACTTCATACTGTGGAGAAAAAGAGCATGTCTGTGAATGACTATGCGTTGAAGATAAAGGGTATTGTGGAATCCCTTGCATCTATTGGTGTGTCAGTAGATGATGATGACAAGGTGGAAGTCTGTCTACGTGGTCTCGGGCCACAATACAAGGCGTTTAAGACGTCTATTCAGACTCGAGAAAACATTCCCAACTTTACAGATTTGGTGTCTATGCTGATTATCGAAGAGAAGAACTTGGGTGAAGACCAACAGTCTTCACAAAGTAAAAACAGTTCAGAGCAACAGGCCTTCTACACGAGTTCAGGAAGAGGACGAGGTAGAGGAGGCCGTGGACGCGGTCAAGGAGGTGGCCGAACAGGTAATCAGAATTATGGCCAGCAGCAGCAGCAACAACAACAGTCCCAGAATCAACAACAACAACAACACGCAGGTGGAAGAGGCAAATTCAGAGGCAGGGGGAGTCAAAGAGGCCGTGGAAATTGGCAAAGGCAGTACAATGATGCACGTGAATGCTATTATTGTGGTAAGCCTGGACATGTGCAGGCAGAATGTTATAAGAAGCAAGCTGACATGCAAAATGGGAAAGTGCAGCAAAACAACTATGCATCCTCAAGCAGAAATAATGAGGATAATGAAAGGTTGTTTGTTATGCAGCATGTCGTGAATGCCATGTCTGAAAATGTTGATGCAGCACAAAAGGATAATGTATGGTATGTGGATTCAGGCGCTTCGAACCACATGACGAGTCATGGGGAGTGGTTCAAGGAGATGAAGAACCCGGAAAGACCAGGTTTTGTGGAAACAGGGGATGACACTGCTCATCCAATTGCCCACGTTGGAGATGTGCCATTGTCTATGCAGGAAGGCAAAGTGAAGTACCTTGCAGATGTACTTCATGTACCAAACATAACAAAGAATCTGGTTTCAGTTGGCCAGATGATTGAGCAGGGTTTGCAGGTTCGGTTTAACCCTGATGGATGTTATGTTGAAGATTTTAAAGACAAGTGCAGGTTGGTTGCAAAAGGCAACAGAGTGGGCAGAATGTTTACGTTGGATGTAGACATGCCTGAAATGAGTGCTGCAATGTTTGCAAATGGTTCAGGAGTTGTTGCAGATATAGACATATGGCATAAATGGATTGGTCATGTGAATGTGCAGAGATTGAAGTCTATGCAGACAAAAGGAATTGTGACAGGGCTGCCAAAATTTAAAGTGGAAGGTATGCAGAAAATATGTGAAGCATGCCAATTTGGGAAGCAAACAAAGCATGTGTTTCCACGTAACAGATATGTGAGCAGAAATGCACTAGATCTTGTGCATTCAGATGTATGGGGTCCTACGAAGACCGTGTCTATGGGAGGCTGCAGGTACTATATCACTTTCATTGATGACCACACAAGAAAAGTGTGGGTATATTTCATGAAGGAGAAGAGTGAGGTGTTCACTCACTTTCAGAATTTTAGGTTTTTGGTTGAAAAGCAAACAGGGAAATATGTAAAGTGCCTAAGGTCAGATGGAGGGGGAGAGTACTTCTCCAATGAGTTCTCTGAATTCTTGAAGAAGAATGGTATTCGGAGACAGTTCACATGCAGATATACTCCGCAGCAAAATGGAGTTGCTGAGCGGAAAAATAGGCACATTGCTGAGATTGCGCGAGCATTGATGGAAGAGAAGAATATGCCGCATTGCTATTGGGCTGAGGCTGTTTCTACAGCAGTATACATCATGAACAGGACTCCAACTGCAGCCATACATGATGTAACTCCAGAGGAGAGGTTTACTGGCAGAAAACCAGATTTGTCTCATCTGAAAGTCTTTGGATGCATTGCATATGTGCATGTGCCAGATGAGCTGAGAACTAAGCTGGATCCGAAAGCTGAAAAATGTGTGTTTATTGGGTATTCCCTTGAGCAAAAGGGATACAGGTGTTATAACCCTGCTACACGTGAGTTGAGGGTAAGCAGGGATGTTGTCTTTGATGAGATGAGCAGCTGGTATGCTGCTGAAAAAGAAGCTGTTGGGGCTGATGTGAGTGGAAGTGTGGTTGCACAGAATGCAGGTCAGCAATCACAGTCTTTGAGTGGACCAAGAGAGTCCTCATCTAGTGGGTCTGTTGATAGACCATGGAGTGGCAGGCTGCGTCATAATACTAGCCCTGCAAATGTGGTTAGTACATCACGTAAAGGAAAAGAGAAAGTGGTTGAGCCCCTTGGTATGCCTGACATTTCTGCAGGGCATTCTCATGTTGATGGAGAGTCTAGTGGCTCAGATATGAGCCTTGATGAGGAGCTTGGGATCCCAGCTATGAGAACACCTGGTGTAAAGAAGGCTATGGAAGCCATGAATGAAAAGCTGCGAAGATCAGGGAGAGTGAAGAACCCTGTGCAGAGATTTACATATGATGGTTATGTGGCACATCACTATGCATATATGGCAAAGGTTGTGCAGGTTGTAGAGCCCACATGCATTGATGAGGCTGTTGGAAATGTGTATTGGGAGAAAGCTATGGATGAGGAGATGGATGCACTATATGGAAATGAAACTTGGGATTTAGTGCAATTGCCTGAAGGCAAGAAAGCCATTGGATGCAAGTGGGTGTACAAAGTTAAACATAACAGTGATGGGAGCATAAACAGGTACAAGGCTAGATTGGTAGCCAAAGGATATGCGCAGACATATGGGATTGATTATGAGGAAACTTTCAGCCCAGTTGCCAAGATGGCAACGGTGAGAGTTGTGATAGCAGTGGCTGCGTCAAAGCAATGGTCTTTACATCAGATGGATGTAAAGAATGCATTCTTGCATGGGGATTTGCAAGAAGAGGTGTATATGTTGCAGCCACCTGGTTATGAGGATGTGGGTCACCCCGAGCATGTTTGCAGGTTGAAGAAAGCCTTGTATGGCTTAAAACAAGCACCAAGAGCATGGTCTGACAAGATTTCTGAATATCTTGTCACTATTGGCTTTCATGTAGCCAATGCAGATTTCTCGCTGTATGTGAGACATGGTGATAGAGGAGTTGTGCTTGTTGTCATCTATGTAGATGATTTGATCATTACGGGGGACCATGATGCAGAGATCTTTGATGTAAAGATCTTGCTAAGACAGAAGTTTGAGATGAAAGATCTGGGGGAGCTCAGATATTTCTTGGGCATTGAGGTGATTAGGTCACCACATGGTATTGGATTACTGCAGAGACAGTATGGCTTGGACATGTTGTCCAAGTATGGTATGACAGGCTGTAAGCCTATTTCTGTGCCATTGGATCAGAATGGCAAGTTGAGTGCAGATTCAGGAGAGATCTTGGAGGATCCTACTATGTATAGACGCATAGTAGGAAGTTTGATCTACATGACGATCACCAGACCAGATTTGAGCTATGCTGTTGGGTTGGTGAGTCAGTTTATGCAGGTTCCACAGAAACCGCACTTGGATGCAGTGAGACGCATACTGAGGTATGTGAGGTCTACTTTGCATTGTGGACTATTCTATGAGACTGGGACAGAGATATGTGTACATGGGTACACAGATGCTGATTGGGCTGGTAGTATCTCAGACAGAAGATCTACCAGTGGCTTTATGTTTTCTTTGGGGAGTGCTGCTGTGACTTGGAGCAGCAAGAAGCAGCCTACGGTTGCTCTATCGAGTACAGAGGCCGAGTACAGAGGAGCTGCTATGGCAGCATGTGAGGTAGCTTGGTTGAGAAAGCTACTTGCAGATTTGGGTCTATCAGTGGATAGACAAGTTGTCATTTTCTGTGACAACATTAGCAGTATACAGTTGGCCAGGAACCCAGTCTTTCACGCTCGTACGAAGCACATAGAGGTCCACTACCACTTCGTCAGAGAGAAGGTCTTGGCAGGAGACCTTGACCTTGTTTATGTCAGCACAGAGGATCAGGTAGCTGATATCTTCACCAAAGCATTGGGTACAGAGAAGCTCCGCAGATTCAGGGCTTCGCTTGGTGTACATGAGATGGAGTTGAGCTCGAGGGGGAGTGTTGAGATATCGAGCTCTAGTGAGGCGGTGGACACTGATGACCCGCCTGGGGGATAGGCCCCGCACTTACACCACTGGCATGGTTGGTCAGATCTTGGGTGATATGCGGCCAGTGGGATGACAGGCTGTGTGACAGCCACTCTAGAGACTGGCATAGTTATAGCGCCAGCTCATTTAGTCGGGTTCACACTATAGAGAACCCGTGTATGTATTTGGTTGAGTACCTTTCATATTGTGTGTACTCTTATTCTTGTATATGGTGTGTTGAGTGTTGAGTAGAGAAGGAGAAGATTTTCAGCCTCTCACCTTGTGTGTTCTCTATTAGGGTTTTGTGAGTGTGTGTGTGTGCTTGCAAGAGCTCAAGCTCTCTTCCCCCCTGCATCTTTTCAGTTGCTGGAGGGCGCCAACTGTGAGAGCCGACGGGCTGGTGTGAGCGATGCCTTCTGTGGGCCGCCTTGTGAAGTGCTGGGTTTAGTGGAAGCAGTGACTCGGGCGCAGCTGTGAGTGACTGGGACAAGGTGACGGGCTGGCTGAGTTCTGGAGGGAGACGCCTTTGGGTGTGGTTCGCCATGTGGAGAGCTGGGGGGCCTCTGGAGCGTGCAGGCGACGGGCTGGAAGGTCGCCTAGGAGCAGCGGCTGGAGGAGCCGTTACAGAGGACAGGAGTGCAGCTGCGGCGGCTGGTGACTAGCGACTGGTAGCCAAGGGGAGCCACCTGCCTGGGGGTAAAAAGCAACGTAAGAGGAGATGCTGGGCTGGTGAGCATGGAGGGCACTGGTGGGAGTGGATGGTGCAAAGAGAAAGAGAGAGATGATGGAATAGTGGGCTGGCGTGTAGAGGCCGCCTATGGGCAAAGTGGCCGCCTATGAGCAAGGTTGGCGTGGATGTGCAGGTCGGGCTGACAGAGACAAGTCAAGAGGAGGCCGCCTTGTGACGACTGGTGACTGGGTACGTCAACTAAGGAGGCTGCCTATGGTGCCTGGCGTGGGGGGCATGAAGGTAAAAGAGGGGGAGTTTGGGAGTGGGGCGTTGCTTTGTTTCTGGCCCATCGGTGATGGCTACCGTGACATATGGTTCCGGCTGGTAGGGGCGCTGCCTTAGTGTATGTGTTTTGGGCTGGCTGTTGTGCAGGCGACAAAGAGTGCCTTGCTTTGTATTGGACACGACTGGTGGCTGGTGAGGACAAAGAGGTTGCTTTGGGTTTTGCTTTGAGGACTGGCAGTGTGCTTGGTGGTGGAGAGAGTGGTCTTCAACTGAGATGCAGAGCAGAGAACGAAGAGGTCAGTTGCAGAGAAGCAAGAGTGAACGGACTGGGAGTGACCAGGAGCTGGAGTGGGTTAATTGCGAGTGAAGCTGGTGTCTGGGATATCCAACTCTGTATAAATGAAGGTCTGTTCTGAAATATAAGTCTTGTTCATGCTCTTTGGTTTGGTGTTCTGGTGTGTTTGCATACATGTGGAAGTGTGGCACCCTATAAGGGCGTAAACAGCTTTACCGCTTCCGTGCCATCAACGTTGATGACACGAAAGCGGTATAGCTATATATGCCTTTATAGAGTGTCACACTTCCACACACTGATACAAACACACCCAGAACACCAGAACCAAGAGTATGCACAAGACTTTATTTCATTACAAGTCTTCGTCTTTACAAAGTTGAACATCCATTACATCCTCAGAACCATCTTCATCTAACACCCATTCAAAATCAGCCCACTCCCCCTCAGCGATATGAACTATGACTGACCAATACCCTGCATCACTCTTAGAATAAACAACCTCAAACATAGAAGCATCTTCAAAGTACAGTTCTTCGATATCCGGACCAAACTCCAAGACAAGATACATATCTGAGGTGGACTATCCTCAAAGCTTTTCTTCAAGTTTACAAAACTGTATTTTCAGGACATCAGCTATTACAAGCATGTATACAAGAGCTCAGTTCTAGCTTTGACTCTTTACACAAAACTTCACAAAAAACCTGTCCAGTATGCTCTCACACAAGAGATTACATTCAGTATACAATTCAGCTCCAAAGCAGTCCACAAAACTTGCATATAACTGTCTCCAGACTTCTCAAAACTCCTTCTGTTTCACCCCTACTGCTGCTGTTTTGCTGCAACCAACTTAAAGTTTAGAAAACACCCCTTTTCCTCTTGCTCTTGGCCTGCAACACCTTGGGAACACCTCCACTAAAACACAGCAAATCAAAACAGCCAAAACAGATCTGAAATTCAGCAAATTCAGCAACTTTCGTGGCCAAAATCCTCCTCGTGTAGCTTCTCCTCTATGTTTCTGGATAGCCCATTGGATGCTACAAGAAGAACTCTCTGTATCTAACACCTCATGAGAGCATATCTCTGTCTACAGCCACCACACAACATATAACATGGCAAGCCTTGATGATGTGAAGAAGTGCTTCAACCAGCTCTCAGCAAAACGTGGCAACAGACCTCCAAGGCTCCTTGTTTCCAACTATCCCACAGCCACAGCGCTTGCACTTGTTGGTAGAAGGTGCACCATCCACTCTGCAAACCCTTGCCTCTTCAATTCAACCCCTGTTCTCGGTGTCTCCAATCCTCTACAATTCTTCCCCCTGATTCTTCATGATTCCCTTAAGGTTCTCTTCTTATTCTTATGCTACCCGCAACGCACGCAAGCTAATGTGTGTGTTCGAAGCCACAAACAACCTAGCCACCCCACAACACGAGGTGTGCTCTTCTCCAACACAGGTAATCCCTCTTAAACCTGCAGGCTGCACATAGTATTCACCTTTCCTCCTCCACGAAGCTGCTCCCCAGGTCTTCTACTCCTTAATGCTAGCCACCAAACGCTGTCCTCTCAATGTCCACTACTACAGCTTTTGTTTTGTCTTATGCATAGGGTTCTCACAGCCACACATAGTTTGCGCCCTTGAAGGCTTCTCGACGGCTAGTTGCATGGCAACCTCCTCTAGCAGCTTCTCATATTCCCAATGCCAGTTATCCACATGCATCAACCTAACACATTCACCCCTTCCCAATTCAAATCAAGAGTAGCTTCTCTCTTTTAGCTCACATCCAAACAAGCCTTGCCGACTAAGGAGAATCCCTTCTATCCTCCTAGAGACTCACCTCTTTCTCCTCTGTGCTATGTAAAATACTCGACCTCTTTTCCTGGCTCCTGGCACCTGGGAAATTTCAAAACAGAGAAGTCGTCTTACCTCTTCTACCCCTCAAAACCTCCAGCGTAGCCCCCAAGCTGGTCGCCCTCTTCTTCTGGCTCTTGCCTCTGGGGTCTTTGAAAGTCACCTTCCCCTTGCGAGATGGAAGTGCAGTACCCGACTATCTCTTGCTTCTCGTCGCAGCCTCCTACAACAAAATCAGCAATCTCTGCTCTTAGGGCATCCGTAGCAGCTCCATCTGCTCTTAGGGCATCCGTAGCAGCTCCACAGCCCGGTCTCCTCTACATCCACAGCTTCACAGCACCTTCAATCTCAAGAAAAAAACAGATGCCTCCTTCATTGCCACGCTCCCCCAGGCTCTCATTGTTGGAGCTCTATATATGGCTCACTCTACCTAACTTGGTCTCACCTATATATATGTATCTTGTCCTCAATATGAATCAGTCTTTGGGAGCGTACATGATGTGTCTCTTGTCTCGTCTCTTTCTCTCTACATTTCAACATGGTATCAGAGCATCTATGAGGGAAGCATCTATGTCTTCTTGTTAAATTCATGATTATAATTTCATGTCTTACAAGATTGTTCTTTGATTATGTGTTGTCTACATGATTTTATAGCTTAACTTGTTGTAATTAGAGTTGTTTCTTAATCGCGTCCTTAAAACCAAAACCAGGTGTAGGTGCGTAGATTGTATTGTGCTGGTGAATCATCCTATCAAAAAAGTTTGTCAAACGGAGTTGTGAGTCAAAAGTTATGACAGTTCAGGCAAACTGCATCTGTAAAACAGCAAAACAGGTTCTTTGTGTGAGCACACAGGTTTCGTCTTCATCAAGTGTCTTTGTGAGCACACAGGTTTCGTCTTCGTCTAGCGTTTTTAGCAACCCGCCCAAATCTAGCTTCTTCGTCAAGCGTTTTTAGCAAACCGCCAAATCTAGCTTTTTCGTCAAGCGTCTACCAATGAATCTTGCGTCCCACGTCTCGGATTTTGCTATTTTTAGCAAAGCGACCAATCTAGCTTTTTCATCCAGCGTCTACCAATGAATCTTGCGTCCCACGTCTCGCTATTTTGAGGACTCTTTTCTTATTGACGTCTCTTATCTCTTGCAGTCGTCCTTGTCTATGGTGTGCAGATTTTGTGATTTTATCTTATACGTCTTCTCACAGATAGATATGGCTATGACTGTTCTCGTCAATGGTTTTCCTTCTGGCCAACGTTCTATTCCTTCTTTTCAAGGCCAAGGGTTTCCCGGTTGGAAAGCAAAGATGCTGTTAATTCTTGAAGGCGATGAGCTCTCAGATGTTGTTATTGGCAATTCTCTATGTCCGTCTCAGCCTATTATTCCGAATTCTGATAACGTTCTTATCACGGAAGGCCCTGTTTTTGATGCATGGCATCTTGCTTATATGGATTGGCAGAGGCGTGATAAAGCAGCTCGTCGGTATATTCTTTCTGCTCTTAGTGATTCTCTCATGCTTGATGTGTATGACTTTCCTACTTCCCATGACGTATGGGAGTATCTTATAGCAAATTTTCAGAAAAAGTCTGTTACAGAAACACTTTATTTGAGAGGTTTGCTTTCAAAGTTACAGTATGAAGTTGGTACTGCTATGACGGGACATATTGATTCTTTCAAATCTATTATTAATCAACTTGCTGCTGCGGGTGATCCTGTTCCACGAAAGCAACTTATTACAATTCTTCTTGATACAATAAAGGATCCGTCTTATGACAACATTGTTACCATTCTTTCTAACAAGGACGGTCTTGATTTTGACCAAACTTGCATATCTTTGATTGAGTATTCTCAACGTCAACAACGACGTAGTGTTGGTCATGATGCAGTTATGTTTTCACAACAAGAGGAGCCTGAGTCACAACAATTGGAACGGGCCTTTAATGTGCGAAGGCGTTCTTTTCAACGAGGCAACCGTAGAGGTGGTCGTCGTGGTGGTAGTTTCTCTCGTCTCAAATTTCCTAACAAGCACTGTTCTTACTGCAATAGGAATGGTCATACTGAAGATGACTGTTGGGCACGTCAATATGATGAAGAACACAACATTACCACAAAACAACCACGTTTATCTAGAGATTCTTCTTCTTGTGATTATTGTGGAAAATCTGATCATCCCTCTTCCATGTGCTTTAAGCGTCGATTTGATGTAGATCGAAATCGAGCATATGCAGCCGAGCATCATGATAATGTTATGCCTGAAACAAGTTGTGTTTTATGTTCAGTTCCCCCAGACAGAATACTTCATGTACGTGATGGTTCACTTTTCATTATTGATTCTGGTGCTACAGGAAATATGACATATGAATCTAAGTGGCTACATAACTATCATTCTTTACCTGTTAAGCGTGTTGTTTATCTTGCTGATGATACAACTTGCCAAGTCAAGGGCATTGGAGATTTATATCTTGGCACCTTATCTTCTTCAACTCGAGTTTTACGAGGGGTTTTACATGTCCCAGAACTTCAACGTAATCTTCTTTCAGTTGCAAGACTTGTTGATCTTGGTTTGTTTGTTGGATTCGACCACACCAAATGCCGCATTGAGAAAGATGGACAGATTATTGCAACTGCTTCTCGTAATGGAAATTTGTTTGAGCTCTCTCTTAATGATGCTGTAGCAAATGTTGTCACTGCTCCAGGGGATCATGATTGCAAGATATGGCATCATCGCTTTGTTCATGCTGATTTCTCAAAGCTTCTTAATCTTCATCGTCAAGGTCTTGTACGCGGAATGGATCTTAAAGCTCATCCTCATATGGGAATCTGTGAGTTTTGTGCTCTTGGCAAACACAATCGTAAACCCTTTCCTCTCTCGAATTCAGTTCATTCTCATGATTTGTTGGATCTTGTTCATACCGACATTTGTGGACCTTTGCCTCCATCGAGAACACAACATCGTTATTTCATTACGTTTATTGATGATTACTCACGGTATACAGTTGTTTTCTTGCTTCAACAAAAATCTGAGGCATTATCTGTTTTTAAGCAATTTCACAAGGCTGCCGAACTTCAAACTGGACGTCGCCTCAAGAAACTTCGCAGCGATAATGGTGGAGAATATGTGTCTCGTGAGTTTGAGAGTTATTGTACGGACCATGGTATTCATCATGAACATACAATTCCATATTCACCTCAACAGAACGGTGTTGCTGAACGTAAGAATCGCACTATTATCAATGCTATACGATGTATGCTGATTCATTCTGGGTTATCTCGTGTCTTCTGGAGTGAAGCTCTCTTGACAGTAGTCTTTGTTCAGAATCATCTTCCTACTACTGCTCCTTCTGGTAAGATACCCATCACAGCATGGACAGGTGAAATTCCTTCTGTATCTCATTTTCGAACCTTTGGATGTATTGCTTACATTCATGTTCCTAAAGAAACACGAGCAAAGCTTGATGCTCCTGGCCTTAAAGTTATTTTTATTGGGTATTCTGACACTTCCAAAGGCTACAAATTCTATGACCCGTCCTCCAAGAAAGTGCTTGTGAATCGTGATGCTATTTTCAATGAACAGCTTATGGGCGGTACATGGTCCATGGATGATTCTGATGATACTAAATCTTTGCTTGAAGCTTTTCCATTCTTGTGTGATGATGAATCTTCTTCTATAGAGCAAATTTCCTCTTCACAACCATCTAAAGAGCAACTTTCCTCTTCACAACCATTGATTCCGAATGCTGTCATTGATGATGTTGACATTTTTATTGATCTGCCTATTGATTTTGAGCATGGTTCTTGTCATGTTTATGATGAAGATTTTGAGGCTAATGTTTTCTCTACTTCTGAAGATCCAGCCACGTACAGTGATGCTATATGTTCTCCACAAAAGGATCAATGGCAAGAGGCTATGGAAGCAGAGTATGATTCTCTTATCTCTAAAGGTACATGGATACTCACTGAGCTACCTCCTGGCCGTACTGCCATTAAGTGTAAGTGGGTATATAAGACAAAATTTAAAGCAGATGGATCCTTTGACAAATTCAAGGCACGTTTAGTTGCCAAAGGTTATTCTCAAGTTGCTGGCGTTGATTATCACGAAACCTTTTCACCAGTTGTTCGCATTACTAGTATTCGGGTTTTATTGGCATTTGCTGTTCAATTTGATTTAGAAATTCATCAGATGGACGTGCGCACAGCTTTCTTGAATGGAGATTTGAATGAAGAAATTTACATGGAGCAGCCAGAAGGATTTGTTATTGCAGGGAAGGAAGATCTTGTTGCTCGTCTTCATAGGGCTTTATATGGTCTTAAACAAGCTTCACGGGCTTGGTACATCAAGTTTGATCTTTTTCTTACCTCCCATGGTTTTCTCTCTTGCTCTTCTGATCCCAACTTATTTACCAAACACCAAAATGGTAGTTTTGTAATCCTTGCCCTTTATGTGGATGATACAATCCTTGTTTCCAATGATTTGGGATTTCTACACCAAAGTAAGCAGTTGTTATCTTCGGCATTTGATATGGTGGATCTTGGAGAGCTTCACTCGTGTCTTGGCATTCAGATTCAAAGGGATCGCAGTAAAGGTATTTTATTACTTCGACAGTCAAAGTTTATTGAAGATACTATTAAGAAGTTTGGTTTGGAATCTGCACATTCAGCAACTACTCCTTGTCTTGCGAGTTCCATGAAAAACACTTCTGATGGTGGTGGCCAGCTTGTTACAAATCAACCATATGCTAATTTGGTTGGATGTCTTCAAGTTGTTGGTTTGAACACTCGTCCTGACATTTTGTTTATTGCTAACTATCTCGGGCAACACCTTGCATGTCCTTCTCTTAAGCATTGGTCTTCAGCAAAGCGCATGTTGAAATACTTGAAAGGCACTATAGATTATGGTTTGGTTTATCAACGACAATTCACATCCGACTCCATTCCATCTCTTTCTCTTTTGGGTTACACAGATGCAGATTGGGCCAGCTCACATTTATCCATGCGATCTACTAGTGGCAATTGTTTCTTCATTAATGGTTGTCTTATTTCTTGGACCAGCAAGAAACAACGTTGTGTTGCAGTTTCTACAACCGAATCTGAATATGTTGCGGCATCACTTGCAGCTCGTGAACTCATTTGGCTTCGACAAGTGTTGACAGATATCGGCCATTCTCCTCTTTCTAGTACACCCTTGCGGTGTGATAATCAGAGTGCTATTAGTCTTGCAAAAGACTATGTCCAACATAACAAGTCAAAACATATTGCTGTGCATTACCATTATGTTCGATACGAAGTACGCAAAGGCACTATCATGATTGAACATTGTCCAAGTGACCAGATGATTGCAGATATTCTTACCAAAGGTCTCAATGAGTCACGCTTCATTCTCTTGCGCTCAGAGCTTGGAGTTGCCTCGGGCTCACTCTTTCTAGATTAGGCTCTTTACTCTTATGGTAGCTTTGTACATATATCGTTGTAATCTTCTAGACACCATGCACTTTGCACATTCCACAATTGCTCACTATGACCTCTTGGTCCTTTTGTATATTTGTACATAGATGCACAATGCACTTTCACATCATTACTTCTGGTTCATATTTTCACATTTGTATAGGGGCTTGGGTTTTTCCCTTGTACTCCCCAAGGGTTTTTTCATCCATAGCTAGAGACCCTTGTTTGAGTGGGGGTGTTGGAGCTCTATATATGGCTCACTCTACCTAACTTGGTCTCACCTATATATATGTATCTTGTCCTCAATATGAATCAGTCTTTGGGAGCGTACATGATGTGTCTCTTGTCTCGCCTCTTTCTCTCTACATTTCAACACTCATCTCCAAAAAAACTCTAGTTAAGCTCTCGCAAGCTCTAGAAACCGACTGCTTACCCCAGGAGGCTTCTTGAGCTGACACTTGGCATTGGCCTGCATGCCTGCCACCTATTCCAAATCAAACTCCTACTAACACACAGGTGTCCAGTCACCACACACCATCCATGTCACAGGGTACCTTAATCCCTCTTCAAAAACCTTGGAAATTGTGCCAGAACCTTTTTATTTTTCTCTCTTTACTTTCTCTCTCCTGTACATTGAATTTTATCTCAACCAAAACTCAAAACTGACTCAAACTAATTACATATTCCTGAAACTCTTAGTATTCTGCACAGTATATACACATCATCGATCACTGTTTTTGTCCACACATATTTAGCAACCCCCTAATTCTGCTGAGACATTCATGTCCAACAGCTGTACAAACAGAGATGTGATATTTAGATCTTCCTCTATACTCTTCACAACCTCCTGACATGCATCATAAGCTGACATGCATCATAAGTTTCCCGATCTTTTTCTTTCAAGGCTAACATCAACCGAGCAAAATATTTCTTTAACCGTAGACCATTCACTCTTCTTTTATGCTTCTTTCCATTTAAATCAGTAAGTTGATAGCTTCCATTATCAAACTTTTTCTCAACTTTGTATGGACCTTCCCACTTTGTCTGAAATGCAGTATGAAATGTACTGTCCAGCTTGCTATTATACCTGAGAACTAGATCACCTTCTTCGATTTATTTTTGCTTCACCTCCTCATTCTCTTTCTCTTGTCTTTTCAATTGCATAGTGGCATAATAATCAAAAGCTAGTTCTCTGTCTAATTGGACTGTTTTTTGCAAAGCTAATAATCTTTCTCTGTAAACAGTTGTTGATAGGTTCATGTCCTTCTTCAACTAGAAACTTCAAAGCTGGAATTTCTACATCAATAGGCATGAGTGCTTCTTTCCCATAAACTAAATGAAATAGTGAGAATTGTGTGCCAGATTTCACCACAACTCTGTATGCCCATAATA
Source organism: Cibotium barometz (assembly GCF_041138505.1). Taxonomy (NCBI): domain Eukaryota; kingdom Viridiplantae; phylum Streptophyta; class Polypodiopsida; order Cyatheales; family Cibotiaceae; genus Cibotium; species Cibotium barometz. The sequence goes on along the minus strand of NC_141095.1, from coordinate 30,591,783 downwards.
CACGATTCATCTCTACATCCCAATTTTTGACATGACTTTCTGTCATTTTAGTTATCATCAACTTAAATTCACCATTGAATTTTTCATTCAAACCATTGCATTGAGGGTGATAAGGAGTGGTATACTTGTGGCTAATGTTTAGTCTCCATAAGTGGTCAACTACCTCTCCTCGAAATTCAAGACCGTTGTCTGACAATAACTCCAGAGGAATACCAAATCTGCAGCATATATGTTCATACACAAAATCAGCCACTTCCTTACTATCTACTCTCTTCACCGCCTTTACTTTTGCCCATTTTGATAGGTAATCCACTGCAGTAAGCATATAACACTTCCCTCTGGCCGTCCTAGGAAATGGTCTAATTGCATCCACCCACCACCTCTCAAAAATGTCATATACCAGCATGATATTTCTCAGTTCCTTTTTTAAGATTCTCTTCCCCGTTCTCTGGCACTCATGGCAAGACCTGCACCAGTGTTGAATATCCTTCTGGATGGAAGACCATACATAACCCTCCAGTAATATCTTCTGCAGAGTGATCTTAAATGCATAATGATCTCCACAAGCTCCCTCATGATTTGAAGGTAGAATATGATATATTTCTTCCCTCCATGGAATTCTTCTTAATACTTGATCAGCTCCTTGCACGTACAATTCATCTCCAATCATGACATAATGCTTACTTTTCCTGATAAAATGATACTTTTGGCCTTTTTTGAGCTCTTCAAGCAAGCGACCTGAGAGTAAGTAATCCACCACTTTAGATAGGTATTCTCTCCCCCTGTATAATGGCTCTTCAATTTTTGCAATTACTGGGTCCTGATCAATTACCTCCTGGGCTAACTCATGTGCAATATGATTGTCCTCCCGCCGCACATGTTGAATACTCCATGCTGTAAATTGACGCATCAGCCTTCTAACATCTTCCAGACATCCTTTTAATCTCGAATTCTTTGCCTGCCAGCTACCTAAGACCTACTTTACTACTAACAGGGAATCTCCTTTTACAATTAGCTTCTAAATTCTCTGTTTTAGAGCAGCCTGTAGCCCCTTGAACAACACTGCATATTCAGCCTCATTATTACTTTCGGCTTTCAGACGTATTCCATCTTTTAGAATCAGCCAACCTTCTGAATCCTGGATTATATAACCCCCGGTGGCCTGATGTATACTCCTCTTATACGAACCATCAAAGAACAAGACATGAGCTCCGGGAATGATAATTTGTTTCTCTTCTTTCTCTATCTTTGTTTCTCTTCTTTCTCTAGCCCAGTTGCCAAGATGGCAACGGTGAGAGTTGTGATAGCAGTGGCTGCGTCAAAGCAATGGTCTTTACATCAGATGGATGTAAAGAATGCATTCTTGCATGGGGATTTGCAAGAAGAGGTGTATATGTTGCAGCCACCTGGTTATGAGGATGTGGGTCACCCCGAGCATGTTTGCAGGTTGAAGAAAGCCTTGTATGGCTTAAAACAAGCACCAAGAGCATGGTCTGACAAGATTTCTGAATATCTTGTCACTATTGGCTTTCATGTAGCCAATGCAGATTTCTCGCTGTATGTGAGACATGGTGATAGAGGAGTTGTGCTTGTTGTCATCTATGTAGATGATTTGATCATTACGGGGGACCATGATGCAGAGATCTTTGATGTAAAGATCTTGCTAAGACAGAAGTTTGAGATCAAAGATCTGGGGGAGCTCAGATATTTCTTGGGCATTGAGGTGATTAGGTCACCACATGGTATTGGATTACTGCAGAGACAGTATGGCTTGGACATGTTGTCCAAGTATGGTATGACAGGCTGTAAGCCTATTTCTGTGCCATTGGATCAGAATGGCAAGTTGAGTGCAGATTCAGGAGAGATCTTGGAGGATCCTACTATGTATAGACGCATAGTAGGAAGTTTGATCTACATGACGATCACCAGACCAGATTTGAGCTATGCTGTTGGGTTGGTGAGTCAGTTTATGCAGGTTCCACAGAAACCGCACTTGGATGCAGTGAGACGCATACTGAGGTATGTGAGGTCTACTTTGCATTGTGGACTATTCTATGAGACTGGGACAGAGATATGTGTACATGGGTACACAGATGCTGATTGGGCTGGTAGTATCTCAGACAGAAGATCTACCAGTGGCTTTATGTTTTCTTTGGGGAGTGCTCCTGTGACTTGGAGCAGCAAGAAGCAGCCTACGGTTGCTCTATCGAGTACAGAGGCCGAGTACAGAGGAGCTGCTATGGCAGCATGTGAGGTAGCTTGGTTGAGAAAGCTACTTGCAGATTTGGGTCTATCAGTGGATAGACAAGTTGTCATTTTCTGTGACAACATTAGCAGTATACAGTTGGCCAGGAACCCAGTCTTTCATGCTCGTACGAAGCACATAGAGGTCCACTACCACTTCGTCAGAGAGAAGGTCTTGGCAGGAGACCTTGACCTTGTTTATGTCAGCACAGAGGATCAGGTAGCTGATATCTTCACCAAAGCATTGGGTACAGAGAAGCTCCGCAGATTCAGGGCTTCGCTTGGTGTACATGAGATGGAGTTGAGCTCGAGGGGGAGTGTTGAGATATCGAGCTCTAGTGAGGCGGTGGACACTGATGACCCGCCTGGGGGATAGGCCCCGCACTTACACCACTGGCATGGTTGGTGAGATCTTGGGTGATATGCGGCCAGTGGGATGACAGGCTGTGTGACAGCCACTCTAGAGACTGGCATAGTTATAGCGCCAGCTCATTTAGTCGGGTTCACACTATAGAGAACCCGTGTATGTATTTGGTTGAGTACCTTTCATATTGTGTGTACTCTTATTCTTGTATATGGTGTGTTGAGTGTTGAGTAGAGAAGGAGAAGATTTTCAGCCTCTCACCTTGTGTGTTCTCTATTAGGGTTTTGTGAGTGTGTGTGTGTGCTTGCAAGAGCTCAAGCTCTCTTCCCCCCTGCATCTTTTCAGTTGCTGGAGGGCGCCAACTGTGAGAGCCGACGGGCTGGTGTGAGCGATGCCTTCTGTGGGCCGCCTTGTGAAGTGCTAGGTTTAGTGGAAGCAGTGACTCGGGCGCAGCTGTGAGGGACTGGGACAAGGTGACGGGCTGGCTGAGTTCTGGAGGGAGACGCCTTTGGGTGTGGTTCGCCATGTGGAGAGCTGGGGGGCCTCTGGAGCGTGCAGGCGACGGGCTGGAAGGTCGCCTAGGAGCAGCGGCTGGAGGAGCCGTTACAGAGGACAGGAGTGCAGCTGCGGCGGCTGGTGACTAGCGACTGGTAGCCAAGGGGAGCCACCTGCCTGGGGGTAAAAAGCAACGTAAGAGGAGATGCTGGGCTGGTGAGCATGGAGGGCACTGGTGGGAGTGGATGGTGCAAAGAGAAAGAGAGAGATGATGGAATAGTGGGCTGGCGTGTAGAGGCCGCCTATGGGCAAAGTGGCCGCCTATGAGCAAGGTTGGCGTGGATGTGCAGGTCGGGCTGACAGAGACAAGTCAAGAGGAGGCCGCCTTGTGACGACTGGTGTGACTGGGTACGTCAACTAAGGAGGCTGCCTATGGTGCCTGGCGTGGGGGGCATGAAGGTAAAAGAGGGGGAGTTTGGGAGTGGGGCGTTGCTTTGTTTCTGGCCCATCGGTGATGGCTACCGTGACATATGGTTCCGGTTGGTAGGGGCGCTGCCTTAGTGTATGTGTTTTGGGCTGGCTGTTGTGCAGGCGACAGAGAGTGCCTTGCTTTGTATTGGACACGACTGGTGGCTGGTGAGGACAAAGAGGTTGCTTTGGGTTTTGCTTTGAGGACTGGCAGTGTGCTTGGTGGTGGAGAGAGTGGTCTTCAACTGAGATGCAGAGCAGAGAACGAAGAGGTCAGTTGCAGAGAAGCAAGAGTGAACGGACTGGGAGTGACCAGGAGCTAGAGTGGGTTAATTGCGAGTGAAGCTGGTGTCTGGGATATCCAACTCTGTATAAATGAAGGTCTGTTCTGAAATATAAGTCTTGTTCATGCTCTTTGGTTTGGTGTTCTGGTGTGTTTGCATACATGTGGAAGTGTGGCACCCTATAAGGGCGTAAACAGCTTTACCGCTTCCGTGCCATCAACGTTGATGACACGAAAGCGGTATAGCTATATATGCCTTTATAGAGTGTCACACTTCCACACACTGATACAAACACACCCAGAACACCAGAACCAAGAGTATGCACAAGACTTTATTTCATTACAAGTCTTCGTCTTTACAAAGTTGAACATCCATTACATCCTCAGAACCATCTTCATCTAACACCCATTCAAAATCAGCCCACTCCCCCTCAGCGATATGAACTATGACTGACCAATACCCTGCATCACTCTTAGAATAAACAACCTCAAACATAGAAGCATCTTCAAAGTACAGTTCTTCGATATCCGGACCAAACTCCAAGACAAGATACATATCTGAGGTGGACTATCCTCAAAGCTTTTCTTCAAGTTTACAAAACTGTATTTTCAGGACATCAGCTATTACAAGCATGTATACAAGAGCTCAGTTCTAGCTTTGACTCTTTACACAAAACTTCACAAAAAACCTGTCCAGTATGCTCTCACACAAGAGATTACATTCAGTATACAATTCAGCTCCAAAGCAGTCCACAAAACTTGCATATAACTGTCTCCAGACTTCTCAAAACTCCTTCTGTTTCACCCCTACTGCTACTGTTTTGCTGCAACCAACTTAAAGTTTAGAAAACACCCCTTTTCCTCTTGCTCTTGGCCTGCAACACCTTGGGAACACCTCCACTAAAACACAGCAAATCAAAACAGCCAAAACAGATCTGAAATTCAGCAAATTCAGCAACTTTCGTGGCCAAAATCCTCCTCGTGTAGCTTCTCCTCTATGTTTCTGGATAGCCCATTGGATGCTACAAGAAGAACTCTCTGTATCTAACACCTCATGAGAGCATATCTCTGTCTACAGCCACCACACAACATATAACATGGCAAGCCTTGATGATGTGAAGAAGTGCTTCAACCAGCTCTCAGCAAAACGTGGCAACAGACCTCCAAGGCTCCTTGTTTCCAACTATCCCACAGCCACAGCGCTTGCACTTGTTGGTAGAGGGTGCACCATCCACTCTGCAAACCCTTGCCTCTTCAATTCAACCCCTGTTCTCGGTGTCTCCAATCCTCTACAATTCTTCCCCCTGATTCTTCATGATTCCCTTAAGGTTCTCTTCTTATTCTTATGCTACCCGCAACGCACGCAAGCTAATGTGTGTGTTCGAAGCCACAAACAACCTAGCCACCCCACAACACGAGGTGTGCTCTTCTCCAACACAGGTAATCCCTCTTAAACCTGCAGGCTGCACATAGTATTCACCTTTCCTCCTCCACGAAGCTGCTCCCCAGGTCTTCTACTCCTTAATGCTAGCCACCAAACGCTGTCCTCTCAATGTCCACTACTACAGCTTTTGTTTTGTCTTATGCATAGGGTTCTCACAGCCACACACAGTTTGCGCCCTTGAAGGCTTCTCGACGGCTAGTTGCATGGCAACCTCCTCTAGCAGCTTCTCATATTCCCAATGCCAGTTATCCACATGCATCAACCTAACACATTCACCCCTTCCCAATTCAAATCAAGAGTAGCTTCTCTCTTTTAGCTCACATCCAAACAAGCCTTGCCGACTAAGGAGAATCCCTTCTATCCTCCTAGAGACTCACCTCTTTCTCCTCTGTGCTATGTAAAATACTCGACCTCTTTTCCTGGCTCCTGGCACCTGGGAAATTTCAAAACAGAGAAGTCGTCTTACCTCTTCTACCCCTCAAAACCTCCAGCGTAGCCCCCAAGCTGGTCGCCCTCTTCTTTTGGCTCTTGCCTCTGGGGTCTTTGAAAGTCACCTTCCCCTTGCGAGATGGAAGTGCAGTACCCGACTATCTCTTGCTTCTCGTCGCAGCCTCCTACAACAAAATCAGCAATCTCTGCTCTTAGGGCATCCGTAGCAGCTCCACAGCCCGGTCTCCTCTACATCCACAGCTTCACAGCACCTTCAATCTCAAGAAAAAAACAGATGCCTCCTTCATTGCCACGCTCCCCCAGGCTCTCATTGTTGGAGCTCTATATATGGCTCACTCTACCTAACTTGGTCTCACCTATATATATGTATCTTGTCCTCAATATGAATCAGTCTTTGGGAGCGTACATGATGTGTCTCTTGTCTCGTCTCTTTCTCTCTACATTTCAACATGGTATCAGAGCATCTATGAGGGAAGCATCTATGTCTTCTTGTTAAATTCATGATTATAATTTCATGTCTTACAAGATTGTTCTTTGATTATGTGTTGTCTACATGATTTTATAGCTTAACTTGTTGTAATTAGAGTTGTTTCTTAATCGCGTCCTTAAAACCAAAACCAGGTGTAGGTGCGTAGATTGTATTGTGCTGGTGAATCATCCTATCAAAAAAGTTTGTCAAACGGAGTTGTGAGTCAAAAGTTATGACAGTTCAGGCAAACTGCATCTGTAAAACAGCAAAACAGGTTCTTTGTGTGAGCACACAGGTTTCGTCTTCATCAAGTGTCTTTGTGAGCACACAGGTTTCGTCTTCGTCAAGCGTTTTTAGCAACCCGCCCAAATCTAGCTTCTTCGTCAAGAGTTTTTAGCAAACCGCCAAATCTAGCTTTTTCGTCAAGCGTCTACCAATGAATCTTGCGTCCCACGTCTCGGATTTTGCTATTTTTAGCAAAGCGACCAATCTAGCTTTTTCATCCAGCGTCTACCAATGAATCTTGCGTCCCACGTCTCGCTATTTTGAGGACTCTTTTCTTATTGACGTCTCTTATCTCTTGCAGTCGTCCTTGTCTATGGTGTGCAGATTTTGTGATTTTATCTTATACGTCTTCTCACAGATAGATATGGCTATGACTGTTCTCGTCAATGGTTTTCCTTCTGGCCAACGTTCTATTCCTTCTTTTCAAGGCCAAGGGTTTCCCGGTTGGAAAGCAAAGATGCTGTTAATTCTTGAAGGCGATGAGCTCTCAGATGTTGTTATTGGCAATTCTCTATGTCCGTCTCAGCCTATTATTCCGAATTCTGACAACGTTCTTATCACGGAAGGCCCTGTTTTTGATGCATGGCATCTTGCTTATATGGATTGGCAGAGGCGTGATAAAGCAGCTCGTCGGTATATTCTTTCTGCTCTTAGTGATTCTCTCATGCTTGATGTGTATGACTTTCCTACTTCCCATGACGTATGGGAGTATCTTATAGCAAATTTTCAGAAAAAGTCTGTTACAGAAACACTTTATTTGAGAGGTTTGCTTTCAAAGTTACAGTATGAAGTTGGTACTGCTATGACGGGACATATTGATTCTTTCAAATCTATTATTAATCAACTCGCTGCTGCGGGTGATCCTGTTCCACGAAAGCAACTTATTACAATTCTTCTTGATACAATAAAGGATCCGTCTTATGACAACATTGTTACCATTCTTTCTAACAAGGACGGTCTTGATTTTGACCAAACTTGCATATCTTTGATTGAGTATTCTCAACGTCAACAACGACGTAGTGTTGGTCATGATGCAGTTATGTTTTCACAACAAGAGGAGCCTGAGTCACAACAATTGGAACGGGCCTTTAATGTGCGAAGGCGTTCTTTTCAACGAGGCAACCGTAGAGGTGGTCGTCGTGGTGGTAGTTTCTCTCGTCTCAAATTTCCTAACAAGCACTGTTCTTACTGCAATAGGAATGGTCATACTGAAGATGACTGTTGGGCACGTCAATATGATGAAGAACACAACATTACCACAAAACAACCACGTTTATCTAGAGATTCTTCTTCTTGTGATTATTGTGGAAAATCTGATCATCCCTCTTCCATGTGCTTTAAGCGTCGATTTGATGTAGATCGAAATCGAGCATATGCAGCCGAGCATCATGATAATGTTATGCCTGAAACAAGTTGTGTTTTATGTTCAGTTCCCCCAGACAGAATACTTCATGTACGTGATGGTTCACTTTTCATTATTGATTCTGGTGCTACAGGAAATATGACATATGAATCTAAGTGGCTACATAACTATCATTCTTTACCTGTTAAGCGTGTTGTTTATCTTGCTGATGATACAACTTGCCAAGTCAAGGGCATTGGAGATTTATATCTTGGCACCTTATCTTCTTCAACTCGAGTTTTACGAGGGGTTTTACATGTCCCAGAACTTCAACGTAATCTTCTTTCAGTTGCAAGACTTGTTGATCTTGGTTTGTTTGTTGGATTCGACCACACCAAATGCCGCATTGAGAAAGATGGACAGATTATTGCAACTGCTTCTCGTAATGGCAATTTGTTTGAGCTCTCTCTTAATGATGCTGTAGCAAATGTTGTCACTGCTCCAGGGGATCATGATTGCAAGATATGGCATCATCGCTTTGTTCATGCTGATTTCTCAAAGCTTCTTAATCTTCATCGTCAAGGTCTTGTACGCGGAATGGATCTTAAAGCTCATCCTCATATGGGAATCTGTGAGTTTTGTGCTCTTGGCAAACACAATCGTAAACCCTTTCCTCTCTCGAATTCAGTTCATTCTCATGATTTGTTGGATCTTGTTCATACCGACATTTGTGGACCTTTGCCTCCATCGAGAACACAACATCGTTATTTCATTACGTTTATTGATGATTACTCACGGTATACAGTTGTTTTCTTGCTTCAACAAAAATCTGAGGCATTATCTGTTTTTAAGCAATTTCACAAGGCTGCCGAACTTCAAACTGGACGTCGCCTCAAGAAACTTCGCAGCGATAATGGTGGAGAATATGTGTCTCGTGAGTTTGAGAGTTATTGTACGGACCATGGTATTCATCATGAACATACAATTCCATATTCACCTCAACAGAACGGTGTTGCTGAACGTAAGAATCGCACTATTATCAATGCTATACGATGTATGCTGATTCATTCTGGGTTATCTCGTGTCTTCTGGAGTGAAGCTCTCTTGACAGTAGTCTTTGTTCAGAATCATCTTCCTACTACTGCTCCTTCTGGTAAGATACCCATCACAGCATGGACAGGTGAAATTCCTTCTGTATCTCATTTTCGAACCTTTGGATGTATTGCTTACATTCATGTTCCTAAAGAAACACGAGCAAAGCTTGATGCTCCTGGCCTTAAAGTTATTTTTATTGGGTATTCTGACACTTCCAAAGGCTACAAATTCTATGACCCGTCCTCCAAGAAAGTGCTTGTGAATCGTGATGCTATTTTCAATGAACAGCTTATGGGCGGTACATGGTCCATGGATGATTCTGATGATACTAAATCTTTGCTTGAAGCTTTTCCATTCTTGTGTGATGATGAATCTTCTTCTATAGAGAAAATTTCCTCTTCACAACCATCTAAAGAGCAACTTTCCTCTTCACAACCATTGATTCCGAATGCTGTCATTGATGATGTTGACATTTTTATTGATCTGCCTATTGATTTTGAGCATGGTTCTTGTCATGTTTATGATGAAGATTTTGAGGCTAATGTTTTCTCTACTTCTGAAGATCCAGCCACGTACAGTGATGCTATATGTTCTCCACAAAAGGATCAATGGCAAGAGGCTATGGAAGCAGAGTATGATTCTCTTATCTCTAAAGGTACATGGATACTCACTGAGCTACCTCCTGGCCGTACTGCCATTAAGTGTAAGTGGGTATATAAGACAAAATTTAAAGCAGATGGATCCTTTGACAAATTCAAGGCACGTTTAGTTGCCAAAGGTTATTCTCAAGTTGCTGGCGTTGATTATCACGAAACCTTTTCACCAGTTGTTCGCATTACTAGTATTCGGGTTTTATTGGCATTTGCTGTTCAATTTGATTTAGAAATTCATCAGATGGACGTGCGCACAGCTTTCTTGAATGGAGATTTGAATGAAGAAATTTACATGGAGCAGCCAGAAGGATTTGTTATTGCAGGGAAGGAAGATCTTGTTGCTCGTCTTCATAGGGCTTTATATGGTCTTAAACAAGCTTCACGGGCCTGGTACATCAAGTTTGATCTTTTTCTTACCTCCCATGGTTTTCTCTCTTGCTCTTCTGATCCCAACTTATTTACCAAACACCAAAATGGTAGTTTTGTAATCCTTGCCCTTTATGTGGATGATACAATCCTTGTTTCCAATGATTTGGGATTTCTACACCAAAGTAAGCAGTTGTTATCTTCGGCATTTGATATGGTGGATCTTGGAGAGCTTCACTCGTGTCTTGGCATTCAGATTCAAAGGGATCGCAGTAAAGGTATTTTATTACTTCGACAGTCAAAGTTTATTGAAGATACTATTAAGAAGTTTGGTTTGGAATCTGCACATTCAGCAACTACTCCTTGTCTTGCGAGTTCCACGAAAAACACTTCTGATAGTGGTGGCCAGCTTGTTACAAATCAACCATATGCTAATTTGGTTGGATGTCTTCAAGTTGTTGGTTTGAACACTCGTCCTGACATTTTGTTTATTGCTAACTATCTCGGGCAACACCTTGCATGTCCTTCTCTTAAGCATTGGTCTTCAGCAAAGCGCGTGTTGAAATACTTGAAAGGCACTATAGATTATGGTTTGGTTTATCAACGACAATTCACATCCGACTCCATTCCATCTCTTTCTCTTTTGGGTTACACAGATGCAGATTGGGCCAGCTCACATTTATCCATGCGATCTACTAGTGGCAATTGTTTCTTCATTAATGGTTGTCTTATTTCTTGGACCAGCAAGAAACAACGTTGTGTTGCAGTTTCTACAACCGAATCTGAATATGTTGCGGCATCACTTGCAGCTCGTGAACTCATTTGGCTTCGACAAGTGTTGACAGATATCGGCCATTCTCCTCTTTCTAGTACACCCTTGCGGTGTGATAATCAGAGTGCTATTAGTCTTGCAAAAGACTATGTCCAACATAACAAGTCAAAACATATTGCTGTGCATTACCATTATGTTCGATACGAAGTACGCAAAGGCACTATCATGATTGAACATTGTCCAAGTGACCAGATGATTGCAGATATTCTTACCAAAGGTCTCAATGAGTCACGCTTCATTCTCTTGCGCTCAGAGCTTGGAGTTGCCTCGGGCTCACTCTTTCTAGATTAGGCTCTTTACTCTTATGGTAGCTTTGTACATATATCGTTGTAATCTTCTAGACACCATGCACTTTGCACATTCCACAATTGCTCACTATGACCTCTTGGTCCTTTTGTATATTTGTACATAGATGCACAATGCACTTTCACATCATTACTTCTGGTTCATATTTTCACATTTGTATAGGGGCTTGGGTTTTTCCCTTGTACTCCCCAAGGGTTTTTTCATCCATAGCTAGAGACCCTTGTTTGAGTGGGGGTGTTGGAGCTCTATATATGGCTCACTCTACCTAACTTGGTCTCACCTATATATATGTATCTTGTCCTCAATATGAATCAGTCTTTGGGAGCGTACATGATGTGTCTCTTGTCTCGTCTCTTTCTCTCTACATTTCAACACTCATCTCCAAAAAAACTCTAGTTAAGCTCTCGCAAGCTCTAGAAACCGACTGCTTACCCCAGGAGGCTTCTTGAGCTGACACTTGGCATTGGCCTGCATGCCTGCCACCTATTCCAAATCAAACTCCTACTAACACACAGGTGTCCAGTCACCACACACCATCCATGTCACAGGGTACCTTAATCCCTCTTCAAAAACCTTGGAAATTGTGCCAGAACCTTTTTATTTTTCTCTCTTTACTTTCTCTCTCCTGTACATTGAATTTTATCTCAACCAAAACTCAAAATTGACTCAAACTAATTACATATTCCTGAAACTCTTAGTATTCTGCACAGTATATACACATCATCGATCACTGTTTTTGTCCACACATATTTAGCAACCCCCTAATTCTGCTGAGACATTCATGTCCAACAGCTGTACAAACAGAGATGTGATATTTAGATCTTCCTCTATACTCTTCACAACCTCCTGACATGCATCATAAGCTGACATGCATCATAAGTTTCCCGATCTTTTTCTTTCAAGGCTAACATCAACCGAGCAAAATATTTCTTTAACCGTAGACCATTCACTCTTCTTTTATGCTTCTTTCCATTTAAATCAGTAAGTTGATAGCTTCCATTATCAAACTTTTTCTCAACTTTGTATGGACCTTCCCACTTTGTCTGAAATGCAGTATGAAATGTACTGTCCAGCTTGCTATTATACCTGAGAACTAGATCACCTTCTTCGATTTATTTTTGCTTCACCTCCTCATTCTCTTTCTCTTGTCTTTTCAATTGCATAGTGGCATAATAATCAAAAGCTAGTTCTCTGTCTAATTGGACTGTTTTTTGCAAAGCTAATAATCTTTCTCTGTAAACAGTTGTTGATAGGTTCATGTCCTTCTTCAACTAGAAACTTCAAAGCTGGAATTTCTACATCAATAGGCATGAGTGCTTCTTTCCCATAAACTAAATGAAATAGTGAGAATTGTGTGCCAGATTTCACCACAACTCTGTATGCCCATAATACATGATTCATCTCTACATCCCAATTTTTGACATGACTTTCTGTCATTTTAGTTATCATCAACTTAAATTCACCATTGAATTTTTCATTCAAACCATTGCATTGAGGGTGATAAGGAGTGGTATACTTGTGGCTAATGTTTAGTCTCCATAAGTGGTCAACTACCTCTCCTCGAAATTCAAGACCGTTGTCTGACAATAACTCCAGAGGAATACCAAATCTGCAGCATATATGTTCATACACAAAATCAGCCACTTCCTTACTATCTACTCTCTTCACCGCCTTTACTTTTGCCCATTTTGATAGGTAATCCACTGCAGTAAGCATATAACACTTCCCTCTGGCCGTCCTAGGAAATGGTCTAATTGCATCCACCCACCACCTCTCAAAAATGTCATATACCAGCATGATATTTCTCAGTTCCTTTTTTAAGATTCTCTTCCCCATTCTCTGGCACTCATGGCAAGACCTACACCAGTGTTGAATATCCTTCTGGATGGAAGACCATACATAACCCTCCAGTAATATCTTCTGCAGAGTGATCTTAAATGCATAATGATCTCCACAAGCTCCCTCATGATTTGAAGGTAGAATATGATATATTTCTTCCCTCCATGGAATTCTTCTTAATACTTGATCAGCTCCTTGCACGTACAATTCATCTCCAATCATGACATAATGCTTACTTTTCCTGATAAAATGATACTTTTGGCCTTTTTTGAGCTCTTCAAGCAAGCGACCTGAGAGTAAGTAATCCACCACTTTAGATAGGTATTCTCTCCCCCTGTATAATGGCTCTTCAATTTTTGCAATTACTGGGTCCTGATCAATTACCTCCTGGGCTAACTCATGTGCAATATGATTGTCCTCCCGCCGCACATGTTGAATACTCCATGCTGTAAATTGACGCATCAGCCTTCTAACATCTTCCAGACATCCTTTTAATCTCGAATTCTTTGCCTGCCAGCTACCTAAGACCTACTTTACTACTAAAACAGGGAATCTCCTTTTACAATTAGCTTCTAAATTCTCTGTTTTAGAGCAGCCTGTAGCCCCTTGAACAACACTGCATATTCAGCCTCATTATTACTTTCGGCTTTCAGACGTATTCCATCTTTTAGAATCAGCCAACCTTCTGAATCCTGGATTATATAACCCCCGGTGGCCTGATGTATACTCCTCTTATACGAACCATCAAAGAACAAGACATGAGCTCCGGGAATGATAATTTGTTTCTCTTCTTTCTCTATCTTTGAATCCACTTCCTTCACCAGGATCAGACCTTCCTTATATGTCAGAAGATCTGCCAGAGTTGCCTTGCAAGTATCTTCAATCAAAAATGAGCAATCATATTCTTGAAGCTCCACCAACCATCGCATCATACCTTTTGAGAGCGAAGTACTATTCACCAACTAAGGGAGAAGAGTATAGTTCGTCAAAACCACAAATGGTCTCATCAAGAGATATGACCTAAACTTCCTGCAAGCATATACCAGACTTGACAGCTGGGAGCGAAGTTTCACCAACTGAGAGTGAAGTACTATTCACCAATTGAGGGAGAAAAGTATAGTTCGTCAGAACCACAAATGGTCTCATCAGGAGATATGACCTAAACTTCTTGCAAGCATATACCAAACTTGACAAAACCAATTCAACCTATGTATATTTCCTTTCTGCTTCCGTCTTCACTCTACTTGCATAATATATAGGTTTCATGTATCTGACTCATCTCCTCTCTGCATTAAAATTTCTCCAACCACTTCCGGACCAAAAGATGGATTCACATAAAAGACCTGGGAGAAATCTAGGGCTTTTACACTAGAAATACCTCCCAATACCTCCACTTTCTCAAACACTTCCTCACATTCTTCATTCCATTGCAACGGTTCTTTCTTCATGGCCTGTTGAAGAGGATAAAGCAATTGAGATACTAAATGAATAAATCTTGCCATATACTTTACCTTCTGGACAAAAGTCTACAGCTGTCTGGATGTTGATGGTGCAGATAATAAGATAAGAGCTTTTATTTTCTCTGGATCAGGTTCAATTCCATTTTGAGATATCATATGACCCAACAGCTTCACTTTTGAACATTCTAAATGACACTTTTTAGGATTCAACTATCCACCTGCATCATCCATTTTAAAAAATACTTGCCCCAATTTATCACCATGCTCCTTTTGAGAACTATATACACATATATCATTCAAAAAAGCTCTCACAAAATCATTTGTAAGAGGTGCAAGTACTCTATCAGTATTCCTCTGATACCATGAGGGCACATTTTTCAAACCAAATGGTACTACTCGATAACAATAGCAACCCCACGGTGTAATGATAGTGATTTTAGCTTGGTCTTTCTCAGCAATTGAAATCTGAAAATACCCAGAGAAGCCCTCGCATACACTATATCTCTCGTACCTAGCCACCCTGTCTAAAATATCATCAATGAATGGTAGAGGATAGTGATTGCTTTTTGTTGCAGCATTTAGAGGCTTATAATCAATACAGACTCTCCACCCACCTGTATGCTTTGGAGTAATGACCCCACTGGATTTGCCCAATCTGAGTGATCTATTGAATAAATTAATCCTACCTTTAATAATTTACTCAGCTCTTCTCTCAACACGGGCAATAGCTCTCTATTTATTCTTCTCAACTTTTGAAATACTGGCTTCACACCCTCCTTCAATACTATAGGCATTGGTTCACATTTGAACCCTCGGATCTCTTCATATGAGGTAATGAACAAATTTGGAAATTTATGTATTACCTTCATATATTCCTCTTTTTCCATTGGCTACAAACTGGGATTCAACATACCCTGTAATAACAGCTTCTCTTTCTCTGCACTGGGTGGTGGAGGCTGCATCAAACTGTCCATATCTTCAAGTCTACTCTCTTCTTCCTCCTTTGACATCTCTTCAGCTTGCATTATATACTCATCTTCTTCTTTCACTAAAAATGATACTTGACCTTCATCATCAGAAGTAGAACTTTCTTCCTCAGTTTCACTATCTATATATTCATCAACACTTGTTTCCTTAGGCTCACTCTCCATTTCCAGCTTGCTACTCATATTGAACTTCTTGGCTCTCCCTCTCTTATTATGTATAGTTATAGTACCCTTCCTCCAATTTTGGATGGCACCCACCTGTCTGAGCCAAGGCCTACCTTAAATCAGCAGATAAACTCCCAAACCAACCGGCATAATATGGCAATTTATGCTGCAAATCACACCAAAAGCAGCACTGGTACTCTTGTACATATACCCAGACACTTCACTTTTGCATGATTCGCCAATCGAAGTCTAAAATGTGAATTAGCATTCAGCTTTAACCCCAATCTCTCCATGCAGGACTGAGTCATCACGCTGATTTGTGCACCACCATCCACATATGCCTCTCCAACACTCACACCTCCACACCAAGCATCAACCGACGGACAGATATCAGGAAGGTCTTCCACGGACATCAACTCCATTTCACCTTGCGTGGGCTCCTGCTCATTTGCTTTCCTCTGATTCGCCAACCTCTTTCACTCTCTCTTGAACTTCGGACACAATCCAAGCAATTAGGCGAATGTTATATTGGCTGCCCTTCCTTTTAAATCACCCATCAGGGTGTATTCTTCCTGACCTTGACCGATATGCAAATTTGAAGTTTTATAGTGTCTTCTTGGCTTCCTTTTCTTCTTCTCTGGTTGAGGGCTGATGTCAAATTGGACATGTTTTCCTTTCTTAGATGACGGTTCAGCTTCCGCCATTATACTTCTTGTCACTGGTAGAGGGCTGACTTGGATCTTTTACCTCAATACTGTGATCTTCTGATCTATCATTAGTTCTTTGCATCACATGGGATACATTTCACCACCCAAGTTGGGTGGTTTATCACATTCAGGGCTGATATGTCCCCGCTCCCCACAATTCCAGCATTTGACATTGCTTAAATAATAGCTCCTTTCTCTCCCTGATCCTCCCATATTTCCTTCACCTGTTGGCAAAATATCTCTTCTATTATTTGGAGCACCCCGGCTTCTTCCCCTTCCACCTGCTTCTATCCAATTCAAACTTAAAGACTTCATGAGTTCCACTGCATCATGAATGTCTCTCTTCAAAGTATCCTCCTGTTCAGGAACAACAGCAGCTTCTCTTTTAGGATGCATACTCTCAGTCTCTGGCATCTTCACAAACTTCTTTGCCTCTTCCTGTATTCCCAACTGCCTCAGACGCTTCACCTTCCACTCCTTCTCTCAAGCAACTCTAACAGCTTCCTCAAAGCTATCCAGATTCTTCAGCTCCACCTTCAGACGGAGGGTTGGCTCTAGACCCCAGCCACAAACCAGTCTCTCTCCGGGGGTGCTTCAGGAATCAAAGCCTCACAACACCATAGACTCCACAGTCTACAAAACTCAATCAAATACTAATCCACATCGTGTCCATCCTTCTACTGAATTTTACACAACTCTTTCCACACATCATTCGGACTTCTTACACGGGCAAACTGTGTCAAAAATGCAGCTCTAGCTACACAGTACTTAGGGTCCTTTTGATGAGCATTCCTGTGTGTAGTCACAAACATCTGTAGCCATGATTTTGCATCACCCTGTAAGCAATAAGTCAAAATCTGAGAGAGGATCTCTAGGGTTGCCCTGTCTTTTATCAAAGATGTAAATTCCATCTTTTCCAAAATTTGCACTATCGTGCGGTAATCCCCAATATTCTGGAAAGTCTTGAGCCATCTCTTCAATCTTTCTTCACAAAAACCCTTGTCTTTTTTCACAAACCGAAGGAAATTTCTTCCTCTGTGGTGGAGGCACCAAAAAGTGATGACACGGAAGCGGTATAGCTATATATGCCTTTATAGAGTGTCACACTTCCACACACTAAAACAAACACACCCAGAACACCAGACCCAAGAGTATGTACAAGACTTTATTTCAATACAAGTCTTCATTTACAAAGTTGAACATTCATTACATCCTAAGAACCATCTTCATCTAACACCAATTCAAAATCAGCCCACTCCCCCTGAGCGACGATATGAACTATGACTGACCAATACCCTGCATCACTCTCAGAATAAACAACCTCAAACATAGAAGCATCTTCAAAGTACAGTTCTTTGATATCCAGACCAAACTCCAAGACAAGATACATATCTGAGGTGGACTATCCTCAAAGCTTTTCTTCAAGTTTACAAAACTGTATTTTCAGGACAACACCTATTACAAGCATGTATACAAGAGCTCAGTTCCAGCTTTGACTCTTTACACAAAACTTCACAAAAAACCCGTCCAGTATGCTCTCACACAAGAGATTACATTCAGTATACAATTCAGCTCCAAAGCAGTCCACAAAACTTGCATATAACTGTCTCCAGACTTCTCAAAACTCCTTCTGTTTCACCCCTATTGCTACTGTTTTGCTGCAGCCAACTTAAAGTTTAGAAAACACCCCTTTTCCTCTTGCTCCTAGCCCTGCAACACCTTGGGAACACCTCCAAAAAAATATAGCAAATCAAAACACCCAAAATAGATATGAAATTCAGTAAATTCAGCAACTTTCCTGGCCAAAATCCTCCTCGTGTAGCTTCTCCTCTATGTTTCTGGACAACCCATTGGATGCTACAAGAAGAACTCTCTATATCTAACACCTCATGAGAGCATATCTCTGTCTACAGCCACCACACAACATATAACATGGCAAGCCTTGATGATGTGAAGAAGTGCTTCAACCAGCTCTCAGCGAAATGCGGCAACAGACCTCCAAGGCTCCTTGTTTCCAACTATCCCACAGCCACAGCGCTTGCACTTGGTAGAAGGTACACCATCCACTCTACAAACCCTTGCCTCTTCAATTCAACCCCTGTTCTCGGTGTCTCCAATCCTCTACAATTCTTCCCCCTGATTCTTTATGATTCCTTTAAGGTTCTCTTCTTATGTTCATGCTACCCGCAACGCACGCAAGCTGGTGTGTGTGTTCGAAGCCACAAACAACCTAGCAACCCCACCACCACGAGGTGCGCTCTTCTCCAACACAGGTAATCCCTCTTAAACCTGCAGGCTGCACATAGTATTCACCTTTCCTCCTCCACGAAGCTGCTCCCTAGGTCTTCTACTCCTTAATGCTAGCCACCAAACGTTGTCCTCTCAATGTCACTATACTACAGCTTTTGTTTTGTCTTATCTCCTCTACATCCACAGCTTCACAGCACCTTCAATCTCAAGAAAAACACAGATGCCTCCTTCATTGCCATTCTCCCCCCAGGCTCCTGTCTCCAAAAAAACTCCAGTTAAGCTCTTGCAGGCTCGACAAGATTTCTGAATATCTTGTCACTATTGGCTTTCATGTAGCCAATGCAGATTTCTCGCTGTATGTGAGACACAGTGATAGAGGGGTTGTGCTTGTTGTCATCTATGTAGATGACTTGATCATTACGAGGGACCATGATGCAGAGATCTTTGATGTAAAGATCTTGCTTAGACAGAAGTTTGAGATGAAGGATCTGGGGGAGCTCAGATATTTCTTGGGCATTGAGGTGATTAGGTCACCACATGATATTGGATTACTGCAGAAACAATATGGCTTGGACATGTTGTCCAAGTATGGTATGACAGACTGTAAGCCTATCTCAATGCCATTGGATCAGAATGGCAAGTTGAGTGCAGATTGAGGAGAGATTTTGGAGGATCCTACTATGTATAGGCGCATAGTAGGACGCTTGATCTACATGACGATCACCATGCCAGATTTGAGCTATGCTGTTGGGTTGGTGAGTCAGTTTATGCAAGTTCCTCGAAAGTCGCATTTGGATGCATTGAGGTGCATAGTGAGGTATGTGAGGTCTACTTTGCATTGTGGACTATTTTATGAAACTGGGACAGAGATATGTGTACATGGGTACATAGATGCTGATTGGGCTGATAGTATCTCAGATAGAAGATCTACTAGTGGCTTCATGTTTTCTTTGGGGAGTGCTGCTGTGACTTGGAGCAGCAAGAAACAGCCCATGGTTGCTCTATCCAGTACTACAGAGGCCGAGTAGCTATGGCAGCATATGAGGTAGCTTGGTTGAGAAAGCTACTTTGCAGATTTGGGTCTATCAATAGACAAGTTGTCATTTTCTGTGACAACATTAGCAGTATACAGTTGGCCAGGAACCCAGTTTTTCATGCTCGCACGAAGCATATAGAGGTCCACTACCATTTCGTCAAAGAGAAGGTTTTGGCAGGAGATGTTGACCTTGTTTATGTCAGCACACAGGATCAAGTCGCTGAAATCTTCACCAAAGCATTGGGTACAGAGAAGCTCCGCAGATTCAGGGCTTCGCTTGGTGTACATGAGATGGAGTTGTGCTCGAGGGGGAGTGTTGAGATATCGAGCTCATCTAGTGAGGCGGTGGGGACACTGATGACCTACCTGAGGGATAGGCCCCACACTTACAGCAGTGGCATGGTTGGTGAGATCATGGGTGATATGCAGCCAGTGGGATGACAGGCTGTGTGACAGCCATTCTAGAGACTGGCATAGTTACAGCGCCAGCTCATTTAGTTGGGTTCACACTATAGAGAACCCTAGTATGTATTTGATTGAGTACCTTTTCATAGGGTGTGTACTCTTAACTTTGTATATGGTGTGTTGAGTGTTGTGTATATGGTGTGTTGAGTGTTGTGTTTACATAATATCCATCATACATGCTCTCTTTGACCTTATCATTTGGGATCTTAAGGCATTGTGCTTTTGCATTTGGTTGCATTTACATATTGTATGCATATTCCACTCTATGGTTACATTTGGGAGATTACTTGCATCAAATGAAGACCTAAGCTTGCATCAAGTGAAGACTTGAAAGTGTATAAGACATTGGAGAAAGAAACTTCAACCATTGGAGACAACATGAAGAAGTGGACTTAACATTGACCCAAAGCTCATCACTAGCATTAACCTCTTTTATCAAGCTTGGGGGGTTCACTATATGTAAACTCTCTAGATATCACGTGCGTTCAAGGCCTAATTTAAAAACCCCTTATCTGTAAAATTTTCATGAATAAAAGACACCCTTTTTTTATTCAATCTGTAAATATCGCCTTTCAATGGTACCCTTTTGTATGTAAAAAATGGATTAGAAAAACCCCTTTTGTTGAACCCACGTGCTACGCTTACATATTTATGAGTGACCCCCCTCCCCTCCCCCTCGAGGTATCAAGTGATTGAGGTATGTAATTATAAGTGCCATGTTGTGAGTAGCCTACGCCATCCGTTGTATTTCAATTGTGTGGCATGGTGAGAGGATGTATGTTCTAAGGACTCCATTGGCATTTGGTTGGAGAGGCCAAGGGTAGAGAGTGTCTTGAACCTTTCATGTCATGAGTTCCTTGGTAAAATGGCACGAAAGGCGATTAGGTACATGGAAGTGAAGACTTTGCCAAAACTTGTGCCCTTGGATTCAAACTTGGGTACAAGGGTTGGAAGAGCTTGGCTGGGAGATCAACAAGCTTCAACGTGCTTCATCGACAATTGATGTGAAGTACACTGGCAATGGGAAGTGAAATGGTACAAGAATTGGACTTGCATGCAAAGTGAAAGGGATTGCAATTTCTTATGTTTGGCAAAGTACATGCAAGTTGCCTGGCATGGACATTGATTGTTGTTACACTTTGAGTCTATTTTTGGATTGAGATCTAGTTGCATTTACCCAAAGATCATGTCAATTTTTTGTTAAAATGAAAGGAAAAATTTCACTCTTGAGTCAATACATTCTTATAGACATTGGGAAGGTCATCGGTGGCCAAGTGTGACACAATTGACAATTGAGGAACACTTTGGCCACATACAAGTAGCCTAAAGAAGTACAATTCAATCACAAATGGTGCGGGCTGTTTTGAAGGCATTTGGAGTGTTGGATAGCCTCACTAAAGAGCTTCCTAACCAGCCTTAGAAATTACGAATTGGAATTTGGAAAGGGGGTGAACTTCAACATTTTCCAATGCATTGTTTTTTGGGACGGCTTGTACAAAACCTTGGCTCAGCCATAAATGCTTTGAGCCGATGGAAAAGAGATCATATATCTACTCATCAAGAGCATTACAATTACCTAATTATCACACAAATTGGGGTTCATTTGAGTGGTGTAGTAGAAGACGAGCATGCAGCAAAAATCTCAAATTAGAGAGATATAGTGCACATCCAAAGTGGGATCCAAGGTGGTATACACTTTCTTCTCTATATTGCGGACATGGAAAAATAAAGCTCATCAAATTTGGAGTCCGTTTGAGCAAAATACGATCGATTTGATGTTTTGGTAGTTTTTGATTGCATAGAGTAGAGTGCTAAACCTTAATTCAATCAAGAGGATTTAGGGCTATTTTGAAACAATCATTGGACCTCAAATCTCACCCTATAAGCTTCATGATGAGAAGAATTCAACCTCATCAATTAGATTTTGGAATCACAAGCTGGATCAAATATTGTACCAGGGGCATAGTTGAGCAAATTTGGGTCTAGTACACTATTCAGGAGTCATGGATGATTATGATAGTGAGGATGATCTGTTATGGGGTTGAAGATGAATATTATACTAATGATAGTATTTGCAATGGAGGTTTTACCATGGATGAAGAATATACTTCTGATGGGGATAGTGTCAATCATGAAGATTCAACATGCATGGATAATGATCAATGTGATGAAGACTATGAGTATGATCATCAAGGGTATATGAGAGATATGGATTTTGATGCTTATGCCTACAAGAATCAAGTTGGCTACGATTCTTCCTATGAGGTCCCTTATAGCAATCATGATTGGATCCATGAAGGTGAAGCTGTGAATCTCAACTCAATCACGGTGGCTACGGTTCTTCCTATGAGGTTACTCTTAGCAATGGTGATTGGAACCCAATTGAGAGTGATCTTATGAGCTCAATTTATTGTAACGAAATCGGGGAGACCATAGAGTGAGGAGGGAGAGAGAGAAACAATGTGCGGCACCAAAACATGAACTCAATAATCTCTCACCAAGTGGTGAGCTCTCTCACACCATACAACGAAAGATAGCACACTTATATGCATGGATAAGGCCTCTTGCCATGTGTCACAATCCTAGACACAACCTAATGTGCACACTCAACTATAGGATAAAATACCACACATCTAAAGCTTGGATTTCCTACTTCAACACCCCCCTGAGATCCAAGTAACCTTATTCTTGAAATCTAGGTCCCCCCCTTAACCTATGCCAACTCTCTCAAACTCATGCTCATATGGCTGAGTTACAAATGTACACATAACAATTGATCTCTTGGACAACAAGAGATGAAAATACAATGCAACATCAATATGGAGGTGAATAAGGGGTATCGTCAAACCATATGTTGATGGAGCATCAAAGATTGAGGGTATTCCCCCCCTCACAGGTCTTCGTCCATACTTGGTGCTCATAAATACACTATATAATGATGGAATGTCTCCGAGTCTAGACACACGCCTGTACTCAATCCAATCAATAAGCTTCAAGACAAGCTCATACTCCAAACTGTGAATGCTAATCAAGCATGCACTCTTACCATCACATGACTCATCACATGATCATGCATCACCACATCCAAATCATCAACACATGCATTACTGCAAATCTTATTAGCACATGCATCATCCTACATTACATCGGTGTCAATGTCACCATACAAAAGATCAAAACCCTTGGTGATCTTAAATTCACCATCCTCGGTAATCTCCCACTCAATCTGCATGCCATTTTCCTTTCGAAGGCGAAATTCCAAAATCTCTTCCTTGGTCATCGTGGGTACATCATCCCAAGCGTGTGCATCATTCTCAATGCATACATCATCCTCCTCACCCCATCAAGCCAATATGGGTCATCATAACACCCATCATCATACACATGTATATCCTCATCGTCCATAGATGCAACATGATGTTTCTTGTTTACGGTTGTTCCCACAACAAGTGATCCATCAAAGTAATCACTACAAACACCACAAATATCCATCTGGACAACTAAAGGTCCATTTACACCAAAAAGGAGAGGATAAGATTTTGGCTGCTGCACGAGTTCAAGCATGCCCACTCCTGCATCTCTTGAAGGATGTGCTCATGCCTTCTTCCACAAGTAGCTCATCATCATTTTGTAGGTCGCCTCTGTCTCGCAACCATGCCGGTTCTCTCTTTTTAGAGTTCACGAACAGCACCACTACTCTGTTCACATGTTTCCTTGGATAGCTCTTAGCTGGTCCTTCTTCTCGTTCTTTTCCTTACGAAAGAGAGGAAAGCACTTACCTCTTTTTGGTGATGTTGAAAGAAAAGATTAGAAGACCTACAAAACCAACAAAAGGGTGAGGAAATGATTAGTAATGTATACATACAAAAGCCCTAAGAACCTAATGCATACATAGAAAATCAAAAAGAGAGGAAAGAGAGAAAAGAAGTTACCTCTTTTTGGTGAAGTTGAAAGAGAGGGTTAGAAGATCTACAAAACAAAACAAAAAATTGAGAGAAGAATTAGTAATACAAAACCTTAAAAGTGTTAATAGCATGGATACAGAAAAGGAGGTTTATCCTTCAACACACACACACACCAATTTAACAACCAGAGGAGAGGAGAGGAGAGGGAAGGGGAGGGGAGGGAAGGGAGGGCAAAAAAGGAGGTGGAGAAGAGCTTGGGAGAGAGAAAGAACCTACAAAACAAATGAGAAAGCAAAAAAACAAGAAAATTACACATAATTATACACAGTCATTTTACATCACATGTACATGTAACCAAGAGGAGATGGGAGTAAGGGAAAAGGAGGCATACGTGGTGAGAGGAAGCAAACACACGCGCACGAAAAAAACACAAAAAAAAAAAGAGAGGTTCTATTTTACTGTAAAGACCTGCGCCATCGATATATGCGTCGAAATAAGCGTGGAAAAAAGCGTCAAAATGAGAGTGGAAAAAAGCGTCAAAAAATACGTGGGAAATAGCGTGGAAATAAGAGTCAAAAAAATAAAATTCCCACATTCTTTTCGATGGTAGCTACTTTTCATTTAAATTCAAAATCTT
Organism: Cibotium barometz; assembly: GCF_041138505.1. Classification (NCBI taxonomy): domain Eukaryota; kingdom Viridiplantae; phylum Streptophyta; class Polypodiopsida; order Cyatheales; family Cibotiaceae; genus Cibotium; species Cibotium barometz. The sequence continues at coordinate 30,567,237 of NC_141095.1, read as the reverse complement.
TCCACATCTTGCGCGCCCCCGACATTTCAAATTACCTATCACCGACTACCACCCTCCACAAATACTTAAGGAAGGATTCCCCTCCAAAAATAAGCATTTGTTTCCATTTTGCAAATCAATATGGAAACCATGGACGGCGCCACACCCTCAAATTTTGTTGATTTAGAGGAGAAGATACTTTGCCCATGTACTCGCTGCTGCAAATACCAAGTGGCTTGACGTCGACGAATTTGCAATGATCATACAAAAAAATGAAAAAAAATTTCGGTGGAGCAATTGGAACATCTAATTAGTGGCAATGCACGCTTCAACACAATGACGAACCAGTGGATATCCGGCCTGAACGATGGAGACCAACAAGAGTAGACACAAACAAGGTGATCCAAGTTCTCGAGGAACTTAAGGCGGATTCAGAGAAAATACTAGAACATGACATGGATGACATCATAAATGCCTTACACGATGGAGCAAAAGATCGAGGTTTGAAACACGAAGTGGTAGAAGAAAACACACGACGTGTGGAACACGAAGGGGTAGAAGAAAACACACAACGTGTGGAATACGCTTCCTAAGAAGAGAAACAGCTACGCAGGCTTTCTTGTCTTCCACTATATCGTGGAGCACGTGTTTGTTTTACACGCTTGCCTATCCATATTGAACTTGCAATCGATTTTTGGATGTTCTGATATAAGCGTATCAAAACTTTTTACGTAAGTGATGATATCATATGCAATTAGTGAGTTGTGTACCTTTATATGCATTTTCTTAGCCGCCTGACTATTTTGTGTAACAGCTTATTGAAACATCAAATATTTCCAGAAGATAATGAGATGCCAGTGCATTGTAGTCGAGAAAAAGCAATGTTGCACTCGATTGGCATGGACTACAACACACACCATGCTCAAAGTCTATGAAGAAGATAGTATATGAGGGGCCACAAGAAGTATCTCCCAGTGGAGCATCCTTTGTGTGAGGGATTTCTAGGGAGGTCTCCTCGCATATGGAAGAGCAGTGATTAGAGGACCTTATGGGAGCTGGATCCAACCTGTGCATCTCCAGGAATGAAGCGTCTATCCATTTTCCATCAACTTCCATACTGGAATGACCTTCTAGTGAACCATCTCCTTGACCCAATGCACATGTTCAAGAATATAGCCGAGGTACTTTGGAAAACCATCATAGGAGCAAAGGAGAGCAAGGCACAATGAGATGATTTACAAGAGGTTCAACGCATGCACCACTTATGGGCCCAAAATAGAGCAGATGGAAAGGTGAAGCTACCAAAAGCACCTTGGGTCATGACAAAGGATGAACAACGGCGTGTAAAGAAGTGCATTAGTGAGTTTTGTACCCCTACAGGATGCATGCATTTCTTGAAGGGAGCATTTACAAAGGACAATGAGCTTAGTGGCTTGAAGAGTCATGATTGGCATAAATTCTTACAATTCGTGCTTTTTATAGCCATCAAGGATTGCCTCAACTATGACATTAGAGCAACAATTTATAAAATTGGTGTAGTGGTACGTTGGATATCAAGGAAAGAGATTAGTAGAGACACATTGGAAGCATCACGATTAAACTCCATCGAGGCCATTACAATGGCTGAGAAATACTTTCCAACAAGTATTTTAACCATTCAATTGCACTGCTAGTTCATGTGGTTGATGAAGTTGCTGTCCATAGCCGATGGATGTTTTTCTTGGAGAGATTTATGAAGACACTTTAAGGATTTGTTCGTCAAAGAGCTCGTCCTCCTGAAGGTAGTATGGCAGCGGGATGGCTTGTTCAAGAATCACTTGTATATATAACTGAATTTCTCAGTACGTCTGATTCTGATATGCCAAGATTATGGACACAAGAAGAAGATGATCCACTAGTTGGGGAAGAGCCACAAGGGAAAGGCCTTGTGAGAACAATGGATGTAGCATTGCGTGAGAAGATCAATAAATTTTGCATCTTAAACTCACATGCTATGGAGAAATGGATCGAGAGATATAACTTGGTGAAGGTTGAAAGGGACCAAGCTCGTTTGAGTTTAGAAGGAGTCGAACAACCCGCACGCTAGTGTACCCAATAGAACTTGCACTTCTTCCAGACTTTCCTTCTAATAAATGGCTCGAGCAAACCATACTACAAGCTAAACGCAATGGTGAATCAATAAGTGATGAGGAGGAGGAGCTTGCATATGGTTGTGATTCCCATGTATGTGAGTTAGAGATATCTACGCATTGTCTTTTATGTTGTTGTGCTTTCGTGAATTTATACAATAAAAGTACTTATTTATTGTGCTTGCAGTATCGTAAGTTTGGGGCAATTTGGTCACGCGAACGTCACTTTCGAGTAGAAGGAATAGATAAAAAGAGAACAACATTTAATTGTGGTGTGAAGGCTAATTTCATGCAAGAAAGTCGTTCAAGTGCAAGTGATGGCAATACTAAAGTAGGCATGCTAGATTATTGTGGAACAATCCAAGATATTATCAAGGTTGGATTCAGAAAGTTTTATATATTCATTTTTGATGTGAAATGGTTCAACTTGGTAACTTAAGGGGCACAAGTAACTGTACGCAAAGACAAGTGTAGATTTCTTCAAGTAGACCGCACAAAGATATGGACTGACCAAAGGGACACATTTATGCTACCAGAGCACTGTGAGCAAGTCATCTTTGTGGAAGACCCGACAGATCATAAATGGTTGTTTGTGATTCAAATAAATCCACGTGGAAAACAAATATTTGAAGAGGTGAAAATAGCAGTTGACTATTTGCCAGATGCTGAGGAACTCTCGCCAGATCATGTGACGGTTGAGCATACACCACTAGCACCTATTGAACAACAAGAAGAACGAGAAGAAGACATACTAGTCGAGGAAGTAGGTGAGGCTCACACGGGATTAGGATCGGATGAAGGTGTACTCATTGAGAAAATACATCTTGAACGAGAAACAGACACTAGAGATAATCCAGAAGAAGAAGAGATTTAAGCTGAGTATGATCATGATGCATCAACAGCTCTCATGCTAGAGCCAGAAGAGGATGACGACATGGATGAATTACCTTCTACTACTACAAGACAACCGGTTCCACCAGTTGACAACAATGATGGAGTATTTCTAGAAATAGATTTATTTGGAGCCATGGATCTCACTGAGGACGAGCAAGTTGATGATGAACTTTAATTTCATTGTAAAATAGAGCACTTTCTATATTGCACCTTAGTCATGAGGAGGAGGAGCTAGCATTTTTTCTCCTTCAAAGAGTGTGATGGAAGTTATACCCTCCTCTCTCCCTCGGCTCCCCCCCCCTCTCTCTCTCTCTCTCTCTCTATCTATCTCTTTCTCTCTGATCATCTCTCTCTCTCTCTCTCTCTCTCTCTCTCTCTCTCTCTCTCTCTCATAGACACATATGCTTGTAAAAAGAGGTAGAAAGAGAAGACTAAAATACACCCCAAGATGGGAACTAACAAATATTATATATAAATTCAATTTTTTGAAAAAAGAAAAATTTCGACTGTTATTTCGACGCTTACTCCGACAACTTTTTCCACACATATTTTGACGTCTTTTTCGTGCATATTTCGACGCCTATTTCGATGCACATATATCGACGACACGACCAGGCGGTGGAAACAAAGCGTCGAAAACAATTATTCTCTTGTAGTGTATGCGGGCATAAATGGGAGTTGAAGTGCACACAATCTTTGATGGGACATGGGTGCCTCATCCCATATTATTAGCTTAGCTAGCTTCACAGCATCTATTAACCTTTATATTACAGGTGCTAGCTGCATGTAGGTCCATTGGTATTTAAACCGTGAATGAGTTGTGCGACCATTGCCTACCTAGTAGCAAGGTTGCAATGCCATAAGATGCACATGCCCCTCCCCACCATGCAACTGAGAAAGAAAACAATTATAGAGAAAGGTCTTGCCAGACCCTCCTCGACCATCAAGAAAAAACACTTCACCAACACCTACATATACTACCTCCAAAATCTGATTAAACATAGCTAGTTGACAATCATTTTTAGAGTTGTTTTCATTCGTCTCGGTAATTTTATCTTGCTGCTCAACATTAAACATTCTCTCTTCTTGTAATAATCCATTTGTAACTATGGACACAACTGATCTGTCCATAGAAGGCAAACTCAACCAACCTTCATCCATGTTGATGAAGAATGTGCTCTAAATGCAATAGAGCCTCATTCTTTGTGTGCGACTACTTGACAATTATTTAAATTCTCTATAGTGAATTGTAATGCATGAAATAATCATCTGAAAGTTTCGATGAAAATCTTGCCCACAGAAGGCCGAGAGAGGCAAGCTCACAAAACACCAAAATTGTGACAAATAGGTGTCTCAATTGCAATCCAGTTTGATGAAACACGGCCTCTTGCATACTCTTAAACAATTCTTCATCACTTTCCAATAAACCTCTAGCTATGCATGCTCCCTTGAAAGTAGGATAGACTTGCCCATAAAAAGTGTGCAAGTCATCAAAAGACTTACAACCTTTGCAAACAATAAGAAACATACATAATAAATATTGCTCACCAGGAGATGGAGAAATGTTTTACATGCGACCAATGTTATTGCCTAACTTTCTTCTAGTCCACTTCTTAAGACGTCTTCCAAATCGAATGGCATGGAAAGTCATTGTAAAGAAAATCTTTTGCATTATTGTGTAACTTATCACATGCAAACCACTCTGTAAGGGTAGTTTTTTTTGTTTCTTTCTCTATCTCTACTATACTCTGTAAATCATCACATCATCTCAAAACATGATATTATTATGTAGGGGAAGATGAACTTGTAATATTTGGACATCTAGCTTTTCATCATGCATATCATATTCATAAATTTGCTAGCATGCTTCTAACACTGACACATAACGTGCATCCAAGTACTTGCTAATCTCAACCACCACACCATCAGTTGAATGTTACAGTTCTCCTTGCCTTTCTACATGATTTACCATTTGCATTCTGATTGTTGCTCTGTCATGACCCTTGTACACATATTTATACAAATACTTAGCTACTGTTGTGATTATGGAGCATAGTTCAACATTGATGTGTGCCTTGTATTTCATGGAGAGGAAAGGATTAAATATCACTATCCAACGATTATCTACCACAGTTCCTTTCACTTGTATGTTCCTGCCTTCATCTCAACGCATGTAAACAGGATAGCCATTGTTATCCACCATAATAGATTGAGAGAAGGCATGCGGATAATGATGACTACATTTCCCATCAATCATGCAAGAAGAAATGGCATTTAGTGCACCACATGGGCCATGAACATTACATTGTCTAATAATCTCATGCAACTCAAAAAACATTTCCCTATCAAGCAGCTTTATGCATACTAATCGATCATAATGACTAAATCTGAGTTGCCTTAAATTCATCTACCAAAATCAATAATATGTCTGAGTGCAACAAACCTCTTTTGGAACTCAATCACACAAACATAACCAGCCACTTTTCCAAAAAAATTCCTTTGTAATTGACCTCATCGTATCCTTATGTTTTTATAAAACAGGAGGGTTGTCAAATCCGATCGATCATGTGTGCAATCTTCCCTAAAAGCAATGCTTGAGATATTTCAGACCATTGTGGATTGCAGGTGAATGTAATGAACAGATCTGGTGGCTTACCCTTCTTTGTTGCAATTGCCATTTCATCCTCGTATAACTGATACCTATATCATGGCCCTCCTGTAAAAGAAGATGGTAGCACAACTATACGCCCTACACTGTTGCCCAGTATAGTCCTTGCACCATCAATTGCATTAACCATCATGTCCGTTAATCCTTGATACTCTTTTTCGCACAAAATTGTTTGATTATTACGTATCCATACCAGCCTCAATTCCTCCATGCTACTTTATGCATCAACAATGTACTATTTTGATCTTCCCCCACATAGAAGAAAAGCATTGGTATCAGGTCTAATTTGCAATCGGTATGCATAATATTGTCTTTGAGTAACACATTTTGTACTTTGAATCTCTTGTAGTGATGCATGGGTACGAACACCAGCATATGGGATGTATACACATGCCAACCATCCTCCCCTCGTGGAAATAAAAGAAAATATAAGAGTGGCATGTATGATCGATGCAAATTGGATTTTATTCTCACAAAACCATCCCGCAATTTTTTTTTGGATGTCTCGATAGCCAACATAGGCATCATCTCCTTACACTGGCATGATAGCAACAACCTCACTAGTTGTAGGCAACAAGTATCGTCTAGAGGTAGAGAGGTTCTCACAAATTATCATCTTCAAATCTACGTGGATTACTTCTCAATACTTCCCCAACAGCTCACAATCAATGGGCATATGGATTTCATGCATGTATCATCCTCTGCAACAATGCAAAAACATGAGGATCCAAACCATGCATGCCATCCAAACGATTTTACAGTTCATGCTCTGTGTCATACACTTATAGCTGTGCAAAACGTGGGTGCTCTTCTTTTCCTCCATTAGGCAATAATTTTTTTAACACGATGATATACATTGCCATGAACTTAAAAGTTATGTATACCTCTATTGCCTAAATTTTTTTTATCAATATGAGCACCCAATGATATAAAATCTAGCGCACTTATTGTAAGCCCATATGTTCTTTCTAAATAATTTTCTTCTAGAATCATTGCCATGCAATATAATTCTTAGAAACTCGGGTGGCTCCTCTAATGGTAACAATGACACACGCCCTGCTTTTTACAACAATTTCTTCCCACAACCTCACGTAGATTTGTTTTGTCTCATGTTTCCACAATTGAGAATGGGAAAAACTACAAAAGGGATTAAGAGATCCCAAAAGGAGTGAAGAGTAGGATTACAAAACAATAATGGGTAAATAGTCGGGTGTCTTATATCCTCTCTTAATGGAAATTGATGAAGAATAGAGACGTATCCCCCTCTACTTATCATCGCACCGTTGCAACTTAAAGTTTGTTCAAAATTGAAAATCAAATCACATAGCATAACATAAGGCAAGAGAGAAAGCATAACATCACCATCACCATCACCATCAACACAAGATTGGGTGCAATCTCCCCCCCGACGTGTGTGGCTCCTCTCCCACACGTGGTATTTAAATCATATTAATAAATTTAACCCTTGGAGCCATAAATAGCATAGCTTTTCCAAAATTGGGCTTTTTACAAAATTGAACCTTAGTCCAATGCTTTTAAAGCATTTCATAAAAAATAAACCTTGCCCAACTAAAATTGCTAATGGGCCTTGTTACATAAAATGACTATGTGCACATTTACACCTATACATTAATCTCGTGCTGCCCACTTGTATATTCCATTAAACTAAATCCTGCACAAATTAAATTAAATATATTTTTGTAATATTATTAATTCATAAAATCCATTAAACTGAATCCTGCACAAATTAAATTAAACATATTTTTATAATATTATTAATTCATAAAAAATATGAATAAATATATACCTGTAATAGTCCTCCCGTTTGAGGAAGCAATTGTCCTCAATTGTGTAAAAGAAAATGCTACAACAACAAAAACAAATCTTGTGTGACACCAAAATTGGTGATGCTCACACCATCATCAAATCACAAATAATAATAAAAAATATGATATAGACAAAATCCCTTATGTGTGAGACACACACATTGCTCATCACCTATTTCTGTAAACATATCCCAATATGATACATTGATAGGCACAAACACGACATATATTCACCACTTGTTTCACTATGATGAGAGCATTGCTATGTACACATCATCTAGCATGGTGTGAGTTGCCTCTTGTTACACTCCAATGAGCAGGGTACATCAGTTACATAAACCACTTGTTTCACTTCGACCATGTACAATTGTCAAAGCATACCGTGTGCAGTTGTCAAGCATAGTCTACTTGTTTCACTTGACCACAATACAATTGCCCAGCATGGCACTACTTGTTACACTTTAACAACATACACCTGTCAAGCATGGTCTCAAGATATGCCAATACCACTACGTAATCAGTATTTAATGTGGAGTCACCCACGATACCAATACTCTAGCATGGCACACTAGTGTCCGGGCATCCCCATACAGCTAAAGGATGGACATTATGTAACATCCTTCCTACTTGGATAAGCAACTGACCTCAAATGCTTGTTTGCTTATGCGAGCAAAGGAGATCAATTGTCATAAACTATATAAATTCAAGTTTGTTTCCTAACAAAATATATTGTATCAAGGACTTTTATGTGTAATAAATTCTAGTTTCCCATACCACCAGAAATTATCCCAGACAGATGTAGAGATAAGTATACCTCGGAATCCTTCACACAAGATTAATCTTGTGTCCCATACCACAAGATTAATACATAGTGAAGAATACATAAAGTATAATTCAAGATAAAAGGGCCAGTTCCTTCAAGAAGTTCTACTTTTGATGTATAAAAACTCTCCTTGAGTTTACCAAAAAGTGTTAAATAATCAAATGCAATAAATATATTACCTCAAGAGTCTGAGTAGTCATCGTGGTATTCTTCTTCTTCATCTTCATCGATCAGTATTGTAAATGTCGAACAACCTTGTCTCGTGAGTGATGGAGTCATTCTGAAAAAGAAATATTATATGGTACCGAACAATTTAAATATAGTTCTAGGATTCATACATCTTGAATTAATTAGTGTCAATGTTAAACACACAAAGCAGTTAATGAATGGGTTGAATATGTACTCACATGATGTTGGGGAAGTACATCTACAGGGTAAAATGTTAGATAAACAAATATATATATATCTGATGCAATTAATATCACAAATAAGAAAAATTGCCTCAAGGGGTGATGAGTTAAGAATAAACAATAAAAGTGGTATTTAAATATCAAAAAAATATGAAAACTCTTGAAGTTTTGTAGATATCCTGAAAATATTTTAATCTATGCAAAAATAATTAGACTAGAACAACAAAATTTAGGTCTCTCTTTCTAAGCCTTGAAGGAAAGCCTTGGAGCAATCTCTGTGTTTTGTGAGAGAAAAATAAAATAAAATAAAAGAATGGGAGATTTAACTTGGATATTATTTTTAAAATAGGAAGTAAAAATCCTTGGAAGCTTTAGGATAACTTTTGTATTAAAAAAAAGCTTGAATGTAAACCTTTTTAGAAGGTTAAGTATAAAGGCCTTAAAGAAAAGCAATTACATATTTAGCTAGCCCAAGGGAGCCGAACTACGGAGGAATATCACGAGGCATTCGCTCTCCTCCTCAAATATTCTCCCACCGTTGGATGAAGAACAACTGATGATCAAGTTCATTTGGGGAATGAACGAACCCTTGGATACCTTGGTGAAGAATGCTAAGCTAGTTTCTATGGCTGAAGTAGTGCAGATGGCGAAGGATTTCGCCAAGGCCTTTGTTGTCAAGGTCCCGCCGAAGCCAACACCCTCGTCTTTCAAAAGATTCCAAACCCCAAAAAGTGATTCCAACTTTCCACCTCCTAAGAGACAGCAAGGTCCTAATCAAACCCCAGATACGGGAAGTTTCAGAATGGAAGGAAGGCCTTTTCCTCGAAACACATTCCCTGGAACTCCGAAAGAGCTTAGAAGTGAGAACATATGTTTTGGCTATCAAGGTTTTGGGCACCAGCTCAAGGACTTCCCAACTCCTTCTATGTTAGTGGGCAAGGAAGCCAAGGTCCTAGAGTGCCGAGACCGACCCCTTCGTATCAGTCTAATCAAGGTCCCTTCCATCAAAATTAGGGAAATCCCCGAGAGGTAGATTCCCTAACCAACCCTCAACTTCGATGCAAAGTAATGCAAGACCTCAGTCTCATAATTGGGGAAGTCAAAGAGAGAGGTTCCCAAACTAGCCATCTACTTCCAAAGCAGTAACGCTGGAAGTAATAGAAGAAGAAAGAGATATAAGAGATTATCCTCCAGCTGTGCGAGATGAGAACATCTCGCGTTTTTTAAGTGGGGTAGGATGTAAGATTCCTCCCTCCAACTTTTGATGATGTAAAGATGTAAGAACCTCCCCTTTAGTCTCTTGTAAATCATCCCCCCTTTCAAAATCGAAAAAGATCTTGTTTGACCATGTTTTGGACTTAGAGAGAGAAAAGATTATAGAGAGATATAATACAATTTTGAGATATTTTTGGATACAAAGTTACCCTCTAATTTTAATATGAATTCCTCTGAAATAGAAGTTTAAAAAGAGTTTTCCAATGTGCATTAGAAATTAATTGAATATGTGCATTGGACACCTTAACCTAGGGGTACCTATTTTTAGAAAATTTGGATTAATGTCCAAAGAGTGTTCTAATGGGCCTATGGAATTAATCCAAGTGTTTGGATAATAGAAATGCAAGGAGAAAAGAAAATCCACCAAAAATGAGTAAATTCTCACATAAGATGAAGAGTTGACTAGTATTGGTACTTAATCTTTAAAAATGTGAATTTTGACACCAAGGGAGAGAGAATCCCACTTCAAGGAGGCGCCTAGAAATCACATGAAAGGGGTCATTTTTTATTCAAAAAATACATAAAGTGGCTAGACATTTCATCTCTCATCTCTCCTCTTCCAAACTAGATCTGAAAGTGGGTTTAACTAGTCCAAAACTTGTCCAAATTGGATCAAACTGAAGCTGGACGCCTCTAGATCCCAGTTGGGCTTGGTTGGTGGCCTCCCTCACCTATAAATAGAACCCCATTCCTTTGTATTTTCATCTTCTTGTATTTCCATGCTAGTGTACTTTTCATTTTAGTATTTCCTTCATTCCTCTTCCTTGCCTCTCCATTGTGAAGCTTTGGTGCTCCACTAAACCTCTTCTTCTCTTGAAGATTACCCTCTTCTCTTGGTGGCCAAGCCTCTTCCTTGAGGGCTACACATCTCCTTGCAAGATAAAGAATCAAGCCCAAATCAAGGGTAAGCCTAAACCATGATGTTTAAATGCTATCTTCTTCTCTTCTACATGCTTGGGAAGCATTCTATCTCATGTTTCTTCTTAAAACCATGCCTTTCTTGATTTATGTTGTTGTTTAGATGAAGTAATGCTAATCTCCTATGCTTAAGTGTATTGTTTATGATTATGTTTATGCTTAGGTTTATACATAAATAATTTTTATATTAAAAGTGGAATTTTGAGCATTCTCATTTCATAGAAAATGTGGGGAAGCTATGGCAAAAATTTTATCATTAGAAAATGAATTTAAATTTATGCATAATAAATTTTATGCTAAAAGTGGAGTTTTGAGCACTATTCATTTTCCATAAAAATAAAGAAGGTTATGCACAAATTCTTCTAGATTCATTCAATTTATAGGAATTATGGAAAGATTCACATAAATTTTTCCTTTCATCACAAAAGTGGACTTTTGAGTATATTATGTACAGTTCTTGAAAGATCCCTGCCCCCTCCGCGCAACGAATTTTGGGATGCTAGCAATGGAAGTAGCACTTCTTGCGCAGGGTAGAGCCTCTCACTCGGGGGCTCGCTCAGATATCCGGACAAGAGACTAATCCCTCGGTTCTTCCAAAACCGAATCCGGAAAAACTTCCCTCGCCCAAGAGACATAGGCGATTCCTCCAGGATATTCTATTCGATCGTAGTCAAGGTCTTAACTAACCAAACTGATCCGACCGAACCCATACGTCACGTGGTCAGATCGAGGAAGAGACCTGCACTTGGATCATAGAGACCAATGCTTTTTTCCTCGTCAAGAGAGGCACAGCCGTTGATTCTATTCCATAGAACAAGGACTATCCGAGATTTACTTCATCTATCGTAACATAACAGAAAAGTCTCAATATGAAATTGCCTGTTTCACATATTCAGCTGTCTTTAAAACAATCTTTTAATGAAACCATAGTATCACTGATCAAAATCCTCCAAAATATCTAGCTTGAGTTTCAATTTTCAATCATTCCTTCATCGGTGTACCTACGGCATCAATGGTAACCAAAACGCTCACCACTTGTCCACTCAAGGGCCTTTTCAATAGTTCCTAGCTCATAGTACCCGGAAATATATTCACTTAAGAAAATCCCTATGGACTCTCCGTTGAAGATCAGCAAGATCAACCAACAAATCCCTATGGACTCTCCGTTGAAGATCAGCAAGATCAACCAACAAATCCATATAAAAGAGCCATGGACTCATCCGTTGAGGACTAGCAAGGCCAATAAACCAGATCCATGCCCGAGTTCAGAAAACAACTCTAACACCTTGTTCCATTTTCTTCCCGGACGCATGCGTGGGTATCTTCAGTGACCCAGAGCCCAAGCACCGTATGGTCAACACCCTCTAGGCTCCTTCGCATGTTACCTAGCGCTTTACTCATAGGCCGCTTCCTTGGTCCCTCATCCACCGCCGTTCTCACGGAAGCTCACCATTTAAATCAAACCGAGGCTGGTCAAGACCTCGGCCGACCTTGCTACGCGAGACATCCTCCATTGACTCTCTGACTTTCAACTGTTGCAACTTTATCACTTAGGTCTCCACGATCTCATTCACAAGATGGTTAAAATGCTTCCCCAACATTCGACATAAAATACTCATTTAAAAACAGGTTTCATAAATACAGTTTCTAACGAACTCTCATCTTTCCACATTGTTCCACATCATTTCTCGTTATTCCACATTCTTCTACATCAATTCACATTGCTTATTCCACATCCAGTCATATGTATTCCCATCGTCCTTCATCCATTCTCATCCAATCACATCATATTACATCTCATCACATCTATCCACATCTATCCTCATCACATCACATCACAACATATCCACATCACATCTCATCCATTCATATCACATCACATCCATCTAGATTCATTTAGATCCACATCACATCCACATATCATCACATCATGTTCACATCTATTTACATCACTTCACATCCATTCACATCTACCCGAGTCCACATCACATCACATCTCATCTATCCACATCATATCTCATCCATTCATATCTAACCAGATCCACATCACATCACATCACATCCATTCACATCTCAGTACATCACATTCACATCTCACCACATCCACACACATCTCATCACATCCATTCACATCCATCACACCCATTCACATCCCACATTCATTCACATCTCGTCACATCCATCCTAGTCTTATCACATTTCATTCACATCATCCACATCACATCACATTCATTCCATCCACATTACATCACATCCACATCTATCCATATCACACCACATCCAATCACATTCATTCAATCCACATTACATCACATCCACATCTATCCATATCACACCACATCCATTCACAGCTCATCACATTCATCCACATCCATTCATTCATTCACATGCACATCTATCACATCACATCTCATTCTCATCCATTTACATCACATCACATCCTTTCACATATCATCACATCCATTCATTCAATCACATTCACATCTATCCACATCCCTCCATTCATTCACATCCACATCCATTTATATTACACCACATCTCATCCACATATGATAACATCCATTCACATCTCATCACATCCACTCACATCTCATTCACATCTTATCACATCACATTCACATCCATTTACATCACATCACATCACATCCACATCTTATCACATCCACATCCATTTACATCACATCACATCTCATCCATATCTCATCACATCCACTCACATCTTATCACATCCCATTTACATCTTAATACATCGCATTCATATTTAGTACCGTTTTCTACTTTCGATACCGATGGGACTTTTCTAAGTTTCTGCCAATGGCTTGGCCTATAAAGGTACTTTTTCTCGATTGATATTTTCATATTCTTTCTCAAATTTCTCAAGTGAAATATATTCAATATTCTTCTTTTTAAGTAAAAGATTCATAGGATTTACAGAAATCAATTCTACCCATATTTTCCAATAAAATTAATAATGCTAAAAACTCTATTTTTGATAAATACTTATAATTTGGATTATGCCAAAAATTTCTCTTTTACCATTTAATTACTTGGATTTCAAATATCATGGGAATTCCTATTTTTGCATGAAAATAAATTTACCAAAAATTTCTCTTTTTGCATAAAAATAATTTTTTCAAAAAATCCTCTTTTACCATTTAATTACTTGGATCTCAAATATCATGGGAATTCCTCTTTTTGTATAAAAATAATTTTACCAAAATTTACTCTTTTCTCATAATCAATTAATTATGCATAATTACAAAAAAAATATTTATCATGAATATGATGAAAATCATTCTGTTTGCATAGGATGTGCAATCCTAGAATATGGTAGGAAGTCCTCTTTTAGCATTATGCATAAAAATAAGATATGTATTATTTTCTAAAAATTTTGCCATAGCTTCGCTGCTATTAATGATAATTCTCAAATTTTTCTAAAGAATAAAAGCTTGTAAATGAAAATATGATAGTAGATCGTCTTTTATGCTTAAAATCAAACTATGAATTTAAATCATAATTTTATTGAGAAAATTAGAAAAAACCATAAAATTTGATTTTACCTCTAAGTTTGGCTTGATTCTCTAATTGCAGTGAAGCCCTCGACCAATCAATTGGTCCACAAAGAGGAGAAGAGCAACTCCAAGAGTTGTTGTAGAGAGAGAGAGCACCAAGCTCCCAAGAGAGAGGAAAATTTAAAGGATAATAGAAAATATGATTATTTTAATATAATATTGGCATAATATAGCTCCAATATTCCATTACAAATTACTGAGGGTCTATTTGTAAGTGAGGGAGGCCACTAACCAAGTCCATTTGGGTTCTAGAATTTTTCAGGTTCAGTTTGACTCAATTCGGACAAGATTTGGACCAGTTTGGCTCCCTTTTTTATTTGGTTTGATCCAGGAGAGAGGAGAGATAAAAATATCACAATGTTTTTGAATTGAAAACCCTTCCGCACATGTGAAAGAGGTGCCTACCCCCTTTCCTTACCAAGGTGTCAAAAATGCATCATTATTCCAAAATATCTCATTTGTTTTAGTAATATCTCATAGTTTTTAACTAATAAACCTTGTATTCAGTCAACTCTTCATCTTATGTGAGCATTTACTCATTTTTGGATATTTTCTTTTATTCTTTTGGATTTATCTCATCCCAACACTTGGATTAATCCAATTGGCCCATTGGAATCTTAATTGGACCATAATCCAAAAATTTCTAAAAATGTAGACTCTAAGGGACTAAGGTCCTTTATACCATTTTCAATTAATTCCTAAAGCACATTGGAAAGTTCATTTTGAACTTTTGTTTCAGGAGAATCCATTTTAGACACTAGGAGGATTTTTATATCCAAAGATATCTCAGTTTAGGATTAACTCTCTCTAAACGTTTTCTCTCTCTAGGCCAAAATAGGGTAAAACAATATCTTTCTTCTATTTCAGAGGGGAATAATTACAAGAATAGAAGGGGAGGTTCTTACACCTTTACAGCTCAAAATCTAGAGGGAGGAATCTTACATCATATCCCACTTAAAAAATGCGAGATGTCCTCATCTCCAGGTGGAGTATACTCTCTTTCATCTTCTTCTTCTTCAATCACTTCCAGCGTTGCTACCTTGGAAGTGGACGGCTGAGTTGGGAACATCTCTCTTTGACTTCCCCTATTGTGAGAGGCGGAGGTCTTGCATTACTTTGGATTGAAACTCAGGGTTGGTTAAAGGGTCTACCTCTGGGATTTCCCTGATTTTGACAGAAAGGAACTTGATTACTCTGGAAGGAAGGAGTTGGAGTCTGGAATCTTGGTCCCTGACTTCCTGCCCCGAAAACCTTGATCCAAAAGGAGTTAGGCAATCCATACTGCGATATCCAAATCCTTGACAGTTATAGCATTTCACTTCTTTGTTTAAGGGTGGGACTTCTAAAGTTGAATTCCAGGGGATTGCATTCTGGGAAAAGGACCTTTCTTCTATTTTAGAACTTCCCATATCCTGAGTTTGACCTTGTTGTCTCTTAGGCGATGGAAAGTTGGAATCACCTTTCGGAGCTAGAAATCTTTTGAAAGATGATGGTGCTGGCGAGACGTTGACATCAAAGGCCTTGGAGAAATCCTTCGCCATCCGCATTTCTTCGGCCATGAAAACTGGCTTGGCATTCTTCACTAGGATATTCAAAGGTTCGTTCAGTCCCCGAATGAACCTGGCCATCAGCTGTTCTTCATCCAGTGGTAGCGATCGAGTACTTGAGGAGGAGAGCGAAAGGCTTAGTGATACACTTCAATAGTTTTCCTCCCCTGGGTTAACTCTAATAATTCATTCATCTTGGTTTCCAAAAAGCCGGGAGGACAGAATCTCTTCCTTAGGTAAATCTTGAGATCATTCCATGTCTGGGTGTTCCGATCCAGATAGTTTGTCTCGCAATGGTTTCTCCATGCCACTCTGGCTGTTTCTACTATCTTCAGCCTTGCAAGAACCATTTTACTTTTCTCGTTGTACCCGGTGACATCGAAGTATTCTTCCATTGCTTCGATCCACTTCTCCACCACCCACAGCCTCACCCAAGTTTTCCCCTTCACCCTTGAAAGGTCTAGGTTGCGATATATGAAGAGTTTTACAAACATCCGGGTCGAGCTCTTCCTCATCGAGTTGGGGATTAACATTCCTACCACGACGACCTCGATCCATGATCCTATCAATACAAAAATTCTTGTTTAGTCCCTTTTTTTTCCATATTAGCCAAGCCTCTTAGGTGAAAAGACCACTTTATTTATAATTGAAATCTGACTTTAGATCCAACTGAGCATGGGGTTCTTTAGATTGGTCAGCCCCCCACCAAATCCTAGGATAAGTGGACCTTGTTACATAAAATGACTATGTGCACATTTACACATATACATTAATCTCGTGTCCACTTGTATATTCCATTAAACTGAATCCTACACATATGAATAAATATATACCTGTAATAGTTCTCCTGTTTGAGGAAGCAATTATCCTCAACTGTGTAAAAGAAAATGCTACAACAACAAAAACAAATCTCGTGCAATACCAAAATTGATGATGCTTGCACCATCACATCAAATCACAAATAATAATAATAAATATGATATAGACAAAATCCCTTATGTATGATACACACACATTGCTCATCACCTATTTCTGTCAACATATCCTAGTATGATACATTGATAGGCACAAACACAACATATATTCACCACTTGTTTCACTATGATGAGAGTATCGCTATGTACACATTATCTAGCATGGTGTGAGTTACCACTTGTTATACTCCAATGAGCATGGCACATCAGTTGCATAAATCACTTGTTTCACTTCGACGGTGTGTAGTTGTCAAGCATAGTCCACTTGTTTCACTTGACCACAATACAATTGTCAAGCATGGCACTACTTGTGTTACACTTTAACAACATACACCCGTCAAGCATGGCACTACTTGTGTTACACTTTAACAACATACACCCGTCAAGCATGGTCTCAAGCTATGCCAATACCACTAGGTAATCAGTATTTAATGTGGAGTCACCCATGATACCAATTCACTAGCATGGCACACTAGTGTCCAGGCGTCCCCGTACAACTAAAGGATGGACATTATGTAACATCCTTCCTGCTTGGATAAGCAACTGACCTCAAATGCTTGTTTGCTTATGCGAGAAAAGGAGATCAATTGTCATATACTATATAAATTCAGGTATGTTCCCTAACAAAATACATTATATTAAGGACTTTTATGTGTAATAAACTCTAGTGTCCCATACCACCAGAAATTTTCCCACACAGATGTAGAGACAAGTATACATCGGAATCCTTCACAACACGAGATTAATCTTGTGTCCCATACCACAAGATTAATGCATAGTGAAAAATTCATAAAGTATAATTCAAGATGGAAGGGCCAGTTCCTTCAAGAAGTTCTACTTTTGATGTATAAAAACTCTCCTTGAGTTCACCAAAAAGTGTTAAATAATCAAATGTAATAAATATGTTACCTCAAGAGTCTGAGTAGTCGTCGTGGTATTCTTCTTCTTTATCTTCATCGATCACTATTGTAAGTGTCGAATGACCTTGTCATAAGTGATGGAGTCATTCTGAAAAAGAAATGCTATATGGTACCAAACAATTTAAATATACATCTAGGATTCATACATCTCGAATTAATTAGTGGTCAATGTTAAACACACAAAGCAATTAATGAATGGGTTGAATATGTACTCACATGATGTTGGGGAAGCACTTCTACATGGTAAAACGTAAGATAAACAAATATAGATATATCTGATGCAATTAATAATCACAGATAAGAAAAACTACCTCAAGGTGTGATGAGTTGAGAATAAACAATAAAAGTGGTATTTAAATATCACAAAAATATGAAAACTCTTGAAGTTTTGTAGATATCCTAAAAATATTTTAATCTCTGCAAAAATAATTAGACTGGAACAACAAAATTTTGGGTCTCTCTTTCTAAGCCTTGAAGGAAAGCCTTGGAGCAATCTCTGCGTTTTGTGAGAGAAAAATAAAATAAAATAAAAGGATGGCAGATATAACTTAGATATTATTTTTAAAATAGGAAGTAAAAATCCTTGGAAGCTTTAGGATAACTTTTGTAATAAAAAAGAAGCTTGAATGTAAACCTTTTTAGAAGGTTAAGTATAAAGGCCTTGAAGAAAAGCAATTATATATTTTTTTGAATAGAAATTATTTAATCCTTTCAAAGCCCACTTAGGCACATAATCGGGGCAGCGCATCTCTCTTCTCGAGTCAGCAGTCGCCAAAAAGAATGGGCGTCCAGCGCGACTGAAAAAAAAGGAAAAAAAAATAAAATAAAATTTAAACCAACCCCTGCATTCGCTGTCGCCCAATAGAGAGAGATAAAATTTAGTCTTGAGCTGCTGCCATATATAAAAGATTTCTTATTAATCTTTTAACAAAGGATATAAAGGTTAAAAAATAAAAAATAAAAAAAACATATTTTCACTATTAGAACCGGCCTGCAGAGGCGAAGGGCAGACTGCCAGGATATAAGGCAACGGCCGGATCTTTGCACAACGGAAGGAATTTTTCTGGGGGCCGGTTCTCATGCAACGCTACGGCCGGTTGGAGTTGATGGCGGCGGCCGGTTCAACTGTGGCAGTGGACGGCCGGCCCAATTTTACTGGGCGGCCTTGAATTTTTTAGGGAGAGGATTAATATTTATTCCTAATTAATCCAATTATGACTGTGAGAAAAACGATTTGATTTTTAAAACATATTTTGAAAAAGTCCGAGATCAGTCCATTGTAGAAATCAAACACCTCCACTGGTTTATCAATCTTGCTATGGCCTTCCATGCTCCTCTCTTTGCTCTTTCAATCCGTACGACAGATTATGACCGAGGATTAGTGTTGAGGAAGGTAGTTTCGTGGTTTTGGAAAACCCACTAATGGTTTTTCACCTAGTTTTACCCTTTGGGGAATAGATGGATGGAGATTGGTTACCAAAAACAAACCTTCTTTCAATCACAACCATCCATAACATAAATCCATAAAGCTATTCTTCTTCAATTTCAATTCAAAAAATTATAAAAATCACCTCTGTTTTTGTCTCTCTTGTCCACAAGTTTTTGACTGCCTTCAAGAAGATTAGATTAAATTAACCAAAGTTCTGATACCACTATCACGGGACCCTTTAATCTTCTTGAAGAAATAATTAAAAACTCATAAATTATATCAAAAATTAAAACAAAGACTTTGAATTAAATTGAAAATCAAATCACATAGCATAACATAAGGCAAGAGAGAAAGAATAACATCACCAACCATCACCATCACCATCAACACAAGATTGGGTGCAATCTCCCCCCGGACGTGTGTGGCTCCACTCCCACATGCGGTATTTAAATTATATTAATAAATTTAGCCCTTGGAGCAATAAATAGCATAGCTTTTTCAAAATTGGATTTTTTACTACAAAATTGAATCTTGGTCCAATGCTTTTAAAGCGTTTCATCAAAAATAAACCTTGCCCAACTAAAATTGCTAGTGGGCCTTGTTACATAAAATTACTATGTGCACATTTACACCTATACATTAATCTTGTGCCCACTTGTATATTCCATTAAACTGAATCTTGCATAAATTAAATTAAACATATTTCTGTAACATGATTAATTCATCAAAAATATGAATAAATATATACCTGTAAGAGTTTTCACAATTGAGCATGGCAAAAACTAAAAAAGTGTTCAAAATATCCTAGGAAGTAAAGAGTAGGAGTGCAAAACTCTAATGCATACATAGGCGGGTGTCCTATATCCTCTCTTAATAGAAATAAACAAAGACCAAAGATGTATAAAAAGCCAAAATAGAGAAGTTTTTATAGCATATCATGTGCAAGGCATTGCTGGACGATCCAACTTGCTACTTATTCTGGTCATGGAATGGATCTAGAGTTATAGATGAAGTCAAACACATGAAACATGATTTCTAGCATCCATTACACATGAAATTTGTATTCCCAAGCATCATAGCAAAAGATGAACAAAAGAGTGAATCCATATGTGTATGTAGAATAGAGAAAGATACACAATGGCCTAAGTGTGTTAACCTCTCACCAAGAGGATGGCTTGATAGCTAGCCATGAGCCTTGACCATAGATGGTCATCTCCATAGTAGGAGCCAAAGGTACAATAGAATGTCCAAAATTAGTAAAAGTGACAAAAGGTTCTATCCATGTGCCCAAGGACCTATTTATAGTGTTTTGCCCATGGGCCCATTTACATTATGCTATAGGTTCATGATAAACCATCCCTTCCCACAAAGGTTTCGTCCTCGAAACCTAAATACAACAATACGATCATAGGAGAGGTAGGTAATGAAGAGTCCATTTATAATGATTTGCATCCATGTACAAATGGCCAAGCATGCTAGCCAAGGCATAAGCATCTCTTGCGTCGGCATCGCCATGACAAGAGTGATCTGAGAATGATGTAGCCTCCCGGATCAAATGGTAATGTGATCCATATGTTCATTATCATGAAAACCAATAGAGTACTCGGACCATATGGAATGAGACATGGTAAAATCTCAAAAATGCCACTTGGATCCCAAGTATGCCTCATGTGGATAACCATACCAACATCACATGGAAGAATAAACTCATGGTCCCCTGAATGCAAAACATCATGCCCACGCATAAGCGTACAATCCATGAGTATCCATGTGAGCTTCAAAACTGCATCATCTACCCATAGGCCGGATCATAAGGCATGTCAACATGATGATCCACAAAAACATAGTAGGGAATTATCTCCCCAAAAGGCATATCATCAAGTGGATAATCCACCAAATGACATGTATGATCAAAATCCGGCCCATCAAAACAAAATACTTCCACATGGGCATCCCAAATATCCATAGAAAATGCATCCCCCTTCAGTAATAATCTTTGGAAATCCCCATGTGGTTCCAAATCCAAATCTCCAAAATAGAAAGCTTCACGATCATGCGATGATGTGATGAATGCGAGTACATAGATGCTACTTCCCAGTGCTCTATGTAGAATTTTATACCCATGCATAACCAATATGAGCATAAGTCCATAACATCAACAAAAGAGAAGCTTTCATATGACATAGCTTCCTTTATGCAATTGATTTCTAATCCATCATCTTTTCAAGTGGTGTAGGCATCAAAATAATCCATGTCATAATCACTTGCCTCTTCCAACTTAGGAGTATATGTCTCTTCTAAAATCATAGGAAGCATCATCATCTCTTCATGCTTAAGATCCACGCATGAATCAACACCGCATGACATAGGTGCATCCTTACTCTCAAAATATGCAAGAAAACACCGTCCGTAAAGTGGAAAAGAGTTTCCATTCTTGCATACAAGCTGTACACAAGCATCCCAATTCATTAATCCATGTGGCCAAGTATCAAACTTGCTCATAGAGGAGGAAAGAACTCCATTATCTTCCACACACAAGAGCTATAAATTTTCAGCTTGCATAATAAGCATGCAGTCAACCATATTGGTCCACATAGCATCACAAAAGTGTGTTTCCATGATGCATGGAACTTCTCTTGGTACATGGGAAGTATCCAACCATGAGATCATATCAAAATTGCCAAGATAATTAGTGATGAAACCACATGTACCAATCTGTCCAGAAATTGCAGCACGCTCTTCTTTGACTTGGGACTTTATAGCAACCTTCAAAAGATCTTCAATGTCCATCTCCATGCAAAGCCCAAATGCGGGAGTGAATGGAAACCCTATCTTTTCCATTTTACAATTCAATTCATGTACAAGAGTATACACCAAGGAAGGTATTCCATTCCCTTCTTCTCCCAAGTTAAGCCGCACTTTCATACATGGAAGTTCTATCATTTCTATTTGACATTACAAACAAGAAGATTTCCCATCCTTCCCAAATGAAGAAGAACTATTAAAAGAAGCAACATCCCTTAATGGTAATCTTTTTATACCCTCAAATGTTCCTTGGAACTCTTGATGACGAAGCCCTTACATATCTTCATGCATCTTTTGCCACTCCTTGAGCATGCTTGCCCTTGCATTACAATTGCCTTGTGTCCAAACAAGATTGGTTGTAAAAGCATGAGGAAATGAAAAAGTTGATGAAGTTGAAGAGTGTGAGGTTGAGGGTAAAGGTTATGAAGGAATTAAAGAAGTAGATGGAGAGGATGAAGGGTTGGCCACTTCGATAGAGAGAAGGCTCTTCTTCAAAAGCATATTCTTCCTTTTCTTGACCAGTGGTATCCTCTTCAAAAGCATCCTCTTCTTCTTCATCTTCTTGGCCACCATTGGTCTCCTCTTCAAAAGCATAACCACTTTGTGAAGACTCCTCATAGACATCATAATGTGCATACTCATAAGCATAAGGATGTACATGTTGCCCATAATACATGCCTTCACATTGGCAAGCATTCCTCTTCCTATACTGCCCACCATGAGTAACAACATTTCCATATTTGTCTTCATACCATACATGGCCAAATGCATCTCGAAAAGCATGCTCTTCACCCATAAAAGAATCATCATAAGCATCACCGTCACAATCGCTTGCATAGTGTTGAGCATACTCTTCTTCACATGTCTCTTATTGAACATATCCTTCATAAAAACAATCAACATAGGCGTCACTTTGCCTATCATTGCATGTATCTTGATTATCATTGGATGAAGCATATCCCTCATTTGGTAAAGGATAACCACCATTGGATGAAACGTAACTCATTGGTCGAGTGACCTTCTCTTCCAAGGCTTCCATCCTTGTAGCCATAGTGTCAAGTTTATCATTGACCTCCACCTTTGTAGCTATAGTGTCCATCTTTGCATTGATTTCCATTAGCATTTGTAGGAGGGCGTCATTGGAGACGGAGTGTGAGGATTGCGGGGCATACTTGGGGGCACTCCCAACATTCATTTCTTCCTCCACTTCTCTTGAAGCTTGCCCAAATGTTTCCTTCAGCACATCCAAAATGCCATGCTCCATTGCTTCCTCCCCTTCTACATCTTCGGAGGCCAATGCATTACGCCTCGGTCGTCCCTTGGGTTTTGGTGCCATAAAATCCTTGTTTTTGGAAAAATGGCGATAGATTGCGATAGGGTTGTCGGATTAAAGAGATCTATAGCTTGATAGAGAGCTAATGAGATACTCTAAACCCCTATGCAAAGACCCAACTACTACTCTCTGTTTTTTAGGGTTCTCAGGGTTATAGGCTGAAATCGTATTTTGGCTATATCTTGAGCTATAGAAATTGGAATTCAAAACTTTCTTGCTCAAATCGAAGCCCTTGATGAGTTCTACTAGCCTATGTGATTAGATCTATGAGCCCATAAACTCAATGTGACTGAACTAGGGTTTATCAGTCCTGGTAAAATCCTAATTTATACCCTAAAGGAATATCAAATTTTGAAGGTTAAGGGCTTGTTGGGTAGGTCTAAGGAAGTACTAAGAGCTTGTGTAATTACCTTTAATTCAATCCTAAAAGATTTTGACTGAATTAGGGTTTTGACAATTCTACAGAATCTTGCCTAATTGTCCTGCTTAGTGACCAATGGCTTCCCACTTGCCCCAATTCACTTGTTCAAGCACCCAATACTCCATTGGCATCCAATACTATAGAATCTTGCCCAATTGTCCTGCTTAGTGACCAATTAGGGTTTTGACAATTCTACAGAATCTTGCCCAATTGTCTTGCTTAGTGACCAATGGCTTCCCACTTGCCCCAATTCACTTGTTCAAGCATCCAATACTCCATTGGCATCCAAAAGCTCATAGAATGTAATCCCCAATGCCCATAACTCCAACCATGCATGAAATTTTGGAAAAATTTTAGCATGGTCTCCTTTGTACTAGGAGCCAAATCTTAATCTCCTAAGCATCAAATACTCATTGGCATCTTGCATAAACTGCATAACACATTGCCCCAATGTTTGCCTCATCCAATAGGCATCAAATCCATGCACAACCCAAGTGAATTACCGAAATACATGTACCAATGTCTTTGATGAAGCGCGTTGAAGCTTGCTAATCTCCTAGCTATGTTCTTCCCACCCTCATACCTAGTCCGATTCTAGGCACAAGTTGGGGCCATGTCTTTACCTCCAAGTACCTAATCCTCCACCATACCTTTTTACCACGGCACTCACGGCCATGGTGGATTCAAGCCATGCTCCCCCCGGGCCTCTTCTCCAATGCCGCAGGTACCCTCACAACATACTAGATGCTAGGAATGGAAAGTTGTGAGAACAATTGTGATGTGGTAGTGTGCTTTGCTTGAATGTAAGAGTAAGGAAGATTACTCACAACCACATGGCATGACTCGTGCCCTTTTACAAAACATTCATTACAACCAAAGAGCATGGACTCATGCTTTTCAATCAGATCTCATGATTCTTCCATCCATCCAACAAAACCACTCAATTCCAATCACCACAACAATTTCATGTGAGGGTAGCAAGACCAATAGCTCAATCCACAATCTCTTTATGCATGCCCACATTCCATGTGACTCCATATAGCATTGAAATGGCTATAAGTGGTTCAATGGCATCCAATACCACTTTGCAATGCTCAAGGATATGAAAATATGTGTCATATCAATGAAAAATTGGTGCCAATAGCTCATTCATGGGTTCCATAACCCTTCCGATGCATAGAATCACATCCATTACATTCATGTGCATGCATAATACCATTCATTAGATGAAGATTCCCTTCTCTACTGATCAATGGCATCCCAATCAGTGGAGTATGGTAAGCCATAGATTCATCAAAGGGTATGAATGCAATATAATGAATGCAAGTTTTTTGTCTAATAATGCATATGTTTATTCATTTATATATAAATATATATATAATAAACATATAGAATGTAGAATATCACGTGTTAGTAATAGAAAAAGAAGATATATATATATATACACATAGACATATACATTTATAAAGAAATGTTTTATTTTTAAAGAAATGTCTATATTGTTATTTTAAATAAATACATAATAGGGGGGGAGAGAGAGAGAGAGAGAGAGAGAGAGAGAGAGAGAGAGAGAGAGAGAGAGAGAGAGAGAGAATATAATTATTTTTAGTTTTGTTTTAAATAAATAAATGTTTTGGGATGTTTTAAATAAATGAATTTTACGTGTGGCATAGTTAAGGAGATGACTTCTTCTAAAAACAACAAATTCATTCCAAATGAAGAAGGTGTAATTCCTAATATTATACTCTCATCCCAACGAGAACACCATAGTCTCCGTTTAAACAACTTGCAAGGGAGTGGTTGTAAGGCGTGCCACGAAAAGTGCCTCTTACTTTCCAAACGAAATGCTGGTAATATCGCAAAGCATTTGAGGTCAATTCAAGAGATGTGCAAGCGCACTGAAGATACACATGTTGTAAACACAAGATATCTATGGATCCAGATCCATAGATATTTAAACTATCTATGGAGCCAGATGGTACAAGGACATTGAGAGAGAACATGGAAATGTCCTCCAAAACTCTCATTGCCACAGCACTACTCAAATAGAACATGATGTAAGGGATAGTACGAGGACATTGAGAGAGGATATGGAAATGTCCTCTAGAACTCTCATTGCCAACACTTCTCAAATAGAACATCATGTAAGGGACATGTATGGGTACATGTAACATCTTATTTGCGGGGTCTAGGTTACCAAGGTGTTAACTCTTAAAGTCAGTTTAAACAAGCTAAACGCTATTATGACCTGTCATGAACCTATAGCATACATGTAAATTTTTGATTAATGTTGAGGGATTAGTGGGGTTGAGGGTTGCTTTTATGGATTTTCAAGTGATTTTGGAGAGATTTATTCAATTTGGACCAAATTTTGGAGTGAGTAGACCAAAATTGGAGAAAATTTGAATTAATCGCTATGTTAATGATGATTATGAAATTGTGCTTCTTCCTCAATTTTTATATCACTATTGCTCCTGATTCTTGCACCGTTTTGATTCAATTTTGTGGGGCTTTTGTTGAGCACACTGAGAGGATCATGGGGAGTACCAAATTGATGGGGTAATTTATGAAATTTTCACACATTTGTCTTTCCCTCTTCCTCATCTTCTTGCCAAACCCTAGATCTCAGACATTAAGCCTTGTTTCTCACCATAGCCATATTTTCTTGGCATTCTTGGAGCATTCTTGAGCCCTCTTCATCAACATTTCTTCACATCTCTTCCTCACTGTCATTTCTTCTCCATCTTCAGTCATCGTGCGCAGAACTCTGGCAGGATGGAGTGATGTGTGAGCTTACAACTCTCAAGAAGCTTTTAAGGGTGAGCTCTCGTGAAGGTTCTGATGGCGATGCCATTTTTGCCTTCCAACTCTTGAGAAGCTTTGAAGGGTAAGCTCTCATGAAGGTTCTACTAGCGATGGCGTTTTCACCTTCCAAGATGCTGCTCTGAATGTTGATGAGGTCCTCCAAGACTTGCTAAAGCTCATGGGAGAGTGAGCAAAGGCAATAGTGGTGATTCTTGTGATTTCTTGGTAACTTCTTGGCTATGGAAAACTTCCAAAACAGAGAATAAATTCTTCAAGAAAAGGGGGCATTCAAGCAATTTTCCTTCATCAAGATCAACAAGTGGTGGTTCTAAACACTCTTTGGTAAGTGGCTATCCACCATTTTCCATGATTTATAGCTTCTATTGCAATCAAGGGCAAATTTGGGGATTCTATGTGTGGAAAGCACTAAATTACAAAAATTAGGGTTTCCTACATGGTTAATTAGCAAATTAGCATTATCTACATGCAATAATGGGAGTATATAGCAAACTTATTGCTCTCATTTGCCATTGAGCCACATGTTGGATGCCTTTTTGAAGATTTTGATGATCAAGGAAAAAATATATATATACATACATACATACATACATATACATACATATATATATGTGTGTGTGTGTGTGTATGTATGTATGTATATATACATGTATACATACATATACATGTATACATGTATATATATACATACATACATAAATACAAACGCACACACACACACACACACACTCATATGTGTGTGTGTATATATATATTTGTATATACAAACATGCATATACATATATATGTGTACATATATATATATATGTGTGTGTGTGTGTGTGTGTGTACAAATATACATGTGTATAAATATTTGTATATATACACATATACATATACATTTATAAATCAATGTTTTATTTTTAAAGAAATTTCTTTAGTTTTATATATATATATTTATGTGCATGTGTATATAGTATATATATATATTATACGCATATGTACATATATATTATAAATAAATACTAAATATAAATAAAACTAAAGACATTTCTTTTAAAACAAACCATTTCTTTATAAATTTATATGTATATGCATATATATATATATATATATATATAATATGCCCACATTTATGTGTGTGTGTGTGTGTGTACGTGTTTGTCATATATATATATATTATATTATAATATATAAAAGTTTAATTTATTTTAAATTAAAATAAAATATTATTTATTTAAAACAAAATAAAAAATAATTCTATTCTCTCTCTCTCTCTCTCTCTCTCTCTCTCGCCCCTATTATCCATTACCCATTTATTTATAATAGGACATTTCTTTAAAAACAAAATAAAGAACATTTCTTTTATTTTAAATAAAAATAAAATATTTATTCTACTCACTTTCTTTATCTCTCTCTCTCTCTCTCTCTCTCTCTCTCTCTTTCTCAAAATGTTATATAATATATAATATAAGCACATAATCCTTAATCTTAATCCATATATATAACACATAAAACATGTATGCATGTGTGTGTATATATATACACACACACACACACATATATATGTGTGTATGTGTGTATATATATATATATACATACACATCTATATATCTATAACAAAAATTAAATTTCTTTTAAAACAAAAAAACATTTATTTATTTAAAACAAAACCAAAAATAATTTTATTATCTCTCTCTCTCTCTCTCTCCCTAGTATCTATTTATTTAAAATAAAACTAAAGACATTTCTTTCAAAATAAAACATTTGTAACAAAGTGAAATAGTCTCATATGAATAAAACATAATGCAGGCCTCCATCATAGCCTCAGTGGTACACCCCCTTGGGGTTTGCTTTTTCCAGAATGCCCCCTTTCTTTAACTAAACTTTCATTGTGGGCTTGGTCCCCAGAGGGTTCTCTATAACTGCAACAAAGGTATAGTCACTCAGTTTTTCCTTAAGATACGACCTTCTAGTTATGGGCCCAAACCCGGGTAATCGAATTTTCCAGCCTTCATTAAAACTCACCTAAAAAAGATAATTCATGGGTTAGGAAACCCCAATATAAGGCATTAATCACAGGACTAAATTTGGGGAAGACCTGCTAATCTTGATTTTAGTGCTAATCCAAAATCATTTTACTCTTCCTCTTCTTCATGCTTGATCTTGAAGAGATTAGGTCTTCAATCTTTGGGTTGAGTATTGGCATTGCCTTAGGGTTTTGACATGGCATTTCAAGAGCTACACAAAGACCTAATTCACATTGTTTTTTGATGGCCGAAATGGTCGCATGCTGCCGAGAGGATGCTGGTGATGTTCACAAATTCTCCCTTGAATGTTGAGCTTCAAGTTCACATAGAAGCTTGTTTATGCTTGGGAGAAGCTTAAGCAAGCACAAGACTCCTTTAGGTTTGATTTGTGGTGCGTTGCACGATTTCTGCATCATTGGAGCTACGATTTAAGGGAAATCACTTGACATTGCTTCAAATCAAGGCTTTCTAATGGATATCTTCACTTGGATGGATTCCAATCTTACAAAGCTATGGACATTGGTGAGCTTTTGGTCATCTATGGGGGGCTGAATGTTTTCGCATTTCCCTTTTCATCATTATAGCTCCATTGGATGCATTTGCAAGCTCTTCAATAAGAAACATGAGTAATGGAGTTTCCATTCACTTTCTTGATTGTATGGGGTTTTCATCATGGCCATACATGCAAATATGGGATTGCATTTGAATCCACTTCAAAATTAGTGATTCAAATGGAAATTATATCTCCATCTTGGCTTGATTGATGCATAAATGGTGGAAAGAGGAGTACATTGAACTATTTGGATACATGATGTTGGGAATGAGACATGATTATGCTTCTTTGAGATGTCTTTTATGTATTCCTTTGAGCTCATGGGGTGAAAGGCTATGTACCAGATCCATAAGAGAGGCATAAGGCTAGTGAATCTTGATATTATAATTGTTTGGCATGTTTTATAAATGCCATTGGTATGTGTTCTTTACTCTCATCCATTACTAAGCTTTCATTTGATTTTTGCTACATAACTAGAAAGCTAAATATGTGGTGAGGATACCTTGGCAATAAGGAGAGGAGGCCAAGGAAAGTGCGTCTTGAACTCACCGTGCCATGAGTGCCATGGTAAAGTGGTACGGTGGGGGATTAGGTACTATGGTGGTGAAGACTTCACCCAAGCCCTTGTCTCGGATTTCAAACTTGAGTAAGGAGGTTGGAAGAGCTTGGCCAAGATATCGGCAAGCTTCAAAATGCTACATTGGACTCCAATTTCTCAATGGATGCATTTTGATAGGCAAAGATTTGATAAGCAATGGATATAGTATTGCAAGTGAAATTCAATTAAGGTTATATTGAGATTTCGTTGCAAATACAAAGGAGATGTTGTCAATTTTTTTGTAAAGAAACACATATGCAAGGCACTTGGGGTTATATTTAGATGCCCAAAGATGCAAATTGATGTGGTGCATGCCTTTGAATGGGTCCGAGACATTATCGATACAAAGAGGAAGTGTGGATAGCAATTGGAGATAATCTTGATAGTTTTCTACTGCATTGCTAAACCATAATTAAATCCAAGGGGGTTGGGGCTATTTTCAAGGGGTTCACATAGCTTCATTATAATCTCCAAGGGATACATTTGGAGCCCTCAAGTGCTCCATTCCGACTCTATATACTTCTCCACAGCAAGTCTCCCCCACCACAAAGGCAAAAGTGGTGCCTAGTCAAAAATAGAGAACTAAGTTGGAGATTTGAGTATGTTGGGGCATTGTACATGCCATTATCGCCTTGACAAACCAAAGGGCTCTTGATTTTGGCATCGTTGACTTGGTCAAATGATAATAGTTGACTGGTCAAATGATAATAGTTGACTGGTCAAAGGGATCAAAACAAAGGATTTGGATCTCAAGCTTGAGGCAAGATGTAGATAAAGGCAAAGAATCTAACGGTCAACCTATGTTGCATCCATATGCACCAAACACTTTTCCACCAATGGGGCCACAAGCTTATGGATCTTTTACAAGACCTTCACATGCAAATGCATTGCATACTCCTCAAGCTAGTATGCACCATGTTGATGGGAGTTATGGGTCTATTCTTGGAAAGGAAAAGATGCCTCCGTCATTGATACATCAAGGTGGAACAAGTATGCCCAGTATGCCTATGCATGGTCCTATGAATGGGGTTTCATCAATGTAAGGGAGAAATGTGGACAAAAGCAAAGGCATCGTTTTGGACGAATCATAGGTGAATGAAGATTGGAATAATCCACACATGAGTGGACATCACTTTGACAAGATGGGTCATCATCCTTCACACATGAGTAGTCATCACTTTGATGAGATGGGTCATCATTTTAATTGGATGGAACCTAATCATGGTAGACCTCATCACTTCAATGAGTTTGGGGGCAATCATGTTAGACCAATTGAGCTTAAACTACATGTTCATCATCGAGGTGGTGATGAAGATGATTTTTGGGGAGTAAAGGACAAGTTGACTTTTACTAAGTTCAAGGGTCAACCAATGAGGAGTTTGAAGAAGGGATTGATAAGATGGAGCTTTACTTTGAGCTTAGTCCTCGTAGTGGTCAAGGGTCAACCAATGAGGAGTTTGAAGAATGGATTGATAAGATGGAGCTTTACGTTGAGCTTAGTCCTCGTAGTGGTAGGGCCAAGATTTTGTTTGCTACTTTGCATCTATAAGGTTATGCCCATGCATGGTGGAGGAACTTGAATGCTCAAGGCTACTAGATCACTACTTGGGAAGATTTCAAGAATGAGATGAGGAGAACCTTTGTTTTAGCCCTCAATAGATGAAGGATGGTGCAGAAATGGGATGATCTCACCACTCAAACAGGCAATGTCAAAGACTATGTGCACAAGTTTATGAAGTTTTCACTCCATGTGGAAGGCTTGAGTGAGGAGTAAAAATTGAGGAAGTTATCAAAGGGCTAAAAAACAACATCAATGCTTAAAGGCACGAAACCATCAACGAGGCCATGCTTCTTGGGGATATCTATGAGGAAAAGTATACACATGCTAGTGGAGCAAGGCATGGATTTAGGGCTGATATTGGCACTTCAACTTTGAGAAAAGTATACACATGCTAGTGGAGCAAGGCATGGATTTAGGACTGATATTGGCACTTCAACTTTGGGAAAATCTTCAAGTGGAGTTGCTTATATCACACGGGTCCTAGATTCCCAACCGTCTATGGAAGAGGTGGAAGAGGAAATTTCAGATTTGGTAACTCTTTTTATCGATCTCCAAATGGTGATATGAAGCAAGTTGATGAGAAAGCATCTAGCAAGAGAAAGGTTATTGGGTAAGATCGTATTAATGATTTGAACGACAAGGGTTTGTGCTTCAATTGAGATGACAAATGGAACAAGGATCTTTGGAAGGTTTGTAAGAAATAATGCAACCCTAAGTATGATTCTCACCGAACCTTTCCATGAAGACATTAAGGAGGATATGGATGAATATGAGGAGTATTTTGAAGATGCCAACAATGAAGTTGAGGATGTAGAAAATGGTGAATTCCCTTTGGGTGGATTAAAGAAGGGAGATGTTAACTTTGATGATGGGTTACCATTGCCTATGTGTGCTTACCCCCCCATGACAAGGACAATATGGCTACCGTATGAAATATCTCAAGTGATGCCTATGTTGGTTGCAAAGGAGAAAATAAATTAAGGTTGAAGTCATGCATTAACCGAAGGGTGGCACATGTTTTGATTGATAGTGGAAGCACACATAGCTTTATCAACACCAAATCCATGTGGAGTCTTAAATTATATCCCGTAGTTTTATATTTGTGGCATGAGGTTCAAGTGGCGGAGCAAAGATGTATTGCACAATGGTATGCAAATATGTGAGGTTGATTCTCACAAATGATTTACTTGTATTGGTTAGGGATCCCATTGACATTGTTTTGGGATGCGATTGGTTGGCAACTCTTGGGTTGTTTCACATGAGTTTATAGCAAGGGTATATGAGTTTCATGCATGGAAACCATGAGGTTACATTGACCAAAAATCATGTGACAAGTATCAATATGATCAATGAAACACAACTCAAGAGGGAACTAAAACAAATGGGATCCATATATGTTTTACAGCTTTGCAAAGAAGAAAGTAATGAACAAAAGGGTGAGGTTATGCATAAAGGTATGAAGGAATTGTTGAAGGAGTACGAGGATGTGTTCCAAATGCCAAAGTTCTTTCATCCAAAAAGGGAGATGGATCATGGGATAGAGCTTGAGCCGCATACCAAGCCCGAACGAACCACCTATTAGATTGTCAAAAGTGGAGAAGGATGAAGTGGCAAAGCAAGTGCAAGATCTTATGGACATGAGAATGGTTACTCCTAGCCAATCACCTTTTGCATCACCCATACTCTTGGTCAAGAAGAAGGATGGAACTTTTCGCATGTGCGTGGACTATAGGGATTTGAATAAATCTACAATCAAGAGTAGATTCACCATTCCACAAATTGATGACTTGCTCAATGAGTTAAAAGATGCATGTTTCTTCTCCAAGATTTATTTGAGATCAGGCTATCACCACCAATTGAGAATCAAGGAAAGTGATGTAGAAAATGACATTTTGTACTGAGAGAGGTCTCTACCATTAATTTGGGTGGTGTAATGCGCTGACAACATTTCAAGCTTTAATGAAAAAGGTGCTTGGACCTTTCCTCTACAAATGGGTGTTTTTATTCTTTGATGATATCTTGATATATAGCAAAGAGGAGAAGGAGAAATTAATGCATGTAAGTGCTGTTTTGGATGCTTTAAGAGCCAACAACTTATATGCAAAGGAGAGAAAATGTACATTTATGACACAAGAGGTTAAGTATCTTGGACACATAGTAAGGAAAGAAGGCATTATGGTGGATTCTAAGAAGGTTGAGTGTGTTAAGAATTAGCCCACACCTACAAATACCACTCAATTAAGGGGATTCTTGGACTTGTCGACATTTTATAGGAGGTTCATTAAGAGATATGTTTATATTACCGCTCCTCTTACTATGACAAGCTTAAGAAAGAAGCTTTTTTTGGGATGCTATAGTCGATAAGAGATTCCAAGAGCTCAATGAGATTCTCACATTAGCCCCTATACTTGTATGCCTAGACTTAACAAAGCCATTTGGGGTTCAAACCAATGCATGTGGAAGAGGCATTGGGGTTGTTTTGTTCCAAGAACATGTAGTGATCACATTCGAGAGTCGAAAGCTTGATGAGAAGGAAATGGTTATGCATGTCTATGATCAAGAGATGTTGGCAATACTTCATGCAGTAAAGAAGTGGCATCATTACTTGTATGATGGGAGTCATTTCTTTGTAAAGAGTGATCACAGAGTTCTTCAATACTTCTTGTCTCTCAACCGACACTCTCTCCCAAGCCAAGAAGGTGGGTGGCTTCATTGCAAAATTATGATTTCAAAATCTCTTACATGAATGGGAAAGCGAATGTTGTGTGGCTGATGCATTGTCACGTATATGGGCATGTAGATACATGGCAACGTCAGAGGCACATAAAGATTGGATTTTGGATATCCAAGAAGAGTACCTATTGGATGAGGAAGTGGCACCAATGTGGTAAAAAATACTGCAAGGGTCCCATGATGATTTGCTACATTTTGAACTTCATATAATGGACTCATCTACTACATAGGCAAAGTTTACCTTGTGCCTACATCAAGCTACAAGAAGAGGGTGTTAGAAGACATGCATTCTTCTCCATTATCAGGGCACATGGGGTTGTTTAAGACCTTTGAGAAGGTGCGGAAGAGTTTTTATTGGAAAGGATGTGGAAAGATGTGTATACTTTTGTTGCAAGTTGCTTACCTTGTCA
Source organism: Cibotium barometz (assembly GCF_041138505.1). NCBI lineage: Eukaryota > Viridiplantae > Streptophyta > Polypodiopsida > Cyatheales > Cibotiaceae > Cibotium > Cibotium barometz. Next base: position 30,532,627 of record NC_141095.1, on the reverse strand, counting down.
ACAGAACAAGGATCCCATGCATAAGGCCGGTGGCTTGCTTTTTAGCCTTTGCCTATTACCGATGGAAACTGGAGACACATCTCTATGAATTCAATCATGGGGCTTCCTCATACAAGGAGGGCATGGGATAGTATATATGTGGTGGTAGGCCGCTTGACAAAAGTGGCACATTTTATTCCTTGCAAGGTCAAATTTTCAACATCTATAGTTGCAAAACAGTTTGTGGATCATGTGTTTAAGTTGCATGGAGTGCCACAACAAATTGTTAGTGACCAAGATGTGAAGTTTATGAGTTCATTTTAGAGGACATTGTTTGAGATCATGGAGACTATTTTGACACCTAGCGCCTCCTATCACCCCAAAACCAATGGAAAAACCGAGAGGGTGAACAAGTGGGTGAAAACTTACTTAAGGCACTATTGCCATCATGATACGCAAGGTGTTTGGGATGAGTGGTTGTGCCACTTGCTGAGTTTGCTCATAATAGCATACATCATGAGAGCATTGGCATGTCACCTTTTGAGGCACTCTATGTGAGTACAAAGTGAATATGCAAATGATGGTTCAAAAGCAAGAAGGGGTGAATCCTAATGCAAAAGAGGAGATGGGAAAGTTGGATATACTCTTGCTGTCCACATTGAATTTACATGAATTTACAACAAGTTAATTCACTATTCATGACCCTCATTAGACTTCAAAAATGAATCCAACAACCCTTCAAATCCTTCCAATGTAGAGGCGGGTTGCCAAAGCTTCTTCCTTAGGAAACCCTCGCCATTTAACAAAGTACTCCACTAATGTATGGCTACAAAGAACTCTTTCTATTGTACCCAAAATTGTTTTTGGCACATAATCATCCCCTCCTCATTCACTAGAGGTAATTCATTTTTCACAAATATCGGAGTAAGGAAAGCTTTGAGATGTGACACATTGAATACATCATGACTCTTTAAGGTTGATGGAAGTGCCAATTTATAAAGCAACTTCACCAACATGCCTCACCACCTTGTATGGCCCATAGTAGTAATGAATTCACTTGGTATTTGTTTTGACCTTGAGAGAACCATAAGGCTTGTCTCGGGAATCCTCAATAATACCCAATAGTAGTAATGAATTCACTTGGTATTTGTTTTGACCTTGAGAGAACCATAAGGCTTGTCTCGGGAATCCTCAATAATACCCAATCACCCTCCATGAACTCCAACGGCCTCCGATGAGCATTAGCATAATGTTTCATCCTTTCTTAAGCTTGCTTCATATTAGCTTTGAATTGTTCCTACACCCTTGGAAATTGGATACATAATGATTGGAAGCTACTCAAGGTTCTCATGCCATTATAAGGTAGATGTTATGGCTTGTTTTCATGGCTTATTGAGTAGTTTACAGCCATATCCATGTGATTTTGGTCTCCCATACATGGTGTGAGCATAAGATTCAAGTTTGACATAAGTTCATATAGGCTCCTTGGCAATGAGGTAGTTTTAAAGTTGATCATCCCCTGATTGGTTAGATTTGGATAGTGTGATAGTGATTCAACCCACCAAAGTAGCTAGGTTATCACTTACTTGTTGTAATTTATGCCTCTTGTCTCATGGGTGTAATATAGGCTCCTTGGTAATGAGGTGGTTTTAGAGATGATCATTCTGATTGGTTAGATTTAGATAGTGATAGTGACTAAACCCACCATAGTAGTAGCTAGGTTAACACATAGTTACTATAATTTATGATGTTTTTTACTGTTCTCTAGTGTCTAATCCTAGATTAGCTGAGCTAACAATCCTATGTTGTAGTTTCATGATTGTCATATATATTATTCTCTCATATTTATACATCATCCCATTTTAGTTCCATAGAGGTGTATGACTTCTCTCTCTATCTCTCCATGTCTCTCTTACACACATGCATACAAACATTCAAAAACACACACACACACACACATATATATATAGACACACCCTCTATGTTGTAGTTTCATGATTTTCATATGTATTAGTCTCTCATATATATACATCATCCAATTTTAGTTCCATAGAAGTGCATGATTTCTCTCTCTCTCTCTCTCTCTCTCTCTCTCTCTCTTAAAGGCACACACGTACACACACACATACACTCATGTGCAAGCATACACACACGTACACACACACACACACTCACACACACACACACAAACATTTCCAAACATGTCTTCATTTTTTAGCATACTTGTCTTTTAATGATGCAAATGTGCTATGCTGGTGAACAAACTTTGTAATTATGTACATGTGGACCCCAATCTCACTCTTGAAAAGTTTCCTCACTATTCGTGCAAATTTGGTTGGATGGTACAAGCTAGAGGCCCAATTTCAAGGGAGCTCTCAAAGGCCAAGACATATTAAAAGACAAGCCTATGGATTGCATATTCCAACCAGGTTAAAAATGAAGATGCCTCCATGAATATATAAGTGTAGGTGGGTTCGCGATTATTCCTCCTATCTAAATCTAAAACTATAGAAAATGGGGCGAATGTTCCCTAAAATGTCCAAAATTGGGTGAATATTTTCTAAAACCCTTCAAAATAGCCAAAATTTGGGCGAATGTTTTAAGATATCAGGTGAATTTTTTTACGAATAAACCTTAAAAAATAGCCAAGTGGCAAAGATTAGCCCCTATTTGTTTCCTTGGTTCCAACCAAACATATGATCAAATAGAAATTAGTATGGTAACTGCACAAATTGAATGACACAATTTAGCAGCTTTGGAATTCCTTCTTCTAGCAAATGGTTATGCATTGATTGCACCACCACCTGCAAAGTATGTAGGAGGCTCTCAATGATGTGAGAAAAACTCTCCCAATAATAGCTGTAATCTCTGAACTCTCCAAGCACACCTAGCACCTTTCTTCATAAACAAATCTTAGAATTTTAATGATACAAAAAATGAGTAGCAATAGCTCATACTTCACAACATATAATAGAGGATCCTATTAGCTTTTCTGGTTTATCTCTTCAAGATTTACGTGAAACTCTCAAATATGAGAGAGAGATTCATGCAAAAACACCATGATGTACACTATGTGAGAGAAATCCCGAGCAGCCCAATCCAAACATGTTGTAAAGAAACTGAATAAACATGATGGATATGTATGGAACCTTAGGGAACAAGGGACTGCTGGATGGCCACCTCCAACTAGTGATTCAATTGTTGCTAGCTGCAAAAAGCAGTTAATTGAGGAATGGACTGTCGCATTGGTAGTATGGTTTAGGGCTACTTGACGGGGATGCACAATAGGTGCATGGGGGAATAGGATTAGTATCAGAAGAGTAATTGTGGGAGAAGTGAGGAGAGCCAGAGAGTTGGGGAGGTGGTTTTTATTGAAGGTCATTGTGTTTGACGACAATGGTTGTCTTTTTTTGTGAAAAGCCGGGAACTCAGTGAGAGGTTTGGATTTTTCTAGAGCAGAGGGTGCAAGGAGGACAGAGGGTCTTGTAGGAGGATGGATATCTCTTAATTGTAACTCTGTAAGAACTTGGAAATCTCCAAAGCTTTGCGTAATCATTCTCCTCTATGTTGAAGATTAATACTTGTCATAAGTGGTGATTGGTTAGAGTTTGTTGTTTTTGAAGAAGTGGTGGAACATAACTATGGAGAGTCTTTCTGGTTTCTAGTGTTCGTTCTCTCTTTTTATGGGAACCCATCTCAGCGGTGTTGTGATTGGCTCAGTTTCATATGTACATAGGAGGACTGATTATTGGATTGATGAATTCCTATGTTTTGAGTTGTACCTATGTTGTTTTGATGGAGCTTATTTAAAAGAATCCATGGTGAGTGAAGAGCTGAGCTCTATTTAATAAAAACCATGTCAGACAATTAAGTTCCGGGCCAATAGGGCCTAACAGTGTCAGAGGATAGGGTTAGTTGATCATCATATATCATCAGCTAAAGGTGTAGAGATCTTAGTTTGGCTTGTGTGGGATTAAGGGAAGTGTTTGTGAGTCAGAGATGACTGTCAAAGATATGTTAGCAGTCAATAGTTAGTAGTTAGATGTCATACAAAATGGTGTTTCAAAGTTAGCTGTGTGTCAGCTCTGTGTTAGTTCAATGTCCATAGTGTTGGATCTTTGCTAGGTTTGAGTATTGTGAGGAGCTAAAAGTGTCAGTGCGGACACAAAGGAGAGAAATTCTCAGTTGAAATCAATTGAGTACGGTCAGATTGGAGTCAGTTGCTCAGTCAGCGGGCCTATAGTGTGATATCCCTTTGAGTTTAGAGTAGCTTGAGGGTTGGAGAGAGTAAGAGGATACGTGGGAGAAATTTTCTAATTCAGTTGAGTCAACTAAATGATTTGGGTCTATTTTAGATAGTTGAATCAATTTTCAGTCAATTCAGGCAGATTGGTGTCAGCACAAGGTCAGTAGAGGGGGTTGAAAAAGTGTACAATGGGATTATAGGGTTTTGCGTTTGATGCTAGCTGATGCTGGAGGAATATAGGAGATCCTGGAGGAACCATTATGGATCAAAGTCAACATCAGTCATTTGATTCAGTTTACAGTCAGCCATGTGTCAACTGGGGAAGAGGATTCTGGTCACCTGGATGTCAGCTTAGGTCACCTGTGACATATAGAATGAAGATAAGAGGTGTTGGAGGTCAGAACCAACTTGGGAGGACAATTGGAGGAGTCACATGAGTCGGATTGGAGGGTGTTGAGGCATCCAAAAGTGTCTTACTAGAGGGATGTAGGTAGGAGCAGAGCTCATTGGTGCCCTTGGAGCTAGGATATTATTGTTCCCTAGTTCTGATCCCTTTACATTTTTTCTTGTGCATCTATTGGTGGTATTATAGAGGACATTGCCTAGATACCTCACATGCTTTGGTGCCCCCACTTAGGATCATTAGGTTCTTGTTTAGGGCCTTGGTCAGAAGGTTGGAATCCACTTGCTGATCAACTCAAAACCAATGGATGATTTTGGATTTGATGTTTTTAGAGGTGAAAAGGGAGAAGATGTCAGTGTGTTTCTAAGAATTGTTGAGTTGGTAGCTTTGAGGAATAGTAGGGATGATGATGCCTACAAGTTGAAGATGGTGATTCTGTTGTTGCAAGATGTAGCCAGAGAATGGTTTGAGTATGAAGCCACGGATGCTGAGAGAGGAAGCTAGGATGGATTGAGAGAAGACATGAGGAAAACGTATGGAAAGACAGCTAGTCCTAAGGACTTGTGGAGAGAGTTGGGTAAGGTGAACCAAGGAGAGGAGGATGAAAACATGTCAATTTTGTGGGCTGTTTGGAGGAAGATTTCAAGAAGTTTGGGAGAAAACTAGGTACCTCCAAAATTTCTAAAGAATGATAGATTTATAGGTGTGTTGCATGAGAGCATCAAATAGAAGGTGAACCTGAAGGATCTTGATACATTTGGTGAAGTAAGATGGCAACCAAGCAATGGAGGAAGAATATGAGGAAGCAAGAGCTGACAAAAAAGGAGAGGGAAGCAAGTAGACTTGTGGTGACAAATTTGCCAATGAATTTGCATTTATAGAAAGAAACTTATGTGGAAGCCCTAAGAGTTTAGCAACTAGGTGGGGGGAAGAATGGACTGCATGAGGAGATTGAGAGGTTGATTGAATAGGTTATGGCTTTGAATCTTGTTGTGTTGGAGGTTCTTGGAGTTGATTGGAATCAGGTCCAACCCCAGAGATAGTGTGATACTGTGAATATGATTGGAGCAATTATGGAAGAGTAAGAGTTCTCTTATGAGTCTAATGATGTAGATCTGGATTAAAGTTTGTTGGAAGTTGAAGTGAGAGACCCATGCACTGATACTAATCAAGCTGTAAAGCTAAATGTTGAGATACTTTCTAAGAAAGCTGATATAGATCCAATGGATGATAGCGAGGGTAAAAAATAAGATGCCTCCATGAATATATAAGTGTAGATGGGTTGGAGATTATTCTTCCTATATAAATATAAGATTATAGAAAGTGGGGTGAATGTTTTCAAAAAATGCTCTAAAATGTCAAAAATTGGGCAAATAGTTTCTAAAACCCTTCAAAATGGCCAAAATTTGGGCAAATTATTTTTTGGAAAAACCCCAAAAAATAGCCAAATGGCAAAGATTAGCCCTTATTGTTTTCCTTGCTAGCATTGGGGAGTAGAAGCTTGGGTGGGTAGTCAAGGTGACATGGAATTCAATGAAAGTGGAAGATGGATATGATTAGGATGAGTTGAATGATGCTCTTCCATTCTTTGGTGCCTCTTTGGATGATCCTAATGATGGTAAGTCTTTGAATGTGGGCTGTATGTATATCCATTCAAATGGTTGTGAAATGGTGAAGAAGGCTGTGGACTTCATAATGCAACGTATGTGAAGCAGTTTCAAAACCTAGATGCTAAGTTGCAGATGTTACTGAGACCTTAAACATGGGCTATGTTGAGATTCAATTAGGTGGCTATGGTGGTGTGACTAAGGGGAGTTGCTGCTTGCATAAGGCAGATTGTTTGAAGGAGAGTTAAGGCTTGGATGCAATGGAGTGTGAGCAAAATGATGGAGCTAATGCAACTATTCTTTTACAAGGAAGGTGTTTTTGGCGAGATGTCTGTATTTAAGGTTCTCAAAAGTGGTCAAAACAAACAGCTCCTTGAGGTTGATGAGGATGTTGTTGCAATTCATGCTGAGTCCTTAGTGATATCGTTTGAGGATAACTAGTAAGATGATTGTGTTGTTGTGGCTAAAGAAGATGGTGATTGCATGTATGATGTTGATCAATTGTTGGAAACAAACCCAAGACTTGGATGATGACTTGGATGATGCTGTGAAGAGTGCACATAATAATGTTTGTATACATGCTATTTTGCAGAGAAGAAAAAGCTATGAGAAGTCTTATAATGCTGTATTGGAAAGGAATTATGTTCATGAGGATGTTTTTGAGAATGCTTCATAGCAACGGGCATGTGATGGATAGATGTGGTGTACAACTCCATGATGAAAATAAGTATCCAAGAGGGTTTTGGGCTAGAGTGCCAGAATGAGATTGGTGGAGAAGAGGGATTGAGAAAGGGGTTGACAGAGTTTGTGCTTTAAGTATGAAGCCCTCTCATAGAAGCGCATCAGTGATGTTGTTTACAGGATGCCTACAAGTATTTGATTCAGGAGGAAGAGTAGTTTAGTTAGAAGAATATGGAAAGAGAATCTGATGATTTACCCATTTGATCCAGGTGGAAGGGTCAGTTGTTAAGATTACAAAAGAGACAGTGAAACACTTGAAAGTGTTTCACTCCTAGGGGTTGGGGAAATATATGAGAGAAATCCTGAGCCCAATCCAAACATGTTGTAAAGGAACTAAATAAACATGATGGATATGTATGGAACCTTAGGGAAGAAGGGGTCGTTGCATGGCCACCTATAACTAGTGAGCTAGTTGTTGTAGCTGCAGCTAAGTGAGGTATGGACTACTGCATGGGTAGTATGGTTGAGGGGTAGTTGACGGGGATGCGCAATAGGAGCTGTTAGAATTCGTGGTGCTCATGCTAGGTCAAGTATGTGGAGGAGAGGGAATCACAAAATACAAGAAAATATCTTGCTTATTAAGTTGCTCAAATACAACTAGGCTTCTTGCTCCATACAAAATGCCTCCTAGCTTCACCTTTAAATAGGTGAGCTAGTGGACCTTAGGTCCCTTCACACACACACCCTTCTCCTACCATTTTACATGAACTTAGTCTTTTAATACACTCCCTCAATACCAACTATAAAAGAATTGGAATAGGTGGTATTGGACATAGGTTGCCTTTATAACATTAGGCATACAAGGATGTCATGGTGGTGTGGTCACTCTAGGACTTACAACTTTGTTCCTAGAGCCTTAGAGGCTAATACAATGATGCCATCTAAGTCTTTATTTGATGTCGATGAAGATGTACACCTTAATGATGGTGCACCCCACTCTTTGTGCTTTCTTGACCTCTTGTAGTTGACATGCTTTAGACATACATGCCATTGCTTCCACATGCTATCCATCTTGACCATTCTCACACAATGATCAAAACAAGGCTGCCACCCTTGCTTAAGTGGTTTGCACATAGATGTTCCTTCAACATGCTTGATGCTTCCTTGAATACCATACCTCCTCCATGGGCAATGAGGGCCTTCCTTCTTAGAGTAATGGTTATGAGGTAGATTTATATGGGAAAGGGAAAGGGAGGGTCTTACCACTTGCCTTATGGATTGGTCAAGGGCAGTGTCTACTCCATAATTACAACAAAAGCTTTTGGGCATGTTGGTTACATGATACCCATTAGGGTTTGAAGGTACAAGCTTAATGAAAGTGAGTAAGTGGTTGAGGTAAATGCTCAAACCGATAAGGTACATCATCCTTGGCTCAAGAAGGAGAGGGCATGGCTCATAATGTTGCCTATGACTCTTACAAAGACAATGCCAAGAGATGCTTAAAAACATGACAAACAACAAGGTAGAGCACTTAATGATGTTATGCTCAGCCTTACAACTCATCTTAGAGGATGAAAATGTTGAATATGCAGCGGAATAACATGCCTTGGGTTTGGGAAATGAGAGCATATGGCTTATGACATGCCTATGCCTCTTACAAACAAGAGCCTCAAGGATGATACACAACAACATTAAAGATGCGCACTTAGTGTACATATGCCCAACTTTAAACCACTCAAAAACTGAGTTTGTTGATGAAAAAAATAGAAAACTTTAACTGCTTTGGCTTATGGGATGAAGACAATGGTTCATGGGGTACCATTTCTCCTTGGAAGCTTGCCAAGGTAAGCATACAAGCGGGTTGACGATGAAGACTTATAGTGTGGCACTTATGGTGTGTGCCCGGCCTCCAATGTTGATGAAGAAGAGCCTCCTTAGTGTTAAAGACCTCCTTATGGTGTGGCACTTATGGTGTGTGCCCGGCCTCCAATGTTGATGAAGAAGAGCCTCCTTAGTGTTAAAGACCTCCTCCTTTGATGGTTAAGACCTCCTCCTTTGATGGTTAAGACCACATTAGTGTTAAGTAACACTTTGTTTGATGATTAAGATCACCATTTGTGTTTAAAAAATACGATTAGTGCTTAAGAGCACATTTCTAGCATCTAATGACACTTGTATTGGTGATTAGATTCACCATTAGTGTTTAAGAACACTCTTAGTGTTTAAAAACACTTTGGAATAACTCCTCTTTGCTGGATTAGAAGCCTCATTAGTGCTAATCAACACTATTAGTGCTCATAAGCACACTTTGAAGAGCTTTGAGAACTTGAAGATGATGAGGAAGCTTGATGATGTTTTGATGAGAGACTTATGAATGCCTCGTGTGGTTGGCCACCGCTTCAAAATCAAGAATAAGATCAGCAACAAGCCCTCACAAGATCACTTAGGTGATTAGGGCAAAGAGGGGAGGATTAGAGCAATTTCATATGTACACAGGAGGACTTATTGTGTTGGATTGATGAATTCCTATGTTTTTAGTTGTATCTATGTTGTCTTGATGAAGTTTAGTGAGAATAATCAGTGGTGAGGTCTGTTGAATTGAAACTCTGTCACATAGTTAAGTTTCGGGTCAACAAGGCCTAACAGTGTCAGATAGGGTCAGTTGAGCATCACATATGATTAGTGTTGAAGGTGTAGGGGTCTTGGTTTGTTTTTGTTGGGATTGAGGGAAGTGTTTATGAGTCAGAGCTAACTGTCAGAGGTATGTTAGCAGTTAGCAGTTAGAAGTCAGATGGGTTTGTGGTCTAAATGGTGTTTTAGAGTTAGCTGTGAGTTTGAGAGCTATGTTGTTAGTTGAATGTCCATATTGTTAGATCTTTGCTAGGTTTAAGCGTTTTGAGGAGCTAGAAGTGTCAGTTCGACATAGAGGAGAGAAATTAGGATCTATTCAGAATCAGGTGAGCCAGTATATTTAGATTGGAGTCGATGTTAGCTGTGGCATATATGATGAAGATCAGGGGTGTTGGAGGTTAGAACCGACATGGGAGGACAGCTGGAGGCGTCAGTTGAGTTGTATTGGACTGTGTTGAGGTGTCCAAAAGTGTTCGGTGGATCAAGGAATGTTTTGAGTATGAAGCCATAGAAATTGAGAGAGGAAGCTGGGATGGGTTAACAGAAGCCATAAGAAAAAGGTATGAAAAGGAAGTTAGTCCGAAGGACTTATGCAGAGAAAGTTGGGGAGAAAACTAGGTACCTCTAGAATTTTTGAAGAAGGACAGATTTATGAGTGTGTTGCATGATAGCATCAAAGAGAAGGTGGAACTGAAGGGTCCTAATACATTTGCTAAAGTTGTTAGGATGGCAACTGAGTAGTGGAGGAAGAAGATGAGGAAGCAGGAGCTAGAAGGAAAGGAGAGGGAAGCGAGCAGGCCTGTGGTGATTGGCTCAGTTTCATATGTACATAGGAGAACTGATTATGTTGTTGGATTGATGAATTCCTATGTTTTGAGTTGTATCTGTGTTGTCTTGATGCAGTTTATTGAGAAGAATCAATGGTGAGTGAAGAGATGAGGTCTGTTGAATCAAAACCGTGTTAGACAGTTAAGTTTTGGGTCAATAGGGCCTAACAATGTCAAATAGTTGAGCATGAGATATGATCAAGTGAAGGTGTAGAGAGCTTGGTTTGGCTTGAGAGCTAATTGTAAGAGGTCTATCAACAGTTAGTAGTTAGAAGTCAGACGAGTTTGTGGTCTGAATGGCGTTTCAGAGAGTCAACTATGTGTCAGCTGCTCTGCTATTAGTTGAATGTCTATAGTGTTGGATCTTTTCTAGGTTTGAGTGTTCTCTAAGGAGCTAGAAGTGTTAGAGAACAAAAGGAGAGAAAGTTTGATCTAACTGAGTCGAAATTAGTCGGGTCGATACAGTGAGATTGGAGTCGGCTCCGAGAGTTAGCTGTAGTCACACAAAGAGCCTATAGTGTTGGATCTTTTCTAGGTTTGAGTGTTCTCTAAGGAGCTAGAAGTGTTAGAGAACAAAAGGAGAGAAATTTTGATCTAACTGAGTTGAAATTAATTGGGTCGATACAGTGAGATTGGAGTCAGCTCTGAGAGTTAGCTGTAGTCACACAAAGAGCCTATAGTGTGATATCTCTTTGAGTTTAGAGCAACCTGAGGGTCATAGAGAGTCACAGAGGACACGTGGGAGAAAGTTTCTGACTCAGTTGGGTCAGCTCAATCAACTAGGTTGGTTTCAAATAGCTGAATCAATTTTTAGTCAATTCAGTAAGATTGGTGTGAGGAGAGGGTTAGCAAAGTGTTCAGTGGGATTCTAGGGTTGTGAGTTTGATGTTAGTTGCTAGAGGAATATAGGAGAGCCTAGAGGACTCATTACGGATTGAAGTCATCATCATACAAGGAGAAACGCTTATTGATGTCCTTGGAGCTGGGATCTTAGTGTTCCCTAGTTCCAATCCCTTTACATTTTCTTCTTTGTGTCTATTGGTGGTGTTATAGATGCCATCACCCAGCTACCTCCAACAGCCACACCCAATATGCCTTCCTTACAAATACACACAAGAAACCTTATATAGGACACTGGTCCATATCTTTAAGATGTATGAGTATCTCTTAAGTATGAGAGATAGATTCTCTTAACCACAATTGTAAATATTGAGGCAGCCAATCTCCATCAATAATTACAGCGATAATTGAAGTAGCTTCAAGAAAACACACAACAAATCCTTTAGTGCACACAGCCCTCTCAAAAAGGCACCAAGATAATTTCACAGTCCACACTCTTCACAGTGTGACTTTAACCAGCACACATGGTGCCTCACTCACAAACACACAAGAATAACAGCCTTGCAACACACACTTGTATTCTACAATGTAATTACAAGTGGAATTAGGTGCCTTATTACATAGGCCATGTGAACAATTAACAATGTACATCCAATGGGTAGTGGTGCACTGTTCGACTAGAGATCTAATACTACCATCCATTCAACCCCTTTGCAATACTCCTATAGTTGCAGAGAAGAGACCGATGTAGGGAAGGAACCACCCTATAAATATGCTAAAAAACAAGCTATTGATTTTGAAGATGATCTAAACTAGATACATATGATGGCTACAATTGATAACTGGGGAGCTACACCTAATGGTGAGGAGCTCCCTAAGGTCGTGTTGCCCCTACGAATGATTCGTTCTCTACCTTTTGATACTGAGGGGATTAGTTATAGTGAAATTGAGTCCACATGGGATGACTCAAGATCAAGCACCAATAGTGGTGAGGGGTTTGAAATAGAGACTGAAAGCGGCAACAACTCATCAATCACCATAAGAAAAATAGAGCCCACAACATCCAAAGAAACTGTAACAGAAAGTAGCTCCAAATCTGATACGGATTCCCAATTTGAGGAAAGGGATAAAGTTCATCAAGATGCCAAGCATAATCTCCAAAGATGGCGTAGACATAAATGCTATGTGGTGAATCATCATAAAAGTCTAAAAGAAAGAATAACTAACACCCAATGGCTCCAATACATGGGTGTAGCTGAATTGCATCGAATGTTTATAGAAGATTGGGGAGAGGCATTAGAAAAGGTCAAGTATTGTAGATAATCTCCAATTGATATAGCTAAGGTGGAAGTCTCCCATGAACCAAAACCGAGTCGCTCAGCTAGAAGGAAACAGAATCATGAGCTCATAGAGAAGGAACAAGAGGCTAAGGCTGTAGCTAAAGTAGCTGGCGAAGGAAAGGAAAATGAACCTCATTTGCACCTAGCACCTGAGCATTACAAGTCATAAACCATATGGGAATGCAAGTTAGTGTTCGATAATGCCAAACGTAACCCCACAAGTGAGAGTGCAAGAGTCTATGACAGGCATGCAGAGGTCAAGGAACTAGACTTGGCTGAACGAGGAGAAGATTCTAAGCCTGTCTACATAGCCAAGGACTTAAAATATGGCCAAGGAGGCTGAACTTGTAGCTCTCCTAAAGGAGTACAGGGCTTGCTTTGCATTGACATACCATGATATGAAGGGAGATCTTGCAGAGGTGATACAACACACCATCCCCATGGTGCCTAGACTTAAACCAGTCCAACAACCACCCTATTTAAAGAATCTCAAATATGCAACCATTGTTAAGAAATAAATTGATGAACTTATTGAGTGTGGATTCATCTATGAGATTAAACCCTCAGAATGGGTCTCACCCATTGCGGTTGTTTCCATTTTGAATGGAAAACGTACAGTGTGTGTTGATCTCAAGAAAGTGAATGCTTCCATGCACAGGGATTACTATCCTTGTCATATTCCGAACATGTGCTTGAACAAGTTTCAAGAAAGGAGGCTTATAGCTTCTTCGATGGATACTCAGGCTATAATAAAGTTTTGATCACGCTTGAGGACCAAGCCAAAGTAGCCTTTGTCATTGAGAGCATGGTGTATATACTTACAAAGTTATGCCATTCGGTCCAACCAACACACTAGCCATGCTCCAAAGGCTTATGAATACTTCTTTTAAGAAAGTTTCTTGAAGATTTCTTGGATGATTTGTGCATTCATTCATCTTGGAAATAGCACCTAGTGTGCCTAAAAAGGTGTTTGAAAGTTGTCAATTTTATCGCATATCCTTAAACCCTTACAAATGCCAATTTTGGGTGAAACATGGAGTTATTTTTGGACATATAGTGTCCAAAAATGGGATTTCCATTGATGAGAGGGAAATCAAGGTTAGCATCGACAACTAAGAGGCCTTTAGTAAGGGTTAACACAAGTAATAAAGCACCATTTTATAGCTTTTATATGGTACTAATACTTTCTATTGTACCCTTGATCATATCACATGCAAATCCAAAATGTGCATTGAAATTAAAATCACAACTCTCTTTTATTTTTATTAAATACTTAATCCTTAACATTCAAATCCCAAAATTAAGTTAAAAATTTATTTGTTTTATTCAAATGCACAAATTCATTTGTTTTTATTCAAATGCATCAAAAACACAAATATTGATAATGCGCTTTCAACCAAAAATTGAGTATCGTTTGACATGACCATGTTGCTAATAATAGGAACTCCATTAAGTGTTTCCATTTGGAAATGATTTATTTCCTTGCACAACAAGCATTGTATATCATAACCAATCTATTTTTCTTGAGCAACAAGTTCATAAGCTTGGTTAATGCAAGTGGGAATGGAAAAAATGAGCTATAAAAAAACCTCACAAGTCATAACAATGGACCCATACTGGCTTTATGTTGTTTTCTTACTTAGTATCTTTAGAATTTATGATAATCGGTCTTGTTATTATTAAGAAAACTTTTCAAACTTCCTATTAAAGATGTAACTATTATTGTTCTACAATTTAAAGTATTAAAGTCTTTTGACTAGAATCATCACCATGAATATCCTATATTACAAGTCAAGGTCTTTGAAGAATTTTCACTCAATGGGGCACTCAATGAGTGTATTTCGGATGTTGTTGTCTTGATTGCTAAAAGCTAGACTAGAAGGGTTGTTCTCAAGATAATGATTGGTTGAAGAGGTTATTTAGAGATGGTAGCTACACTTTTAAGGTATTGAGCCACATAGATTACAAATTTTTTTTGAGAAACGACATCCAAGAGTACCTTGCAACAATCCCAAATGTTATGCATAGGGATAGTTTAATACATTTCTAAATGTATTAAAGTTCTAAATGTTATGTATTGGGTTAGTTTTATACATTTTTAAATGTATTAAAATTCTTAAATAAGTATAAAAAAGGTGATGCATGATTAAATGTTTTTAATGAGTTTTATATCTCATCAAAATGTCACTTCAAAGCTAGAAACATTATGTAGAGTGACTCTTGAAAATAGGTAGATTAACTATCTCTATCCTCAAAATCTTTTCATGGGCTCTCCCACTCTCTCAATATTTGTGTTTTTTGAGAGAAAATAACTATGCAAAGACAAGCTTTGTGTAAAGTGTGAAGAATGAAAAGATATAAAGTCATACTATTTCAAAAGAATATGCATTGCAATTTACCTTGAGCATCAAAAGGTTTGGGTGTGGGGGGGGGGGTACATAGTCATAACTTCTACCTTCATCATATAAACAGTCCTTCAACCACTCAACTACATCAAGATAAAAATCATAATGTCTCTCTCACTATCATGTAAAATTTTCAAATTAAAGGAAATACACCATATAAAATGATCTGAGTGGTGAACCATCTTTCATAAATATTTACATAAAAAAATATTATTGAAAAAAGTCAAAAGCCAAACCTTGTATTGTTTCTCATTTGTATCTTGTCCATCTATGTATAAATGTAGCTTCACCTTTTTGTGTTTAAAGCTCATAAGATTTTTTGGATCTTTAAAGGACAAGTACTTATCCATCTTTGAAGGCATTCCTATATATATAATTTCTCCTTCTTGTGTTTAAAGTTCTTAAGATTTTTGGACCTTCAAAGAACAAGTACTTGTCCATCTATGAAGGCATTCCTATAAATGTGATTTTTTCCTTTTTTTGTTTAAAGTTCTTAAGATTTGTTGGATCTTCAAGTACATATTGTCTCTTTTTGCAAATTTTTAATCATGATTTTCTTAAGATAAGACATGTGCATTTAGATATATTATCTATCTTCTCTTATTAAATAATTTGATGTTTATTTTAACAATGTTAATTAAAACTTTGAAGAAAAAAACAACCACTCATGATACTCATAATACCAGTATTGACATACCAGTTACTATATGTCATATATTATAGAACAAATTAGATCATTGTAGATATATTTTGTGTTCCAATGTGAGGTGAGAGAGAGAGAGAGAGAGAGAGAGAGAGAGATTAGCTCATGATTATGGCGAGATTAGGATTGAGGTGAGAAAATTTCCACTCCAAATTTGCGCACACGTGTGTGTGTGTGTGTGTGTGAGAGAGAGAGAGAGAGAGAGAGAGAGAGAGAGAGAGTTATTGAGCATTTTCCTATATGATATGTGCCTACACAGTCTACTCCCAAAGCTCTGATTCGGCTCGGTCATTCCAGTGCTCCATGTCAGAACGTAAATTACTGCGTGCAGGCCAACCTCTGATCCATCACCTGCTTGTCTGCTTTTAATTGGAAGCATGCATCTGGCCTCTTTAATGGCGACTTGGGATCCCCCATTCCATCTCAATCTAAAAGCTTACATCAAAGGGTATTCCAATTAGCATGCTTCTAAACAATCGTAAGAGGTCCTTTAGTACCATTGTTCATGTTAAGCATCACTATTGGGTAATCTATATTGAAAATGTTGAAAGCCAAAATGTGGAAAACTATGCTTTAGAGTAATTTGGGGAAATAAATTAGAGAATGAAGGTTCAATGCCTCCGTTCGACAGTGAATGGGAAACTGAAACTAAATGTGAAACTGACACACCCATGATTCTATTTGGTGCTTGTTGATAGTTACAAAGCTCTCCAAATCCCATTAGGATCTCTTTTCCTCGTATATTGAGCTAAAAAAGTAGCTTTCACCTCCTTGTATTTAGGCTCACAAGGAGGAATATGAGTACTTCAAACATTTTGAACAAATACTTGCATCCATGTCTTAGCCTCTCCTTTGAGACAATAGTCCAAGATTTGTTAAAATTTTTTTGGAGTGTCTCTATCCTTCATTAGAGCTTTGAATTCCAACTCCTCAATAAACTGGGATGTATCTTCATTTGGAAACCCACCAAATCTTGAGCCATTTCTTGGACAACTTATAACACACACTTTACTTGAGTCCTTTTTCCCAGTATCCTCAATTCCTAAGATGGCTCCTCTGTGCAAGCACCAAAATAGATGTTATATAAACTGGGACAACACTAATATCCTCTATAGCATGCCTCTCCTTTCTAAACTGTGTATTCACAAGACTTAAGGCACTAATCACTTAATTCAGCTATCTACCCCAATTGTATTGAAGACACAACACATGCACAAAACACTAGAAAATTGAGTGATTAAAGAGGGTCAATTTTATTAGAGAGACGAATTATCACACTAGATTATTGCAATAGAAATGGATTCAAATAGTATCCTCCTCATCATAGATTTTTATGTGGTAAATGACCTCGCGTAAGTTGACTCGATTTCGCTGATTTGCACCATATTAGGCACACATAATACGATAAAACACTCATAGTTAGTATGATATGATAACACCACCAAGAACGCGAAACCAAGACATATGAATTGTGTGATTTCAAGACCTAGCACTAAAGATAGAATCATGATGCAATCACAACACATAAGGGAACAAGTAAGGGAACTACACAAAGATCTTTTTGAATGACAATTCAATAGCTTTGGAATTCCTTCTTCTAGCAAATGATTATGCATTGATTGCACCACCACCTGCAATCAATGCACCACCACCTGCAAAGTATGTAGGAGTCTCTCAACAATGATGTGAGAAAAACTCTCCCAATAATAGCTGTAATCTCTGAACAATCCGAGCACACCTAGCACCTTTCTTCATAAACAAATCTTGGAATTTCAATGATACAAAAAATGAGTGGCAATAGCTCATACTTCACAACATATAATAGAGGATCCTATCAGCTTTTCTGGTTTATCTCTTCAAGATTTACGTGAAACTCTCAAATATGAGAGAGAGATTCACGCAAAAACACCATGATGTACACTATGTGAGAGAAATCCCAAGCCCAATCCAAACATGTTGTAAAGAAACTGAATAAACATGATGGATATGTATGGAACCTTAGGGAACAAGGGGTCATTGGATGGCAACCTCTAACTAGTGATTCAACTGTTGCTAGCTGCAAAGCACTTAAGTGAGGAATGAACAGTGCTGCATGAGTAGTATGGTTGAGGGCTAGATGAGACAGGGATGCACAATAGGTGCATGGGGGAATAGGATTAGTAGCAAAAGAGAAATTGTGGGAGAAGCGAGGAGAGGGAGGAGAGCCAAAGAGTTGGGGAGATGGTTTGTATTGAAGGTCATTGTTTTGTGATGACAATGGTTGTTTTTCTGGTGAAAAAGCGAGAACTAGTGAGAGGTTTTGATTTGTCCAAAGCAGAGGGTGCAAGGAGGATAGAGGGTCTTGTAGGAGGATGGAGATCTCCTAATTACAACTTTATAGGAACTTGGAAATCTCCAAAGCTTTGCTTAATCATTCCCCTCTATGTTGAAGATTAAGACTTGTAAGTGGTGATTGGTTAGAGCTTATTGTTTTTGAAGAATTGGTGAAGCATAACTGTGGAGAGTCTTTCTGGTTTCTAGTGTATGTTCTCTCTTTTCATGGGAACCCATCTCAGCGGTGTTGTGATTGGCTCATTTTCATATGTACACAGGAGGACTGATTATTAGATTGATGAATTGATATGTTTTGAGTTGTATCTGTGTTGTTTTGATGGATTTTATTCAGAAGAATCTGTGGTGAGTGATTTAATCAAAACCATGTCAGACAATTAAGTTCCGAGTGAGCAGGGCCTAACAGTGTCAGATAGGGTTAGTTGAGCACCATATATGATCAGCTAAAGGTGTAGGGGTCTTAGTTTGTCTTGTGTGGGATTAAGGGAAGTTTTTGTGAGTCAAAGATGACTGTCAAAGATATGTTAGCAGTTAACAGTTAGCAGTTAGAAGTCATACAAGTTTGTGGTCTGAATGATGTTTTAAAGTCAGCTGTGTGTTAGTTAAATGTCCTTAGTGTTGGATATTTTCTAGGTTTGAGTATTATGAGGAGCTAGAAGTGTCAGCGGCGGCGGACACAGAGGAGAGAAAGTGTGATCCAACTGAGTCAGAAATCAATTGCATACAGGTAGATTGGAGTCAGCCCCGCCACTGTAGTCAACAGGCCTATAGTGTGATATCTCTTTGAGTTTAGAGTAGCCCTAAGGGTTGGAGAGAGTCAGAGAATATGTGGGAGAAGATTTCTAATTCAGTTGGGTCTATTTCAGATAGTTGACTCAATTTACAGTCAATTTAGTCAGATTGGTGTTGGTAGCAGCAGAGGGTTGAAAAAGTGTTCAATGGGATTCTAGGGTTTTGAGTTTGATGTCAGTTGATGCTCGAGGAATATAGGAGAGCCTAGAGGAATCATTATGGATCAAAGTCATCATCAGCCGTTTGATCAGTTTACAGTTAGCCATGTGTCAGAGCTGGGGAGGATTTTGGTCACCTGGATGTTAGCTTAGGTCACCTATGGCATATAGGATGAAGATCAGAGGTGTTGGAGGTCAGAACCAAGCTGGGAGGACAATTGGAGGAGTAAAATGAGTTGGATTGGAGGGTGATGAGGTGTCTAAAAGTGTCTTGCTAGAGGGTTGTGGGTAGGAGCAGAGCTCATTGGTCCCTTGGAGCTAGGATATTAGTGCTCCCCAGTTCTGATCCCTTTACATTTTTTTCTTTTGTGTCTATTGGTGGTGTTATAGAGGACATTGCCCAGATACCTCACATGATCAACTCAGAACCAATGGATGATTTTTGATTTGATGTTTTTAGAGGTGAGAAGGGAGAAGATGTCAGCGTGTTTCTAAGAAGTGTTAAGTTGGTAACTTTGAGGAACAATAAGGATGATGATGCCTACAAGTTTAAGATGGTGAGTCTGTTGTTGTTGGAAGATGTAGCTAGGGAGGAATGGTTTGAGTATGAAGCCACAGATGCTGAGAGAAGAAGCTAGGATGGGTTGAGAGAAGACATGAGTAAAACGTATGGAAAGACAGCTAGTCCTAAAGGACTTGTGGAGAGAGTTGGGTAAGTTGAACCAAGGAGAGAATTTAAAAATGCCAAATTTTGTGGGAACTTTTGAAGCTGTTTGGAGGAATATTTCGAGAAGTCTGGGAGAAAACTAGGTACCTCCGGAATTTCTAAAGAAGGATAGAGTTATAGGTGTGTTGCATGAGAGAATCAAATAGAAGGTGGACCTGAAGGATCCTGATACATTTGCTGAAGCTCTTAAGATGGCAACTAAGTAATGGAGGAAGAAGATGAGGAAGCAGGAGCTGACAAGAAAGGAGAGGGAAGCAAGCAGTCTTGTGGTGACAACTTTGCCAATGAATTTACATTTGTAGAAAGAAACTTATGTGGAAACTCTAAGAGTTTAGCAACCAGGTGGCCCGGGGCATAATGGACTACATGAAGACATTGAGAGGTTGACTGCATAGGCTGGGGCTTTGAATCTTGTTGTGTTGGAGGTTCTTGGAGTTGATTGGAATCAAGTGCAACCCTAGAGACAATGCGATAATGTGAATATGATTGGAGCAATTATGGAAGAGTAAGAGTTCTCTGATGAGTCTAATGATGTAGATCGGGATTAAAGTTTTTTGGAAGCCAAAGTGAGAGACCCATGCATTGATACTAATCAAGCTGTAAAGCTGAATGTTGAGATACTTTCTAAGAAAGCTAATACAGATCCGGAGGATGATAGCTAGGGTAAAAAATAAGATGCCCCCTTGAATATAAGTGTAGATGGGTTGGCGATTATTCCTCCTACATGAATATAAATTTATAAATAAATTGGGGTGAATGTTTTCAAAAAATTTCCTAAAAAGTCCAAAATTGGGCAAATATTTTCTAAAACCCTTCAAAATGGCCAAAATTTGGGCGAATTGTTTTGTGGAAAAACCCCTAAAAATAGCCAAATGGAAAAGATTAGCCCTAGCTTATTTTTTTCCTTGATGCTAGCATTGGGCAGTAGAATCTTGGGTGGGTACTCAAGGTGACATGAAATTCAATGAAAGTGGAAGGTGGACATGATCAGGAGGATGAGTTGAATGATGCTCTTTGGCACCTCTTTGGATGATGCTGATGATGTTGAGCCTTTGAATGTGGGTTATATGGATATCCATTTCAAATGGCTATAATAAAATGGTTGAAGAAGGTTGTGGACTGCATAATGCAACCTGTGTGAAGCAATTTCAAAACCTAGATGCTAAGTTGCAGATGTTACTAAGACCTTAAACATGGGCTATGCATAGATTCAATTAGGTGGCTATGGTGGTGTGACTAAGGGGAGCTGCTGCTTGCATGAGGCAGACTGTTTGAAGGAGAGCTAAGGCTTGGATGCAATGGAGTGTGACCAGAATGATGGAGCTAATGCAATTATTATTTTACAAGGAAAGGAATACTTTGGACACACTTATGGGTCTGTTTTAGTACATGATCAACTTGTCCATGAAGGTGTTTTTGGTGAGATGTCTATATTTAATGTTCTTAGAAGTGGTCTAAATGAACAGCTCCTTGAGATTGATGAGGATGTTGTTGCAATTCATGCTGAGTCCTTAGTGATAGTGTATTAGGATAACCACAAAGATGATTATGTTGTTGCATTTCATGCTAAGTCCTTAGTGATAGCGTATGAGGATAACCAGTAAGATGATTGTGAACACTATTGCGCACAAAATAGTAGGTAATATTTCCTGAAAATGAGAAACATTTGGCATCTTTCAAAGATTCCATCAAAAAAGTTCAATTTTTTTACCTCTTTTTAAAAAGTGGTCTACGCATGCGTACAACACTACCGATAAAACGATAATATTTTGGACACTTTACACATTTCTTACAAAAATTGACATGAAAAAAAAGACTTCGTTTTGCTTACTTTTTGAGATTATAATTAAAAATCTACCAATAAGTTTCAAAAACATGCCAAAATAGAGACAATGTTTATTATTTCCATCTCCAATCTATCAAAAAAATGATACAATTGTAAAAGAAGCCATTTTCTAAACATATATCTGATGGTTCCTCATAATCATTGCTACACCATCACTAGAAGATGAGCCTTAACTTGAGAAGGTAGCCGAGGCATCCTCTTCTTCACTACTATCGAGAAATACAATTTTTTTTCTTCTATGTGTACACTTGAAGCTTAGACTTCGTGGATCATCTGCCATGTTAGCATGATTGAGGATGTGCTACAAAGTGCAACTATAAAAATCTATTTGTATAATTATATTACAAAAGCGTTATCTTGATATAATTATTAAAACCCTATTTTGGAAATAAATTAGAGAATGAAGGTTCAATGCCTCCATTCGAGAATGAATGGGAAACTGAAACTAAAATTGAAACTGAAACACCCATGATTCTATTTGAGGAGCCTATCAAAGTTTTGCTAGATTTTCTTATGGGAAAGAATGTTGAATGAAAAAGGATAGTGATTCATCCTAAAGCTAGTCAGAACTGGGGAAACTGGAGTATGCTTGGGAAAACCAGCAACAATCACCCCTAGACACATTAATGTGATAGATGCTAATGGGGATCCCATACATGAAAATATGGGGTTATTTCACGATTCTCCTTGAGGGGGTTGACATAGAATGGGAGTTCCAAGTTACTCTTGATGACCTGAATAAGATAATCTTGGGTGGCTTTTGGATAAGTGGCTTTCAGTACTCTATTGATCAATCAATGCAAATTGTCACCTTAGAACACATAGTGAGTACATTCACACTATTTTTAAAAGAATAGTAATCGTTTCAAGAAAAGAAACATTTACCAACTAAAGCCATGGAACTTGAAACCCCACTGTTGCCTAAATTGGACCCTCCTCTAAATCTTCCAAGATTTGATGCAGGATTTAAAGCCTTTGGAAATATTTCAAGTCCAACTTTATCCATGGTGTAAACATAATCTCATGACCCTTGAACTATGGAAATTGCTAGGTTAACTTGCACTTATCTTGAGTGGATTTCTTTCACGCATGGCATAAACATGTTTGGGGTATGTGTATAGACAATCTACATGCAAACTAACTCCTAGAATTGTAAATTCCTTGTGATCGAGTTTGTATTAGAAGTAGACTTCGTTTTGGGATAGGAATGGATTATTTCTATCATGCTTCATAAGCAATATAATTAGCTTGAAGATTCATGACACAGAGATGATGATACCATTTTGTGACAAAGAGGATCTGACACTCAAAGATGTGTATTGGTACACTGAGTACAACATGCTACAAGGCCCCTTATATAAAGATCTTAAACTGTAAAACTTGCTTTCTTCATCGGCAAAGTCTCTATCCCTCAACTCCATGCTCACCATCAAATGAACCGGCTATTACCTCTAACCTCTAACCTCTAACCGGCTATTACCTCTAACCTCACAACCTCACAAGCAAGAGCCACTTTAGAATATGTTCTTTCTTATACCTTGTTAACACCAAGGTCAACATAGATTGGATCCTCCTCTAACAAGAGTAACCCTCTAGAACCTTCAACATTAATAGACCCTTTGTCTGAGAAAATAGGCCCTTCAACTTTCTATTGATAATAAAGTCCTCTCTACATCGGTAGTACCTCATGAGGAAGCTTCTATCTCGAGAGCCTCTCTTCAACTGACCTCACCAAAGAAGTCAAATGATACTACCATATAAAACTCTTCCACTTGATAGCCATGCTTGTAAACAATCCTAAGTCATCAACAATAGAACAATTCTGAAGGTCATCACTGCAATTGATAAAAGTGAATCCATCTAAGTGACCTCACCATCGTCGACATCTCCTCTCATGAAGACTCAAGCCTCATCATCAATGCTGACTAAACTAACAAATGTCCCTCCTCCATTGCAAGCAAATAGTAAGAAAGGAACCAAACCTTCAGTTCCATAATAGGAGTTATATCCACCGCATAATTCACTATCGAGATATCTTCATGGTATCAAAAGGTCAGTGGAAATGCTGTTATTAGTGGCTCAAGGCTACTATAAGTGTGACAATCCCATTTGGGTACCTCACCAACCTAGATAATACACACATCGACATGCTCACCATGTAAATATCAAGCACTTGGAAGAGTGCTCGTGAACCTCTTCCACGAAAACCCAAAAATCTTCTTCCAACTCACTAGTTATGGGTTCCTAAGAAATTGTTACAAGCACATGGATTCTATGAAGGTAATGGAAATGTGTGGATTCTAAGGAAATACACAAGATCCACTCAATCTACAAAAAAGAAGAAACCTCAGCAAACAAAGGCACCAACTTCCATGTTATAAAATTCATAAAAAATGGGTGCCTATATGCTGTCAAGAGAAAATGGTAAACCCCAAAAATTGTATATAGGAGTGGTTGAGGCCCATGCCCTTGACTTCATACACTCATTGGTCAAGTATGTTTTTCCTTTGTTTTTACCTTGGTAACGAAAAAAAATCTAGAATAGCTGGCAATAAGCTTATGTGTCTAGAAGAGTGTTGCATTCTCAGTGTGTATGTGCATTTCCATCATGTGTACAAATATAGCATGTGCTTGTTGTTTGTGTAATCATAGACTTAAGAAAATATGACTCTCTAAACATTATCGTGCACTCAAAAACTCTTGAACTTGGTGGTACACAATGGCAGTAATGATCAAGATCATGATGGAACTCATAGTGCTCAAGCACTAGGGGTGAGAAATTTAAAAAAAAAACCTTAGGCTATGGGCCTCATGTATGATTGGGGGAACTACAACTAATATTTTTTTACAAAGAAAATGGCTAAAGGTTTAAACCTTAGTCAAGGCCTCAACAAGGCTAGTTGGCTAATGGTGTGGATGAAGGATATGAGGCACAACCACTATTCAAAAATAGTAAGAAGGTGGCTGATAATGTGAGCAATGGGTTGATGAAAAATAATCGAATATATGTGGCAAGTTGTGGGTGCTACAACACAACTACAAGTGGCATGGTAGGTACATGATTAAGGACCTTTGAGAGTAATGGGATGGCACACAGGCTAGAAGAAGACAGGATGGCCGCAAGAAAGAACGTGGAAAAACTTGCTTAAATGAATATCGTATACCATAGCCACAGCCACAAGCACTATATAAACAGGTTTTCGAGAGAAGTCGATTGCAAGAAGGGAGTACGACAACAAAGATTTTATTTTTGGCTTATAAGGGAGAATATTTTGACTCATTGTTAAACCCGATCTGTAGAAGAGAGAGGAGGAGAAGAAGCACAATGTTGTAGAGAGAGATTTGGTGAAGAACTTGACTAGAATAGAAAAGAGGGCGATGCACTGCTGTTTTGAAGCTAACTGAAGAGAGAAGTGAAACTTTTGCAAGGAGGGTGGTGGTGCTAGAAAGAAAGATAAGCACTGTTGAAGAAGATGAAGTGCTAAAGCCAATAAAAAAACAACTTACTACAGTAACAAAGGGTTGTATCCTAGAAGTTTTTTTTAATATAAATTGCTTGTTGGCTTCCACCCTGCTTTAGAGATAGGTGTATGATGAGTTTTGGTTCTCTCTCTTTGAATTACTCTTAATAATATGGTTTGAGTAGTATTGGGAGGATTAAAAGATCACATAATTATCTTCTTGTTGCCTCCTTGGTATTCTTTTGTGAGCAAGAGAATTGAATTGTGAAGCAATGACATCATTATAACCATGGTAAGCTATTGAGATGTTCAGCTCAACATGAGCTAACACTCACAAGGTGCCTGCATGACCGTTCCACATTTACATCACTGGGGCGGGTTAGGTAGCTGGCACTGATAGATCTTCGCCAGAGATTCTACAACTGGACTACACCAACTAGTCCACACCTACCCACTCCACTTAGCATGTTCATATTATGGAGACCACATGTACATAGTACTTTAGTACTTATGTTGTATTTTCCTTATCCTTTGTTAGAATCCTTTTTATTGTGAAGAAGAAGAAGAACAATTTTCAGCCTCTCATCTTGTGTGTTTCACTACTCGACAAGTCTATTCAGAATTATGAACCCTGCTTTCAACAGTTTATCCACTTCTTCTCTGAACACCTATTATTGTACAAAACCCAATCTTCTTAACCTCTGTACACATGGCTTATCCTCTGGCTTTATCTGGATCTCATGCTGCACCGTAAACACTCCCCTAACCTACGTATAAAAGGATCTAGATAAATAGGTCTAGAAACTCCTGCAACATACTTATATACTCCTTTCTCTCAACCTTAGCTAGATCCTTAGCTAGCATCTTTTGTAAGACTTATTCTCCACCTGACTATACTTCATCTTTAGAGTTCAATTTTTTCCCTTCCTCTATACAGACATGTATATACTTACACATACGTTTAGAATCAGGCTCCATTAGTTTGACCTCTTCTCCATCATCCTCTGAAGAACTGACATCGTCTGTTTTATAATCCTCTACAGAGCTAGTCTCTTCATCTTCTTCTTCTGTTATAAGAGACTTGCAAAATCCGCACTGGGCACTAATTGCTAGTCCAAATATTCTCCGATGGTGACCACACCTTGCGACCATGTGGGGGCGGGTCCCCCCCCACAGGCACGCAATGTCTGGTCACACCATCATCGGAGCATGCTTGCATACGGTGGAATGGGGACTTGTGGTATTTTCCATGGCCTCTCTCTAAAGCACCAAGAGACCTTAAAAATCCACACTGGGCGCGCTAATTGCTAATCCAAAGATGATGCGATGGTGACCATACTTTGCAAGCACATAGGGGGGACCCACCCCCACATGCTCGCAAATGTTTGGTCACCATTGGATCATGTTTCAATTAGAAGTTAGTTCTTCCAAACATGCTCCAATGGTGACCAAACCTTGCGAGCATGTGGGGGGTGGGTCCCCCCCATATCCTTGCAAAGTTTGGTCACCACACTGGAGCATGTTTGGGTACGATGGTATGGAGAAGAGCGAGATTTTCCATGGCCTCTCGAGCCCACCAAGAGACTTGAAAAATCCGCACTGGGGGTAATAATTGCTAATCCAAATATGCTCCGATGGTGACCACACTTTGCGAGCATGTGGGGGCGGGTCCCCCCCACACGCACGCAAAGTCTGGTCATCGGAGTAGGTTTGGGTACGGTGGTGCAATGGAGAAGGGTGGGATTTTCCATGGCCTCTAAAGCACCAAGAGACCTAAAAAATATGCACTGGGCGCTAATTGATAGATGCTACCAAACCTTGCGAGCATGTGGGTGCAGGTCTCGTCCATATGCTTGCAAAGTATGGTCACCATCGGAGCATATTTGCGTATGATGGATGCAGAAGAGTGGGATTTTCCATGGCCTCTCAAGCACCAAGAGACTTGAGAAATTCACACTGGGCACTAATTACTAATCCAAACATGCTTCGATGGGTGACCAAACTTTGCGAACATGTGGAGGGGACCTACCCTCACATGCTCGCAAAGTTTGGTCACCATCGAAGAATGTTTGGAAACGATGGCATGGAGAAGAGCGGGATTTTCCATGGCCTCTCAAGCACCAAGAGACTTGAAAAATCTGCACTGGGTGCTAATTGCTAATCCAAACTTTGCAACCACGTGGGGGGGACCCACCCTCACATGCTCCCAAAATTTGGTCACCATCGGAGCATCGGAGCATCTTTGGAGATTAGTAATCAGCACCTCTAAACATGCTCGCAAAATTTGGTCACCATCGGAGCATCTTTGGAGATTAGTAATCAGCACCTCTAAACATGCTTTGATGGTCACCAAACTTTGCGAGAGCATGTGGGGGCAAGGGGTTCCCTCCACATGCTTTTAAATTTTGGTCACCACATCAGAGCATGTCTGGGTAGGATGGTATGGAGAAGAGCGGGATTTTCCATGGTCTCTCAAGTATTAAGAGACTTAAAAAATTCGCACTACTGGGCACTAATTGCTAATCCAAATATGTTCCAATGGTGACCACACTTTGTGAGCGCGTGGGAGCAGGTCCCCCCCATACGCACGCAATGTCTAGTCCCCATTGGAGCAATGTCTAGTCCCCATTGGAGCAACATGTTTGCGTACGGTGGAATGCAGGCTAGAGGGATTTTCCATGGCCTCTAAAGCACTAAGAGACCTGAAAAATCCACACTGCTGGGTGCTAATTGCAAATCCAAAGATGCTGCGATGGGGGGGTGACCAGACTTTGCAAGCACATGTTTTGCAAGCACACGGAGCGGACACACCCCCACATGCTCGCTAAGTTTGGTCACCATTAAAGCATGTTTGGGGGCACTAGAAATTAGTGCCCCCAAACATGCTTTGAAAACATGCTTTGATGGTGATCAAACCTTGCAAGCATGTGGGGGCGGGTCCCCCCATATGCTTCCAAAGTTTGGTCACCAACCAAAGCATGTTTGGGTACGATGGTATGGAGAAGAGCGGGATTTTCCATGGCATCTCAAGCACCAAGACACTTGAAAAATCTCCACTGGGCGCTAATTGCTAATCCAAACATACTCCAATGGGTGACCAAACTTTGCGAGCAGGTGGAGGGGACCTACCCCCACATGCTCGTCGCAAAGTTTAGTCAATCGGAGAATGTTCGGGTACAATGGTATGCAGAAGAGTGGGATTTTCCATGGTCTCTCAAGCACCAAGAGACTTGAAAATTTAGCACTGGGCACTAATTGCTAATCCAAACATGCTCCAATGATGAACAGATTTTGCGAGCATGTGGGGGGGACCCATCCTCCCCACATGCTCCCAAAGTTTAGTCACCATAGGAGCTTGTTTGAGTATGATGGTATGGAGAAGAGCGGGATTTTCCATGGCCTCTCAAGCACCAAGAAACTTGAAAAATCCGCATTGCTAATCCAAACATGATCCGATGATGACCAAACTTTGCAAGAATGTGGGGGTGGATCCTCCCCACATGATAGCAAGTTTTGGTTACCACATCGAAGCATTTTTGTGTAAGATGGTGTGGAGAAGAGCGCAATTTTCCATGGCCTCTCAAGCACCAAGAAACTTGAAAAATCTGCAATGGGCGCTAATTGCTAATCCAAACATGCTCCAATATGGTAACCAAGTTTGCGAGCGTGTGGGGGTGGGTCCCCCCATGTTTGGGTACTATGGTATGGAGAAGAGCGGGATTTTCCATGGCCTCTCAAGCACCAAGAGACTTGAAAAATCCGCAATGGGCACTAATTGCTAATCGAAACATGCTCCGATGGTGAGCAAACTTTGTGAGTATGTGGGGGTGGGTCCCCCCCACGTGTTCACAAAGTTTGGTCACCATGGGAGCATTTTTTGGTACGATGGGATGGAGAAGACCGAGATTTTCCATGGCTTCTGAAACACCAAGAGACTTGAAAAATCTACACTAGGCACTAATTGTTAATCCAGACATTCTCCGATGGTGACCGAAGTTTGCAAGTTGCTTGAGGAGGCGGGTCCCCCTTGCAAAGTTTGGTCACCATCGGAAGATGTTTGGGTACTATGGTATGGAGAAGAGCGCAATTCTTCATGGCCTCTTTAACACTAAGAGACTTGAAAATTCACACTAGGCACTAATTTCTAATCCAAACATGCTTCAATGGGTGACCAGACCTTGCAAGCATGTTGGAGCAAGTCTGCCCCACACGCTCTCAAAGTCTGGTCACCACCATCGGAGCATGTTTATGTATGGTGCCATGGAGGAGAGTAGGATTCTCCATGGCCTCTCAAGCACCAAGAGACTTAAAAAATCAACACTGGGTGTGCTAATTGCTAATCCAAGCATGCTCCGATGATGGTGACCAAAGCTTGCGAACGTGTGGGGGTGGGTTTCCCCCACACGCTCGCAAACTTTTGGCACATCAAAGCATGTTTGTGTACGATGACTTGGAGAAGAGCAAGATTTTCCATGGCCTCTCAAGCACCAAGAGCGTTGGAAAATCTCCACTGGGCACTAATTCATAAGTTAAACATGCTCCAATGGTTGACCAAACCTTGCGAGCATGTGGGGGCACATCCCCCCCACACGTTTGTAAAGTCTCGTCATCATCAGAGCATGTCTAGGTACGATGGAATGGAGAAGAGTGGGATTTTCCATGGCCTCTAAAGCACCAAGAGACTTGAAAAATCCACACTGGGTGTTAAGTGCTAATCTAAATATGCTCTAAAGGTGATCAAACTTTGGGAGCATGTAGGGGCGGGTCCCCCCACACACGCTCGCAAAGACTGGTCACCATTAGATCATGTTTGGGTACGGTGGCATGGAGAGAAGAGCGGGATTCTCCAGGGCCTCTCAAGCACCAAGAGACTTGAAAAATCCGCACTGGGTGGCGCTAATTGCTAATCCAAACATGCTCTGATGATGGTGACCAAGCTTTGCGAGCATGTGGGGGTAGGTTCCCCCGACACACTCGTAAAGTTTGGTCACCACCCATCAGAGCATGTTTGTGTACGATGGCTTGGAGAAGAGCAGGATCTTCCATGGCCTCTCAAGCATCAAGAGACTTGAAAAATCCGCACTGGGCGCACTAATTGCTAATCCAAACATGCTCCAATGGTGACCAAAGCTTCCGAGTGTGTGGGGGCAGTTTCCCCCCCCCACACATTTGCAAAGTGTGGTCACCATCGGAGCATGTTTACGTACGATGGCATAGAGAAGAGCGGGATTTTTCATGGCCTCACAAGTACCAAGAGACTTGAAAAATCCACACTAGGCGCTAATTGCTAATCCAAATATGCTCCAATGATCATCAAACTTTGCGAGCACGTGCTCCCAAAGTTTTGTCACCACCCATCACAGTATGTTTGGGTACGTTTTCTTGGACAAGAGCAGGATTTCTGATAGCCTATCAAGCACTCAAAGAGGCAGGATTTCTGATAGCCTATCAAGCACTCAAAGAGGCAGCAAGGCCCTAATCAGAATCATGATGCTGGGAGATTTAGAAGTGAAGGAAGACCCTTCTTCCCTCAGAACACTTTCTCAGGAGCCCCACCTCTTTCAAGGATTCAGAGAAGACCCTTCCCTCATCAGAACGCTTTCTGAGGAGCCCCACCTCTTTCAAGGATTCAGAGAGGGATGAGCTCGAAGTGAGAACAGGTGTTTTTGGTGTCAGGGTTTCGATCACCAACTTAAAGACTACCCGACTCCTGCCATGTCAAGAGGTCAGGAAAGTCAAGGGCCCAGAGTGCAGAGACCAGCCCCTTTGTATATCAATCAAATCAGGGTCCGTCTCGCCAAAATCCCAGAAGAACTCCAGCTCAATCATCTGGCTCTGTTCAGAGTAGTCTCAGAACTCCCTCCCAGAACTGGGGTAACCAAATAGAAAGAGTTTCGCCCCCCAATCTGCAGAAAGCCACCACCAGAGCAGTTACGATAGCAGAAGTAGTGGAAGAGGAAAGAGGTCAGATTTATGCCGCGATTGAAAACCAAGGGCCAAATCATCAATTCTCTATCATCCATACTCCCATTGAGTATAAGGGTAAGCCATTTAAGCTTTTGATTGAGGCAGTACTCATTCATTTATTTTTCCAGGATGCTTGCGTAAGCTAGTCTTAGAACACAAATCAGGGAAACCTATGCAAGTAGACTATGAGAGGGATGGATAGTAAACCTACTTGTCCATCTCTCGATCTGAATCAAGTAAAAACTTCGTGAGACCAATTCCAGTTTCTAATCACAAAGAATAGACTATTGGAACTAAACTAGTTTTTTCTGACTGAACTCACCAAGAATCTACTTGGACAATCAGACTGAATGATGGGTGGATTACCCTGATGAGAGATCAAGGATCCTCATTATGAAATTGGGAATTATGGAAAAAGGGTTTTTGGAGCAAATCTCAAACTGGAATTTTACTTGCATTGGAACCTCTGTTTTTTATTCAAAGGACTGTTTTATGCCAAAATGCTGTGGAGGAAGCAGTTGGAGCTTATGTTTTTCTAAGAGGAGGTTCGTTGGAACAGCTAGCGGGGAGTCGTCAAGGGACGTCGCTCGCTCAACAAAGCCTGCCAAGGTCTTGACCAGCCTCGGTACAGTTAAAATGGTGTGCTTCCGGTATGAGGATCGACGAAGCGGTCCTTGAATGAAGTGCTAGGACACCTAAGGAGGATCGTAGAGGGTTCTGACTAGGCGATGCACGGGCTCGCGGTTGCTAGGACACCCATGCGTACGTCGAGGAAGATTTTGGATGGACTAAAAGAAAAGATTTTTGGGAACCAAATTTTGATACTAGATCTCGTTGGTTGGCCAGCTGGTCTTCAATGGAGAGTCCAAAGGATATTATTGTAATACAATGGACTCTGAATTTTGGAAAATAATGATCAGAAATATTATGATTTCTATTGAAGGATTGTTTTAAAGCCAGGCGAATCTGTTATAAATGGAAATTTCATATTAGGTGTGTACGTGGTATGCCTACCTTAATTTTTGCATGAATCGCCGGCTAGGGAGCCTGGGAACTCTTTTCCTCGGTACGCAGGCAAAAACACAACCAAATATTTATAAAGGATTCCCACCAATACAGTGGTTGGGTGGTTGGCTAACCCATGGGCCGGATAGGCTGGATCGGAAGATTCCTCAAAAACTAGATACGATTAGTTACGTTAATTAGTTTAAATCCTAAGAAGACCTTGTTCTATAGGAGGGGATCAGAGGCGGCCGTGCCTCATAAATGAGGAAAAAAGCAGTGATTCCATGGACCAAGTGCAAGTCTCTTCTTGATCTGACCATGTGACTTCAGGTTCGGTTAGATCAGTTTAACTAGTTTAGACTCTGACTTGTTAGAGTAATTTCCCCATTAGAAGATTTTTCCCATGGTGGAATCGCCCGTGCCTTCCGGGCGAGGGGAGTCTTCCGAGCTCGGTCTTGGAGGGGCTGCCCGGGCTAGCCTCTCATCTCCCGGACATCCGCGGGCGAGGCCCTGAGTGTGGATCCCCACCCCACGTGGGAGTCCAACGCTGCTTCTGCCGCCGACAGGGCAGCGGAGGGGGCAAAGGTCTCACACATTCTATGTGCATGGGCACACACAACACACAGGTCATTGAAGTACTCTATGAGAAAGTCTTCAGCAGCCTCCTATAGATAGAGCAAGGCTGTCCTCTTCCACCTTATGAATAGGCTCCAGTTCTCACATATAGACTTGCAAACCCTTTGGAAAGGGATCTTGGGAACATATAACTCTACATAATTTTGCGCCTTCCTGATCTCCCTCAGAATGTAGAACTTCTGTGAAAATCTCCTTGTTCTAGCCTGCTTCTTCAGAATATGGATAGGTTTTCGTTTCCTCGGCTTCTTCTAAGAGGCAACCTTTGTGGCCAATCCAGGCCCCTTACCCTATCTCCTTGCAGTGGCCCCTTGCCCTGTCTCCTTGCAGTGGCCTTTGTTCTCACCATGAGCTACCAATTAGCCTGGTAGAAAGAGACATAACACAATCTGTGTGTGTGTGTGTGTGTGTGTTTCTGCATGTCATGTATGTGTATACGTATTAGATTGCACCAGCAAGGCCTCTATAATAATAAGTGTGGTTTGGCGCGATATCAAACTTGCATTAGACATGCAAGCACCATATCACGTCAAACCGCAAAAATACCTCTCTCTCTCTCTCTCTCTCTCTCTCTCTCTCTCTCTCTCCCTCTGTGTGTGTGTATTTATGGATGTCATGTAAGTGTATATGTCTGTGTATTTATGGATGTCATGTAAGTGTATATGTGTGTGTGTGTGTGTGCGGTTTGGCACGATAGAGCTCTTCAATTTGGCTTCAAAGCGCCTTATCGCACGCCAAATCGCAAAAACCACGCACACACACACATACAGACACACACACACTCTCTCTCTATAGCATTACTGGGATGTGTATGTCTCTGTTGTATGTGTTTCTCCTTGTGTGTGTGTGTGTGTGTGTGTGTGTGTGTGTCTCATTGTGTGCGTGCATGAGTGTGTGTGTGCATGAGTGTGTGCAAGAGAAACACATACCAAAGTTGTCGGTGGCTCGATGGATCAGTGTCATGCTCGATGGATCTGTCTCTGTCTCTGTCTCTATCTCTGTCTCTCTCTCTCTCAGGCGCATCGTTTTACAAATAGAATAAAAAAGAGTTATTTTTAATATTCACAAACCCCACGTGTCGATTGTCAACATCACACGTGTCGGTTATTACTACACACGTGGGCTCGTATAAAGTTATTTAATCCTCACACCACTATTAATGGTTCTCAAATTTGAGAGAGAGAGAGAGAGAGAGAGAGAGAGAGAGAGAGAGAGAGAGAGAGAGAGCATCCAGTGTTTTCAGGAACCCATAGACAGGGAGAGAATCTAGTGACAAACATAGAGAGAATCCAGCATCCACGCCCAGGTAACTAGAAAGCAATGGCAACATGTAAGTTTGCTTCCTCCTCTCTCTCTCTCTCTCTCTCTCTCTCTACTATCACACACACATACACACACACACACACTCAGATACACAAACACACAAACATGCATGCACAGATAGACAATCTTTCACACACACACACACACATATGCAAGAACAGACAGACATAATGTATTTCTGTCTCTCTCTCTCTCTCTCACACACACACACAAATCACCCAGACACACACACACACGCGCACACACACATAGAGAGATAATCATATACAACATAGACACACACATACAGTACACTCACAAAGAGAGAGAGAGAGAGAGAGAGAGAGAGAGAGAGAGAGAGAGAGAGAGAGAGAGAAGTTTGTGCAGTTTGGCGTGATATGGCTCTTGTAAGGGTAATGGAGGTGCTTTATCACACCAAATTACACACACATACATATACACTTATATCACATCCACACACACACACACACACACACACACACACATAGAGAACCATATACAACATAGACACACACATACAGCACACCGAGAGAGAGAGAGAGAGAGAGAGAAGTTTGTGTAGTTTGGCGCGATATGGCTCTCGTAAGGGTAATGGAGGTGCTTTATCGCGCCAAATTGCACACACATACATATACACTTATATCACATCCACACACACACACACACACACACACACACACACAAAAACACAGAACCACATACAACACACACACACATACAGTACACCCACAACGAGAGAGAGAGAGAGAGAGTGAGCGAGAGAGAGAGAGAGAGAGAGAGAGAGAGAGAGAGAGAAGTTTGTGCAGTTTGGCACAATATGGCTCTTGTAAGGATAATGGAGTTTCTTTATCGCGCCAAATTGCACAAATATAAGAAGGGGTTTCTCTCCCTTTATAATTCATGCCAGTGTCTTACTTATCAGAACACAGAAAGCTTAAGCGGGGAGTCATTGCACTAGATCTTGAGTTTAGTGCTATGGGTAGGAGCGACATGCGGATGAAGTCTGCAAAGCTGTTGATGAGCACAAAGAAAAGATCTATTGACTTCACTACTAGTAGCGACCCTGCAGAGGTTATGGCAAGGATAGATGAGCCACAACTTGTGTGAGGACAGACATAAGATCAAGGGTTTCCAACTGTGGATTCAGGAGAATCAAGTTACCCCCTTTACTTTGTAAAGGATCATAGTGATGAGGAACCCCATTCAGAAGACCAGGATATGGAGGTAGATGAATAAGAGAAAGTAGGTGTTTTTAGTCTGGTTTCCCTTTCTAAGCAACCTGCTCGCCAAAGTCTCTCTATTAAGAGGGATTTTGATTTCTGAACGGAGGCTAAGGAAGAGATACTGAAGAGGAAGAAGCAAAAGAAGAAGGAGCAATGTCTTAGCACTGACACATGAAGGAAAAGAAGGAGGAAATTTTTGAGAGCAATGCTCTTGCTCTAATTGATGAGAAAATTTTTTATTTTGTCTATAACGTGGGAGCTGCTTATGACTTTCACATTATTGCTGAGATGTTTAATAAGCCTTTGCAAGTAGAGC
The DNA here is from genome assembly GCF_041138505.1 of Cibotium barometz. NCBI lineage: Eukaryota > Viridiplantae > Streptophyta > Polypodiopsida > Cyatheales > Cibotiaceae > Cibotium > Cibotium barometz. The sequence goes on along the minus strand of NC_141095.1, from coordinate 30,497,183 downwards.
CAATTTTGGACCAACATACAGAGTACCTATCGAAACACAGGGACGGTTTCAAAAAAATAGTATCCAAAGGAAGGCTGTTGCTAAACAATCAGACTTATGTGCACTTGCTGGATCGTGCACTAAGCAAGAAGACAAACAATTTTCTATACAAGAAGTACCACGATCTCCCATCTTCCTATAAGCCTACCTTCTTGCACTTAAGTTGCTGCATGCTATTGTATGAGCCATTTGGATTCCTCTGCTACTTGCACTGCCTGAAGAACTACTGTATGAAGGTACTATTCAAGATGAAATTCCCCAAGAAGATAAGTTACCTTCTGAGGAGGTAGAACTTGAGGAAGAGATTGAGTTAGTAGAGGAGGAAGAGGAGGCGAAGTCTATGGATTTTGTTGCTCTTAAGATGTCAACAATACAAAGACCTCTAGATGTGGATCTCTTCAAAGTGCACCAGTGTGGTCTAGTATTACCAGTGCTGCCAAAATTCATTGTGGATAACAAACGTTATGTACTGTTGTCTGACATTCAATCTTAAGGAATATTTTACTTTATGTGCTATTACTAATTTTCAGGTAGAGGGTAGTGGTTTGTCTCGGAAGATGATAGTGATGACTTAGCATTGGAGGAAAATTACAGTAGTAAAGAGTGTCTTAGTATATGTTTGGACAAAGCACAGAAGCCCAAAGATGATGGATTTCTGCGCCGCCAGACAATAAAACCTTCATGGAGCTGTAGGCCAAGTATGGCTTTGATAAGTTGAATCACTCCACAAAGGAGTGGATGAAGAGAGTAGGAGAAGATACTAAAAGTTCTATTAACCTTTGGTAAGACCAACTGTTTTTGAATAGATGAGACTCATGTTCTCTCTCTCTCTCTCTCTCTCTCTCTCTCTCTGTATGTGTGTGTTGTGTGAATGTGTGTGTGTGAATGTGATATGTAGACTTATGTTTCCTTAATTATTTTGTTTTGCAGAGTACATTTGAAGTCAAAGACAAATTCTTGCAATGGCATAAAAGGGAGTACTATGGCCGAGAAGACGAAGCTCTCTCTCTCACTACCTAAGCAAATTGTCAAAGATTATAATCTACCATAATGCCATGAGCTAGGAAGGGAGAGTTATAAATTTTTTATTCAAGGCATTGTCCCTGTTCCTAGGTGCAATGATTATTCCTAAAAGTTATGAGAAAATTATTTTGATAGAGAAGTCTATTGCCTTAGAAATTTTTGGATGCTACCCTAGTTATGCCAGTAAATCAAAGGGGTTACTTTCATACATACGCTCTGCAGTAGCATTATCTCTAAGCATAGAGAACCCAGAGGAACTAGAAGAGTATGGCAAACACCGTTTGCTAAGGTATAAACGAAAGCTAGATTCACTGGAATTGCCAAAGTCATTAGAATGGAAAGATACATTGTAAAAGACTTATGTGTTACATCTATCTGTCCAACGATGATTAACAAAAATCTTTTGTTCTCTCCATTTGTTTTGTGCTTCTATGGCATTTGAGTTTTTAAATGCTTTCGGAATGCTTCAATCTCTTCCTTTCCATATGTCTGAGTGTTTGTATCAGTTTGGATGACCTCAAGGTTTTTTTTATATGTAGTTGTTGTAGTATCCCTCTATAGAACCACTGGAACACTTCTTGTAGGCTGTTTGCCTTACTTTTTCCACCACCATGTTGTGTGTGGCTGAAATATGCATTTTGAGCCATATAGTGTGATTTCTTGAGTCCTTGTGTGTTCGAAATGCTAGGATCTCTGTACTTGTTGATAAAGTAAGGCATGTGGTTGTAGAGAATATGCTGCATATAAGAAAACATACAATGTAAGTTAGTATTGAGGGCTAGGAAACAACAGTAAGCTAGAAACATACCATGTAGTGTGTAATGTTGGTGTCAGTCCAAGCAGCTTTAAATGCTTTTTCGAATGCTTGTAATAAGTTATCTTGAAATCTCTTTTTGTCTTGTCTATGCAAATATTTCTAGCGTTCAACCTGAAAGTCATATAGCCGCAACAATCACTGTCGTCATTGACAGCCACCTTGCTGGTGATGATGCTAATTACATTGTTATTGTCATAGCCTATGCACGAGGAGGTGCTGACAATGTTGATGTCGATTTTCTGATGACAATGTTGTCCATGTTGCCTTTGAACGTGAAGATGATGCGAAATATGAAGATACAATTACAGATGGCATTGATCATGATGAGGATGAAGACAATGATGCAAATGCTAAAGGTGACAATGATGAGGATACTGGCAACACTGATGAAGATACAATTACAGATGGCATTGATCATGATGAGGATGAAGACAATGATGCAAATGCTAAAGGCGACAATGATGAGGATACTGGCAACACTGATGATGAACTTGGAAATGCTAATGACAACAATGGTTTGACATCCAACGTAGCCGATGAAGGTGACCATGCTCTGAATGATGCACCAAAAATGTCTCCATTTCTCTCCTTGATGGGGGGAAAGGGGGAGAAGTAGGTTTAAGCTCGAAAAATGGATCACTTGCAGCTGATAATGTTCAAAACCAAGCCAAGAGCTCGTGTAAAGATGAAGAATTCTATGCGGAGCTTACTTGAGCAAGAGAGTATCTTTGACCCTGGATAGTTTGATTCTTTATTCTTAAAATTGCATTGCATGATGTACATATTATAGCATGTAGATTAGGCTTGCAACTAGGGTGTTGCCATCACCTCACAAACTTGGCACTAGACTAGGTTATCAATAAAAAACACATATCCCTTGTGCCGCCAATTGGCATTAAGGGGGAGTGTTGGGCGTAATGCCAAATGGCTGCATCAAGTGTGGCCGCCCACAATCAAATGAGAGGCTAATAGACACGAACCAAAGGTCATACCCATTGGAATCATACCTCATCATGGATATTTAATGTAACCACCAACTTCAACATAACATACACGAATATACGTTTCTGTCTGTGTGCACTCTGTGTATGTTGGAGAGAGGATCTACAACCCTTTACCTCTTTCTACACATGCTGGCTTCAATTATCGTCGGCCGCCTTGACCACAGAACCAGCAGGGCTACTATAATTGCGAGACCTACGACTAACACGGCCACTCCTATGGCTATTTTGGAGGCGATGCTGCATAGGAGGTGCCCATTGCATACTGCGTGCACATCAATCCACATCATTCACACATCAAACCACATAATCCATACATTAATCTACATTAATCTACATCATTCATTCATGTTTATAGCCCATGCTAGAGTGTTGATTGTCTGGGCAGAAGCACATGAAGTTGTCGGAGTTGTCGATGTGGTAGTCGCACCCTCCGTTGGTTTTCTCACAATTAGCACATTCAGAATGGAGCTGGCTAGTGTCGGTCCAGTTGAGTCGAACCATTCCATTGCTGGAGCTCCATACTGTGCTAAGATCGTTGAGAGAAGGGTCGGCGGTAACGAAGAACTTAAAGTGCGTGCAGGCCAACTTCTCCATCACCTGGAGCAGCATGGGCTCCTTGTGTGGTTTTAATTGCAAGCAATTATCCATGAGGTTGCTGTTTGCTTTATAAGATTTGCATACTGCGGCATGTTCTTCAAGAGGAGGAATATTGAAGTAGGACAAGGAGGTAAGGTTGCTGCTGCAATTAAAGAGCAGGTAAATGTTATTTTGGGAGATTGGAAAATCCTACACTCCTCTATACCATCCTACCCAAACATGCTCCGAATGGTGACCAAACTTTAAAAGTGTGTGGGGGGAACCCGCTCCCACATGCTCGCTGTGAGGTGAAAAAAAGAAAAAAAGAACCTGCCTCTATAGCCCTTCACCTCCCAAACTTGGAAACACACACATGAACGGAGGCACCACCAGCCCCACCGGCTGGAACACTTCTCACGATTCACCACCCACCCACGCCAGACAGACAGCACAAAACAGGGGAACCATAAACAAAGCAAACACCCAGCAGTTATATTCCCAGTCAAAACACTTCATACAAGCTTCTCCCGACACAGAAGCCTTATTCACACATCTCACAAACACTCAGGCCTGGATTTACTGCCAAGGGAATTCCACCACGGCCACACCACCTCAGGAATTGCAACCTTGCGTCTGACAACCAAGCCCTTTCAACCACAAACATATCAACACTCTGACCTGTCACTACTAAGGATACACCACATCCTCAATCACCGCGGACCTCTCGCCTACTTGCTGTGCCAACCACACCAAAAAGAACCCGGCCACTCTAGAGGTGGCTCCCTCTCCACGCTGGCTCTCCTCCACGTGTTTGCGTCTGTCTCTGCAGACTCACCAAGGCGATTCTTTTCTCTACCAGCAGCCCACCCTTCGCTACTCTGCTATACTCTTCACTTTGTTTGCACCAGCCACCGCAGCAGCGCCTCTTAGCTCTCTTTTGCTCTTTGCTGCCCCCGCAGCTCCTTCTCTACAGCCGGCACCTCAGTCGCCACCACATGCGCACACACACCTTAACCTCTCTGCTTGCGTCAACGACTGTAGGCGACCCTCTCTCACACACGGCTGCGCTCCATGCTCACCCTTAGCGCCTGCTCTTCCACGAGGCGGCCACGCTCTTCACCAGCCCGGCCTGCTGTACTAGGCGACAAACTTTCGCTTTTTCGCCCCCTGTCTCTGCAGCGCCTCAGCAAGGCGGTCTTTCCTCAGTCACACCCCCTGACTCCACCTTTTCGAAGCGGCCACTGTAACCCCTTACACCTGGCATCTTCGCCAACCTTCTGAAGGCGGCACGCTGGCAGCTACATTAGCTTCCACATGGCTATCCCTTTTTTTGCCACGTAAATATTATCATACTCTTTTTACTTTGCCTAAAAGATGGCCCCACCATAATATGCCTTTTCACACCATGTCTAAGGCAACACTGGTCCCTTCAGTCTTAAATGCTCCCATGCTTCCATACCTCTTCAAATATAGCCTCCCAATGCCCACTCATACTTGGGGACGTGTATACATTCAGAGCTGCCAAACAGCTGATACCACCTGTAGCAGCAACCGCCTCACTCCGAACAGGCCTGTACAAAGCCTACAGCCAAACCATTCTCTCTGTACATCTGCCAAGGCGTTCCAGGGCTAAACTCTCACATATGCCATGCATCCCATATGTACACAGACTCAAAACACTTCTCAGATTTTCACCTGACACTCGCAAATTTGGTTCACAATCAAAGCATGTTTGGAGGTAATCCAAAGATGCTTCGGTGGTGGACCAAACTTCGCGAGCATGTGAGGGTGGGTCCCCACCACGTGTTTGAATAGTTTGGTCATCAGAGCATGTTTGGACTAGCAATTAGCGCCCAGTGCTGATTTTTCAAGTCTCTTGGTGCTTGAAAGGCCATGAAAAATCCCTCTCTTCTCCATGCCATCGTACCCAAACATTCTCCGATGATGGTGACCAAACTTTTCGAGCATGTAGGTCCCCTCCACATGCTCGCAAAGTTTGGTCACCCATGGGAGCATGTTTGGATAAGCAATTAACCCCCAGTGTGGATTTTTCAAGTCTCTTGGTGCTTGAGAGGCCATGTAAAATCCCGCTGCTCTTTTGAATATCATCGTACACAAACTAGTGCTGCCGATGGTGACCAAACTTTGCAAGCATATGGGGAGGACCCGCACCCATGTGCTCGCAAGGTCACCATCGAAGCATGTTTGGAGGCGCTAATTGCTAAATCGAAACATGCTCCGATGGTGACCAAATTTTGCGAGCATGTGGGGGTGGGTCCCCCCCATGTGCTTGCAAAGTTTATCACTCACGATTGTAGCATCTTTGGATTAGCAATTAGTGACCACTGCAGATTTTTCAGGTCTCTTGGTGCTGGAAAATCTCGTTCGTCTCCATTCCACCGTACCTAAACATGCAAGACTTTGCGTGCGTGTGGGGGAGACCCGCCCCCACACGCTGTCGTGACGTGGGTGGTATTGTTGGGCAAGTGCGAGACTTCTGGCTGTGAGAGTAGCTTCAAATCCCAGCAAGGAAACAAAATATATTTATCTCTTCAAGGGGGTTATGACATCTCAATTTTGGTCGACATGTACATGTGCCAATTCACTTCAAAGTAACCCCAAATACAGCTTGATGAATGCATATACGTTACGAGTCAAAAGCATGACCCGCTTCAAGCATAGATCTCCTGACCCTTTATCCAAGTGCCTCATACATAACACATGTAGGCATAGCACAATCTTCAAAAGATTCCCATATACATGTGACCTTCACATCACATGTTTGACATAATGTCAACATCACCATTTCAAGATGACTCTTGATCTCATGAAAACCTGCTTTCAGATTCCAACAACTCACAAAGCAAAAGATGGCATATGGCATATATACATCATCACATGATTTCCAAAACCCAAGAAAACAAATAACATTATGACATTAAGACCTCTGCAAGCGTTTCTCTGCAGCAGCCCACAAACTCGTGTTCTCTCTGTCACCAGCCAGCAGCAGCTCGACCTACCTCACACAAACCCACGACCGTGCAGCCTCTGCTTCCTTTTGGACCCGGCAACCACTCTCTGGTATCTCACCACGCCTCTGGTATAGATGACCACCACTGCTCCTCGCTTGTAGACCACCACCTCTCTGCTCCTCTCTTGTAGACCACCACCTCTCTGCTCATCGCTTGTAGACCACCACCTCTCTGCTCCTCTCTTATAGACCACCACCTCTCTGCTCATCGCTTGTAGACCACCACCTCTCTGCTCCTCTTTTGTAGACCACCACCTCTCTGCTCCTCTTTTGTAGACCACCACCTCTCTGCTCCTCTTGCCTGCTTGCGTCAACGACTGCAGGCCACCCTTTCTCCCCAAGGCGGCTGTGTCTCTCCCTCTTGAGCACCTCAGCCCACGTCTCTTTGCGTACCCAGAGCAACCTCCCCTTCTTCGTCAACTGCTGTAGACTCTGCAAGGTGATTCCTCTCTCTACCCGGCGGTCAAAACTTTGAGGCGGCCATCTTTTATGTCTTCGCCTCAGCACCTGGTGCTTCACACACACAAAAACCCACAGCCAACTCCTTCGCCTCTGGTCATCTGCAGCGTGTTCTCTCAGCACTCCAGAGTGCCCTTCGTCGCCTCTCTCTTTTCCAGCCGTCGCCTCACACCTTTTTGCCTCTCCTCTGGTCTCTGCAGCTCTTTTGCCAGGTGCCCCTCCTTTCTGGACCCCCCAGCTCTTACTCCCTCGAAGCCGCCAACAGTTGACGCCTTCGCATCTTCGCCAGCCTTCTTGATGGTGCGCTGGCCAACGTATAAGCCTCCACGTCTCCCCTCAAGCTGGCCACCTTTATTTAGTGTATATATATTTTTAATTTTTTCCAAAAGCCACACTAATGGCCACAACTAATGCTAAAAGACCCCCTCCTTCCTTATGCTTCGGATCATCACGCCGCACCCACGACCTTTCAAAACCAGAGTTGCAATATCTGCTTTGAATCATCAGCATCATTATTACCAAGACACGGCCATTTCCCAGTCAGTGCCCTGCACTTTGATGATCATCACATGCTACTAAAAATGGAGTGCCATCCTTGCATCCAGAACTAGCCCCAGATTGACCAACCAAACACATTCGAAGTTCCCGGCACACTTTCACATGCAGGCATCACCATTAGCTCGTAAAAAAAACCATAAAACCACCCACTCTGTACATTTGCCAGGGCATTCAGGGCAAAGTTTATTCATAAACCACGCACACCATATGTACACAGGCATAGGGACTTCTGCTAGCCCCCAAGGTTCACCATAAGCATAAAAACTCCACGATTCACACCACACTCATGTACTGAGGCTTCGAGACCTGGCTCAGCTTCAGCTTGTCTTAAAATGAAATGATCCTCAATAATGAAAAAACTCATAATGAATTAAACATCAACATCAAAATGTGAGCTAACCTAGCTACTCTAGGTTTAGCCACTAACTCAAAAGATCAAGGCATAATGAAAATGAGCTCCCCAAAGTAACTCTTTTATAATAAAATATTCATCTCTTATGCATACCTCTATGCATGAAATTCAATTATGATAAAAGTCACACTTTTATAATAAAATAATCATCTTTTATGCATACCTCTATGCATGAAATTCAAATATGATAAAATTAACACTTTTATATTAAAATAATAATCTTCTATGCATACCTCTATGCATGAAATCTAATTATGATAAAAGTAACACTTTTATGTTAAAATAATAATCTTTTATGCATACATCTATGCATGAAAATCAATTATGCATAATATAAAAATCAATTTCTCTAGGCTTCAATGAATATCTTTCAATTAATCTAGGATGATAATTCCTAGAATATGGTAGGAAGTCCTCTTTTCATGCTTTGAATGAAATTATTTTATGCGTAATTTTTATAAAAATTTTGCCATAGCTCCGTTGCTATGACTGATAAATCTCAATTTTTCTAAGGGATAAAGCTTATCATTAAGAAAATAATTAGAATGATCCCTAATTGGATCATTAATCCATAATGGATTGAATCATCAATATTCATGAAATACATAAACTAAAAGCATAGAAAAAAGCCATTTATTTGACCTCAAGTATAGATTAATCTTGGATTAAGGAAAAACTTTATGAAAGGCTTCATTTGGATTGAGAATGGGTCATGAGTATGACCATTTCTTGAGTGAGAGAGAGAATTTACATAAAAACTATTTGAATTAAGCATAAATAGAAATTTATGTAATTCTTAACTATCATTAATCAATTAACTTCAATAGCATTCATCAAATTATGTAACTCTTCACTACCATTCATCAATTAACTTCAATAGCATTCATCAAATTATGTAACTCTTCACTACCATTCATCAATTAACTTCAATAGCATTCATCAAATTATGTAACTCTTCACTACCATCCATCAATTAACTTCAATAGCATTCAAAAACCATTCCAATTAAGCTTCTCAAGCTTGAGAGAGGTTGAGAAGAGAGAAGCATTGAGAAATTATAGAAAAGATCAAAATTCACCATTTACCTTACAAATTGCTTGATTCTTTGTTCACGGTAGAGGCCCCCAACCAATCAATTGGTTAAGTATGTTGATGGAGCCACCAATGGGGATTGAAGAAAGAGGAAAGCTCCAATTTCTTCAATTTGGAGAGAATTTTAGAGAATAGTAGAAACTAGCATTATTTCAGCATAACTCTAGTATAGTAAAATTCTTCTATTTTTTTCAAAGGACTCATGTTCTATTTATAGGAGAGGGAAGCTCTAACCAAAGCTAACTGAATTCTAGAATTTTCCAAATTCAGTTTGGTTGAATTTGGACTAGATTTGGACCTAGTTTGGTTACTTTTTGATTCGGTTTGGTTCCATTTTGATTTGGTTTGGTTCAAGAGAGAGGAGAGATAAAAATATCACATTATTTTTGAGTTTAAAACTCATTCAAGCATGTGAAATATGCACCTCCTTTAAAGAACTCCCCTTCCTTACATATGTGTCAAAATGGAATCATTATACCCAAAATATCTCATATTTTTAATATTGCTCATAGTTTTTTACTAATAAACCTTGTACATTTTCAACTCTTCATCTTGTGTGAGCATTTACTCATTTTTGGATACCCAAAATATCTCATATTTTTAATATTGCTCATAGTTTTTTACTAATAAACCTTGTATATTTTCAACTCTTCATCTTATGTGAGCATTTACTCCTTTTTGGATACCCAAAATATCTCATATTTTTAATATTGCTCATAGTTTTTTACTAATAAACCTTGTACATTTTCAACTGTTCATCTTGTGTGAGCATTTACTCATTTTTTGGGTATCTTCTTTTACAAATTGGATTTATCTCCTCCCTACACATGGATTGATGCTATTGGCCCATAGAAATCTTAATTGGACCATAATCCAAAAATTTCTGAAAATCTAGACCCTTAGGCTAAGGTCCTTCATACTCATTTCCAATTAATTCCAATTGCACATTGAAAAGTTCTTTTTGAATTTCTGTTTCAGGGGAATTCATTTTAATAATATGAGAAATTTTTCTATCTAAAGATATTCAAAATCTGAATATTCTCTCTCTAGAATATTTTCTCTCTCTATGTCAAAATAGGCAGAGACAAGATCTTTTATATTTCTGAAGAGGGGATTGATTACAGGGGAAGATGCTGGACATCTTGAGAGGCTGGGGAGGAATCTTACACATCCCCACATGATCTTGCAAAGTCTGGTCACCATCGGAGCATGTTTCAATTGGCAGTTAGTCCCGAATGTTGATTTTTCAAGTCTCTTGGTGCTTGAGAGGCCATGGAAAATCCCGCTCTTCTCCATACCATCGTACCCAAACATGCTCTGATGGTGACCAAACTTTGCAATCATGTGGGCGAGGCCTGCCCCCACAAGCTCGCAAAGTTTGGTCACCATCGGAGCATGTTTATATTAGTATAATTAGCACCCAGTAGTGTGGATTTTTCAAGTCTCTTGGTACTGGAGAGGCCATGGAAAATTGCAAGGTTTGGTCACCATTGAAGCATGTTTGGAGGCTCTAATTACTAATCCAAACATGCTCCGGTGTGGTGACCAAACTTTGTGAGCATGTGGGGGTGTGTCCTTGTCGCCACGTGCTTGCAAAGTTTGGTCACCCATCGGAGCATGTTTGGATTAGCAATTAAATCCCAGTGCGGATTTTTCATCAAGTCTCTTAGTGCTTGATAGGCTATCAGAAATCCCGCTCTTCTCCAAGCCATTATACCCAAACATGCTCTGATGGTGACCAAACTTTGGGAGTGCATGGGGAGGACTGCCCCCACACGCTCGTAAAGTTTGATCACCATTGGAGCATATTTAGGTTAGCAATTAGTGCCCAGTGTGGATTTTTCAAGTCTCTTGGTACTTGCAAGACAAGAGGCCATGGGAAATCCCGCTCTTCTTCATGCCATCGTATGCAAACATGCTCCGAATGGTGTGACTAGACTTTGCAAACATGTGGGGGGGACCCGCCCCCACATGCTTGAAATCTTTCGTCACAATTGAAGCATGGTTGGATTAGCAATTAGTGCCCAGTATAGATTTTTCAAGTCTCTTGGTGCTTGAGAGGCCATGGAAGATCTCGCTCTTCTCCAAGCCATCGTACATAAACATGCTCTGATAGTGACCAAACTTTCTGAGCATGTCGAGGGAACCTGCCCCCACACACTCCCAAAGTTTGGTCACCCTCTCGGAGCATGTTTGAATTAACAATTAGCGCCTAGTGTAGATTTTTCAAGTCTCTTGGTGCTTGAGAGGCCACGGAGAATCCCGCTCTTTTCCATGCCACCATACCCAAACATGCTCTAATGTAAGACTAGTCTTTGCAAAGCGTGTGGGGGGGGACCCGTCGTCGCCCGACACACTTGCAAAGTTTGATCACCTTTGGAGCATATTTGTATTAGAAATTAACGTCCAGTGTGGATTTTTCAAGTCTCTTGGTGCTTGTTGAGAGACCATGGAAAATCTCGCTCTTCTCCATGCCATCGTACCTAGACATGCTCCGATGGTGAGACGAGACTTTACAAACGTGTGGGGGGGGATCCGTCCCCACATGTTCGTAAGGTTTGGTTACTATTGGAGCATGTTTAAGTTAGGAATTAGTGCCTAGTGCAAATTTTTCAAGTCTCTTGGTGCTTGAGAGGCCATGGATCTCCAAGCCATCGTCCACAAACATGCTCTGATGGTGACCAAAGTTTGAGAGCATGTGGGGGAAACCCTCCCCCACACGCTTGCAAGGTTTGGTTACCATTGAAGAATGTTTGGATTAGCAATTAGTGCCCCAGTGTGGATTTTTCAAGTCTCTTGGTGCTTGGGAGGCCATGGAGAATCCCACTCTTCTCCATGGCACCGTAAACATGCTCGGATGGTGACGAGACTTTGTGAGCGTGTGGGGCAGACCCGCTCCAACATGCTCGCAAGGTTTTGTCACAATCTGAGCATGTTTGGATTAGAAATTAGTGCCCAGTGCGGATTTTGCAAGTCTCTTAGCGTTTGAGAGGCCGTGGAAAATCGCGCTCTTCTCCATACCATAGTACCCAAACATCTTCCGATGGTGACCAACTTTGCAAGAATGTGGGGGAGGGGGACCCGCACCCTCAAGCTTGCAAACTTTGGTCACCATCAGAGAATGTTTGCATTAGCAATTAGCGCCTAGTGCGAATTTTGCAAGTCTCTTGGTGTTTGAGATGCCATGGAAAATCCCGCTCTTCTCCATGCCATTGGACCCAAAAATGCTCCCATGGTGACCAAACTTTTAGAGCATATGGGGGGGACCCACCCCCACATGCTCACAAAGTTTGCTCACTATTGGAGCATGTTTTGATTAGCAATTAGTGCCCACTGTGGATTTTTCAAGTCTCTTGGTGCTTAAAAGGCCATGGAAAATCTCTCTTCTCCATACCATAGTATCCTAACATGCTCCAATGGTGACCAAACTTTGCAAGAAATGCTTCGATGGTAACTAAAACTTGCTATCATGTGGGGAGAATCCACCCCCACATTCTTGCAAAGTTTGGTCACCACATTAGATCATGTTTGGATTAGCAATTAGCGCCCCAATGCGGATTTTTCAAGTTTCCTGGTGCTTGAGAGGCCCCATGGAAAATCCCGCTCTTCTCCATATCATCATACTCAAACAAGCTCCTATGGTGACCAAACTTCGTGAGCATGTGGGGACGGGTCCCCCCCACATGCTCGCAAAGTTTGTTCACCATTGGAGCATGTTTGGATTAGCAATTAGTGCCCAGTGCGTATTTTCAAGTCTCTTGGTGCTTGAGAGTCCATGGAAAATCCCACTCCTCCATACCATCGTACCTAAACATTTTTCGATGGTGACTAAACTTTGCAAGCATGTGGGGGTAGGTCCCCTCCACCTTCTTACAAAGTTTGGTCACCCATCGGAGCATGTTTGGATTAGCAATTGCAGATTTTTCAAGTCTCTTGGTGCTTGAGATGCTGTGACACGAAGTTGGGGTTTGGACTTCGGTCACTTCTCAGAATCAAAACACACTTGTATGAAACCTCACAGCCTCCTCACCTCCCTTTCTCTCCCTAGATTAAGATAAAGATATACACATCAAAGGTGAGATCATAATTCATGGAAGGAAAGATGAAAGGCTCCGGAGAAGCAAGAATTTCTGCCAGTCTTGCAGCTCCAAACAAGAGGGCGATTCTTTGTTGGAAGAAAATCTTCCGACTCAAGATTATGTGAACAGAAACATACGGGGAATATTGGTAAGGTTCATCCGTTCGAATTGGGCAATTTGGTCGGAACATAATAAAGCAAATGAATATAGAAATCACTTATAAGAGGATAAGACACATGGGATTGGCCTTTTGATAAGAGATTAGGAGGAATTAATCATGATTAAGAAGAAAGAATGGCCAAAAAGCTATAAAAATAGAGATACACAGAGAATTGCAGTTTTAAATCTATAAAGGCTGTGCAAGAGAGGATTATATAGATGCGTAGAGCTTGAAGAGAGCTTCGCGTCTATATAAAAACTTTCAAAAACGGGCAACCGAGCGAAAAGTTATGAGCATTTTACTGCAAGACTATAAAACTACCAAAATTCTATAAAAACAGAGATACACAGAGAATTGCAGTTTTAAATCCATATAGGCTGTGCAAGACATGATTACATAGTGCGTAGAGCTTGAAGAGAGCTTCGCGTCTATATAAAAACTTTCAAAAACGGGCAACCGAGCGAAAAGTTATGAGCATTTTACTACAAGACTATAAAACTGCCAAAATTCTATAAAAACAGAGATACACAGAGAATTGCAGTTTTAAATCCATATAGGCTATACAAGAGATCATTACATAAGTGGGTAGAGCTTGAAGAGAGCTTCGCGTCCATATAAAAACTTTCAAAAACCGATAACCGAGCGAAACGTTATGAGCATTTTACTACAAGACTATAAAACTGCCAAAAAATTAGCAACTTTGGGAAAATTCTAATCATCAATGAAGTAAGAGATTAAGAAATTAGTTACATAAGTGGAAAGAGCATAGAAAGAGCTTCCTAGCCATATGATCAATTTAAGAAACCAACACCCGAGTGATGAGTAATTACCGGTTGAAATTTGGGTATTGGACCACAAAAACTGCACTTCTCTCTCTTTGCATGAAACCTCAATTTTCACATAGCCTCTTGCCTTTCATCTCCTTCATGATTCAAGCTAGAGGGTAAGGGTTAACATTGCTCAGCGGACAATCGTAAAGATTTACCTATGGTCCCTAAAGTCTTTCCACATGCTCATTACCGCTAAAACAATTGGTACCTCCAAAGGAGGGCGGCAATAAGGCAAGGGCTACCTTGAGAAGTCACAGGCCCGCCAAGATAATAACTCCTTATCCTACTTATCATGAATCATCAAAGAGGTCCAAAATTGGGTTAAGCATGAGGAGCTAATGCTAAATGAGACATTCACATGTAAAGAGAGTGTTGGAATAAGGGTTTGAAGATAAGAGAATGGCAATGACACAAAATGCTCAATTGAGGAGGCTCATTCCTTGATTTGAAAGGGAGAGGAGGGCTCCTTTTATAGGTGGAGAATCACCCTCTCTTCCATTGTTACAAATTACAACATAAAAATCTTCAACGCTTCAGTGACATAAGGGTAGATGTCACCATCAATTGTCCTCTTAGGCTAAGTCTTCTATTGATTATTAAATTGAAGACTTTTTGACTTTGAGAGTGTGATGAGATAATAGCCAAGCCTAAGTGGCGTGTAGGTGGAGATCCCACTTACACATGGCGGAATTCTCCTCTTCCATGTAGGCATTCTAGAAAAATCTTTCCCAATTATGCACCTACACACACTCCTCCACATGCCTTCCACACTCCCCAAGTTGTAGCCTTATGGTGAATACCATATTAATAATACAATTAAAATCCATGTGAGCATGAAGGCCCACTTTTATTTTCCACATCACTAGCCTATCTACCATACCAAAGTATTTATCAAGCATACTTGTGGCATTTACAATGTGTGCACCCTAAATCAAGTAAAACCATTATATTTGAAGATAGAATGCTGTTATCGGGGTAGCCGCCAAGCCGCCGCATCACCACGCCGTTATTCCATTGTGGGCGCCGCAATCTTCTTGGACAAGCTTCCACCTTATTACCATTGAAAAACCATCAAAATATGCACAAAATTGACAATGAAAGATATCAATTTTTCACGTCACATCTTTCCCCCCAGCAGATCCTCCATGCTTGTCTGGGGGGTCTGCTGGCCATGGTGCTCGAGGGTAGAATATTTTCAGCCGGTACTCATTGGCACGTCCGGGAACCTCCTGGCCAGTTGCATCCTCTAGAAGATAGGTGTTATTTTTGAACTTTTGCTTTATCCTGAAGGGGCCTTCCCAGCGTCGAAGAAGCTTCTTGTCTAGCCGTTTCTCCACACGGCCATCATACCTCATGACTAAGCTTCCTTGCTTGAGTTCTGGCTTCTTCTTCTTCCTCATGAGAGTGTCATGCCTTGCCTTGCGCCTTTGTTGTGCAGCCTCCAAATTTTGAAGTGCCTGAAGTCGCTTCTCATCCAAGATCTCCAGTTGTGCTAGGCGTTGGGCATGTGTTTCTTCTTCATTATTCAAGCGTGCAAACGATGTGCGAAGGCTTGTGATTTCCAATTCTATTGGCAAAATAGCCTCCATTCCATAAACTAACTGAAAAGGTGTGAAACCAAGAGAGAGTTTGTGAGTTGTCCTATAGGCCCATAGGACCTCTGGCAAATGCACATCCCACTTTCTCTTCATAGTATCCACTAGCTTAGACAAAGATCCACAAAGCAGTCCATTAGTTTTTTCTACTAAACCATTGCATTGGGGATAATAGGGAGTTGACATAGCATGCTTTATTTTTAATTTCTGCACCAAAGCTTCAATCAAGTCATTCTTGAAAGACCTCCCCCCATCCGTAAGGATTTCTAATGGACACCCAAATCGGGCACATATGTATTCCCCGAGAAAAGATGCCACAGCCACTGCTTTATTATTGACCATTGCCTTTGCTTCTGCCCACCTTATTGCATAATCTGTGGCCACCAATATGTAATACTTCCCATGTGAGGAACGAGGAAGTGGGCCCACAAAATCTAATCCCCACCTTTCAAATGGACCATATGCTGGGATAGGGTTTAAGGGTCCGGGAACCAATTGCTTATGCCCATATGCCTGGCATACTTCATAGCTTCTGCACCACTCATGGACATCTTTGCTAAGTCGAGGCCAATAATACCCTGTGTTAAGGATCCTCCGAGTTGTGCTGGCTGAGGCAAAGTGACCTGAACATTCATGACATAATTCCATAATCCTTTTAGACTCCTCTAGGCTCACTACCCTCCTAAGAATCTTATCCTTAACTTGCTTGTAAAGAACATCCCCTAGAATTGTGTAAGGATGAGCTTTCCTGGTAAGCCTTTGCTTCTGTTGAGGATTCAATCTCCAGGAGGGAAGTATCCTGTATCTAAATAGTGTTGAACATCTTGGAGCTCAGGCCAACCTGTATCCATTAATGCAAGAGTAGCTACTTTGAAAGAAGCCAAGGTTTTAGTAGCCAATTCATCGGCCTTTTGATTATCCTTCCTGTTAACATGCACAAATTTACAAAACCCAAAAGCTTCTTTTAACTCCATTGCCCTTTTATACAATTCTTGGAGATTAGGACTCCTTGCCTTATATTCTCCTTTCATTTGTCGGATGACCAATTGTGAATCCCCTTTAACCTCTACCTCTTCAATTCCATCTTTTATGCAATCTTCTAATCCCCAAATTAATGCATTGTACTCAGCCACATTATTTGATATAGCCTTTGGAAATTCCCTACCCTTGGCCCATACCTCTTTTCCTTCTGGATCGAATAAAACTATCCCCCCAGCCCCACATTGCCTGGAAGGGCTAAAGGCTCCATCAAAATGCATAGTGAAAGCAGTTGGTGGTGTCTCCAAATCTTCATATACTTCTTCCTTTGCTCCTGTTCCTTCTTCCTCTTCCTTCCTGGTAAGCAAATTTGCAAGAGAGGCCCTAGTGGTGTTTTCTGTAATAAAAGTGAAAGAGAATTCTTGAAGCTCACAAATCCACTTTGCAAACTTCCCTCCTGCAGGATTGGGCTTGCGGACCAAGAATTGTAAATAAGGTTGAGATGTGAGGAAGAAAAAAGGGCGAGGTAACAAGTATGACCTGAACTTCTTTACTGCAAAAACAAGAGACAAACCACCTTTCTCCATTTCACCATACCTCTCCTCGGCATCAGTGAGTTGTCGGCTTGCATAATACACTGGGGTTGCATACGCCCTTGCTCTCCCTTTTGCAAGAGTATAGCACCCACTGAATGTGATGAGACACTTGGGTTCACATAAAAGTCCTCCCCCCACCTAGGAGGCTGCACAATTGGACTTTGACTCATGCATTCCTTGAGCAAACAAAAAGATTGAATTTGATCGGGCCCCCATTGGAAAGAAACATTCTTCTTTGTTAACAGATTTATAGGATACATCTTCTCAGAGAACATGTCAACAAAGCGTTGGTAATACTTTGTTTTACCCAAAATCCTCCTTACCTCCTGTACATTGGTAGGTGGTGGGAGGGCCACAATTGCCTGCACCTTCTCAAGATCCATCTCTATGCCTTCTTCTGAGATAACATGTCCCAAGAGAACCACCTTCCTTCGTGCCAAGCGGCATTTTCCAAGATTAAGACACCCTTTTGCATCATCAATACTTTGCAAGGCCAACCTCAACTTTTCCAAGTGATCCATGCGGCTTGAATAAATGCAAAAATCATCCAGAAAGACCCTTATAAACTTCCCCAAGTAAGGTGCAAATACCTGACTCATGAAGCGTTGAAAAGTTGCTGGTGCATTGGTCAAGCCAAATGGCATCACCCTATAGGCATACACTCCCCAAGTGGTGATAAATGAGGTTTTCCTTTGATCTTCTTCACAAATCCGGATTTGAAAGTATCCAGAGTATCCATCACACACTGAATACAATTCATGACCTGCAACTTGATCCAAAATCTCATCCTGAAAGGGTAGAGGATAATAATCCCTCTTTGTGCATGCATTCAAAGGGCGAAAGTCCACACACACACGCCATTTTCCACCCTTTTTGGGAGTAACTACAACTGGGGAAATCCACTCTGAATTCTCTACTGG
The DNA here is from genome assembly GCF_041138505.1 of Cibotium barometz. Taxonomy (NCBI): domain Eukaryota; kingdom Viridiplantae; phylum Streptophyta; class Polypodiopsida; order Cyatheales; family Cibotiaceae; genus Cibotium; species Cibotium barometz. The sequence continues at coordinate 30,479,014 of NC_141095.1, read as the reverse complement.
AAAAATAAATCCAGCTTCAAGCAAATTAGTTACCTCCTTCTTAAGCACCTCTGCTTGCACTACTCCCAAATGCCTTAGCCGCTGTACCACTGGCTTACTTTGGGGCTTGAGATCAATCTTGTGCTCTACTAAGGTAACTTGGCGTACTTGTGAGTAGCTGTTTGCAAACAGGTTAGGAAATCCATCCAATATTTTTAAGTAATTCTCCCTTTCAGTACCTGCTATGAACTCATCAAGAAGAAGTTCATTTTGTTGGTGAAGACTAGTGAGGTCCACATCTCCTTTCTTGCACATGGTTGAAGAAGCTTCCCCTTCCAAGGCTCCATTGTCTCCAGCATCCCCTCGATCCCTTCCCAGGGAAAGACCAAATGCAACTCCCTCCACCTCTCCTTCTGAGATGGAATCCTCGGAGCTACCACTTGTCTCTTCTTCATCGGATGACTCTGACTCTGAACTTTCGAAAGTTGAAGGTTCACCTCTTACCACTTTCTTGCGACGACTCTTGATGTTATAGTGGACTTTCTTATTCTCACCTTGTAGAATAAGATCACCTGTCTCCCACTTTTGAATTGCCTTCACTTGGCGAAGCCATGGCCTACCCAATATCAATGGGTAAGCCCTAGCATCAGGCTTTGTAGGAATGACCTGAAAAGTTGTAGGCACTGAAATACCACATACATCCACTTCCAAATTCCTGACAATTCCTAAGGTTTTCACCCTAGTATTATCAGCAAGTTTGATGCGATAGGGAGAGTTAGTAGAAGACAACTTTAAATCAGCATCTTTCATTGTTTTTTCACTCATGACATTGATTGATGCACCTCCATCAATGTATGCATTAGAAATTGTTTGCCCCTCAATGATGACATCAATCACAGGCACATCATCCCCTACATCAATATCCACCTTTTGAACCATAGGAGTCCCATTATCCCTCTTCTTCTTTTTCTTAGATTCCCTTGTGCTAGCCAGCTTACCCCATTCCTTTTTGAGCTTAGGAGAGAGTGCCAAAAGCTGCCCAAATGTGATTTGTGTCGTTTTCTCCCTAAGATCTATCAAGAGGTCATAACTAAGAGATTCTTGTCCAAGAGGAAAATCAGATTGTCCAATTTTTCTCCTAGATGACTTCTTCTTCTTCTTATTTTTCTCCTCTTCTTCAGATTTATCTTCTTGTTCTTCTTCTTCTTGGCTTCTAGTTTTACGACCCCTTTTTGCCATTAATGGCATCAATGTTTCTTCTTCTTCTTCTGAGCATGTTTCCTCTAAAAGTGCTAAACTTTTATCCTCACTTTTCCTCAACTTTGGACACTCAGTACGATAGTGCCCGTTCTCTTGACATTCATAGCATGTGACACTACTTCTATTGCTAGGTTTATCCTCAGCTGATGGAACCCTAGGTGGCCTTGCATTGACTAAGTGTAACTTCAAATCAGCAAATTCTGCCATAAGTTGTGCAATGTTATGATCCAAGGATGGAGCCTGTACCGGAGATGTTGAGGCCATCTCTACTCGTGGTGGGGTTGGCACACTTGGAGAAGATTGGAATGTGGACTCAATATGAAGAGTGGCCTCCTTCTTCAAAGCAATACGAAGGGCCTCTTTAAAACTAGTGGGATCTTTGCTAAGAACTTTTCCATGGAAGCGGGGATCCAAAGCCTTGATAAACTTGCTCATCTTAAGGTGCTCCATTGCTAAAGAACTCTTTGAATCTTCCATAGAAGGTGAAGAAGAAGAAGCAACAACATGTAAAGCAGCTTGTTGATATTTGATGAATAAGGCTTCATACCTCACTGAAAAGGCAGAAACTGACTCTCCTTCCTTTTGGAAAATCTGATCCAACTGCAATAGTAAAGCATTTGGTGACTCCACTGTCCCAAATCTCTCCTTCATTGCTTTGGTCAACCTTTCCCAATCATTCTTGGACTCCTCTGGCAAAGCCTCATCCCAAGTTAAGGCCACACCCTCCAAGAAATCTGGAAGTATTTCTATCCTCTCCTTCATAGACCAACCCGTCAAGCGGCATGCTCGGTTAAACTCTCGGAGATAACTCCCCGGGTCTTCTCCTTCCGATCCAGGGAACACCGGAATGTTGAACATCTTGCACCAAAAGATGAGTAGTGACAAGGGAAATTTACTTGTTTCAAAACAACTTTCCTTTAATCATGCGGGACCTTGAGGTTAAAATAGAATAATTCTAAGTAAAACCTGCCCGCCGCCTCCACCAAAAGATGTGACACGAAGTTGGGGTTTGGACTTCGGTCACTTCTCAGAATCAAAACACACTTGTATGAAACCTCACAGCCTCCTCACCTCCCTTTCTCTCCCTAGATTAAGATAAAGATATACACATCAAAGGTGAGATCATAATTCATGGAAGGAAAGCTGAAAGGCTCTGGAGAAGCAAGAATTTCTGCCAGTCTTGCAGCTCCAAACAAGAGGGCAATTCTTTGTTGGAAGAAAATCTTCCGACTCAAGATTATGTGAACGGAAACATACGGGGAATATTGGTAAGGTTCATCCATTCGAATTGGGCGATTTGGTCGGAACATAATAAAGCAAATGAATATAGAAATCACTTACAAGAGGATAAGACACATGGGATTGGCCTTTTGATAAGAGATTAGGAGAAATTAATCATGATTAAGAAGAAAGAATGGCCAAAAAGCTATAAAAATAGAGATACACAGAGAATTGCAGTTTTAAATCTATAAAGGCTGTGCAAGAGAGGATTATATAGATGCGTAGAGCTTGAAGAGAGCTTCGCGTCTATATAAAAACTTTCAAAACGGGCAACCGAACGAAAAGTTATGAGCATTTTACTGCAAGACTATAAAACTGCCAAAATTCTATAAAAACAGAGATACACAGAGAATTGCAGTTTTAAATCCATATAGGCTGTGCAAGAGATGATTACATAAGTGGGTAGAGCTTGAAGAGAGCTTCGCGTCCATATAAAAACTTTCAAAAACGGATAACCGAGCGAAACGTTATGAGCATTTTACTACAAGACTATAAAACTGCCAAAAAATTAGCAACTTTGGGAAAATTCTAATCATCAATGAAGTAAGAGATTAAGAAATTAGTTACATAAGTGGAAAGAGCATAGAAAGAGCTTCCTAGCCATATGATCAATTTAAGAAACCAACACCCGAGTGATGAGTAATTACCGGTTGAAATTTGGGTATTGGACCACAAAAACTGCACTTCTCTCTCTTTGCATGAAACCTCAATTTTCACATAGCCTCTTGCCTTTCATCTCCTTCATGATTCAAGCTAGAGGGTAAGGGTTAACACTGCTCAGCGGACAATCGTAAAGATTTACCTATGGTCCCTAAAGTCTTTCCACATGCTCATTACCGCTAAAACCATTGGTACCTCCAAAGGAGGGCGGCAATAAGGCAAGGGCTACCTTGAGAAGTCACAGGCCCGCCAAGATAATAACTCCTCATCCCACTTATCATGAATCATCAAAGAGGTCCAAAATTGGGTTAAGCATGAGGAGCTAATGCTAAATGAGACATTCACATGTAAAGAGAGTGTTGGAATAAGGGTTTGAAGATAAGAGAATGGCAATGACACAAAATGCTCAATTGAGGAGGCTCATTCCTTGATTTGAAAGGGAGAGGAGGGCTCCTTTTATAGGTGGAGAATCACCCTCTCTTCCATTGTTACAAATTACAACATAAAAATCTTCAACCCTTCAGTGACATAAGGGTAGATGTCACCATCAATTGTCCTCTTAGGCTAAGTCTTCTATTGATTATTAAATTGAAGACTTTTTGACTTTGAGAGTGTGATGAGATAATAGCCAAGCCTAAGTGGCATGTAGGTGGAGATCCCACTTACACATGGCGGAATTCTCCTCTTCCATGTAGGCATTCTAGAAAAATCTTTCCCAATTATGCACCTACACACACTCCTCCACATGCCTTCCACACTCCCCAACTTGTAGCCTTATGGTGAATACCATATTAATAATACAATTAAAATCCATGTGAGCATGAAGGCCCACTTTTATTTTCCACATCACTAGCCTATCTACCATACCAAAGTATTTATCAAGCATACTTGTGGCATTTACAATGTGTGCACCCTAAATCAAGTAAAACCATTATATTTGAAGATAGAATGCTGTTATCGGGGTAGCCGCCAAGCCGCCGCATCACCACGCCGTTATTCCATTGTGGGCGCCGCAATCTTCTTGGACAAGCTTCCACCTTATTACCATTGAAAAACCATCAAAATATGCACAAAATTGACAATGAAAGATATCAATTTTTCACGTCACAATGCCATGGAAAATCCTGCTTTTCTCCATACCATCGTACCCAAACATGCTCCGGTGGTGGTGACCAAACTTTGGAAGCATAGGGGGGATCTGCCCCCACATGCTCGCAAGGTTTGGTCACCACCATCAAAGCATGTTTGGAGGCACTAATTTCTAATCCAAACATGCTCTAATGGTGACCAAACTTTGTGAGGATGTGGGGGTGGGTCCCCCCCACATGCTTGCAAAGTTTGGTCACCATCGCAACATCTTTGGATTAGCAATTAGCTCCCAGTGTTGATTTTTCAGGTCTCTTGGTGCTTTAGAGACCATGGAAAATCCCGCTAGTCTCCATTTCACCGTATGCAAACGTGCTCAGATGGTGAGTAGACATTGCGTGCATGTGGGGGGGACCCGCCCCCACACGCTCACAAAGTTTGGTCACCATCAAAACATATTTAGATTAGCAATTAGTGCCCAGTGTGTATTTCTCCAGTCTCTTAGTACTTGAGAGACCATGGAAAATCCCGCTCTTCTCTATACCATCCTACCTAGACATGCTCTGATGGTCACCAAACTTTAAAAGCATGTGGGCAGAACCTGCCCTCACATGCTCGCAAAATTTGGTGACCATCAAAGCATGTTTGGAGGCCCTAATTACTATTCTAAAGATGCTCCGATGATGGTGACCAAACTTTGCGAGCATGTGAGGGGGTGGGTCTCTCCCACATGGTTGCAAAGTTTGGTCATCATCGTCTCGCAGCATGTGTGGATTAGAAATTAGCACCTAAATGCTGATTTTTCAAGTCTCTTAGAGGCCATGGAAAATCTTGCTCTTCTCCATGCCATCGTATCCGATGGTGGCCAAACTTTGTGAGCATGTGGGGGTAGGTCCCCTCCACATGCTCGCAAAGTTTGGTCCCACATCGAAGCATGTTTGGATTAGTAATTAGCGCCCAGTGTGGATTTTTCAAGTCTTGCTTGAGAGGCCAAGAAAAATCTTTCTCTTCTGCATACCATCGTATGCAAACATGCTCTAGTGGTGGTGACCAAACTTTGCACAAGCATATGGGCGGCGGGACCCGCACCCACATGCTCGCAAGGTTTGGTAACCATAGAAACATGTTTGGCGGTGCTAATTTCTAATCCAAACATGCTACGATGGTGACCAAAATTTGCGAGCATGTGGGGGTGGGTCCATACCACGTGCTTTCAAAGTTTGGTCACCATCGTAGCATCTTTGGATTAGAAATTAGTGCCTAGTGTGCGTATTTTTCAGGTCTCTTGGTGCTTTAGAGGCCATGGAAAATCCCACCCATCTCCATTGCAGCGTACCCAAACATGCTCCGATGGTTTACCAGACTTTGCGTGGGTGTGTGGGGGACCCACCCCATGCTCGCAAAGTGTAGTCACTATCGGAGCATATTTAGGTTAGTAATTAGTATGCAGTGTGGATTTTTCAAGTCTCTTGGTGCTTGAGAGGCCATGGAAAATCTCGCTTTTCTCTATACCATCGTACCCAACACATGCTCCGGTGGTCACCAAACTTTGCAAGCATATGGGGAGGGACCCGCCCCCACATACTTGCAAGGATTGGTCACCATTGAAGCATGTTTGGAGGCACCAATTTCTAATCTAAACATGATCCAATGGTGACCAAACATTTGCGAGCATGTGGGGGTGGGTCCTCTCCACGTGCTTGCAAAGTTTGGTCACCATCGCAGCATCGTTGGATTAGCAATTAGCGCCCAGTGTGGATTCTTCACGTCTCTTGGTGCTTTAGAGGTCATGGAAAATCCTGTTAGTCTCCATTCCACCGTACGCAAACATGCTCCGACCAGATATTACGTGTGTGTGGGGGCGGGTCATTGGATTAACAATTAGCACCCAGTGTGGATACTTTAGGTGACATTACGTGCGTGTGGTGGGGGCAACCCGCCCCCACATGCTCCCAAAGTGTGGTCACCATTGGAGCATATTTGGATTAGCAATTAGTGCCGAGTGCGGATTTTTCAAGTCTCTTGGTACTTGACAAGCCATGGAAAATCCCGCTCTTCTCTTGGTAGTTGAGAGGCCATGGAAAATCCCACTCTTCTTCATACTATCCTACCCAAACATGCTCCGATGGTGGTGACCAAACTTAAAAAGCATGTGGTGGGGGGAAACTCCCCCTCCCACATGCTCGCTTTTGGTGACCATCAAAGCCTATTTGGAGGCACTAATTAGTAATCCAAACATGCTCTGGTGGTGACCAAACTTTGCGAGCACGTGGGGAGTGGGTCCTTCCTACGTGCTTGTTGCAAAGTTTGGTCATCATCGGAGCATGCTTGGATTAGCAATTTGTGCCGTGTGGATTTTTCAAGTCTCTTGGTGCTTGAGAGGCCATGGAAAATCCCGCTCTTCTCCATGCCATCATACCCAAACATGCTCTGAGGGTGACGAAACTTTGCAAGCGTGTGTGAGGGGGACCCACCCCCACACGCTCGCAATGTTTGGTTACCAACGAAGCATATTTGGATTAGCGAGATTAGCACACCCAATCTAGATTTTTCAGGTCTCTGAATGCTTGAGAGGCCATGGAAAATCCTGCTCTTCTCCATACCATCGTACCCAACGAGTGTGACCAACTTTGAAAGTGTGTGGGGGGGGATCTGCCCCCGATATGCTTGAAAAGTTTGGTCACCATCGAAGCATGTTTGAATTAGCAACAATTAGCACCCAATGCGGATTTTTCAAGTCTCTTAGTGTTTGAGAGGCCATGGAAAATCCCGCTCTTTCTCCATGCCATTGTACCCAAAAATGCTGTGGTGGTGGTGACCAAACTTTGCCAGCGTGTTGGGGGGACCCTCCCCCACATGCTTGCAAAGCTTGGTCACCGTAGGAACATGTCTGGATTAGCAATTAGCCCCTATAGAGTGCAGATTTTTCAAGTATCTTCATGCTTGAGAGGTCATGGAAAATCCGACTCTTCTCCATACCATCGTACACAAACATGCTCTGATGGTGACCCAAACTTTGCGAGCATGTGGTAGTGGGTCCCCCCCACATGCGCACAAAGTTTTTCACCATTGGAGCATGTTTGGATTAGCAATTAGCGCCTAGTGTGGATTTTTCAAATCTCTTGGTGCTTGAGAGGCCATGGAAAATCTCGCTCTTCTCCATGTCATCATACCCAAAGATGCTCCAATGGTGTCCAAAATTTACGAGCATGTGGGGAGAGGATGCACCCTTGCAAAGTTTGGTCACCATCGGAGCACTTTTAGATTAGCAATCAGCACCTAGTGTGGATTTTTCAAGTCTCTTGGTGCTTAAGAGGCCATGGAAAATCCCGCTCTTCTCCATACCATTAGACCCAAACATGTTTCGATAATGATGACGAGACTTTCTGAGCATGTGAGGGAGACTCGCCCCACCCGCTCGCAAAGTTGGTCACACCATCAAAGCATGTTTATATTAGCAATTAGCGGTTAGTGCAGATTTTTTAAGTATATTGGTGCTTGTGAGACGAAGAAGAATCCTACTCTTCTCCATACTATCGTACGTAAACATGCTCCGATGGTGAACAAACTTTGTTGGCATGTGGGAGTACCCGCTCCCACATGCTCGTAAAGTTTGGTCACCATCGGAGCATTTTTGGATTAGCAATTAGCACCCAGTGTAGATTTTTCAAGTCTCTTGGTTCTTGAGAGGCCATGGAGAATCCGCTCTTCTCCATACCATCGTACCCAAACATGCTCTGCTGATGGTGGTGACCAAACTTTGCGAGCATGTAGCATGTGGGTGGGACTCAGCCCCACATGCTCGCAAAGTCTGATCACCATTGGAGCATGTTTGGAGGCCCTAATTGCTAATCCAAACATGATTCGATAGTGAACAAACTTTGCGAGCATGTGGAGCTGGGTCCCCCCACATGCTTGGAAATTTTGGTCACCATACAACGGCATAAAGAAGAGAGGGATTTTCCATGGCCTCTCAAGCACCAAGAGACTTGAAAAATTCGCACTGGCCACTAATTGCTAATCCAAACATGTTACAATGGTATGGAGAAGATTGAGACTATATGAAAGCCAAAGTGTTAAAAAAATCTAAAAAACTATGAACATCAACTAAAATGAAATGATCCTCAATAATGAGAAAACTCATAATGATATAAACATCAACTAAGTACATCAGAATGTGAGCTAATCTAGCTACTCTGGGTTTAGCCACTAACTCAAAAGATCAAGGCATAATGAAAATGAGCTATCCCAGCTATTATGAGCTTAGTCATGTGCTAATAAATCTAAGTACAATGTAAGTGAGCTAACCTAGCTAGTCTGAGTTTAGTTACTATCAAGATAGAGATCTAGTCACAACAGCACCCTCTCTAGCTCTCAAATGCTCTAGAATTCTCTCATGGTCATCCACTCAAAGCCGAAAACGTGGGCGAGAACTCTATTTTTAGCTCTGTACTCGATCAAGAGTGAGCCTAGTAGCAACCACTACATGAGAGAACTGAAATGCCTCTAACTCCCACTTCCACTACTGGAACTCAAGACTCCCCCCTGACGAAGTTGAATCTGCTGGTAGAACTGGTCTGCCACAATCATGCTATGGGCATCAAAAGAAAACCCATGATCATCCACTGTATCCTGGTCAAGGATGCACTTTGGCCTAGTGAAACGCATCTGATAGTAGTCTACTCCCTCGCTATTTCCCTCACCAGAAATAACAGTAAAATACATCCTGTAGCAAATCTATCATGTCATCATAGTTGGCCATGAACACAAGATCTGTGTGCTCATCGGACACGACAATGGATGTGAAGGATGCTCGGGGGGGGAGAGGACTGTCTGTATCCATGCATATGTCCATCCTCTCGGGGTACAATAATGTGACCAATCGCCATCCATACATGCTCCACAGAAGCATGCAAACCGTTGTGTGTAAAACATGGGGGGGCTACCATGCACATGCTTCTGATGGAATGTAAGCCCAAGGTGCGAGGTACTGTGCCACAATCATGGGAGGCTCTACGGTCAATCATGCCACCATCCACATGGTAAAAAAATCTCCAGCTAATCCGAGCATCCCATTTGGGATACAATGATACTGCACTCCCAAAAAAATGTTGGGAGCATGACTCGACCACATGGCCCGCATCTCTGAACGGCTTAGCATCCTGCCGCAATTGATGACATCTCAGAGCACATTTCACACGTTCGCCCGCACCATCATGCTCTCCCTTTTATTGTGACCAGTCTCAAAGAATGACCAAATCACTGGGATACTAGACTACACATGCCACCTATAAACCCATAAAACAAAGTCTTAGTTATTGTTTTCTTTAAGATATTCTAGTGAATTTAGTTTAATTGCGAATCTAAGAGAACCATAAGTACTACCTGTAGAGCCAATAGAACTGTCATCACAACTTGAATTGTGCGCCATAGCCATCTGACCAACTAGCCACGTGTGATTCCACAATCTCGTAAAAAATTGTCATGGAGACAAAAATAGTGTTGCACAAAATGTGCATCATGTGAATGATCATCATTGATATAGAAATGATACTCTCAAATAATGACATGAGCCTCGGGGATACTCGCTATCCCATCTACATGGGCCTTTACATGTTGATAGCTATATGTGGACCATAATAGCGACCTGGTGAGGTAAGCAAGAGAGACAATTAGGACACAAAAAATGAAATAAGTAATATAGCTGAAACACAAATCAAATATTATGAAATATAACGATTACCTACTCTGAGAAGTAATACTTAGATTGTATCTCTTGAAAAGGTGTGAAGGTGTAGTTCTCTGCAAAATCAACCATAAAGATGACCACATCAATAGGAAACTCTACCAACAACAAGCATGCTCGAAACTGATGATCCTGCCACTTGGCACAATGAGTATGGCATATATAGGGGTAGATCTTCTCCCTAAATGTGGATCTGAAGTGACAACGTGGTGTATGTTTTTCCACAAGCTGCAACTTCCTGGACTGCCCCACCACTCTGGAGTTGGTGTGTCACATACTCATAACATCGCCATGGCACTATCTCTTGGTCACTTGCAGCAAGATCTACCATCTGTAGATGTGCAAGTGAACCGCATGATGTGCAATTGCTCTCCACACAAGGAATCCTATGGAAATGGACATCCTCTGTATGTGCACACAAAAGAGAGTGGATGAAATCATGAGGACTACGAGGCAACTCTCTATGCCTACTAAGAGAACGGAACACATCATAAAAAAGTTGAAACTCAACATGGTAGCGACAACAACATGTGTCACACTATTGTGAGTATCTCACAAACCAAGGGCTTACACCCCTCAAATGACCTTTGCCCAATTTTAAGCTCTAGATATGATGCCACAAATTGAGAATACAACTTTGTTTGGGTCATTTCAAGAAAGCAAGCACCGTGCTCAATGAACACTCCTCTTGTCACTCTCTTACATAAAGCTTCCTTGAAAACTAGCGAGGCACGTCAATTTTCCTCCCAAAAACTTTCTATCAAGGCTCCACTGGTTTCATCTAGTAGGCAATCATGCCTAGCTAGACGACCACTACTCGCCCACAAAGCACCAACCTCATTGTTGGCATCTGAACTTTGCCATCTAATAGACCTCACTCTAAGTGCATGTGGTGCTATAGAAAGGATGTGAGATGTGGCAGTCACCTTATCCTTCATTTTTGGGAGCTACTTATGGCTGCCACAATAGCCCGTCGAGCAGCCAAAGCATGCACAGAGTTCCTCTTCTTGTTAACTGTAAAAGAATGAAGAACACTTTGTAGCACTGCCATGCCAGCTCTCCTCTCTCTTTGACCTCCAATGTCAGAAAGTGCCCTACAGTTGGCTATGTTGGGCAGATCAATCAAAGCATCAAGCACGCATGCCTGTGATGAAGGAGTGAGGTCTTTGAAATAGGATTGTAAGATTGCATGGGCACGACGATGCACCCTTGACTTTGATAGTTATTTCTTATCCACACTATGGGCGCCCAAAGGAGGGGGTGGGTTCTTGTGGAAGAAAAGGGGGCTCAGGAAGGGCGGGTTCATGTGGATTATCTAAACTAAGGGGTAGTGGGGGGGGGAAAGAGGGCGGAGGGAGAGGGTTCATGTTGCTGCCTGTGTATGAGTCTTGCTCTAACTAGCTCCAATGCAAAGCTTAACTTATCTACTACAGATTGTGTTGAATCTTCTAAATCTCAAAGGTTTTACAAGAAAGTTTCAATGGGAACCTTGAACGAAGTGAGAACTTTGCAAAACTGTAGAAGAGCATGCATTAAGAAAAACTCTAAGCTCCAATAGAGACCTTAACCTACTTTGATAACATAGTTGGGCTAAAGGGGGGGGATCAAGCTCTCTCTCACACACAACTTGAGACACACAAGAGAGCAAGAGAGCTAGAATACTTTTGGAAAAGAGTTGTAAGAAGTACAATATTCTCTAAGGTACTCAATTACCACCACCTAAGGGGACAATCACATGGGGAAAAAAACCTTCCCAGTAAAAAAGTAAAAATTGCCCATGTGTAAGAGCGCGTTCACACCAGAACAACCACGAGGTATACACAACATGTGTAACAAATTTATCTATGGAAAAGTATTTACCAAGTCATACCATGAATGACCTTAACAAATAAATCTCTTTCACACCACTAATAAAAAACTACTTGAATCTTGAGTTGATGGAAGCTACATACTAGTAAATCAAATACACAGAGAATATATCCTAGAGGGAATTTCTTTGAGACATTAAGGTTGTAGAGATTTTTTTAAAAAAAACAAAAGTCTCTAAAGCCACAATCATTAGGAAAAATTTGGGCTCGTTTTTTAGGCCCTCTAAGGAATGCCACACCATCAAAAATGGGGCCATGGTAAATTTTTTTTTTTTGTAAATCAACTCCAATTATTTAGGAGGTTGCAAATATAGAATCTACTCTTCAAGATCTTTCCATTGATATATAACATGATGGGGTTTGGATATGACCCAAATTCAGTATCTCATTCGAGGTACATGGACGACTTAGATTTTATGCCCGCATATAAGAACGGCCAAGAGTGCATATATCTAATAGTTTCCATGCATGAGTATGAATACGAGAGTATAGTACATGCATACACAAACTCATGCACTTTAACCCCTGTTCATGCCTCATATTTAGGCCCGCATATAAGAATGGCCAAGAGTGCATGTCTACTAGTTTGCATGCAAGAGTATGAATATGAGGGTATAACACTATGATGCATACACAAACTCATGCATCTCTCTCACTCTATATATATATATGTTGTGTGTATCCTTGCCCAATACTTGTAACTAGGAAGAGTTAATTTCCCCCCAAAAGGGCCACCCACATTTGCCAAGAGGCGCATGGCCTCCTGGTGACCGCACACAAACAGCCTCTTGAGAATCCATTTTGGCGTACAAGCACCGCTGGTCGCAAAGAATGACTTTGACTGCAGTTGGGTAAGGGAGAGTCTTTTCGAGGATTTACATGGACGAAGCTGAGTGAGCGCGCCCCTCTCTGTTGCGCTCCCCCCCCCGCCCTTCCCTTCTCAGTGGGGGCCGCTGAGTGAAACGTCGTCAAGACCTCGACTTGTAACACAAAATAGTCTTCACGACTTTGACTCGTAATACCAAGTAGTAATTAATAATTATGACATGATTCACATCTAATACCCAGTTATGTTTTGATCTCAATTCGTTTTGAAAGAGATTTGGGAGCAGAAATGCGTAGATATATCATATAGGAAAATGTTTAATAACGACACATTTTCACCATTTAAATCCATATATATTTTTTATTTTATCCAAGGAAAAATCCTATGGATTTAATTTTAAAATTTTGCTTTCCCCCCTCTCTGCATTGTAAGTCCCTCCTCCCCTTCCTCCTCCTCCTCCACCACCTCCTCCCCTCCTCCTCCTCCTCCTCCTCCCCTTCTCTCCTATCCTCTCTCTGAGTGGACTGAAAGATCACGTAATTATCTTCTTGTCATAAGCCTCCTTGGTATTCTTTTGTGAGCAAGAGAATTGAATTGTGAAGCAATGAGATCAATCTAACCATAGTAATCTTGGTGTGGTGATAGCCAGTAAGTCCAAGACAAAGGTTGTTGCTTTGGTATTGATAGTGAAGGTGTGGGTGTGGGATTGTTAAAAAAAACCACATCATGTACCTATCTCTTGTTGAAATTACAGCAATGTGATGAGCTATGGTGGATCAAATACTAGAATCAACATCATTAATAAAGTGATTAGCAAATAATTAAGACATGATTAGTGAGTAATTAACAAATAGCTAAATGTAAGCATGGATAATCAAAAACCAGCAAGTTCTCATTAGGCCAATGCCTCAATTTATAGAGTTTACATCCAAGCATCTAATCCCATTGATTTCTCCTTGATTCACTCCACCTCTTTTGCTTGATTCTCTCCACCTCTCCCAGAATATCTCCACACCTCCCAGAATATCTCCACACTTCCTAAATCTTCTCATGCTACCCTTTATTCTCTCCCAGTAGATTCTTCTCTCACCTTTTCACAGGTTTACACATTCTCTTTTACAGCCTCTAACCAAGGGCTTGTTCCTGCACACACCCTATTCACTTGTATATTTCAACACCTCCCCTCAAGTGAATACTCCTAGCACACCTGGACCCTATACCAAGTTTCTCTCTTACTTGATAGTTTGCGCGACGACCAGTGTCTAGCACACCTCCCCTCAAGTTAACTTACCACACCTGGACCCTATACCAAGTTTCTCTCTTACTTGATAGCCTGCGACTAGTGCCTCAAGTCCCTAAACTCATAGTCCTTAACACACTCTCTCTCTATGTGTCCAAGGCTACTACAAGTGCCACGTGGCCTACATCATCGGTGGCTCAAAGGTGGTTTTACTTTGTTGGGGCAAGTTACATTGGGTTGTGGGGTCTCTCTCTCTCTCTCTCTCAAAGATTTTCACATGGCTCCTCACTCTTTGGAGCCTCACATCTTCTCTTGTCTTCAATCTTCTTGTCATGGCCGCTTCTCTTCACACGTCCATGTCTTCCTCTTCTTTCAGTCTTCTTGGTAGCTTCTCTTCTCGTGTCCATGTCTTCCTTCAGCTTCTCTTCTTGATCTTCTTCTCGGTGTGGATCCTCTTCTTGGAAAGAGATGTTCTTCTTCTTTCATGGCTGGGGCCATGAGCTTGTCCGTCAAGTCTTCTTGCTCCATGTGAGCAACATGTTTAAATGTTTTGCTAACAGTTCTTTTGGGGTTTTGATGTTTATCTTGTATCTTTATGCAATGCAAACCCAAATCTATGCGGGAGGTCTTACCTCTTGCCTTATTCTGGACAAGGGCAGTGTCTGATCCCATATTTACACTGATGTAATGTGCCCAATACATAATGCATATAGCATTCATTCTTATGCACATTCCCAAATGCAACTCTGGCTGTGAATAATCTTGAATTTGAGTGTGATTTGCAGGCATTAACCAAGGGTTAAATGCAAAATGATGATTACCACAAATTTATCAGCATAGTTTTACCAGAAATTACATTTAATCAAGAGTAACCAATTTGTACGGAATGGTTGGAGTATCAAACCAACTCTGAATTGTAATATGAAGTTATAGGGATCTGTATTAGATACCTAATGGTTAATTTGAACCCTTAATTTCACCAAAATACAGTGATTAGTACTGATTAATCATTGATTAAAAAATTAATCCTCTATTTTGTGTACAAAAAATAGAGTATGCGAGGAGCCCAGATCTGAGTCCTTAGAGTTCAAATGAGCTCAAGGCCATCAATAGCAATTATTCTAGTAGAGGATTAAGCCAAGAAACACAAGATTTGACCAAACATTGAATGCTTAATATCTGTTTTACCAAAGTCACCTACAGATTTGATAAGAGCTTGGATCTCACTGTAGAGTTGATGAAATCAAAAACTATCTTCACCATCTTATAGAGCACCCTTGAAAACCCCTAGGGCCAAGAGGAATTAGAGCCATTTCATCTGGTGCAGACAAGATCTCAAATCTCTTTAAGAAAAAAGGCACTGGAAAAAACGCAGAATTCTGCAGCATGCGCCGATCGGCGGTTTGCTGGTTTGTCTTGATGGATTGAAGCTTGGGGCTTGTGGCTATGTGTGGCTAAGATCTTAGAGGCTATTGTTAAGCCTGGAGGGAGATCAAGCCCCTCCACTAGCTGGGGGTATAGAAGCTCTTTGAAAAAGAGATAAAAAAGCTTAATTATCTACTAATCTTAATTAGCTAGATGATTAGCAAGATAATGGGCTCATAAATTTGATGGATTCTAGGCTAGGCTCTGATACCATGTTAAATTTGTAGCAATGTGATGAGCTATGGTAGATCAAATGCTAGAATCAACATCATTAAAAAAGAGATTAGATGATAATTAAGATGTGATTAGTGAGCAATTAATTGATAACTTAATATAGGCATGGATAATAAAAAACCAGCCAATTCTCATTAGGCCAATGCCTCAATTTATAGGGTTTACATCCAAGCATCTAATCCCACCGATCTCTCCTTGATTCACTCCACCTCTTTTACTTGATTCTCTCTACCTCTTCCCAGAATATCTCCACACCTCCTAAATCTTCTCATGCTACCCTTTATTCTCTCCTAGTAGACACTTCTCACCTTTTCACAGCTCTCACATTTACAAATTCTCTTTTACAGCCTCTTGCTAAGTGCTTGTTCCCGCACACACCCTATTCACTTGTATATTTAAACAGAATATATCTCCTCAGTGCCCATATCCCAAAAGAACGGGAAGTGATGTGTATCCTCTGAAACCTAAAAGGGAGGAAAAGCAAGATGTTAGGAGGGTAGCAAAGATACTATGACACGAAGTTGAGGTTTGGACTTCGGTCACTTCTTAGAATAAAAACACACTTGTATGAAACCTCACAGCCTCCTCACCTCCCTTTCTCTCCCTAGGTTAAGATAAAGACATACACATCAAAAGGTGAGATCATAGTTCATGGAAGGAAAGATGAAAGGCTCCGAAGAAGTAAGAATTTCTGCCAGTCTTGCAGCTCCAACAAGAGAGCGATTCTTTGTTGGAAGAAAATCTTCCTACTCAGGATTATGTGAACGGAAACATACGGGGAATATTGGTAAGGTTCATCCGTTCGAATTGGGCGATTTGGTCAGAATATATTAAATAAAATGAATATAGCAATCACTTACAAGAGGATAAGACACATGGGGTTTGCCTTTTGATAAGAGAATAGGAGGAATTAATCATGATTAAGAAGAAAGAATGGCCAAAAGTCTATAAAAACAGAGATACACAGGGAATTGCAGTTTTAAATCCATAAAGGTTGTGCAAGAGAGGATTATATAGATGCATAGAGCTTGAAGAGAGCTTCGCGTCTATATAAAAACTTTCAAAAACGGGCAACCGAGCGAAAAGTTATGAGCATTTTACTACAAGACTATAAAACTGCCAAAATTCTATAAAAACAGAGATACACAGAGAATTGCAGTTTTAAATCCATATAGGCTATGCAAAAAAGCATTATATAAGTGCGTAGAGCTTGAAGAGAGCTTCGCGCCCATATAAAAACTTTCAAAAACGGGCAACCGAGTGAAAAGTTATGAGCATTTTACTACAAGCCTATACAACTGCCAAAATTCGCCTAAAAGTTAGCAACTTTGGGAGAAATTTTGATCATCAATGAAGTAAAGGATTAAGAAATTAGTTACATGAGTGGAAAGAGCATATAAAGAGCTTTCTAGCCATATAATCAATTTTAGAAATCAATACCCAAGTGATGAGTAATTACCGGTTGAAATTTGGGTATTGGACCACAAAAACTGCACTCCCCTCTCTTTGCATGAAACCTCAATTTTCACATAGCCTCTTGCCTTTCATCTCCTTCATGATGCAAGCTAGAGGGTAAGGGTTAACATTGCTCAGCGGTCAATCGTAAAGATTTACCTATGGTCCCCAAAGTCTTTCCACATGCTCATTACCGCTAAAACCATTGGTACCTCCAAAGGAGGGCGGCAATAAGGCAAGGGCTACCTTGAGAAGTCACAGGCCCGCCAAGATAATAACTCCTTATCCCACTTATCATGAATAATCAAAGAGGTCCAAAATTGGGTTAAGCATGAGGAGCTAATGCTAAATGAGATATTCACATGTAAAGAGAGTGTATGAATAAGGTTTTGAAAGATAAGAGAATGGCAATGACACAAAATGCTCAATTGAGGAGGCTCATTCCTTGATTTGAAAGGGAGAGGAGGGCTCCTTTTATAGGTGGAGAATCACACTCTCTTCCATTGTTACAAATTACAACATAAAAATCTTCAACCCTTCAGTGACATAAGGGTAGATGTCACCATCAATTGTCCTCTTAGGCTAAGTCTTCTATTGATTATTAAATTGAAGACTTTTTGACTTTGAAAGTGTGATGAGATAATAGCCAAGTCTAAGTGGCATGTAGGTGGAGATCCCATTTACACATGGCAGAATTCTCCTCTTCCACTAGGCATTCTAGAAGAATCTTTCCCAATTATGAGCCTACACACACTCCTCCACATGCCTTCCACACTCCCCAACTTGTAGCCTTATGGTGAATACCATATTAATAATACAGTAAAAATCCATGTGAGCATGAAGGCCCACTTTTATTTTCCACATCACTAGCCTATCTACCATACCAAAGTATTTATCAAGCATACTTGTGGCATTTACAATGTGTGCACCCTAAATCAAGCAAAACCATTATATTTAAAGATAGAATGCTATTATCAAGGTAGCCACCAAGCCACCGCATCACCATGCCGTTATTCCATTGTGGGCGCCGTAATCTTCTTGGACAAGCTTCCACCTTATTACCATTGAGAAACCATCAAAATATGCACAAAATTGAAAATGAAAGATATCAATTTTTCATGTCACATCTTTCCCCCCCAGCAGATCCTCCATGCTTGTCTTGGAGGTCTGCTGGCCATGGTGCTCGAGGATAGAATATCTTTAGCCGGTACTCATTGGCACATCCGGGAACCTCCTGGCTAGATAGGTGTTATTTTTGAACTTTTGCTTTATCCTGAAGGGGCCTTCCCAACATCGAAGAAGCTTGTTATCTAGCCGTTTCTCCACACGACCATCATATCTCTTTTCCTCCTGGATCAAATAAAACTATCCCCCCAGCCCCACATTGCCTGGAAGGGCTAAAGGCTCCATCAAAATGCATAGTGAAAGCAGTTGGTGGTGTCTCCAAATCTTCATATACTTCTTCCTTTGCTCCTGTTCCTTCTTCCTCTTCCTTCCTTGTAAGCAAATCTGCAAGAGAGGCCCTAGTGTTGTTTTCTGTAATAAAAGTGAAAGAGAATTCTTGAGGCCCCCATTGGAAAGAAACATTCTTCTTTGTTAACAGATTTATAGGATACATCTTGTCAACGAAGCGTTGGTAATACTTTGTTTTACCCAAAATCCTCCTTACCTCCCTTACATTGGTAGGTGGTGGGAGGGCCACAATTGCCTGCACCTTCTCAGGATCCATCTCTATGCCTTCTTCTGAGATAACATGTCCCAAGAGAATCACCTTCCTTGCCAAGTGGCATTTTCCAGGATTAAGACACCCTTTTGCATCATCAATACTTTGCAAGGCCAACCTCAACTTTTCCAAGTGATCCATGCAGCTTGAATAAATGCAAAAATCATCCAGAAAGACCCTTATAAACTTTCCCAAGTAAGGTGTAAATACTTGACTCATGAAGCGTTGAAAAGTTGCTGGTACATTGGTCAAGCCAAATGGCATCACCCTATAGGCATACACTCCCCAAGGGGTGATGAATGAGGTTTTCCTTTGATCTTCTTCACAAATACGGATTTGAGAGTACCCAGAGTATCCATCACACACTGAATACAATTCATGACCTGCAACTTGATCCAAAATCTCATCCTGAAAGGGTAGAGGATAATAATCCCTCTTTGTGCATGCATTCAGAGGACGAAAGTCCACACACACACGCCGTTTTCCACCCTTTTTGGGAGTGACTACAACTGGGGAAATCCACTCTGATTTCTCTACTGGAAAAATAAATCCAGCTTCAAGCAAATTAGTTACCTCCTTCTTAAGCACCTCCGCTTGCACTACTCCCAAATGCCTTAGCCGCTGTACCACTGGCTTACTTTGGGGCTTGAGATCAATCTTGTGCTCTACTAGGGGTAACTTGGCGTACTTGTGTGAGTAGCTGTTTGTAAAAAGGTTAGGAAATCCATCCAACATTTTTAAGTAATCCTCCCTTTCAGTACCTGCTATGGACTCATCAAGAAGAAGTTCATTCTGTTGGTGAAGACTAGTGAGGTCCACATCTCCTTTCTTGCACATGGTTGAAGAAGCTTCCCCTTCCAAGGCTCCATTGTCTTCAGCATCCCCTCGATCCCTTCCCAGGGAAAGACCAAATGCAACTCCCTCCACCTCTCCTTCTGAGATGGAATCCTCGGGGCTACCACTTGTCTCTTCTTCATCGGATGACTCTGACTCTGAACTTTTGGAAGTTGAAGGTTCACCTCTTACCACTTTCTTGCGAGACGACTCTTGATGTTGTAGTGGACCTTCTTATTCTCACCTTGTAGAATAAGATCACCTGTCTCCTCCCACTTTTGAATTGCCTTCCCTTTGCGAAGCCATGTCCTACCCAATATCAAGGGTAAGCCCTAGCATCAGGCTTTGTAGGAATGACCTGGAAAGTTGTAGGCACAGAAATACCACATACATCCACTCCCAAATTCCTGATAATTCCTAAGGTTTTCACCCTAGTATTATCAGCAAGTTTGATGCGATAGGGAGAGTTAGTAGAAGACAACTTTAAATCAGTATCTTTCATTGTTTTTTCACTCATGACATTGATTGACGCACCTCCATCAATGTATGCATTAGAAATTGTTTGCCCCTCAATGATGACATCAATCACAAGCACATCATCTCCTACATCAATATCCACTTTTTGAACCATAGGAGTCCCATTATCCCTCTTCTTCTTTTTCTTAGATTCCCTTGTGCTAGCCAGCTTACCCCATTCCTTTTTGAGCTTGGGAGAGAGTGCCAAAAGCTACCCAAATGTGATTTGTGCCGTTTTCTCCCTAAGATCTGTCAACAGGTCATAACTAAGAGATCCTTGTCCAAGAGGAAAATCAGATTGTCCAATTTTTCTCCTAGATGACTTCTTCTTCTTCTTCTTTTTCTCCTCTTCTTCAGATTTATCTTCTTGTTCTTCTTCTTCCTGACTCCTAGTTTTACGACCCCTTTTTGCCATCAATGGCATCAATGTTTCCTCTTCTTCTTCTGAGCATGTTTCCTCTAAAAGTGCTAAACTTTTTTCCTCACTTTTTCTCAACTTTGGACACTCAGTGCGATAGTGCCCCTTCTCTTGACATTCATAGCATGTGACACTACTTCTATCCCTAGGTTTATCCTCAGCTCGTGGAACCCTAGGTGGCCTTGCATTGACGAAGTGTAACTTGAAATCAGCAAATTCTGCCATAAGTTGTGCAATGTTATGATCCAAGGATGGAGCTTGTACCTGAGATGTTGAGGCTATCTTTACTCGTGATGGGGTTGGCACACTCGGAGAAGATTGGAATGTGGACTCAATATGAAGAGTGGCCTTCTTCTTCAAAGCAATACGAAGAGCCTCTTTAAAATTAGTGGGATCTTTGCTAAGAACTTTTCCATGTAAGCGGGGATCCAAAGCCCTGATAAACTTGCTCATCTTAAGGTGCTCCATTGCTAAATAACTCTTTGAATCTTCCATAGAAGGTGAAGAAGAAGAAGCAACAACATGTAAAGCAGCTTGTTGATATTTGATGAATAAGGCTTCATACCTCACTGAAAAGGCAGAAACTGACTCTCCTTCCTTTTGGAAAATTTGATCCAGTTGCAATAGTAAAGCATTTGGCGACTCCACTGTCCCAAATCTCTCCTTCATTGCTTTGGTCAACCTTTTCCAATCATTCTTGGACTCCTCTGGCAAAGCCTCATGCCAAGTTAAGGACCCTCTAAGAAATCTGGGAGTATTTCTGCCCTCTCCTTCATAGACCAACCCGTCAAGCAGCATGCTCGGTTAAACTCTCGGAGATAACTCCCCGGGTCTTCTCCTTCCGATCCTTGGAACACCGGAATGTTGAACATCTTGCACCAAAAGATGAGTAGCAACCAGGGAAATTTACTTGTTTCAAAATAACTTTTCTTTAATCATGCGGGACCTTGAGGTTGAAATAGAATAATTCTAAGTAAAACCTGCCCGTCAACTCCACCAAAAGATATGACACGAAGTTGGGGTTTGGACTTCGGTCACTTCTTAGAATAAAAACACACTTGTATGAAACCTCACAGCCTCCTCACCTCCCTTTCTCTCCCTAGGTTAAGATAAAGACATACACATCAAAGGTGAGATCATAGTTCATGGAAGGAAAGATGAAAGGCTCCGGAGAAGTAAGAATTTCTGCCAGTCTTGCAGCTCCAACAAGAGGGCGATTCTTTGTTGGAAGAAAATCTTCCTACTCAGGATTATGTGAACGGAAACATACGTGGAATATTGGTAAGGTCCATCCATTCGAATTGGGCAATTTGGTCGGAACATATTAAAGCAAATGAATATAGCAATCACTTACAAGAGGATAAGACACATGGGGTTTACCTTTTGATAAGAGATTAGGAGAAATTAATCATGATTAAGAAGAAAGAATGGCCAAAAGTCTATAAAAACAGAGATACACAGGGAATTGCAGTTTTAAATCCATAAAGGTTGTGCAAGAGAGGATTATATAGATGCGTAGAGCTTGAAGAGAGCTTCGCGTCTATATAAAAACTTTCAAAAACGGGCAACCGAGCGAAAAGTTATGAGCATTTTACTACAAGACTATAAAACTGCCAAAATTCTATAAAAACAGAGATACACAGAGAATTACAGTTTTAAATCCATATAGACTGTGCAAAAAAGGATTATATAGGTGTGTAGAGCTTGAAGAGAGCTTCGCGCCCATATAAAAACTTTCAAAAACGGACAACCGAGTGAAAAGTTATGAGCATTTTACTACAAGCCTATAAAACTGCCAAAATTCGCCTAAAAGTTAGCAACTTTGGGAGAAATTCTGATGTAAAGGATTAAGAAATTAGTTACATGAGTGGAAAGAGCATATAAGTGAATTTGATTGGAGTTAATGAGGAAACATATATTTTAGCCACCAAAAGGACTAGAGGGGTAGAAGTGGAGGCTAACCCTGGACCATCTAGGAGGAAGAAGGGAAAGCAAGTAGAGGATAAGCCCAATGAAGGAAGGAAGAAAACGAGGTCCAGAAGACACATTGGCATGCAATTTTCCTTTGGGTGTTGAGGAATAAGAAGGACCTTTAGTAGAAGGGTCCTAGTCTGACATGGCCCCAACTATTGCAGTTGTGCCCCCCCGAACTCCGAAGGACATGGAGTAGGCTTGTTACACAAGAAAACCTAGAAAAGAGAAGAAGGGGGGTAAGATTAATATAGTGCATGTGAAGGATTACTTTCTAGTTATGGATGCTTGGGTAAAAAAACGCAAAATTTCCAAATTCTATATAGATGGTGGTGCACAATTCTGTGTAATGACGCAACATACAATGGAGGCTTTAAGATTCAAGGTTGGAGCCCCATCAAAATGTAGATTTAGAATAGCAAATAGTGCTTAAGTCAGATGTTTGGGAATTGTAAAGAAGCTATAGGTAAATGTTTTGGGATTTGCAGAGCAGAATTAGATGTTCATGTGATGCCAGCAAAGTCTAAGGCATACGCATTAATTCTTGGAAGGGCATGGATGAGGGAAGGGGTCTGGATCAACCAATGAGAAGACATGTAAGATATGACATGGTTAAAGGAAAGGAGTTGATTCTCATGTCTACAACTTCACGTCTGCTATTTCACGTCATGACTTTCATGTCTAAAATTTCATGTCATGACTTTCACGAGGACTGCAATTTCACGTCATGACTTTCACGTCTAAAATTTCATGTCATGACTTTCACGAGGACTGCAATTTCACGTCATAACTTTCACGTCTACAACTTCACGTCATGACTTTCCCGTCTTCTATTTCACATCATGACTTTCACGTCTGCTATTTCACGTCGACTTTCACATCTGCAACTTCACGTCATGACTTTCACGTCTGCACTTTCACGTCTGCTAATTCACATCTTAGACTTTCATGTCTGCTCTTTCACATCTCATGACATTCACGTTTGGTCTTTCAGGCCTCAGTGTTTCATGTCTTAGCAGTTCACGTGGAGGAAAAACAATGAGGTCAAAATTTACTCATCAATGAATTAAGCCATATCACACAATAGCCACTATATATTTGATAAGCTTATTGCTTACTATTCTTTTGGCTAAATTAATGTAGTAGTGCTCCATGAGTGCGAATCTATACTCATGCACTGGAGAACATTTGCACCAATGCCTCACCATCAACAACTTGCAGGTACATCTCTGGATGGGGGGGCCATGGTGGACGGAAGTCTGGTCAATGGTACAACCCATCACCTGGAATTTTCCTTCAAATTACAAACCTCTACAAAAGACCCTACAATCTTCATAACTCAATGATTTTGCATCCCTAGTGAAGATCTGTACATTAGCCTTACAAGTCGACATATTTCTTTCAATCCTCACCAAGTGGCTACTTCAACACAGAGCAGTTCAATAAGAGTCTATATGACTCAATTCTTGTGCTTCATGAAAATCTGCTTTTAAGAGCACTTAAATATACATAAAAACATAAAAAGTACATGGGCAAAAGAAGACAAGATTAGGTCCTACTCAACAAAATTTGACAAGAATCCTGCCACACAAAGGGACATCATCACAAGCCATTAACTTCAAATGATGAATGTCGCTTCAATAAATCAAATGAGGAATTGAGAATTACCATCTCATTGTTCCTTTGGATCCTTCTCTCTCTTCTCTTCCATTATTAATATCTCTTAGTGTACCCACTAACAAAAATCACATGTAACCTTGTCGATGATTGCAAAAAACAAAGTGAGAAAAAAAAACTCACAAAATTATAAAAATGCAATCATTCGCAAAACCCCCCACCCCGTTAGGAATTCCCAATACACCACTGACCTCTTCATTCATTAACTAGCTTTTCTTATTTTCTTCGGAGGAACAAAGATCATTGAACGCGTCATTCAACATCAAAGCCATCGACAAAGCTTGTTCATTCTCCCCACATAAAGGTCTTCAACAAACACGACCCCACGAGGACGCGATCGTCATCAGGAAGGGGGGAATGTTAATCCCATTCTAGGATTAACAAGAGCTACCACCATTATCTTACATCAAGGAGTCACGGTAGATACACCAAAGGGTCATACATTCAAGATATGAAGCAATAGTGTCCAAAGCTACAACTTGGATGGGTGCCCGTAATGTGTGTGACGGAGTATTTATGGTAATTCCCACTTCAAGAATGTGTGGTAGTAAGTTAGGATGAAGTCCTAAGTGATGTACTTCATGGACATATTATGAGAGTAGTCACTGTAATAGCATTAGGCCTCTTAAGAGCCTAAAGTGCCCGACCGGCCATAGTTTAAGTGTGTGAACACTTATAGCCATGTATATAAGTGAATTTCTCTCATAATATAAGATACTCTCCCATTGTGCAATTGAGTCTTGCTCTTGCTAGTCTCTCTCCCTAATGCATGCTAGTGAGTGTGTGTGAGTGAAGTGAGGTGAGAGGAGGGACGAGGACCCGTAGTGCAAACGCGGCGGTGTGATAACGCTCATGGGAGACACAATGGAATTGGTTTTCAAGGAGTTGTAGAGCTTGGAGACCTCGAGGGTTACGAGCTCGGCCACATGCTTCTTTTGAAGCTTAAGTAGCGTGGGTAGCACATCATGCATTCTGAGTAAGCAAGGGCAGTCCATATCACTGGCCATCAAGCAGAGGCTCCATAGAGCATGTGCAACAATAGCTTACGGCAACACTTGGACTAAGCAGAGATGCATTGCAGAGGGCAAAGTGGTGTGTCTTTCATAAAGAAGGGGCAGACAGTCAATCCATCTTGTTAAGCCATTTGCGGGTGTAGCCATTAATTGTGTGAAGCAATGGGAGCACTGCAACAATCAAAGGGTTGCGGATGAGGCAGAGGTCTGTAGGATCAGTCCTCAAGAGCCCTGCAAGATAGATTGTGGTGCTATATTGTGATCATGCAGGAAGCAGCATAGCATCTGGGTTAATTTTGTTGTGCTAGCAATGGACCAATTTAGCATAGGGGACTGGACACTGCAAAGGGTTGTGGGCTGCAGCAAGGGCATAAGTGTTGCGGCTATTCGGAGATGCGGTTTATTGATCATGTGGACCAAGCCAGATTTCCGAGAAAAAAAAACCAGTAAGGCGGATTTTCCCACAACTTCCAGCAATCACCACAACAAATGCACATGAATTTTTGGTGCCTTATTTTGTATTGCACTTGCATAAGAAGACATTGTAGTTCTTTTTCAAGTAAACCAAGGGAGCTGTAGTGTCTAAGAGATGGAGGCAGATGCGATAATAGGGACATACCGGCAAAAGGTTGAATGTAGTGTGCCTAAAACTAGGCATCTGATTCATGGAGGGGCAGCATGCAATTTTGAGTTGATGCGGCAAATAGGAGCATGTGGTGTTCTGCGGTTGCAAGTGTGGTACCCGTCCACTTATTTTGTGATGGTAAGGCAAGAGCTACATCGACGTACTTATTTGCTGGAGCTTCTTCGAGTGTGTGGCAATCCATGTCTACTATTCCTACATTTTCATTTTGCACTCACACGGTTCTCTGCCTCGGTTAGCCCAAAATGATTGTACTACTTTCACATGCACTCGCACTTATCCTTGGCATTTGACTTCTATCAAGGGATGCTTGGACATTGTGGGTTTGCACAATCCACCGTGTGTGCCAAGTGTTAGGGCATTAAAAATATGTACTTCGGGAATACCACAAGAGGTGTGTGTGTGGGTGCAATTCTTTTTTATATTGATGTAACTCCTCTATGATGAATGTGAATCAGTTATCTCTCTTCTTGTTCGTACATCTAATTTGCTATTTTGAGAGTCTTTCATGTATATGTTTTTCCCCCTTTAGGGCTATGGCCCCAACACAATCTTTGCTTATCCACAAGATAAAGTAAGGTAGAATGATGCACATGGAAAGTAAACGTGTTGCCCAATAAATAGTGGCAAAACTTGCCAACTGAGTAGATCATGCCAAGCACTCCCTGTTTGTGGTAGAGTAATTTCACTCAGCATTTGATAGTCTTTGGCATAGTAAACAAAAGCCAGAACCACTTTTTGTTGGCCTCCTGCATCAGGACACTTCCTATTGCCACATCTGATGCATACACCACAAAGACATGAAATGGTAATTCCCAATTAGGGGCTTGAACTACAAGTGCTTCGAAGAGCATCATCTTAAGGCGCCAGAATGCATTGTTGCATTCCTCCGTCCAAACGAGGTTGGGTTGCCTCAACTACTGGGTTAATGCCATTTTTATTTGGGCCATTATTTGGTTTAATGGGACTGCTACATGGGTAAGATACCAGAGCATTCGGCTATGCCATCTGACTTGCCCCAAAAAATTTCTTAGCTCCTTCACAGTGGTGGGAATCAGATCATTCCAGATTACTTCCACCTTGGCCGGTCTACTACAATGCCTTCTTGAGATACAATGTGGCAAAGGCTCATACCACTTTGGAGAACAAAGGCACATTCAGGAGGCTGGGTTTGGAAACTCAGCATTTGGCCAAGCATAACTGTAGGTGTGGCGAAGGCTCCTACCACTTTGGATGGCAAAGGCACATTTAGCAGGATTCAGGCTTAGTTTGGAAACTTAGCATTTTACCAAGCATAATTGCAAGTGTGTCAAACGTTGGGATGATTTCTTGAAGATGCTAAAATCATCGATGAACACCCACATGAAGCTGGTCAAAAATTTGGCAAAAAGCTCTTGTTTTGAACGATCTGCTTGAATGTGGTCGAAGCATTCTTGAGCCCCAAGGTCATGACATTGGATGCAAAGGCTCCCCATTCAGTGATAAAGGCCATCTTCTCCCGATCTTTTGGTGCCATTTGGACTTGATTGTAGCCACTAAATCCATCCAAGAAGGGGTACATCTCATGGCCAGCTACGACATCCAGCAGGGAGTGTCTGAATGGCAAAGGGAAAGAATCTGAGATCATAGTAGCATTCAGCTTCCTATAATCCACAAAAACCCTTAGCTTCTTATTTTTCTTGGGAAACAATAACAATGGGGCATAACCATGTTACCTGCTCAATGAGATACATGAATGCGACATACAAAAATTTATCCAGTTTGTCCTTGACCCTTTTGGCATAGTTGGGATTCATTCTCGGTACCTCTGTTGTTTCCGGATAGGGACTGCAGATTGATCCAATGCTAGTAGAATCGAGGGTCAATCCCTTTCATTTTAGTGTAGATTCATGCAAAAACATCCTTGAATAATGTGAGAAAAACTTGAACTTCTTCTCGGAATGCAGCGTCTATCTTGGCAATCACTCTAACCATCTTCAGGTCAACATCTATTCCCAGATTCATCTCCACCATCAATTCACCTTCCTTGACCCGTTTGGGTTGCTTGAGATCCTTGTCAAAGTGTTAACCCAATTCTAGGGTTAACAAGAGATACTGCCATTATCTTACATTAAGGAGTCACGGTAGATACACCAAAGAATCATACATTCAAGATATGAAGCCATAGTGTCCAAAACTACAACTTGGACGGGTGCCTTTAATGGTATGACGGAGTATTTATGGCGATTCCCATTTCAAGAGCATGTGGTAGAAAGATAGAATGAAGTCCTAAGTGATGTACCTCATGGATATATTATGAGATTAGTTATTGTAATAGCATTAAGCCACTTGTGAGCCTAAAGTTCTCAGCCCAGCCACAGTTTAAGTGAGTGTGAACATTTATGGCACCATGTATATAAGTGAATTTCTCTCATAATACAACATACTCTCCCATTGTGCAATTGACTCTTTCTCTTGCTAATCCTCTTGCTAATCTCTCTCCCTAATGCATGCTAGTGAGTGTGTATGAGTGAAGTGAGGTGAGAGGAGGGACGAGCCTGCTGTAGTGCAACGCGGCGGTGTGACAATACTCTCGCAGGAGTTGTAGAGCTTGGAGACCTTAAGGGTTACGAGCTCGGACATTGGTAACATCCTCACGACAGTTGTGGTTCACCAAGTAATATCTTTTTGGATGTGTTTCAAGGAAGTTTAGGGTAAGCCATAACATTTTTGGCACCGTTGCATCGGGAAACACCTTTGTTTCTTCCATCCTCTTGGAGTTTTAGCTCATTGCATAAGATTCATGATTGCCCTTACATTCTAGTAGTACATTGTGTGGAAAATGAATGGATAAGATGTGTGTGGTAGGAAGAAATCATGAGAAATTGGTTGTGATGTTGTGTATAATTGTGGTGGAGTGGTCTTAGGATAGAGCTTCACTGTTTTTTCTTGTTAATCTTGATATTTGCATCATTGAAAGCACCAACATGAATGAGCAGGTTGGTGTTCTCTTTTTTCTTCTTTTTCATAAATTCACAAAATAAAAAAAATAAGGAACCATTGACTGTGCCAAGAACTTGCATTCCCTTCTTTAAGTGGGGCACAATCAATTTGGGATTAATTGGATAAGTATTACACACCCAAAATCATAACTTTTGACACTGTAAGTTCCACGTGTGAAGCTGCACAAATACGTTCACGTTGTGAAACATTTTTTGCAACTTCACGCCTTGAATCGCTCGCAAAATTAGTGCCTGAATTAACGCGAAAAAGTGCGGGATTGCCTTGCCAAAAGTAGGCAACCTTATCCTGACAACTCTGAGGCTGCAAAGTCTGCCAAAATTTTTGAGCACGTGAAAGTTCAGCAAAGCATTCACAACATGAAACCTTAAAAGTTGTTCACGGCATGAACCCTTTTTTTATTCATGACATGAAACCTTTTGAAATCGTTCATGGCGTGAACCTTTTTTTGTTCACAATGTGAAACCTTTCTGCAGACTCACGGGTTGGCCAAATCCAATGAATAGTCAGACCAAGGCCACAAAGGTCGGTAAGGGAGGGCAGACTCACGGGTTGACCAAATCCAATAAATAGTCAGACCAAGGCCACAAAGGTCGGTAAGGGAGGGCAGCCTATATCAAAGAGAGGGGATCTGACCCGAAAGGCAAAAGTTTTGAGCACATGAAAGTTCGACAAAACATTCACGACATGAACCTTTCTTGATTTTTCACACCATGAACCATTCCCTGTAGTTTCACAGCTTCAGAAATAGAGCGATAGAATTAGAAGTAAAATCAAATTGGGTCGACAAGTAGCTTATCAAATCATACAGACATGCACTTAAGATCTGGAAAACTCATCGGAGATGATCTTACACTTGACGATAGTGCATCAAATTACCTAGGAGCTTCCTATCAAAAGGAAGGGTGGGATCAGGACATTCCACAAGCACAAACCTGAGTGTTTTAAGAAACCTGACCACCACCGCTGAAACTAGTAACAAAGAGTCCATGGAAGAAGGGCTGTGATACGCTGGGTTTGGGGAAGAGGAGAAACCACCCTCCCCAACTAGGTCCAATGGTATCATTGATATCGCCCAAGGCTTTTTTTGACAAAGAAGCTCAATCTCCGGGCATGGGTCCGTCAACTAGGATGGACTCGGTCCATGACAAGAAGTGCTCATCCAAACGTCGAATTCTAGGTTGTTGAATACCGTCATCTCTCGAATAAGATGGGACATAGAAAGTGTGGCCAAGACGGGTCAAATATTCTTCCCCAACACCACTGAGGAAGTGGAGTTAGACCTCAAACAGAGCGAGGTGGAATGACAGCTACTATGAGAATTGAGCTTAAGGAAACAAGAGCTACTCGAAGGGAAAGAGTTGAGCAAAAGGAAACGGGAAGTTTTAACCTCCAATCACGAGGAAAGGAACCAAAAATGGTTATGGCAAGAAGTGAGGTAGAAATTCCAAACTTGGAACCCATAAACAAGGAATCTAGAACGGAGGAAGGATTTACAACCATAGAAGAGGAGGGTAACCTAGCAAGCATGGCGGATGAAGTAGAGGACCGTCTGTACACCAAAAAAGGTATTGAGCAGATGATCAATCACCCTACATTCCTACAAGACATGGACTCCTGATTCTGCAAAGATGTATGGAGGTGACTAATGAGGAGTCACTCCAAGGTATAGCGGCTGGACCATCCCATTGAGCAAAAATACCTAGAAGAGCCAATACAAGACAGGGACGAGGTAGGGGGGAGCAATTCCTCAAAGGCCTAGGATAGATCCAGGAAATAAGAAAGCTCGAAGACACCAGGGCCTTAGTCAAAGATTGACAATGGCTTCATGAAGCCAAGCTAAGGGCCAAGCTAATGGCCAACTGGGTCAGGGATGTAGTTTATCCACAAAACGAGCCAACCAGGGGATAGGGAATGGGATGTTCCCACCCCAATTTCAGAAGAAACAGAAGAGGAGTCCCAAACAAACATACTGTTCAGAATGTTTGAGGAAAATGGGTTGGGGGAGTCCATCCATTCCTTCCCTATGGAGGAATACAAGAAACATACATGGGAAGAACCCTCTATCTCCAAAGAACCTAAAGACATAGGAAGTCTCGCAGCTGTGCTGTCCATCCCTATACAAATGCCATTAGGGAAACTGTTATGCAATTCACCAACCCTATGGACAGACGTAAAATAATGGGTAGAAGGTGGACTAAAGCCAACTGATACTATAGATGACGCTCTGCCACCTCTAGCAGAAAGAACCTTGAGACATAGAAGGAAAACCCGAGTCATTAAGATACCATTTAATCAATTGGGATGCTACTACGAAAGTGGCGACACAAATGCTAAAATCTTGATTCATCATAATGGGTACCAGGCATTGGCTATCCTGGTACCCATCATCACAAAACGTTGCTAGGAAAACTGGGGGAAACCTGATCTAAAAAAACTAAATCTAATCATTAAAATGGTTGACGTAATGCTGTCGAGGCCCATTGGGCCTCTAAAGAATGTTAAATTCAAACTCTTTATGTTTCTCTACCATCATACATTTGTGGTCATGGACTTCCTATGTCAACCTGATCCATATGACATAATATTGTGGAGACCCTTCATGAGGGAATCCAAATTGGCACATGATTGGGCCTTGGATCATGTGTATGTACGTAGGGATTCACAAATCTTAAAGATTGATCTAAGAACATGGAAAGCACACCCCATGGAGGGGCAGTTGTTTGGTAATGATTTGGTCACAAATGGAATGGACCACCTCTATATAGATATGCCAGCCCTTAGTGGGAGATCCCAAGGATGAAGAGGAAATGGAAATGTATGTGTCACTTCCTCCTCCGGACTTCAGTGAAAACTAGATGCATGTGTTTGCCTCCATTGATGTGATACAACCCAAGGGGACCCAGTATGTGAAATTTGGAACCGTCTCCCCACCATGACCTCTAATTCTATATGGTTAATTGGCAGACCATTGATGAGGAATCAGAAGAGGAGACATCGAGTATAGAAGGTACCATAGCATAAATCCGTACCAGTGCTCAACGCCTCAGATGGTGGCAAAAGCATAAATGATATATAGCCCGACGAAATGTCCTATTACAAAGAAAACCCACGGATGCCCAGTGGTGGCTGAGATACCTTGAGGCTACTAAGGTACACGATGAGTTCTCAAAGGATTGGGGTGAGGAGTTGAGTAAGATATCGTTATGGGGAAGGCTCAAAGAGAAAATCGTCCTTCAAGAGCTAGAAATACCCAAGCTTACAAAAGCTGGGCGCGGCATCGAAAACACAATAAAGCCTTGGCAGAAGCAGAATGTGAGGCTAGAAAGATCATGGCTAAAACCAAAAGTGAAAATGAGGACAAACCAAACTTGCTCTCAGTACCCAACCACTTCAAAACCTATACTGTTGTGGTGAATGGAAAGTGGTCTGACTGATGTCAACAACTGATGTCAACAAGGGTGGAGAATGGGCTGTCCACATCATATGATGGCTCAGTAGAAGTCAAGGAAGTGGATATTGTGGGACCAGGGGAGGAATCTTGACCTGTATACATTGCTAACTTGACTTCAGCTGAAGAAGATGAGCTCATTGCTCTCCTTAAGGAATTTAAGGATTGTTTCACCTGGAATTACAGAGAGATCAAGGGGGCACCACCTAAGGTAGTATAGCATACGATTCCAATTATGGAAGGGTTGAGACCAACTAGGCAGAAACCATACCAGATGAATCCTAAGTATGCGGCAATTGTAAAGGAGGAAGTTGATAAGCTCATTTCTGTGGATTTCATCTATGGAATCGAATATATGGATTGGTTGTCACCAATCATGATAGTGCCAAAAAAGAATGGAAAACTTAGGGTATGTGTTGATCTTAAAAAGGTCAACGCAACCCCACTAGGAAAGACCATTATCCACTGCCTTATATAGAACATGAATTGGAAAGAGTGGCTGGCTGGGAGAGAAGCTTACAGCTTCTTGGATGGATTCTTCGGTTACAATCAGGTGTCCATAGCAGTAGAGGAACAACACAAGATAGCTTTCAATACAATGTGGGGGAAATTTGCATACAAGGTTATGTCGTTCAGCCTCACAGACGCCCCATCAACCTTTCAACAGGTTGATGTGCATAGCCTTCAAGGACTACTTACAAAAATGGTTGGAGGTATTCATTGATGATATTTATGCACATTCTCGATGGTGGGCAGACCATCTAGCCTACTTGAGGAAAGTGTTCGAGCGATGTCGATTATATCGTATATCCCTAAACCCCTTGAAGTGTCAGTTTTGGGTCAAGTATGGTGTGATATTGGGACACATTGTCTCAAAGAATGGTATATCCATGGATGAAAGCAAGGTCAATCTGATATTGGAGCTAACACCACCTACCAACTACAAAGGTGTACAAAGATTTATGGGACATGTGGGGTATTATCGCTCGTTGCTTCATAATTTTTTATGTTAGACCCTTGTACAAGCTCCTCATTGTCTTTGAGTGGAGTGAGGAGTGTTAGGAAGCATATGATCAATTGAATCAAGCGTTGGCAAGCGTGCCAATTCTATGATCCCCTAATTGGGATCTCATAATTCACGTGCATATTGATGCATCAAATTTTACTATTGGTTGTGTACTACCTAGCCTGGTGAGTTCAAATTGGACTATCCAATCTGCTTCGCTAGTCGTCAGCCAAATGATGTGGAAGTGAACAACACCACCACCACAGAGAGGGAGGGATTGGCCATGATTTATGCCATCAAGAAATATCGACATTACCTCTTGGGCCAACAAGTTTGTATTTTTCATGGACCATCAAGCCTTACTATACTTAGTAAATAAACCTTGCACCATAGGGAGAATCACACACGATGGTTTCTATTGTTGTTGGAATTTGACTTTACAGTCACAGCGGGTAAGAAAGGGAACACACAATCACATGTCAAGAATTCCAAATGGGGAATCAGTTAACTGGTGTTGAATGATCTCCCTGATGCTTGTTTATTCAAGTTGGACATGGTACCCGAATGGAGTGAGGAAATCTCAGAGTATCTAGCTTATGGTTTTCCACAGGCAATACCTTTAAACAAAGATAAAATGCGACGGCTTATCAAGCTTGCAGCACCGTATCAACTGATTTTACGGGAGAACTATATAAGCTAGGAAAAGATAGCATACTCAGAAGGTGCGTTAGAGAAGATGAGTTTGCCACCATATTGGAAGAAGCTCATTCTCAGGGATAGCAGGCGAGCATTTTGTTGGAGAAATCATAGCTCGAAAAGTTCTTCAAGCAGGACTATGGCTGAGGACTATGGTAGCCTACGTCATTCAGAGATGCCATAGAATTTGTCAAAAGATGCAAAGAATGTCAACGTTTCGCTATTCCACAACAAAAGGGCAAGATGTCGCTCACCCCTATTATTGTAAGACGTCCATTCAAGAAATGGGGGATAGATTTTGTGGGACCTTTTAGTCTAGAGGTGTGCATCCATCTCCCAAGCCCAATATGTGATCGTAACCACGGATTATTTCACAAAATGGCTAGAAACCAGAGTCT
Organism: Cibotium barometz; assembly: GCF_041138505.1. Lineage (NCBI taxonomy): Eukaryota > Viridiplantae > Streptophyta > Polypodiopsida > Cyatheales > Cibotiaceae > Cibotium > Cibotium barometz. Next base: position 30,444,608 of record NC_141095.1, on the reverse strand, counting down.
CAACAAAGAGAGTTGATGCACACAAACAACTGCAAAAAAAATTTATACGAGCATATCATCTCGAGGTTCAGCTGCCCATTAGAATTGGTTAGTGATCGGGGCTCACATTTTATCAATGAGGTGATTGATCATTTACTTGCAAGATTCTTAGTGATCCATCGAAAATCATCACCTTATTATCCACAAGACAATGGTCAAGCAGAGAGTACAAACAAGATTTTTTGTTACTATCTTGACAAAAACCTTGGAAGCAAGTCGAACAGACTGGGAACATAAGCTGACATGGGCCTATCAAACATCATATAAGGTAGCGACGGGTTACACTCCCTTCTGTCTAGCTTATGGTGTTAAAGTAGTTATGTCCATGGAATACCTAGTCCCAAGCTTAAGGATTCCCGTAAGAGAGCATCTAATGGAGAATGCATTAGTTGAAAGGCTAATTGACTTAGAAAAGCTTGATGAGACCAGACTGATAGCATCACATGGACTCATGGTTGAAAAACTATGCAGGAAACATTGGTTTGACAAAAACCTTAAGCAAAAAGAACTTGAAACAGGGACCTTGTTATCATGTATGGTGTCGAAAGCGCTAGGAAAAAGATGAAAAGATGCAGGAGAGAAGAGAGCTTGAGCTCTTGCAAGCACACACACACTCACAAAACCCTAAAAGAGAACACACAAGGTGAGAGACTGAAAATCTTCTTTTTCTTCACACAACACTCAACACACCATATACAAAGATAAGAGTACACACAATATGAAAAGGTACTCAACCAAATACATACTAGGGTTCTCTATAGTGTGAACCCAACTAAATGAGCTGGCACTATAACTATGCCACTCTCAAGAATGGCTGTCACACAGCCTGTTATCCCACTGGCCGCATATCACCCATGATCTCACCAACCATGCCAGTGGTGTAAGTGTGGGGCCTATCCCCCAGGCGGGTCATCAGTGTCCACCGCCTCATTAGATGAGCTCGATATCTCAACACTCCCCCTCGAGCTCAACTCCATCTCATGTACACCAAGCGAAGCCCTGAATCTGCAGAGCTTCTCTGTACCCAATGCTTTGGTGAAGATGTCAGCGACGTGATCCTGTGTGGTGCTGACATAAACAAGGTCAACGTCCTGCCAAAACCTTCTCTCTGACAAAATGGTAGCGGACCTCTATATGCTTCATGCGAGCATGAAAAATTAGGTTCCTGGCCAACTGTATACTACTAATGTTGTCACAGAAAATCACAACTTGTCTATCCACTGATAGACCCAAATCTGCACAGTAGCTTTCTCAACCAAGCTACCTCACATGCTGCCATAGCAGCACCTCTGTACTCGGCGTCTGTAGTATTGGATAGAGCAACCGTAGGCTGCTCCAAGTCACAGCAGTACTCCCTAAGGAAAACATGAAGCCACTAGTAGAACTTCTATTTGAGATACTACCACCAGCCCAATCAGCATCTATGTACCCATGTACACATATCTTTGTCCCAGTTTCATAAAATTGTCTGGACATCCGTGGGCAAGGCCCCGAGTGTGGATCCCTTCCCCATGCGAGAGGTTGACGCTGCTTCTGCTGCTAGCGCCCTCCTCGGAGGGGGCACCGCAGAGGGGGCAGGGGTCTCACAGGCTGTGGAGGTGCTCTCCTCCCATTCTATCTGCATGCTTCTGTGGTGTGTGTGGAGATTCTACAAATGGCACACTAGAGCTCATTCAAGCCGTGTTCTTCGGCTTCGTGTCCATGATTCCAACATCTTGAACACCAAGTCCTTGCCTGGACTGTGCAAGGCCTCCACTGCTCAACTGAGCCATGAATGCAGCCAGTTCCTCAGTAGTTTTTCCTCCCTTCTTGCTCTTGGACCATGCCGTGCAATCTTCCTCCTCCTCCTCCAATTGCTCACAGTTGAGTGATCATTATCATCCTCCTCTTCCTAAGATTTGGAAGCAAACATTTTGGACTTCCTCTTCCTAAGATTTGGAAGCGGACCTTTTGGACTTCCTCTTCCTCTTGGTCTTTCCCTTCCTCTCTTGACGGATCTTACCAACACATGCTCTTCCCTCATAGCAAATTCAACTAGCTCCTACTCCAGAGTTGTGGTGGCAAGGTTAGCACTAGCTCTACTGCCCTTTTGAGCTACTTGTTGAGGCCCTTCATGAAGTAAGAATTGAGGATCTCCTCCACGAGTCGATTGACTGCATCCAATCTGCGGAGAAGCTTCCAAAATTTAGCAGCATAGTCTTCCACGTTGAGGCTTTTCTGGTTCATCCGGCAAATCTCATCAAGCATATGCATGGAGGTCTTGCCTTCCCTGAATCATTGAAGAAATAAGTCTCTGATTGTATCATAGGTGGGAAAATGAGCATACTCTTAACTGAGTAACCCAGAGCGAAACTTTAATGTAACGTCAATATGAAAGCTTCTTTTTTGAGATTCTGGTCCACCGAGCCGGGGATGTTCACATGCCAAAGCACTATCCAAAAGAAGGATGTAAACATCTATATCCTCTGAGGATTTCCTAGAGAACTTGGGATACTTCATGGTGATGCAGCTGGTCGTGGAAGCATGTTGTAATTTAGAAGGCGGGGTTGTGGTGGTGGTGGTATGACTAGTGGTGGTGGTGGGGTTACCGGTTCTTCTTCGGATTCGAATTCTGGTTCTTTTGGTTTAGCTCTACTGGCAGGTTCTTCTTTGAGTTTGACAAATTGGAGGTCCTGAGCTTTGAGTCATGCCAAGTAGTGTAGTTCACATGCTGATATGAAGGATTTATTTGAACACAAGAGAAATTAATTCAAACATAAAAACAATCAACAAGTAGCAAGCAAAGCAACACAAGAAAGAGCAGCAACATGCATCGTGGTCGATTTGTTGTCAAGGTCTGACCGCAGTCCCAAACAACCTACTGAGTGTCTCTAGTTATGTGTGTAGCGATACACCAGCCTGATATGGATTAAGCACAAGATGACATAGACACATACTATCAGCTGCCCTGCATTAGGAAAAAGGGGAGCTCATTTTGGGGCCTTTTAGGATTTGGAGAAAATGTCTCGCAACCAATCAGGAGAAGGCAACGTAACGTAGAAAACCCACAAAAAAAGAGTGAAAAATAGAAAATAGAACAGTACTTTATGGTGGCAGAAGCGTGCGAGTTGAATAGGGAGATTTGTTTTTGATTCTCTTCTCTAGCATGTCTTTATCTCATGAGATTTTAGTCCATCTTTCAGTGTAAGAGTCTGTTTGAAACTTCCCGCTCGCGACAATTCAATTTCCTTTCTTCTCAGACTTTCGAGGGACTATTCCATCTCTTCGACAAGCATCCCTACTTGCCATAGCTTTGTTGTTTGCTCTCTTCAACATTTCACCTGTTGTGGATATCTTTTTGTTCATTCTTTTAAGTCGATCTGCATTATTTAGAATGTTAGATTAATTGAAATCTAACATCATACTATCTTTCTTTTGTGTTGGTTTCTATTAGGGGTGCGTTAGATTCGGAGCCTGAGATGGCACCCAGAAACAATGGACGCGGCATTAGAAAATGTTCGGTGGGTTTAGATGGTGAAGACTCTGTTGATGTATGAAACATATCTTTCTCACGAAGGCCTATCACACAGATTTCAAGCATAGAGGTTTCCAATATTGTAACAGCAAATGCTAGTTGGAAAATATTCGAAGCGGGAACAGGAGCTTGGTTACTAATGAAACCCAAGAGGATCAGGAAGAAGAGCAAAAAGCGATAATCAACGAGTACTTTCCTGACATCCTGGAAAGGCAGAGTAAAAGGTTTTAGAGTGAAAGAAGGCAAAGATGCGTAAAAGAGATTCTAGTGCAACATGTTTATATGCATCAAGAACTTCAATTGCGAGAATATCCAGCTTATCTTCCATATCATAGACCAAATTGTAAACATAATATAACTTAAATTATTTTCAAGGCACAATTGTTTCTCCCTTTATAAAACTAAGATGATCTTTCTAAATGTTTCAGATCTATATCCTTCATCTCATACACGAGGAGTGGCAACCAGTGGAATGCATTTTAGGATTCTTCAATGTCATACATGGCGCAGTAGGAGAGCTACAGTACAAAGGTAGATCTGTAAGAGACTTGGCTAAAGCGGGTATTTTTTTCTATGATCACTTCTACCAGCCTATTGGACCATGCTCATTCTTATGGCATATTGCAAAGGCAAGATTTTTTGGAATGGAAAATAATAGACTGGCTTGTTCCCGATGGAAGTATAATAGAGGCATATAGAGCCAAAATATGCAGAAGTGCAGCATTCATTGAAACCAAATATTGCAACAAGAATAGTCAAAATCACAGTTTTTATGCCTGTCAATGTTTTCATAGATATTTTTCAAGAATATTCAATCAGAGTTTGTAAGACTATGTTTTCTTTTAAAGCAAAAGGCTGTGATGTCATTCCAAAATTTTTGGATGATGGTTGGGATAAAATTATGGCCAACACTGTGTATTGTGAGGTTGTCCATGACACAATCAATCTCAAGTACATGTTTGTTATTTTCTCATTTTACTATAAACGAAGCAAGATGATAGGTACACAACTTGTACCAATGGAACAAGATGAGAGCTCTTCATGTCTAGAAAATGATATTATTGATATAGATGTTCTCGAGAATGGCATTTTAATAGCATCCATCACACTTGGAAGATACTGCACACTCTCTCGACGATTACGGAATGACATTATAAACGAGACTGAAGGGAGTGTCTGCATGGGATTTTCATTCATTTTAAACAACAAAAAGGTAAACTGAGTTTCCTAAAGTACTCATTCAAGATTAGCAAAATTGTTTTATCAAAATTTTAATTCAAAAAATATAGAGATCTCATTTTCAAACTGTGATTTTGTTTCAGATACTACAAAGAAGAGAAAGCAAGATACAATGCAGAGATATTGCAAAGTAGAACAATTCAGATAGTTCAATCATCTTGAACTCAGGTACAATAGACAATTCATATATACTTTTACCAGGACAGTAAAAGCATTATAGAATTCTTAACATTTTCAAACCAAAAAGTGATCCATTGAGAAAAAGTAATTGCATTTATATTTGCATTTACTGTTGTTGTTCTCAGATGTACAGAGGAGGGTATATCTACAGATGTACAAATATGCCTATATTTGAGCCTACTAGCTTTGGTCCAAAGACTCAGATAAAGGCTCCTTGTCGCTATGGCTCTCCCTCGGCTTCTCCTTTTGCACCTCAGTTACATTCGAAGACTTCATATTTCGTGGGAGAGGCTCATCTTCCATTTTCATCTCCTCAAGCACTTTGGAAGGCTACTCCTGAACTTTCTGGAACCCATCAAGAATGTTATCATTTACATTGAAAGATTTCAAATCATCTTTCTGCTCAGTAATCATTTCTACATCAATATTGGAAGGGGATATTGGCTCGTTTAGAAGTGGAGGAGATGCAGGAATAGGAGAAGAAAGTCGTAGCAACCTCAAAATTGTATTGGCTCTGAAACTACAGACGGAGTCAGAGCCAAAACTATCTTCTTGCATCTGCAATAAAGAAAATATTATTTTCAGAAACTGATTGCATTTATGTTAAAAATTAGAAAATTTGAAGATTGTAAATCTTTTGACTTACAAACTCAGGCTGCTTCTCTCCAAAGTAGGAGTCCAACATGTATTTAGTTGTTATAAGTAATCTCCATCCACAAGAATATGGGTCTATTTGTTGTGGTGTCTGTAAATGAAATTATGAAAATTTAAATACAGATAAACAGTTCTCTATACAGAAGATAAAATAAGATTGGTGTTCTTCCACAAACCTGCAATGCAATTGGTTCAATCAAGTTGAGTAAATTTGCATTTGGAGGACATAAGTCCAGGGCATCAAAAAGTCTTTTCAAGACACTACAATACCAAAGGAAATGTGAGAACTATCCAAGATTCTTTGATATTAGCATTCTCCATACTCCAAAGTTTCATGAGAATACATTAAGGATAAGACTTACAGGCCTAGCTCCTGGTGGGTACCCTCCTGAAGAGAGTTAAATGTACAACATCTCTTTTGTTCAAGGTCAATGGAAACAAAACTCCAATGAGAGCTACAAAAAGAAGAATAATATAAGGACCAGAAAGATAAAGGAACCAAAAAAGCAAAGTACTGTTAAATCTAAAATCTAGGTGTACTTACTTGGAGTGGTATGGTAGGAAGATGACATCAACTACTTCAAAATTGCTGTAATTGAACCATTTTTCAATGTCTGCACTGCTCTCTGTGTGATCTTTGATCTTGAAAGAGATTCCTGGATCAGTGATGAAGATCCTGTGCATAACCCCAAGATGCAATTTGCTCTTGAACATGTTGCACAACATGCTGCACAAGGAAAGACTCAAAGACTCAGTTTGAGATTGAAGAGGATTGATACTTTTGTAGAAAGAATAATCTTGGAAAACTAGAGAGTAGCCGGGATGAGAGTATCTGTCAGGTACGTCTTCCTCTGGGAAAGAGCTTTTATACAGTCTCTAGTGATCGTGAACTCCAAATCAGCCAAATCAAAATCAGTGGTCTCTAATTTTATTGTAATTTTGGGTCCCAACTCCAGAAGCCTCTCCTGTATCTTCAACTCCTTAACAAGTGTTTTTGACCCTAGGTCCGAAGATGAATCCTTCACTTGTTGTTTCATTAAATCCTCATAGGCTGACTTCCCTCTGGTCTCATAGGCTGACTTCCCTCTGGTCTCATAGTTGTGTGTGACCTCTTCTATCTTCACCTCATCCTTAGAGGGCTTCCCGCTTGGTGGTATTAATAAGATGTCTCTCATCTTAATATCATCCCAGTCTTCTGCATTCAGAATTTTATCATATCTGTACCTTACTCTCACTAATGTGTTGATATCCTTTTTCATTATTGTCACCCTGTGTGCATGGGTAGCAACTAGCATGGTATCTTGGAAGAACTCTATGAGAAAATCTTTTGCTGCCTCCTGTAGGGTGAGAAGGGCTGTCCTACTCCACCTGAATCCGACACCCCAATAGTCACATACTTGTCTCATGAGTCTCTGGAAAGGAGCCATGGGCATTACAAAGCCTACAGCCTTTTGTGCCTTCCTGATCTCCCTGAGAACATTGGTTCCCTGATTGATTCTCTTCTTCTGGTTTTTCTGGAGCATGTGCATGGGCTTGCCCTTCTTGGAGGACTTTGACCTTCTTGGAGGACTTTGACCTCCCCTTTGAAGGACTTTGACCTCCAGCCCACTGTCAAGTTAGGCCCACTTCCCTTTCTCCTTGTAGTTTCCTTTGTTCTTGCCATCAGAACTGAAAGAGTAATAAGCAAAATGGTTAATTACCTTTAAAGATGACATCCAAGCAAGGTAAGCTTCCACTCATAATAGGTACAATGATGAGAACTAACATGGAATAGAACATGGAAGAGGAGGACAGGAAATTCCTATCTGTCAATAAAAATCAAGTAAGATATGGAATAGAGAACATGTCAAAGCAGCTCGAAATTCGCCGTCTCCACGAGAGAGCATATCAAGGGAAGAGATTTGCCGGAAAACGCGTTTTTGAAACATTTGCTAGGAAAATTGCTTCATATCGCGTTTTCCCACTAAAATTCTAGTACTATCTATCTATAGACAAATATTATCTCATCACGAATTATTCCATGTCATTGCAGAGAGATGTACGATACATGAGTGATCCAAGGTCAAAGAACAGAAAAGCTTAAAGCCAAAAATTTGCAATGAAATGCAATTTCAAGATTCTTTCTCTATAAAGACATATCGAAATCGCGTTTCCCAACAAAAACGTGTTTCAAAACCGAAACTTATATGCTCTTCGATGCAGATGCAGATATCTATTTTCTGAAAAGATTCTTGAAAACTTGGACTAGATATCGAATATATATAAGGAAGAAACAACACGAGTTTTCAGTTTTGCAAGCAGGAGTATCACCTCTCAGATGGTACAATCCTTTCAGATGGATCTGCTTTCTGGAGTATTTGAGCTGGGGATATGCTGATGGTTATCCTTCAGTCGGAGGATGCCATGCTAATGGTTATCCTGCAGAGTCAGAGGACGCCTTTTTGTGGAGGAGATCTTTGTTGTTGTGCTGAAGAGACTTGTGAGGAGGGCAAGTGTTCTAGCACATTGTATTCTTTATGCCTCGAAATTCACTCCCACATGGCACGTGCCACTCTAAATGTCATACGTGTGTGCAACGGTACCTGCCACGTGCGTCATGATGATGTGTCCTCGATTTTTGTGCAGATTCTTTCATCGTGTCCTTTTGCCTTTTCCTCCACACAAACCATCTAGTGACCATGTTGACCATCCCCTTCACATCAAGCTTTCCTCATCAAGCATTACCCTCGGACACCTGCAATACCAAATAGACACAATTCATCTACTTCAACCCTAAACCACCTTCCTGCCGTCTTGTTATTCCTTGTGCAAGCAATCTTGATACACCTATTCAAGGTCCTGCATACACTTTTGTTCAGAAAGCATGGACAGAGGAAAAAGAGGTACTGTTCAAAGCGATCTCAATTTTATACTGCAATGTTATATTCTGTAATGTTAGCATCTGAGACTTCTGTGACAGTCCACACACATGCACTTGTCGACGTTGTCGAACCCTGAGGTGTAGTAGTTCCAATATCGAAAACCCGATATAGGGTGGTTTTGATGGAAAACGCGATATAGGGTGGTTTTGCATGAGGGAGACACAATATCGCGTTTTCTAGCAGATTTTGTGACACTTTCTTGTATATCCTTTCCCTGAATTACATAGGCTAGTATATGAGTTCTAAAAGCATATAAAGAATATTCGCAATGAAACGCGATTTCAAGTTTCTGGCTCTGCAAAGACATGTCAAAATTGCGTTTTTCGACAAAAAAGTATGTTAACACCGAAGTCTGCGATATGATGTATTTTGTGATGAGAATCGATGCATATCTCGTTTTCCAGTTAAATCTCTAGAATTTTCTGGCCTTTCCCAATATATTTTGTAATGATTTTCTTCTCATCTCTCTGTGTTTCTTTATGTGCATGTACAGTTTTGGATAATGCTCCTGCAAAGAGAACATTGGACCTGTCAAGATACTCTATCAAAGCTGAGGAAGGTCCAGGTGAGCAATATTTGAATTTACTCTTCTTTTTATGAGAAAATATGAATTATTTTTTATTTCTGCTATGATATTTTTCATTACAGCTAAGAGGCACAGTACCAGTAGCAAAGGAGTAATCAAATCTGGTGAGCCAAGGAAGCCTATGGAAGAGCAAAAGTCACCAGACCTAGAGCTTTTTGAGTTTCTCCAAAAGTCCAATGCCCAAAAGGAGTATCCATCATTTCACAGGATGTTCAACACTCCTTTCAAATTGACTGACATTGTGGCTCAGCACAAACACTTTTTGAGTTTCTCCAAAAGTCCAATGCCCAAAAGGAGTATCCAACATTTCACAGGATGTTCAACACTCCTTTCAAATTGACTGACATTGTGGCTCAGCACAAACACTTTTTGGAGGACGAGTTTGAGGTATTTAGATAGATGACAGAAGCTGATGGAAGGATTGTGAATAAGGATTGCCAAAGTGATAAGTTGAGGTATCAGATTGGTTGGGTATTGTGACATGAAAAATTGATATCTCTCAGCATCTTTGGGCACCCCTATCTCTAGATTGGTCTCCTTCACCTCTGTATGATTGTTGTTGCTACCTACAAATCATTAGACTGTTGTTGCCCAAAATTTTGGTTTCCTTGTCAATCTCACCACCTTGAACTCAACCATGACCTCTACCTTTGCCTTTACCTAAATTAGAGTAGAAGGATTGTTCTAATGTGTTCTTGATTTGTGTGAAGAAGAGTCCTTACCTATAGACTTTTAGTCTATGATCAGCATAGACGCCAAATCCCAAAAGTTGGGAACATTCTCTCTGATTACAATGGTGGTCTTGAATGTCTTGTACTCTTTGCTAAGTGCATTCAAATAGATACTCACAAAATCATTATCTTCCACTAATACATTGATAGACCCAAGGGATTCAAAAATGCCCTTGATCTTTAAAGCATACTCATTAATAGACATTCTTTTCTTTTCCATAGTATGCATCTCTTGTTTTTTAGCTATAGTTTCCTTGCCTTTGAATTGGTTTGAAACATCTTCTAACATGAAACTGTTGGAGTGTTGGCATCCTGTATGTGTCCTATCATTGTGTCTCTGACACTGATTGAAATCTAATACATGACTTTCCTTGAATGCCTTTATATTTGTTGCAGTGATGTTCTCTTCAGATAACTATAGATACTTCTCATTAGCTCCTTTGACATAGTCCCAAAATCCTTTACCTATAAGGAAATTTGTCATTATGAACTTCTAGGCATGGAATTTATTCTTGTCCAGCTTCTCACTAACAATATTGAGTCCATAAGATATATTAGCCTGCAACAATCAAAAATCTATAAACAGACAATTTTTGTATGTAACCTGTAATACAACAATATGTTGTGTGACTACTATAGAGTGACACTTTAGCACAACCTGTATGTCACCAGATCTCCTAGAGTACATGTATATACACCCAATATCAACAATACATGTGCAAACACTATCTGCACTCCCAAAGTGCACTATTGCACTACAATAACCAGATTTATATATATATATAAGAGATAGTTCTTTACCATTACTTCCCGAAACAACCAGAAAACCTTGTAGTGTCCAAATGGAGACTAAAACATACCCAAAATAGGAATGTGGCGATAAAAATGCAATACAAATACAACTTACTACACAAGCACCTCCAATATTGCGAAGATAGCTCCTCAATCCTCAGAGGTATAGATCTACAAGCTACCAAGGGGGTGTTGTACATAAACAAGAGCTCCTCCTTCTTAGCTTGATCTTCCTTTTTCATGACAACTAGATTGTTCAAGTAAGGCACTTACATTAGGAATCTTCATACCATTTTTCATAGCCTTTAGCACATGATAGGACCTTAGAGTATAGCTCAACTCTAACCACATATTTTCACTTCACCTTTACTCACTTGGTAATATGGTATAATTACCTATACCTAAACTCTATGCCTAATTGATTTTTCATTGAAATTGTAGGAAGGAATCTTCTACATTACACCAAGTTGTAAACTACACCAATACCCACTAGCATCATATGCATGGAGATATTACAACCATAGTTTTGTAGTAATGTTGTCAAGATCACACCTAACACTAATCAAGCTCAAATATCCACATATACCTAATGTAGTTTGTTATTATTAGTGCAAGTAATACAATGATAGAAAGGTGTATTAAGATATGATCATCAAAAATCCAATTAGGTATTTAGGCATTGAACTAATTTGCCATGTGTTGAGTTCATCTAGTTCATTCTAATTATAGTGCATAAGCATTAATATTTCACAATACAAGATTTTTTGAGTCCAATATATTTTTTTTTCATGTTTCAAAGTGTAATTGTGTTTATTTGATCTTGGAATGAAGTTAACTTTATGTTTTCATTAGTTCTTTTATATAGTCCATAGTTTTCAAAGTCTAATTGTGTTTATTTGATCTTGGTAATGAATGAAGTTAACTTTATGTTTTCATTAGTTCTTTTATATAGACCACAGTGCTTTTAAGCAATTCATAATGCTTTTAAGGAGTTAAAATAGTGCTTTATAACAATATTTCGAGTTAGCATTTTTTTTCTACCTATAAAATAGGAGTTAGCTATACTAAGCATCAATAATCTAAAAGAAGTTAGAAAGTTATCTACAGTGTTATCTAGCCTATACCGCTTTCTTGAACATGGTTTTACAACACAAGTTGTGGTAAACCCTCTATCCTTGTGTGAATCTAGAAAGCATAGGACTTATTTCATCTCATTGAATTACTACTCTCATCTCATAATGTCTCCAAGTGATATCTCTATCCTTGGGTGATGCAAGAAAACTTTATAAAACAACTACAATTCATGGAAGTTTAAAATTCAAACTCTTCTAATAACTAATAACAGATGAAGAAACAAGACAAGCCCATGCTAGAGAACAAAGGAATAATTGGGATAGAAGAGAAACACAAGCTCAAGGCTTCAAAAATAGTAATCCTAATGACAACATGGTTGGATTGTCTTGTCAATGTGCATGGCTTCAAAAGTCTGGGATGGACCTGTCCTCTCCTCCTAGGGGCATCAATTGGCAAACTAGTTGCTCTCTTAAATTTGGTACTAGGGTTAAGAGATATGCCATAGATATATGGATCTACTGTTTCCTTAGATCCTCCCATAGATCATATTAGAAAGTTTCTTTCTCTACCACCATGTGTAGCCTTTATTTTTTCTTTGGTGCCTAAGGGTTTATTGTGTCCCCCAATGTCTTTGACACTTCCCCTTTCTGATATCCGTGCTCTGCTTGAATAGGATCACAAGATTGTAGTGCAACCTTAGCTATGATGAGGGGTCAAGAAGCGCTTTCCCTACCATTCAAGTCAAACTGGTTAAGACACAAGTGTTTGATTGGTTAAGACACAAGTGTTTGATTGGTTAAGACACAAGTGTTTCATCATAGATTGGAGCTTCAATCGAACTTCTTGAGGGGTCTTGGCGCTAAGCCATGGTTGCAACCAGTTCCTTGGCTACTTTCCCTACCTTCTTGCACTTTGACCGTGTCTTCAAATCTTTCCTCTTCATCCTCCAATTCTTCATTTGAATTTGAGACATCAAAATCTCCTTCTTCCTCATTCGAAGAGTCAAAAGTGTATTTTTTTAACGTGATTTTGCCTTTGGCAGATGTCACCAAGACTCTCTCCGGCTTGAGTGGTGTTGAGTCTACTAGATGCTCCAAAGTCATATTTGTGAGATCTGCACCAGCAAAACTACCGGTTTTAGTTGCTTACTCAATCCCTTTATGAAGTAGGAAATGAGGATCTCTTTTGCTGGCCGATTGGCTGCATCCAGTGTTTGGAGGAACTTCCTAAATGTTTCGACATAATCTTCCACCGTCAACTTCTTTTGGTTCATCCGGCATAGCTTATCTAGAACATGCACGGAGGTCTTGTCCTCCTGAAAGCTCTAGAGAAATGCATCCTTGATTGTTTCATAGGTTGGGAAATGATCACACTCATATTGCACAATCGAGAGTGCTTTACTCTTTTGTACATTTGGTACAAAAGTTTCTTTCTTTAAATTCTAATCAATCAACTAGGATATTCACGTGCCAAGCACAAGTCCATCAAAAAGAAGAATGTGTGCATCCGCATCCTCCAAGGATTTCCCGGAGAATTTTGGATACTTCAGCGTGACAACTGGTCATGGAAGCATGTTAAAGTGATGAAATCGAGGGTGGTTGGGCTAGGGGAGGTGGTGGGTGTTGTGGTGGCAGGTTGTTCTAGACGTCTCGAGAGGATGGACAAGTTATAGACTCATTATACTCTTCCTTATGTGATGATTTTGAGATGGTTTCAGCGGAAGTGACCAAGCATGTAAACGCGCTAAATAGTGCTACTCACATGCTAACATGGGCTCTCTTGGCCATGCAAGGAATGATGGACTCAAAAACAAAGAAAATTACATAGATAGCAAAACAGGCCGGAATAGCTATAGACACATCGTTGTTGCCAAAGTGTTAGGGCAGGGAATTAATTGTAAAGAAAATAGAGAAAAAGAAAGAAAGAGATAGGTTTCCATTAAAGCTTCCTCTAAATGGGATATGAGAGAGAGATATTAACACACCCATGATCATAACAATCCCCTAATATAACATGCTTAATGACTCAATGAACTTAATTAATAAAGGCATAATAAGAAGTAATGAGCACGCATAATTGGGGCATAAGCATAGGGTCTTATCATCTCCTCTTTTGTTTTTAACAAGATACAATGGGGGTGCTTATAGAGCAATGGATGAGTGACTCTAGGGCTACCCCACTAGCCCACTCTCTAGTGTAACCCCCCAATCATGTGGGTGTTTCCTCGGGGGTTGCCCTACTAAGAAACCCTATGTACCATGTGCATTCAAGGGGGATTTAAAAATCCCCTTACCTTATATTGTTATGTATTCCAATATTTTTTGAGTGCTTATCAAATAATGTGCATACTTATGCGGCCTTGTAGTACTCGGCAGAGATGTGAGGCTTGAGGAGGAAGGGACATCACTAGATAGGTTGTTCTCCCATGAGATTGAATATGATGGGCCGAGCATCGGAGTTGGGCTGCATGTAGCTACCACGTTGCCGATGTCGATTATCTTTTCTAGGCATCTTGCTTAATGTCAATGTAGAGGCACATCACTAGATAGGTTGTTCTCCCATGAGACTGAATATGATGGGCCGAGCATCGGGCGGAGTTGGGCTGCATGTAGCTACCATGTTGCCGATGTCGATTATCTTTTCTAGGCATCTTGCTTAATGTCAATGTAGAGGCACATGAAATGAATGTCCAGGCGGTCACATGGATCTTTATCAATGCTTGTTGGAGTTAGTAGTGACCAAGAAGGATGCAAATGGCCTTTTCAAATTTCATGCAATCAAGAGGGCCTTACCAATTGAGGGGATTAAGGGGACGATCCATGGGAGCGGCACCAAAGATGTTCACCTAAATTAGCATTATCCTTGCATGAGATATGAAGAAGAGAAGAGAAGCGAAGAGAGAAGATGCAAGGGTTAGTTTGGGAACTTGCACTTAGCCAACCCTAAGTGGCCTTCTGAGTCTAGGAACTACCTGGTAGCCTCGGTGATATTATAAGTCTCGATGAAATAGAGACAACTGAGGAGGTCAAGTTCCTAGGGCTCCATTGTGGGTAAACCGCCAATGCCAATTCGCTCTAGGTGTGTGACCATAGCGGGCACTGTGATGGCATGGTAGCATGGCTTGATGTAGTAGAGAAGTATGTGCTCCACTTTGTGTGTGTTTTTCACGAGGGTGTGTATCACGTGGCTATTTGATTCGCTTCATAAGTGCCTCGCCCAAAGGAGATAGCTAGTTAGGGTGTTTGTCATATTGCTTAAATCAATGGCCCATATGCCATCTCTTCTTCTAGGGAGTGTGGCCGAAAACCTTAAGAGAGAAGTGAGAGTGCTTGTGGTAGTGGCCATGTGATGGGAGAGGTGGTAAGAGGGAAAGAGGCTATTAAAAATAGGAAGAAACAAAGGAAATAGTTTGGCTAGGGAGCAAGAACAAAACTGGGAAAAATGAAGTGTGGTGGGCCCTTATATAGATTTCTAGGGGGGAGGTACATCCGTGGCTTTTGTAGAGGAATGGTCACGGCTTTGCAGTAGAGGAATGGCTGTGGATGTTGTAGGACAAAAATAGTCGTGACTTTGTGATAAACGGTCGTGGCTTTGCGACAAAGGATCGTGTATGTTGTAGACAAATGGTCGTGGGATCAAGACTGAATGATCGTGGCTTGACGGAGGAGTGAATGACCGTTTGCTTGCCCTTAGAGTTTTTTTTGGGGGGGGCACCCTATTGAAAGGTTGTTTTATACTCTTGGACTATTTGGCCAGCACTCCATTGTAGGTTTTGTACTAACTCCTTTCCCAATTTTCAATGGTGATAAGTTAGGTCCATTGGGTTTGGGAAAGGTTGGAAACTTTTCTTTGGATTGTGCTACTACTTCATAGTGGGTTGTTTGACAGTAAGCGGTTGGGGAATGAGAGGCTAAGTAGGGGTGAAGCCTATGAGATGAGGGAAAGTGGGGTTGCTGATGAAATTAGTTGTTGTCTAGAGTAGTCATGTCCTTGGCTCCCTCTTAGGCTATACCTTTGTTCTTATATGGTAGAGTACTAGTGGTAACAGTTGTGCCAATGTTTGGCTGCCATTGGAAGTGTTGCGGTGCCCACCTCCAAAGTCTTAACATAGACTTGGAACCATGCTATGTTTTAGAAAGAATATTTCACTTAGGAAGTAAGGGGAGGTATAGCACTAGGGTCATTATTATCCTTAAAAGATATGGCTATATGGCTGTTCCTCCATACCTTGATCTACGTACCTCCAGAAGATATGGACATTATTATCCTTAAAGATATGGCTATATGGCCGTTCGTCCATACCTTGAGCTATGTAACTCCAGAAGATATGGACATAAT
Organism: Cibotium barometz; assembly: GCF_041138505.1. Taxonomy (NCBI): domain Eukaryota; kingdom Viridiplantae; phylum Streptophyta; class Polypodiopsida; order Cyatheales; family Cibotiaceae; genus Cibotium; species Cibotium barometz. Next base: position 30,428,540 of record NC_141095.1, on the reverse strand, counting down.
CCACTAGATATTGCACTAGTGCCATATCCTTAAAAGATATAATAGCCCTATGGAGCCATGTTTCCATACATTGAGCCACCTATCTCCAGAAGGCATATGGCCCAAGGGTCGTTTCTTTACACCCAACTCTAGTGGCATGAGCTACAAATCTCTTATGAAGATATGGCCCTATAGCCATTCATTTAAAGCCCTGCCTAAAAATCTAAGCAAGATAGAGCCCTAGAGACATTTCTTTACTCACATGCTCATTCATCTCATTCACCATGAGTTCCTCTAAAAGCCCCATGTTGTGGCCCTAGAACCATGTGTTCCTCTAAAAGACCCATGTTGTGGCTCTCATCCCTTTCCACTAGATAGGAAGATATGCATCTATATGGCCATATCTCCCTACCCAGAGATAGCCACATCTAATTAACTTTTGATATAGCCCTATCCCTAGAGGAGGAATGGTGTTGTGACACCAAAATTTATTAATGCAAGGGGTGATGAAGCCATGTCACTAACACATATGGCATATCTCCCTACCTTGAGATACCCACCTCTAATTAACTATTGAGCTAGCCCTATCTCTAGAGGAGGTAAGGATGTAACACCAAAATGTATTAAAGCAAGGTGGGAGGCCATGTCAAAAACACATATGTCTATAGGTCCATTTTCCATACCTTGAGCTTCATACCTCTAGAAGATATGGACATATTCCACTCCACCCAAGGGAAGATATTGCACTAGTGGCCCTATAGCCATTTATTTAGAAGCAATATATGTTCCTTAGGCCATTGCTTTATTGACATGCTCATTCACACCTCTAGAACCATTACTTCCTCTAAAAGCCTTATGTTGTGTCTCTCACATTATTGTGGGAGGTTGACATGAACCCATAATAGTGATTGTAATAAATACAATATTGAGAACAAATACGAGAAAATAGAACAAATAAATAGTCAATACACAATATTGGGTCCAATTTTCTCCCATAAAAGAGTGAGGTGTATTTAAATATATTTCATGGAATAGATTTTGGGGCTTAAAAATAGTATGCTTTACAAATATGTTGACTTTTTCAAGAATAGTATTCTTCAAAAGTAGCTTCCTTCAAAAATAGCTTTCGGGGATGTCACTCATAAATCTGTAAGTGTAGCACGTGGGTTCAACAGAAGGGGTTTTTTAAAATCCCTTTTGTACACATTTTTTACATATAAAAAGGGTACCATTTAAAGGGGGTATTTACAGATTGAATAGAGAAATGGTATGTTTTATTCATGAAAAATTTACCGGTAAGGGGTTTCTTAATTAGGCCTTGAACGCACGTGATATAGAAAATTTACATATAGTGAATCCCCGAGTGAGCATGCAAGCTAGGATTTTTTAAAAATAGGTGTGAGCCTTGAACCTTATGAAAGTGCACATGGCTTAAAAAATCAAATATGCACAAGGGAGATTTCACATGTCCAAAATAACATACACTATGAATGGTATCCAAATAAATTAATGGTGCTTATTTTATCACAAAAATAAAATATTATTTGTCAACATTCAAAATTGGTCATCTCAAGATATTTCTGACCAACACCAGCTCGCCTCCATTATTGAGTCCAATGATCTACATTTTCATCAACAACTAAGGAAATCAATTAATAATTTAATTGATTAAAAGTAAACATCTATATGAAACTTCATATCAATAATCTGATGCAAATGATACTCCCACAACATCTCTAGTTATGTGCGCAACGATGCCCCAGTCTGTACTACGGATCAGGCACAAGATGACACAGACATTGCTTATCGGCATACAGTTGACTGTGCACAAGAGAACTGACTGCCAAAGACTGATCCACTCATGTGGATGATCCCGATTGTTGCACGGAATACCGAAGACTTAACAGATAAATTCACTGGCAATAATACTATATAAGATGAATATATAGGAAGACAAATAGACTCGACTAATGTATAGAGATGATACAAAATGATCTTCTTTTATTCCAAAGAGATAATACAGTAACAACAACCTTTACAGAGTTCTGATTACATCCTTTTATACCGCTTAACTCGTAGTCATAGGGCGGTACAAAGATACTCTCATGCTTTGAGCATGACTGATTTACATAAGTAATGACCTATTAGCTAGTGTTAAAGTGCACCAGTCTGACATTTCAACAGCACCGCTCCAGCTCGGTTTGGGTGGGCGGTTTTCCACTGGTTTGACTACCTGGCCCACAGCCAGCACCTGGCACGTGTGGTGGGTCGGGTTCCCAATCGAATGACCTGAACTGTGAATCTTTGAGTCTTCGTGATATTAGATGCTCTTTATCATGTTAGTAGAGTTAATCACTTGAAGATAGGGACCATGTTAGATTCTCCTTAGCATCTACCTTCAACCTTGGAGTTATGATCATAGCGTGAAGATGAATCCACCTCTGCAACCTTAGTTTGACCAGACTCCTGAACCCAGTGAGACAGGCACATTTGTGACGGTGATATGGAAGAACGGATCCGCAATGGTAGGAGATGAAGGGTGAATTCCTCAAGTTCGAGCTACAAAACACGAACAACAATATGGCCAATGTCTCTATTTGCTTTATTTTACCTTAAAAAAGAGTCTATAAATAAGAGTCTAATTAATCTCCTAATTTAGAGTAATTTATATAATTGTTGATGCACATAGATTAGTTTTTCCTTGCTCTATCCAATGATGTGCTCAATTGTATGAATTAATTAGGATTTAGTGGTTAATTAGAGTCCTTGATTAGTGTAAAAGAGAAAAAGATTAGTGAAAGAATTAATCTCAAATTAATCCTTAATCACCTTTTACATAACTCATTAAGGCTAATGAGCATTCAATGAGAAGATACTCATGAGTTGTCAATTTGTCCATTTTGGGGGTCATTTATGAAGGGTGTAAAGTGTGTCATTAAAGGGTTGACTTTTTTGATTCCACTTACCTTTTTTGGGAAAATGCCCATATCCCTTTCATTCTAAATTAAAAAAATACTCCCCCCCCCAAAAAAAAATAAACTCGTATTTTTCACTATAATCAAAAAATAAATAAATACAAATAAAAATTTAATCTCACGTGAAGTCCGGTTCACGCGTGAAGAGTGTTTCATGGCGTGAAACAAAAGTTCACGCGGCGTAAAGGAAAAAAAAGAAATCAAAATTTAATTTCTACGTGAAGTCCGGTTCATGTGTAAAGAGTGTTTCATGGCATGAAATAGAAGTTCACGCGGTAAAAAAAATAAAAGTTAAATTAAAATTTAAAAAAATTAAAATTTAATTTCCACGTGAAGTCCTGTTCATGTGTGAAGAGTTCTTCATGACATGAAACAGAAGTTCACGCGGCCAAAAAAAAAGAGAGAAAAAATTTAAAATTTAATTTCCACGTTGTCGTGCCATGGCACGTCTATGGTGTGAAACCATGCATGTGAGGCCATCAAATACACATCCAGATGCATGGGGTTAAGTGCCATGATGAGTCATTATATGATGCCATGTACATATGTTCATATTGTAAATGAGGTTCAATAAGACGAGCTGAGGCTGAGCCAGATCTAGGAGTTTTTGTGTATGAGTGTGGTGGGTGATGGTTCTGCTGTTACTCAGAGCTCATGGGCAAGTTAGAAACATCCAGCTATATATGATGGCATGAGTGGCACGCCAAAGGGATAGATTAATGATGTTAATGGCTTCCCATGTGCATAATGTGTAGTAGCTTCTTAATGGTATCGATGGGTCAAATTAGTGAATACCTCTTATGGAATGCAAACATGAGGGCATGCCAATGCACAAAGGAATGCATTTATGAAGACATGGAAAAATATTTGAGTGAACAATTGGGGATTCTATAAATCACATGGCCGATATGATGATTTATAAACTATGGAGGCATCAAGAGTAATGGAGATTCAATGGACATTAGAGTGCCGAAGTCTTTATTGAATGTGGGGGAATAAAATTAGATGATCTACTTTGCATTGAGAACCTTGCCTTAATGCTAAGGTTAGGAGTATTACACTAAGGGGGCAGCATACGTGGAATAAAAAAGGGAATGTTTTTCTTTTTATTGGAAATTTCTGGATATTAAATAGAAGCAAGCGCAGCCCTTTGGAAATGGAAAGCCCGAGTCTTTGGCTGCAAAAGGTGGTGAAGGCCGCATTCCTTGCGGGAAAAAGGAGAGAAAAAACCAGAGGGTAGTAGGCGCCGAATATCAGAGAGGGGACGTCTGCAGAAAACGCGAACCAGTGCCTAATCGACCAGAGATTTTCATTTCAAGCATATACCTACTGTTCATGGCTTGTAGGTGTTAGATTTGAAGAGGATTACGAGTACTATAATAGGAGATGCTTTTTGGTTTCTACGCTTCCTTCATCGAATTGTCTGCAGTGAAACGGCTTTCGTGATTAGTGAATAGAATCAAGAAAAATTTTGCTTGTAAACCTTCAGATAAGTGGTTTGTTTTTTATTTCTTTTAATATACTATCACTTCATACGATTTAGAAAAATCGTATATCTTATATATCCTAAAGGGATTTGGAAACGAGTAAAATGCTTTGGAGAAAAAATTAAAGGTTTGGAACTTGGAGAATTGCGGAAAAAGGATATCAAAAATACTTTCAAGCTGTGGGAAGTTGGATGCACTTCACTCAATCCAATTTCGGAATTCATGAGCATGTTATAGTTATGCCGTATGCTATCTTTTGTTTGTGAATTGTTAGAATTTAAAAGCAGGTTTTCAGGTGATAAAGGACATCTTGGAATGATGGATTTGAAGGCACTGGATGTATAGAATGTAAATGGTCACATGTATGTTGGAAAAAAATTGAAGGTTATGTTATGCCTACATGTGATTAGTTCGAGGGATTTGGAAAAGGGAGCCAGTGAATCTATGCTTGGAAAGGAACAAGCACTTGGTACACAATTTTGTGCAGTCATCAGGATGATTTCAAGGATGTATTAAAGTGAATTGACACATGTAAATGATGTTAGAAATGGATATGTCCTATGCTCCTTGGGGAAATTTTGTGTGCGAGTTTCCTTGTTAAATTTGGCACCTACTCTCATAGCTAGAAGTCACGTACTTTCCTGGCTATACCACACACGTCACGACAGCTCTTTGGTGAACCCGACGTGAAACTGCTGGGGTGAGAGTGTGGTGAAATATACAGGGAAGCTATGGCTGAGAATTCTGAGGGTCAGGGGGTTCATTTTGACCCCGGAGTTATGCAGATGTTTTAGATGTTTACCATGTACATGCAACAGCAACAAGCTGCTGAGAGAGGACAAATTTCCACGATCAAAGCATTACAATCAATTGTGAAAAAGGTGGATCAATTTGATGGGAAGGACATCACGAAGTACCTGCGCAATTATATAAAGGAGATGGAGCTAAACAGGGTGACTGAGGAGGATATGGTTCGAAGTTTCGAGCTGGTATGTGTTCCTGAAATAAGAGAGCGCATAAGAGGATTGCAGACAGCACATGGTGGCAGAAATTGGGAGGAGTTCAAGCTTGCTTTAAAGGATGAATATTTCATGGAGGATTCTGAGCGAGTGACCAAACGAACTTTCTTGGAATGAGTCACAAAACCTAAAATGGGAATTTCTGCCACAGAATTGCTAAGAGAGTTTGAGAAGCGCTATGCCTAGCTGTCAAGGATAGAGCGTACAACTTTGGACAGAGAAAAAACAGAGCTCTTCTTACAAGCAGCTGGGAAAGATCTCCAAGAGAAATTGGAAATCCTCCTTGAGGATAAGGATACAGAGCAGGGATTAAAGAGTGATTGGAATGATATTGAGGATGCAGTCACCATGTTAGCAAAGCGGCAGCGGAGGAGGGATAAAATGGTGATGGGCTCTGCAACCCCCATAACTGCTGTTACCTCTGAGAATCTACCCAAACCAGTTGCTACAATTCCAAAGGTAGATGGGCCGATGGATGAGCTTATCAAGGGTATGCATGACCTAAAATTGAAGATGTCCAGGATTGAAGAAAAAGGTCTACCATTGGGGCAGGCTTCTATGCAAAGGCCTCAAAGCAAAGAAGGGTTTACATATAGATGCATATGGTGTGATGACCCAGAACATGCAAAGAAGGATTGTGCTAGCTATAAAGAAGCTCTTAAAAATCAACTTGTGTTTTTCAAAGATGGGAAAATCCATCTTACAGAGACTGGTCTTCCATTGAGTACAAACTTTGGGAAAGGAGGGATGAAAAAGCTGGTAGAGGATATGGCTGCTAGTCATGCCATTTCTATGGTTGAGGCAGCAACCTATGGATTAAAGGTTGGTCAATTAAAGCAGGGATTTGAGAATGATGAGGATTATGAGAATGAGGATTTTTGGCCATCAACAATGGAATTAATTGCGTCAAAGAAAGTGTCTAAGCAAGCTTTGCATGAGGCAGGTGATTGTATACGTCTTGAGACTGGCTGGGAGGAGCCTGTGGATTCTTTATCTGTTCATGCCTACATTGCTAAATGCCAAAATAATGAGGCACAGGTAGAGGAGAAGCGTAAAAGGGAAAATGAGGAAGGAGGGCCATCAAAAAGAGTTACACGTGGAAGTGAAAAGAAGGATCCTGGGCCATCACATATGCCTCCACAGCATAGCAGACCTCCACAGGATGTTTCAATGGAAGAAGTGCCAGCAAAAATGAAGGAGAAGGGTAAAGGGAAAAGTCCACTCTACAAGCTTCAATCTGATATTGAAGCTGCAACAACAGATCTCAAAAAGGTGCTTGAAGAGAGGATTCTAAATAGCAGGGTGGAATTTACACTAGAGGGGAAGTCTTGGGGATTGCAAAGAAAGAATTTCATGATGAGATAATTGATATTATACGAAGAAAAAGGCAGTCCATAATTGAATCTATTCCATCGCAAGGGGAGGCAAGCACTTCCAAGACTCATGGAGTACAGGTACAGAAAAAGGAAGAGAGAGAAAATGTGGTGGAATGTAATCACTCTGCTGATGGGGCACGACAAGTGCGTTTTGTGGAAGAGGATGATGAAAAAGAAGTTCTTACAAAGAGTCATTACTCCAGGAGCCATTGGGCAAGAGCAACCACTGAAACCCTTGTCAAGATAGGTGATTTGGAAGAGCCATATGTCGCTCTAATTGATCATGGGTCTGAAATAAATCTTATGGCTAAAAATCTCTACAACAAATGTAAGTGGCCAATGGATGTGGATCATGGGTGGATGATTAAAGCAGCTAATAACTCATCTGGAGAGCTTTATGCAGCATGTCCAAATGTAAGGGTAACTATAGGGGATGTGAAAGATGATCAGAACTTCTTTGTTCAGGAGATGTCATCGTATCCCCTTATCCTTGGGCAACCCTACATTACAGCTGTGAGGATGGAAACAAAAGTTTTGGACGATGGCTCGGCATATGCAAGAATAAGGAGTAAGGATGGCAAGAAAGCTGTTCAGTTCTTGACAGTTTGCATTAACCATGAAAGGAATCGTGAGTCTCTTCGAGCACAGTCACTCCCGAAGATAAATAGAGAATTCATGAATTACAAGGAGATGAGGGATTTTGGCCAGGTGCCATTGTAAAGCGGGATTCCAATGGTACAAGGGGAAATGAGTTCTCGCAGGACTCAATCAATGTAAATAGCTTTTCAGCAAATTTTCAGGGATTCTCCAGCTATGGGTCATTGGTTTTTGTAAAAAGCAAGGATTTGAAGTGTGGCATGCGAAAACATATACAAAATGAACAAAAAAGTTTTGAGCAGTGTGGTCTTTTGGAGAAGAATGAGTTTATTTCAAGGGTGCTTGATGAGGTGTCATTTGTAGATACTATGGATGTGCTTTTTGATATGGGAAGAGCATGCTTACAGGGTGGAAATGAAATGATTGAGGTGTCATCTGTGGAGATGTATGATATAATCCAGGAATTCGAGGGGGTGGAATGTAAAAACATGAATTGCAAGATGGATGCTCATGTTGATACAAAGTACAAAACGGTTGCAAAGAAGGTGAAACCAGTTGCCTTGCCCTTGCCACCAGGAAGCAAGGAGAAGATAGATGAAGCTTCTATGCAACCAAATCTTAGAGATCCAAAGAAAATTGGGCATAAATTTACTCAAGAAACTCTAAAAGAGCTGAAGATTGGTGAGAAGGATTTTCTGTTGCCAGTTGAAAGGGAATGCTTTGAGGAGATGCTTGTAAAACATGGGAAAGCCTTTGCTTTTCAGCCGCATGAGATAGGCTGTGTTGATCCAAGTGTAACAGCACCAATGGTGATCTTTACTGTTCCACATGTGCCCTGGAACTTGTGGCCAATTCCAGTACCAAAGGCTCTCTTGCCAAAGTTGATGGAATTACTAAAAGAAAAGATCAGGATGGGAATCTTGGAGCCATCATGTGCCCCATATTCCAACAGATGGTTTACTGTACCAAAGAAAAATGGGACATTGCGCTTTATTCAAGACATGCAACCTGTAAACAAAGTCACAATCAGGAATGTGGGAGCAGGTCCAATTGTGGATGAGTTTGCAGAAGCATTTGCAGGGAAAGCTATATACTCTATGGGTGATCTGTATTCGGGATATGATCAGTTCCAGCTGGATATACAAAGCAGGGACTTGACCACAATGAGAACTCCTTTGGGACTAGTAAGGATGTGTACTTTACCACAGGGAGCCACCAATTCAGTGGCACATATGATGAATGGAATGAATAAAGTCTTACGAGACTTCATACCACAAAAAACTATGCCATTTTTGGATGATGTGCCAATAAAGGGCTGTGATGAGAAAGACAAAGATGAGGATTTGGATTCAAAGGGGTGCCGCAAGTTTGTGGCAAATCATATAAAGGATTGTGATATGATTCTATCCAGGCTTGAAGAAGTGAATCTTACTTTATCTGGGCTGAAATCAGTGTTTGGAGTTGGTGAAGTGCTAATAGTGGGACATCTTTGTAGTACTAGTGGACGCCGACCTTGTCCAGCCAAGATAGATGCAATACAAAGAATGAAAGAGACATGCATTAACGTTAGAGAGCTGAGGAGATTTCTTGGAGCATGTGTCTTTTATGTTATTTGGATCCCACATTATGAACATGTAGCAGATCCTCTTTATCAACTTTTGAGGAAAAATCAAAAATTTCTGTGGAGTGCAGTACATATTAAAGCTATGCGGAAGCTGAAATGTTTGCTCCAATCATCACCTATTCTAAGAAAGGCAGATTATGAGTGTGGCAGGCCTGTGATCGTTACAGTTGATACTAGTCCTACTGGGATAGGATGGGCAGTAGGGCAAGATGATGAGGATAATCACAGGTATGTAATCAGATTTGGAGCAAAGGTATTAAGCTTTCGACAACGAAAGTATCCACAGATCAAGAGAGAGTTATGGGGAATAGTCACTGCTCTAAAATGTGAAAAAGAGTATCTTATTAGGGCATCTGTACTTGTGGAAACAGATTGCTTGCCACTTCTTGGGATGATAGCAAGTTGTACCACACCAGATATTGCTATGCTTAGGTGGATTGCTTATATCAAGTCACTAAATCCTGAGTTTGAGCATATTGCGGGAAAAGATAATCCAGTTGTAGATATGCTATCAAGAGCCAGGTATGAAGATGAGAAAGAGATGATTAGTGACATTGATGATGTGGGTACAAAGTTCTATACTACAGCATATGCAAAAGGGGACCATATTTGCCTATCAAATGCACTTAAGTCTTTTATTGAGGAAATATATGAAGGAGATTGGTTGCTTATTGGTCAATATTTGAGTACTCTGACAAGGCAAGAAAATTGGTCTGACTCAGAATTTAAGAGGATCCGCAGAAAAGCATATGGTTATTTCCTAAAGGATGGGTATCTCTGGAAGCATCCTAAGCAGAGGAATGCTATGCCACAGAGAGTCATATGTGATAAAGAGACTCAAGGAAAGCTTGTGAAAGAATTCCATGAGAGTCTCTGGGCTGGACATAGAAGTGTGTGGGCCACCTTTACCAAAATAAAGGAAAAATATTGGTGGAAAGGAATGTACAAGGATATTTCCCAATATGTGGAAACATGCATGGTATGCCAAATGTACTCAAATGTGCGGCATCGTGATGGCTTGCAACCAACCTACCCACCTGCCATGCACTATAAATGGGTAGTGGATCTAGTTACAATGCCTTTGGGAATTTGGCAGATGCGGTATATAGCACTTGCAAGAGAAGATTTGACAAATCAGGTAGAAGGGCGTGCTCTTAGAACAAAGAGTACGGAAACAGTATGCAAATTTCTCTTGGAAGATGTGATCTGCCGGTATGGTTGTGTTGGGAAAATAACAGCTGATAGGGGTGAGCTAGATGTTGAAGAAGCAAGGGAATTCTTCTCTAGAATTGGTATCAAACTATCCCTAACATGTGCTTACAATCCTGAGGGCAATGGGAAAAGTGAGCGAGGACATCCTCCAATCATTAAAGCTTTGGCCAAGGCATGCAGAGAAAGAATGCGAGAGTGGCCAAAGCTGCTACCATATGCCTTGTGGGCTGACCGTACAACTCATAGCTCAGTGACAGGATACATGCCTGCAGAATTAATGTAAGGTCAGAAGCCAGTGATGCCAGTTGAAGAAGTAGTTCTAACTTGGAATGTATTGCCCTGGGTGGAAGGATTGAGCAGAGATGACCTCCTTGCATTGCGAATAAGACAGTTGGAGAGGAGGCCTGAAGATGTAGAGCTTGCTAAAGCTCGCTTGAAAGATGCAAGGTTGAAAAATAAAGAAAGATTTGATAGTAGACACAGACTCCGGCCAAAACCTATTGAAGAAGGTGATTGGGTTCTAATGTATGATAGTAGCCTTGACAACCAATTCACTGTTCAAAGAAAATTTGCAAAAAGATGGTTTGGCCCTTACATTGTCAAGCATGTGCATGGAAATGCCACGTATACTCTGTGTGAGCTTGATGGAACAGAAATAAAGAATCTTGTGGTGGCAGGCAAAAGAATCAAGATATTTAAAAGAAGGCATGATAGTGATCCTTTTGATTCACAAGAGACTCAGGATGAGAGGCTTGACAGTGGTAGTATGGATATGGTTGAAGAGGAAGAGGATGATCTTCCTGGTAATGCAGAAGATGAAGACGACATCCAGTTATATGTGGATCTTGATGATGATTTGGCACATACCAGAGGATGTGCAGGTTTAGAGGGGGTGGATGTCGTGCCATGGCACGTCTATGGTGTGAAACCATGCATGTGAGGCCATCAAATACACATCCAGATGCATGGGGTTAAGTGCCATGACGAGTCATTATATGATGCCATGTACATATGTTCATATTGTAAATGAGGTTCAATAAGACGAGCTGAGGCTGAGCCAGATCTAGGAGTTTTTGTATATGAGTGTGGTGGGTTGGTTTTGCTGTTACTCAGAGCTCATGGGCAAGCTAGAAACATCCAGTTATATATGATGGCATGAGTGGCACGCCAAAGGGATAGATTAATGATGTTAATGGCTTCCCATGTGCATAATGTGTAGTAGCTTCTTAATGGTATCGATGGGTCAAATTAGTGAATACCTCTTATGGAATGCAAACATGAGGGCATGCCAATGCACAAAGGAATGCATTTATGAAGACATGGAAAAATATTTGAGTGAACAATTGGGGATTCTATAAATCACATGGCCGATATGATGATTTATAAACTATGGAGGCATCAAGAGTAATGGAGATTCAATGGACATTAGAGTGCCGAAGTCTTTATTGAATGCGGGGGAATAAAATTAGATGATCTACTTTGCATGGAGAACCTTGCCTTAATGCTAAGGTTAGGAGTATTACACTAAGGGGGCAGCATACGTGGAATAAAAAAGGGAATGTTTTTCTTTTTATTGGAAATTTCTGGATATTAAATAGAAGCAAGCGCAGCCCTTTGGAAATGGAAAGCCCGAGTCTTTGGCTGCAAAAGGTGGTGAAGGCCGCATTCCTTGCGGGAAAAAGGAGAGAAAAAACCAGAGGGTAGTAGGCGGCGAATATCAGAGAGGGGACGTCTGCAGAAAACGCGAACCAGTGCCCAATCGACCAGAGATTTTCATTTCAAGAATATACCTACTGTTCATGGCTTGTAGGTGTTAGATTTGAAGAGGATTTCGAGTACTATAATAGGAGATGCTTTTTGGTTTCTACGCTTCCTTCATCGAATTGTCTGCAGCGAAACGGCTTTCGTGATTAGTGAATAGAATCAAGAAAATTTTCGCTTGTAAACCTTCAGATAAGTGGTTTGTTTTTTATTTCTTTTAATATACTATCACTTCATACGATTTAGAAAAATCGTATATCTTATATATCCTAAAGGGATTTGGAAACGAGTAAAATGCTTTGGAGAAAAAATTAAAGGTTTGGAACTTGGAGAATTGCAGAAAAAGGATATCAAAAATACTTTCAAGCTGTGGGAAGTTGGATTCACTTCACTCAATCCAATTTAGGAATTCATGAGCATGTTATAGTTATGCCGTATGCTATCTTTTGTTTGTGAATTGTTAGAATTTAAAAGCAGGCTTTCAGGTGATAAAGGACATCTTGGAATGATGGATTTGAAGGCACTGGATGTATAGAATGTAAATGGTCACATGTATGTTGGAAAAAAATTGAAGGTTATGTTATGCCTACATGTGATTAGTTCGAGGGATTTGGAAAAGGGAGCCAGTGAATCTATGCTTGGAAAGGAACAAGCACTTGGTACACAATTTTGTGCAGTCATCAGGATGATTTCAAGGATGTATTAAAGTGAATTGACACATGTAAATGACGTTAGAAATGGATATGTCCTATGCTCCTTGGGGAAATTTTGTGTGCGAGTTTCCTTGTTAAATTTGGCACCTACTCTCACAGCTAGAAGTCACGTGCTTTCCTGGCTATACCGCACACGTCACGACAACGTGAAGTCCGGTCCAGCGTGAAACAGAAGTTCACCACACGATTTAAAAAAATCAAAATTTAATTTCCATGTGAAGTCCGGTTCATGCATGAAGAGTTTTTCACGATGTCGCACACGTCACGACAACGTGAAGTCCGGTCCAGCGTGAAACAGAAGTTCACCACACGATTTAAAAAAATCAAAATTTAATTTCCATGTGAAGTCCGGTTCATGCATGAAGAGTTTTTCACGATGTGAAACAGAAGTTCACACGACAAAAAAATAAAAATTAAAAAATTAAAATCAAATTTCAACGTGAATTTGAACTTGTCAATCCCTCGATGGGTAATTGGAAGAGGTTAGGTATTTCCATCAATCTCAAGAAAAAGGGTGAATGCGCTTTTTCCTAAAACATTTTCTAAACCAACACCTTGCACCTCCTAGACCGCATAGACCCTTTCACAACTTTTTGACAATAATCAGATATTTTTGCAAATCGTTTTACTAGTCTTATTGTCTTACGTTTCCTCTTCGCAATACTGATTCCTAGATTTCATAATTTTCTATAACGAACATCACTTTCCACGCCTAGATCATCGAATTGAGCAGCATCAAACATTATTTCAATCTCATGAGCCAAATACTTTTCTAGATCCTCAATTTTATAGATTGAGTGTGTTTCGTATCTCAGATCAGAGAACTGCTTTTCGCCGTTTATTGAGAGTATAGCTGAGAGAGAGGTTTGACTTAAGTTGTGACAATCTTCTTCGAGATAAATCCAAAACAGGGCTTGATCTATAGGATCAATATCAAATATTTCGGTTCACACGTGAAGAGTGTTTCACGGTCGTGAAATAGTTCATTCAAAAAAAAATTTAATTTCCACGTGAAGTACGGTTCATGCGTGGAGTTTTTCATGACGTGAAATAGACGTTCATACAGTAAAAATTTAAAATTAAAATTAAAATTTAATTTCCATGTGAAGTTCGGTTCACGCGTGAAGAGTTTTCATGGCATGAAACAGTTCGTGGTTTAAAAAAAACAGTTCTCTGGAAACCACCCCTGTTTGGAGGCCCGTATCTCTTAAATTGTATATCCGATGAAGGCGCTCTAGGGCTCATCGAAAAGTTGACATCGAGCTCTTTGACTATGGACTAGTTTGTCGGAAGTCAAAATCGATCATTTTGGCCTCCGACTAGCAGCCTCAAAATTCGACCCAGAAATCGAGGAAAAAAAACAACCCAAAACCACAAAAATTTGTAAAAAACAGCGCGAAAATGATGACGAGCCATATTCGGGCTACTTTTTGAGGGTCTACATAATCACAGATGAATCAAGGGAACAAAGTTGTAGCACTCCAAAAATACTACAACTCCCTCATACAGAGTTTTTCAAAATTCCTTTTAGATCACCCTAAAAAACGTGCGCTGCGAAACAGGGAAATAATTCTCAATTTTTTTTTGTCTTCGGACAGTGAAGGAAAATAAGTTTTAGGACCTCCTCTTCCATTTGGAAAGTTCCTAAAATCCACTTTTTTTAGAAAAATATCTCTAAGCGATGGTTCACGTGTAGCGCGCCTAAGCTAATTAGGGCAAACGAACACCCGTTTGATCCAATGAAGAGTACGCCAAGCCTCTTGAGGCTGTGGGAAAGTACATTAAAAAAAACTGTGATTGCTCATTAAGGAGCATTTAGGCACTCTGATGTGGCCACAGTAAAGGGAATACCTACAATTACACAAGGACTGAACCCAATGGGACTGACATCTTCGAGCCATTGTGATCCATGCCGCCAATTCACCTCCCCATGCCATTGGCCATGCCTATAACAAGCATGTCATCGGGTTTCACCACCTAACACTTTGATTGCACCAGGCTTTGGTCCCTTGCCTAACATTCTCGCAAATCCTATAAGTACCAACTCTTTCCTAGATGCCCACAGGTTGGACATATTGACTAGTCTAGGAAGGGGGGTGGCCCAAGGACTCGGTGAGTCTCTTCCAACAAGAGCAGTCACATACAGCCTCAATGACTCTTACAAAAATATGACTGTAAAAATTCTAAAATTATGACTCTTACAAAAATATGACTGTACAAATTTCTAAAATTATGGGCAAATATGATAGAACAACTGACCCTGTTCAATTCATTCAAATGTTTAAACAAAGATGTGAAGCCTTTGGAAATCCCAACTGCCCCACTAAGGTACATGCGTTGAACTTATGCTTAGAGGAAAAAGCTAGTGGATGGTTCATCGCATTGATGCCGGCGATCAAGACCAACTTCAAAACTTTGAAATCAGTCTTTATACATGGCTTTTCCAAACAAGGTGATCGGTGGAGTGCAGTAACAGAACTCTATTCAATTGTGAGTCAACCATATAAACCATTAGAGATTTTATCCTTCGGATAAAACTCTTGGACTCACGTTGTGAGTCATGGGAAAATCTAAAGGATGTTCAATTGAGGAGATGTTTTATGTTGGGCTTAAAGAATAATAGCTTACATAACTTGGTCATTGTATCCAATCCGGAAACATTCGATTAATGTTGCAAAGAAGTGATATGTTTAGATGACAATATGCTAGAAGATGATCATGCTAAGAGATGTTACTTATCTAAACCAAATGAAGCAATGGTGGCAAAAGAAAGATCGATCTCAGAATTGACATTCCCAGAATTCTATGTAGCCTTGCTTGACGGCCAATATCTCTAAGAGAGGATGAAAACCTTCAAAATCAGACATCCTTAATGCATATAAAAATGACGAGCAAAATGCCTTGTGATGAATGCAATCACTATGACCATCCCAATCCTCATTGTGCATACAAAGCACCTATTTTTCTATATTGCATCTATTGTAAAACATTTGACCATGATACTAAAAAGTGTCCTGCTTCATCCACCCACCATGTTGGACTCAAAACCTCCCGTGCACAAAACAAAAACAGTCCAAAGGGTAGAAACTGCTCAGGAGCCAGTTAATTGGACACTTCAGTGTTTCTATTGTCGTGGACCTCACAAGGTGGCAGACTATACAATTTGGAATACTTCCATACCCATAGTCACTGACACCTTGCGGACCAATATGTGAATAGTGTGGCATTGATCACATGTTCCAAGATTGTCCAAGACAAGTTGCTTGAATGCAGCTTGTCTCATAAGATACAACTCTTAACATCTTAAGTGTACAAAATGGGCAATTGGCCACAGTGCCCTTGAATGTGCTTACACGCTTACAAGCCAAGGCATGACAAATAGTCAAAAAGAATGTAAAAGACAATACCTTAACATGGGTAGAAGAACATGCTTTAAAACAGAACCCACAAGAGAAAACAAAACCTTTTAAACCCAAGAAAAACAAAGGACAATAAACTGTCAAAACCAAGGTCGAATTAAAAGATAGGGAAAAGGAGCGTGTAGTCAACATAAACCCAAAACAGGACATAAATACGATAGAGCCAAAAGCTATACATGATGCAGATGCATCCACATCAAAGACCACCACACAAACCTCAACACCCATACATGCGACACAGGATACAGAAACCCAAAAGAAAATTTGATCCCGTCGCATGGGTAAACATAGTAAAAAACTGACAGACCAAAGGAAGTCAGAAAATGAAACAAGTTCTAGTACATCACTAAGTGAGGATGAGATAAGTTCTTACTCTTCGCTCACAGTGCATCACATAGACCAATCAAGAAAATAGAACCCACCCAACTGTTGAGATATCGAGCTCGTCTAGTGAGGCGGTGGCCACTGATGACCCGCCACCTGGGGGATAGGCCCCACACTTACACCACTAGCATGGTTGGTGAGATCATGGGAGGTATGCGGTCAGTGGGATGACAGGCTGTGTGACAGCCATTCTAGAGACTGGCATAGTTATAGCGCCAGCTCTCATTTAGTCGGGTTCACACTATAGAGAACCCGTGTATGTATTGGTTGAGTACCTTTCATATTATGTGTACTCTTATTCTTGTATATGGTGTGTTGAGTGTTGAGTAGAGAAGAAGATTTCAGCCTCTCACCTTGTGTGTTCTCTATTAGGGTTTTGTGAGTGTGTGTGTGTGCTTGCAAGAGCTCAAGTTCTCTTCCCCCCTGCATCTTTTCATGGTATCAGAGCCTGGTTCGTGCTAAGGGCTGAGCTGCAAGCAAGAGAACCACAGGAAGCGGTATGAGGGTAAGAGCTTCAACTACTCTTCCCTATTTATGTTGGTGACTACACCCTTGTCGGGAGCTCTACGGGAGGCACCGGCAAACGATCTCCGATTGAGGAGCTTTCTTCGCGGGAGTGAAGCTATAGGGCAACGGACTAAGTCCTACGGACTGCAATTTTCGGGCCGAAAACGCGTTTCGGGCGCGTCTGGACCTCCGTTTTTCAGAAAGCAGGCGATTTTGAGCACTGCGGGTAAGTCATCGATTCTCTGCAGAACTCTGTTTTAAGAACTGCAGGAAGACAGATTGACTGTGCAGACACTGTGGGTGCTGCAAAGAGGTCTACAGTTGCCATTGGGTGTATGTATGCACATTGAAGTCACTGTTGGTGACATTTGAGAGTTCTAGAGTACCGCTGTGCAGAAAATACAGCAGTGTGTGCAGAAAAACCAGAGTGCAGTTCTGGTAAAATTGTGTGTTTGGCAATATGTCTAATGATGGCATAACACAGATTGTGGCTGAGAAGCTGGATAAGAATAACTTCCATGCTTGGAGGTTCAGGTTGACGAATTTCCTGATGGGAAAAGGCTATTGGGACTACATAGAAGGTGAGCATGAAGAGGCACCGGAGATACCGGATATAAATCCGACTGCTGCAGATGTGAAAGAGTTTAAAGACTGGAACCAAGGAGCCAGGAAGGTTATGTATTGGCTTTCCATTAGTATACAGGACACCATGATTGGGCACATTCAGGATGCCAAGTCCCCCAAGGAGGCATGGGACACCTTGGTAAAGCTTTATGAAACAAATACCAAGGCACGTAACATACAGTTGGAGAATGAACTTCATACTGTGAAGAAAAAGAGCATGTCTGTGAATGACTATGCGTTGAAGATAAAGGGTATTGTGGAATCCCTTGCATCTATTGGTGTGTCAGTAGATGATGATGACAAGGTGGAAGTCTGTCTACGTGGTCTCGGGCCACAATACAAGGCGTTCAAGACGTCTATTCAGACTCGGGAAAACATTCCCAACTTTACAGATTTGGTGTCTATGCTGATTATCGAAGAGAAAAACTTGGGTGAAGACCAATAGTCTTCACAAAGCAAAAACAGTTCAGAGCAACAGGCCTTCTACACGAGTTCAGGAAGAGGACGAGGTAGAGGAGGCCGTGGACGCGGTCAAGGAGGTGGCCGAACAGGTAATCAGAATTATGGCCAGCAGCAGCAGCAGCAACAACAGTCCCAGAATCAACAACAACAACAACAACACGCAGGTGGAAGAGGCAAATTCAGAGGCAGGGGGAGTCAAAGAGGCCGTGGAAATTGGCAAAGGCAATATAATGATACACGTGAATGCTATTATTGTGGTAAGCCTGGACATGTGCAGTCAGAATGTTATAAGAAGCAGGCTGACATGCAAAATGGGAAAGTGCAGCAAAACAACTATGCAGCCTCAAGCAGAAATAATGAGGATAATGAAAGGTTGTTTGTTATGCAGCATGTTGTGAATGCCATGTCTGAAAATGTTGATGCAGCACAAAAAGATAATGTATGGTATGTGGATTCAGGCGCTTCGAACCACATGACGAGTCATGGGGAGTGGTTCAAGGAGATGAAAAACCCGGAAAGACCAGGTTTTGTGGAAACAGGGGATGACACTGCTCATCCAATTGCCCACATTGGAGATGTGCCATTGTCTATGCAGGATGGCAAAGTGAAGTACCTTGCAGATGTACTTCATGTACCAAACATAACAAAGAATCTGGTTTCAGTTGGCCAAATGATTGAGCAGGGTTTGCAGGTTCGGTTTAACCCTGATGGGTGTTATGTTGAAGATTTTAAAGACAAGTGCAGGTTGGTTGCAAAAGGCAACAGAGTGGGCAGAATGTTTATGTTGAATGTAGACATGCCTGAAATGAGTGTTGCGATGTTTGCAAATGGTTCAGGAGTTGTTGCAGACACAGACATATGGCATAAAAGAATTGGACATGTAAATGTTCAGAGATTGAAGTCTATGTAGACAAAAGGAATCGTGACAGGGCTGCCAAAATTTAAAGTGGAAGGTATGCACAAAATATGTGAAGCATGCCAATTTGGGAAGCAAACAAAGCATGTGTTTCCACGTAACAGATATGTGAGCAGAAATGCACTAGATGTTGTGCATTCAGATGTATGGGGTCCTACGAAGACCATATATATGGGAGGCTGCAGGTATTATGTGACTTTCATTGATGACCACACAAGGAAAGTGTGGGTATATTTCATGAAGGAGAAGAGTGAGGTGTTCACTCACTTTCAGAATTTCAGAGTTTTGGTTGAAAAGCAAACAGTGAAATATGTAAAGTACCTAAGGTCGGATGGAGGGGGAGAGTACTTCTCCAATGAGTTCTCTGAATATTTGAAGAAGAATGGTATTCGGAGACAGTATACATGCAGATACACTCCGCAGCAAAATGGAGTTGCTGAGCGGAAAAATAGGCACATTGCTGAGATTGCGCGAGCATTGATGGAAGAGAAGAATATGCCGCATTGCTATTGGGCTGAGGCTGTTTCTACAGCAGTATACATTATGAACAGGACTCCAACTACAGCCATACATGATGTAACTCCAGAGGAGAGGTTTACTGGCAGAAAACCAGATTTGTCTCATCTGAAAGTCTTTGGATGCATTGCATATGTGCATGTGCCAGATGAGCTGAGAACTAAGCTGGATCCAAAAGCTGAAAAATGTGTGTTTATTGGATACTCCCTAGAGCAAAAGGGATACAGGTGTTATAACCCTGCTACACGTGAGTTGAGGGTAAGCAGGTGGAGAGACGGAAAACCCTCTCTCTTGTAGTAAGAGGAGTACGATCCACACTAAGCTCAATCCAATGGGATTTGCATCCCTTTCGGAGCTAGGGATTCAACCCGTACCGGTGCACAAGAGCTTATCCACGAATGGAGAGAATGCTTATGGCTACCATCACATGACACTAGACTAAGCACACACACAAGCTCAACTTGTCCTCATTCCTACACACCCATTCATTCACAAATACTAGCAAGAGGAATACAATCACTATGCACTCAAGCAAAGAGAAAGACCTCACTCCACTCCTATCTTCCTACAAGCATGCACACATTCAAGCATCAAGCTTCCATGAAAGCTTCAAATCAATCCATGTACTCAAAAATGAAATACTAAAAGCATGCATAAGAGTAGAATGATTAGAGAAGAGGATGAGAAAGACTCATGACATTGCTAATGATTCAATGAAGAGATTAACCTCATACAATGATGTAGATGGGGTGAGAGAAGAGTCTTCACCTCTATGGAGAAGAGGGAGAGTAGGTCTCTCAAAGGAGCTCTTGCATGAACTAAGCCCAAAGTGTGTAAAGCTCTCAAATGAGCCACCTTTTATACAAAAATTCTAGGACTCCCATAAGTCCCCATGTGGGATTATTATCAAACCCTCTCCCACATTCATCTACAAAGTGGAACTCTTTTCAAGAGCCCTAAGTATTGTTTTTGTTGCATCTTGGTGTTGGTATTGATCCTCATTTGCAAGCAACACTCCCCCCTTCCTATTTTGCGCACGTCCTCGAGCGCGGTAGTAGCAAGAGCTGCAACAAAAAAACAATTGATGCAAGTCAAGTCCTTTATTGATAAAAAGAAAAGAAAAGCAAAATCAGCAATAATAATTACACACGTGAGCATACAAGTGCAAGGCTGATTAAAGTTTTAATGAATACTAAAAGAGGTGAGTAAAAACTAGTCAAAGTGAGACTTAGGTAGTAGATAATGCTATGCAAAGGCAAGTGTCGTTGTACACCTCCGGTTATGACCGCAGTCTCAATGTCCTATCAGTATGTAAGTTACTCCTAAGTGGCAACCCTACTCCTAAGTATGAGCAAAGGTGATTGGAGCTCTCTCTTGTTGTTTTTTTTTTTTTTTTTTTTTTTATGTGTGTAGAAGGTGATAAAGATTAAGGTTCTATCCCCATGAGACCCGAGCAATGGCCAAGAGACCTCCGCCAAGAGAATCTAAAGACCGCTAAGTATCCCAAGGGCGACAGACCCTTTTTCTTTCTTTTATGACCTAAGGAGTACCCCTTGAAGATGAGGGCATCGGTTTCGAGGGCCCATAGTGTACCCCCGAGTCCTACCAACATCTATCAAGGCGATAGATTCCTCAAAGGTCCTCTATTGAAGCTTCTAGACATCAGTGTTTACCCCATGGAAACCAAGGCATCGGCCCCAAGGTGCTGAGACAGCCCCAGGTCCTACCAAGCACTTCACATGGCGGTAGACACTTCATGTCACAATTCACCTTGTATATATATTTTTGTAGGGTATATTTTCATAATTTTTTATTACTCGTAGCACCCAGCTCATATCTAAGAGATAACTACCACTAGGGATAACGAATATACCTTGAAGACATAAGTACTTGGCATACTCCCTTGGTATATATCCTACACTGTCTTGGAATAGAAATATCTCTTACTAAGTTTTCTAAGACTCTAGAATGTACTCACCACCTTTTAACTACTAATCGAAACTCAAACCAGCCAATATTGTGTACATGCAAACCATATATTCGAAAGATAAGAGCACATAAAGAAATAAAGAATAAGATTTGCATACACCTGTTGTAGTGCTCTGTTGATGTTGTTCGTTTGCCTTGATTAATTGCTGATTTTATGCAGATTGCTCCTCCTTGATCTTTGTAAGCATAGCATATCTCCCCCCTTCCTAATTTATGTGCACGATAGGTGGACTGTAGGGTCGTATCTGATGCTCTTCTTAAGCTGAGATCTCTGCACAAAGTTTTATTAACAAACAAAAGAAAAAACAAAAGAATAAAATTTATTAGTGGTGCCAATCACCAAATATAGCCGAGGGGAAAAAACCCAATGGGAGAAAAGTGCCCTGGCTTGTCGATCTTATTGTGGAGTCACTGAGTTCACTCTTGCGCTGATGGTGGGGATTATCTCAAAAAGAACATAATCCTTTAAAGGCGTAAGGCACCACACTATTCAAACATTGATCGACCAAAGAGCTTCATTTGTAGTGTTAATGCCTTATCTTTGGTTTTAGTTGTGTCCTTCTTGGGTGGGAATTTTATCAAATGCCGAGGAATTTGAGCAAGATAAGAGGATTTAGGCATTGAAATACCAGAATCTATGCTCAAATGAGACTCCTTTGGACTTGTCTTAGGTTCACCAGTTGATGATGGAATTGTGTAACATGGAGAAATAGGGACAACAGGTGTCTCAATACATGTTTTAGGAAGATCAACACAAGTAGATTTGTAGGTGCTATTACAACCACCTTTCCTTTCTTGAAGAGTTTGTGTTGATTTCTTTTGCACCCACTGATATGGAAAATCAAGGGTGGCTTTTGGAATCTTTTGGATACACTCTTTTACCCTTTGCTCAGCATGGCATTTTGGAAGCCAAATTGCTGTTGTACCCTCATAGTAACCTTGTGCTTTAAGAACTTGTTTTGGGACCCAGCGAGTAACAATCCGAGATTTAGGTTTGGAAATGATGTGCTTCTTAAGAGGCTTAGCAACTGGAATAGATGGTACAAGTTTGTACGCATCTTTGGGTAGCCACATTGATGAATCCTTCTTGCCTGGCCTTCTTTGAGCAGCAACTAGAGTAGTTGGAACATGCCAGCCATGGCCCTCGCTTGAGTACTCATCAATTATCCACATCATTTGTTTTGGAGCTTCAAGAGCAGATTTTGATTGTGGGTTGGGTAAGGTAGAAACATTACCTTTTTGACACGACAAAGCTCGTGGAGTAGCCGAGACTTCCTTAACATGTAATGCTGTTGTGGATGCATTCCTATAGTACAAATCATCTCGAAGGTTATGTGGTTGTACCATACGTATAGGAACAATATCATATCCATCTGAGTCACAAAATTGAATTGGCTTTGGTAAAGCACATGTCGATAATGTTGCAAGGACATGACTCCATTCTAATGGATCAATTAAATGCTCAGGGAAGGGTTGTGGAATGTATGCCTCGTCAGATACACTTCGATTACCCTTAAGTCTCTCAGTGTTGAAATCCCTACAGGAGGCTCCACACATCCATAGATCTTCTCGCCCATCTGACAATGTAATTTTTGAGCCCTCAGATGACGCAGAATCAAACTCATCTATTGGAGACCTTGTTACATCACGATATGAGTGATTCCTTAGGTTGACCCTTGTGATGACAGAATCATGTCTGAGGTACAAGTAGTTGTATCCCCAATCTTGAATCATTTTAAATTGTCGCATGAATGGTCTACCCAATATCACTTCATAGTTTGGATGCTTTCCAAAATCCACCACTGCAAAGGTATGCTCATATTCAATCCCACATGTGGTGACCAATATGTTCTCAAGCAGCCCAAGGGGATGTTCTAAGCTTCCATCTGCTAGCTGCAAGCGCATCCTTGTACTCCTAATAGCTGGTTTGCCCCATTTTTCCCAAATGGACCTTGTCACAATGCCCACTCCTGCGCCACTATCAAGTATTGCAGTTGAAGATACTTTTCGTACTTCTAATGGGAGGGTAGCATTTCCCTGATCGTCTTCACAAAATTTTCCAACTTTGTTGATAGGAACTGGCATTACTTGCTTTGTCTCATGGTGTATTGTACACTCATGGGGACCCTTTTGTAGCAATACCTGCTCTGACAAACATGTGGCAATATCATTCCACAACTCAGGTTTAAGCTTTATCAATTCAAGCAAAGGTAAGTTACAAGCCACTGGTGCAGACAAAATAGCTTGCACCATACTCATATCTTTCTCCTTATTCAACCTTTTATGCATGGAGGGTATCCTCAAGGTTTGAGAACAGTTCTCATATTCTCCCAAATAGGATGGTAAGGTTTTCATTGTATGCTTACTTCTAGGAGAAACAATTGTTTGACCTTCCTCCTGGATGCTTGGGCGTCCAAAATTGTTTTTCGAATCTCTGGTAAAATCCACCTCAGAGAATGGAGGCGAACTAACAGAAGACATGTTCTCATTAATTTTCTCATTTACAGCGGCCCACATGTCATTTGCCATGTCCTCATTAGCATCAATAATTTCATCATTGCATGGGAAGACAAGGCTAGGTGATGGTAGACTTTCTTCCTTCAATGGAGTGTCAATTGGTGTCGATCTTTCGCTTTGAGCTTGTGAAATGAACTCACTTTTCATTTCCCTACTTGATGACACTTCCGGTATAGTTTCTAATGTTGGCTTAAGAGAGGTTGGGCCCCGAGGAATAGGTTGTGGTGGTCCCTCAAGTATCGACTGAGCTTCCCTAATGATTTGCTGATGTACAGCTAAATTGATCTTCTCTTCACGAGGGTTTGGGTATTCTTGAAGCTTTTTGGGTAGCTCAGATAAGGCTGCAATGCGACTTCTATGAGCATCAATGATGGCATCTAGAGTCTCATTCACTTTATCCACAAAAACAGATCCCCCATAACTATCCTCAGTCGTACTAGCCTCATTTTGTTTAGCACTTGGCTCAGGTTTAGGTTCCTCACGCAGTTCTTGGGATGTAAAAGCTTTATTCCTCATGTTTTGTTTAGAGGTCTCCTGAGAACTAGAAGTGGATGCACTTTTAGTTTGCTTGTTTCGGTTCTTCTTTCTCCTAGTGGTTTTTTTTCTACTGGACTGTAGGGTCTTATCCACTAGATTTGTCTTTGCGGCCCGGGTTCGAGGTGTCTCATCAGTTTGTATTTCAGCGTTTCGTGTCTGTGATCGAGTCATGACTCTAAGTGGCACGACATCCTCATTTTCAGATGAAGGTGGTGATGGAATTGCCCCTACAAGGTTAAGTGAAACCTTTGGTTGAGAGTTGCCCTCCTCATGTGGTTTCAACAGACAATCCTTTGGGAAGTGTTCGACACAACACCCCAGACAATATCTCTCTATTGGTGGAAATTGTTGCACTGTTGTATTTGTCCTAGATGCTTGCCTTGAGCGATGTGGACAATCACGAGCCCAATGAGGTTCTCCACACTCATAACAGGGGCCCATTGGTTTGGCCTCTACTTTCCTTGGCTGCCATTGACCTGAGGGGCCTGGAGTCCTAGGTTGGTAGCCGCCTAGCAACATTAAAGAGTTTTGTTCCCCTGGTTGACTCTCCACCAGTGCTTGGTTTGGGTATACGGGACTTTCAAAGATATTTTCTTTGGATGAATATGATACATATTCTTCCTCCACATATCCTGGGTTTACCAATTCTCTACACATATTTGAATTGTCATAGTCCACAATCCTTACAGGAGCAGTCCCTGGAGCAGGAGGTTGAGCACCAAGAACGGGTCGTGCTTGTTCTTGTGTCATCGGTGGCTTACGTTCAAAATTTGTATATTGTTGATACATTTGTGGAGCCACCCCACCCCTCGGTTGCTCACGTTCCTGTCTCATTCTCGCAATGCGAGTACAATCCTGGGTGGTATGAGTAAAGTTCCAAGCACAGGCTTGGCACCACTTCTTTGTGGGTTGGTTTGTGACTAGAGGAGAAAAGGTATTACAGTCCTCTGTTTTATGGTCACCGCCACATGCTCCACAAATATGAGGCCCTGTAGGAAGTACACTCCTCATTCTCTGCTGCTGTTGTTGTGGCTGCATGGGTGGACGATAGGTTTGTCCTAATCTCCTTAGCACTAGGTTAGCTATCTGATCTGGATTTACCAGCGCGCTAGACCCTGAACTTTGGTCATCACCCCATTGATTTCTAGGTTTAACCTCAGGGCCAGAACCATCCTGGAACTTGAAGTTATCGGTGAAATCCATAGCATCATGGCAACACTCATTGAAACTTGTATGTTTCTTCGCATAGAGATGTGTATGCAGTGTTGAATTTTTGAGGCCTTTTAAGAAGAGAGAAATTAATCGACTTTGAGCGGGTTTCTCATCTTCTGGGCAACGATTAATGTACTGCTTCATTCTATTTACACAGTCTCTAACACTCTCACTCTCACCTTGTTTGAAAGAGTAGATATGCGCTACTGTGTCATGTTGAATTCCCATCAAGGAAAAAGTAGCAATGAATCTCTCTTCCAAAACTCGTAAAGAAGTTTTGTCTGAAGCCTCTAATGCCTGAAACCAAGCAAGGGCTTTTCCTTCAAGAGTGAGTCCAAACCCTTCTATTTGAGTATGCTTGTCAGCAACTTGCTCAGCTCGAACTGCTTGCCTAAAAGCTGCTACATGATCATATGGATCTCCCGACCCTTCATATTTCTTTACCAATTTCTGAAGAGTTGATGGCCTTACTTGTCGTGAATACTCATCGTAGGGTCTACGGCCTCTCACTCTCAGTGGAAATTGTTCCTCTCTTTGGAAAGATGGTCCACATGTTTCCAAAATTGGTGTGGGTGCCCTATTACCAGCCTCACCAAACCCCTCTAAAGATCTTGTCACCCTCATTTCAGCAGGTGCACTTATAGGAGGCCGAGTTGGCTCCCCTCTCATCCGATTGTCATAGTGGGAAAGATGTTGTTGTGGTGGTGTGACCTGTGGTCGCACATTTGGTGTAGGACGATATCGTGGTGCTAGAGTTGGGCT
This sequence comes from Cibotium barometz, assembly GCF_041138505.1. Classification (NCBI taxonomy): domain Eukaryota; kingdom Viridiplantae; phylum Streptophyta; class Polypodiopsida; order Cyatheales; family Cibotiaceae; genus Cibotium; species Cibotium barometz. Next base: position 30,401,952 of record NC_141095.1, on the reverse strand, counting down.
ACTAGCAGTGGTCCACTTGGATGTTGAAGGTCCCTCTCTAGCGAACTCTCGTAGGGGAGGAGCAACAGTTTCTCCAAGAAAGGCTGTCTCTCCTGGTTTGGCTGTATGTGTTGAGAACACTTCCATGAATAATGGTTGTCCTTTCCACGTGAGTTCCCTAATCTCTTTCCAATCTAATGTTCGGTATTCATTTGACCATTTATCTACTATTCTGTTCATGTGTCCTGCACACTTCTCAACTACCACTACATAAGCTAGAGGAAGATCCAGCTCTGGCGATTTAGTTGTGGCATAATATCCCTCTAACGAATCTTTATAGACCTCTTGAAGTGGGTCATCCTGTAAAACCTTCGTCACAGGAATTTGTCGTACAAACTCCCATTGGCTTTCAGCCCCCTGATCCATCTTACACTTGCCTTTCCTATCCTTGTCCAAATTGAGATCTACCAGAAGCAAATCATCTATGGTGGATGGCCTTGAGGATTGGGCATTGGAAGGTCCAGGCATGTCCGGCTCGATGAGCCAGTCATCTCGAGACTCCCTCGCTCTGGAAAGTTGTGATATGTCTAAAAACTCTGTTTTAGAGAGCTCCCCTAATTTGTCTACCTTTTCTGGATGGTAGGTGACTTCATAGCGAACACCATCTCCACCCATGTACATGTTACCCTGGTCATTGACTAGAGGTGCTCTATCAAGTTCTGAGAATATGTCGGCAATCTTAACAAGGTACCGTTGTTGTGGGTCCCTAAAGATCTGAGCTCCTTGAGCATTTGTGTAGACATATTGGAGTCGCACATTGAATGTTAACCCCATGGTGTCGGCCTCGAATGGATTAAAGGATCTTGAGGGTGTCCTATTTTGGGCTACGGGATGACTAGTTGATGGCCCTAGATTGTCCATGGACAATGAACTAGTTGTTCTGGAGGAAAGGGTATCGGATTGGGATTCAGAAAGGGTTTCAGCAATATCTGCCAAGTTTCCTATCGATTGGGTCCCACTTTCCTGAGTAGGTACTCGAGAAGGTGCCCTAGACTCTACAAGACGTCCTGACCGTAAGTGCATAAGGTCAAATTTTTGTTTTGGTTTTTTTTTTTTTTTATGTGTTTTTGTTTTGTCTTGGTTTTGGTTTTTGTGTTTTTGTTTTTGTTTTGATAAAAAAAAAAATATATATATATATATATATATATATGTATATATATATATTTTTTTTCCTACCTAATCACTAAAGTCAACTCAAAGGAGTATGTAACTATTTATCCTATTTTCTTATTTTATTTTTATTTTTATTTTTTAATGATTTTATGATTTTATGATTTTTTCCTTTTTTATTTTTTTTTTATTTTTTATTTTTAAATATTATACACAAAATTATGAATCACCCTAAAAAAATACTAACTATGCACAAAGTTACAAAAATGAAAAAATTGCAGGTTACACTAATTATGCAAAAAATGAAGAACTACAAAATATGCAAAAAAAATAATAGACTCCTAAAAATCAAAAATTTTCTTTTGTTTGTTTTTTCCTTTTTTTGTTGGTTTTTATTGTTTGTTTGTTTGTTTGTTTGTTTTTGTTTTTTTTTTTTTTTAAATATATTACAAAAATTTAAAACAATGCAAATTACACTAAATATGCTAAAAATTACAGAAATGAAAAAAATAAAAATATGCACACAATATGGACTCCTAAAAACAAATAAAAAGAAATTTTTTTTTTATTTTAATTTTTTTTTAATTTAATTTTTTTTAATTTAATTTTTTTTAATTTTATTTTTTTTTAATTTTTTTCTTTCTTTCTTTTTTCTTTTCTTTTTTGATCTCTTTTTTTCTTTTTTTTAAATCTCTTTTTTTCTTTTTCTTCTTCTTTTTTTCTTTTTTTAAATCTCTTTTTCTATTCCTTTTTTTTTAATTAAAAAAAATATTATTTTTTTGAATTTAAAAATACCAAAAAAAACATGAAAATTTTAAAAAAATAAAAAAAAACGAAAATTCCACCTACCTTATCCTTTCGCTCGCCGCTCGCCGCGCCGCTCGCCCCCGGGTTTATCGCCGACTTCACGTGCCTTCTTCCTTCGTTTTTTTCTTCTACTCCACGCTGTAGCTCAGCGTCTCCTACGCCGGCCACACCTTCAGCCGCCTCCCTCAGCGCTTCGACTTGCTTCTCTGCCGCCTCTCGTTTTTTGCTTCTGCCGGCTGCCCAGCAGCAGCTGCCCCCTGACCAGCAGCCCTGGCCTTCTCCACGTCACCCTTGGCTACGCCTTCAGCCGCCTACATCCACCTTCTTCTACGGCCCAGCCTTCGGCCACCTCACCCGCAGGTCTCGCCTGGGCCTCCCACCAACCGACGCCTGAGCGCCTCTCACCAGCCTCTCACCAGCGCTTCACGCCAGCAGTGCCTTCGCCGCCCCACTGCAGCGCTCGACACAGCCGCCTCGACCCCCTCCAGCTGCTCCCGCTGCAGACACCCCACACTGGCCAACGGTGTCTCTTCTTGCCGTCTTCTTTCGCTGCAAAGCCTTAGCATATAACTCGACGTCGTCTTGCTGCTGCTGCCGTCAACGTCTTCTTCCTGCCGTCTTCAACGCTGCCGTCTTTCGCTGCAAATATATATATATATATACATATATATATATATATAGATAAATTTTTTTTTTTTTTTAAAGGCCGCCTTCTATTTTTTTTTTATTAAAAGACCGCCTCCAAGCTAGCAAGATTTGCTTTTGATCCACTCCAAAATCTTACACAAGGGCTCAACCTCAATTTTGAGCTCTCAAGATTTGGATCCACTTCAAGTTCTAGGTTGCAAATAATATCAAGTTTATTTTCAGGAAATCTTTGTCATATTTCAAGATGAAACCAAAAAACACATTTCTTGCTTGGGAGTCTATGGGGCTTGCATAAGCTATGGATGAGCTTAGCAACGCACCTCTTTTCTTTTTATTTATTTATACTAACTACAAGTTAACGAAGAGCATGAAAGCATGAAATGGCAAAAAAAACAATGAATGTAAGCATAATGGCGGTACTTAAAAAGCAATAAAACAATAAAACATAAAAAACAATGCGGGAGAAACCTCAACCGCTCAATGGTTTTTTTTCTTATCCTAACCTTATCTACTCACACCGAGATCACACACTCGAACTTAACCTAATCACTCAATGGTTTTGCAACCAAAAGAGGAAATGGTGGTGGTTTCCACACACTCTCAACCGGATTTGAGTCTTCTCCCCGGCAGCGGCGCCAATGGAGAGACGGAAAACCCTCTCTCTTGTAGTAAGAGGAGTACGATCCACACTAAGCTCAATCCAATGGGATTTGCATCCCTTTCGGAGCTAGGGATTCAACCCGTACCGGTGCACAAGAGCTTATCCACGAATGGAGAGAATGCTTATGGCTACCATCACATGACACTAGACTAAGCACACACACAAGCTCAACTTGTCCTCATTCCTACACACCCATTCATTCACAAATACTAGCAAGAGGAATACAATCACTATGCACTCAAGCAAAGAGAAAGACCTCACTCCACTCCTATCTTCCTACAAGCATGCACACATTCAAGCATCAAGCTTCCATGAAAGCTTCAAATCAATCCATGTACTCAAAAATGAAATACTAAAAGCATGCATAAGAGTAGAATGATTAGAGAAGAGGATGAGAAAGACTCATGACATTGCTAATGATTCAATGAAGAGATTAACCTCATACAATGATGTAGATGGGGTGAGAGAAGAGTCTTCACCTCTATGGAGAAGAGGGAGAGTAGGTCTCTCAAAGGAGCTCTTGCATGAACTAAGCCCAAAGTGTGTAAAGCTCTCAAATGAGCCACCTTTTATACAAAAATTCTAGGACTCCCATAAGTCCCCATGTGGGATTATTATCAAACCCTCTCCCACATTCATCTACAAAGTGGAACTCTTTTCAAGAGCCCTAAGTATTGTTTTTGTTGCATCTTGGTGTTGGTATTGATCCTCATTTGCAAGCAACAGCAGGGATGTTGTCTTTGATGAGATGAGCAGCTGGTATGCTGCTGAAAAAGAAGCTGTCGGGGCTGATGTGAGTGGAAGTGTGGTTGCACAGAATGCAGGTCAGCAATCACAGTCTTTGAGTGGACCAGGAGAGTCCTCATCTAGTGGGTCTATTGATAGACCATGGAGTGGCAGGCTGCGTCATAATACCAGCCCTGCAAATGTGATTAGTACATCACGTAAAGGAAAAGAGAAAGTGGTTGAGCCCCTTGGTATGCCTGACATTTCTGCAGGGCATTCTCATGTTGATGGAGAGTCTAGTGGCTCAGATATGAGCCTTGATGAGGAGCTTGGGATCCCAGCTATGAGAACACCTGGTGTAAAGAAGGCTATGGAAGCCATGAATGAGAAGCTGCGAAGATCTGGTAGAGTGAAGAATCCTGTGCAGAGGTTTACTTATGATGGTTATGTGGCACATCATTATGCATATATGGCAAAGGTTGTGCAGGTTGTTGAGCCCACATGCATCGATGAGGCTGTTGGAAATGTGTGTTGGGAGAAAGCCATGGATGAGGAGATGGATGCACTATATGGAAATGAAACTTGGGATTTAGTGCAATTGCCTGAAGGCAAGAAAGCCATTGGATGCAAGTGGGTGTACAAAGTTAAACATAACAGTGATGGAAGCATAAACAGGTACAAGGCTAGATTGGTAGCCAAAGGATATGCACAGACATATGGGATTGATTATGAGGAAACTTTCAGTCCAGTTGCCAAGATGGCAACGGTGAGAGTTGTGATAGCAGTGGCTGCGTCAAAGCAATGGTCTTTACATCAGATGGATGTAAAGAATGCATTCTTGCATGGGGATTTACAAGAAGAGGTGTATATGTTGCAGCCACCTGGTTATGAGGATGAGGGTCACCCCGAGCATGTTTGCAGGTTGAAGAAAGCCTTGTATGGCTTAAAGCAAGCACTAAGAGCATGGTCTGACAAGATTTCTGAATATCTTGTCACTATTGGCTTTCATGTAGCCAATGTAGATTTCTCATTATATGTGAGACATGGTGATAGAGGAGTTGTGCTTGTTGTCATCTATGTAGATGACTTGATCATTACGGGGGACCATGATGCAGAGATCTTTGATGTAAAGATCCTACTTAGACAGAAGTTCGAGATGAAGGATCTGGGGGAGCTCAGATATTTCTTGGGCATTGAGGTGATTAGGTCACCACATGGTATTGGATTACTACAGAGACAGTATGGCTTGGACATGTTGTCCAAGTATGGTATGACAGGCTGTAAGCCAATTTCTGTGCCATTGGATCAGAATGGCAAGTTGAGTGCAGATTCAGGAGAGATCTTGGAGGATCCTACTATGTACATGAGCATAGTAGGAAGTTTGATCTACATGACGATCACCAGACCAGATTTGAGCTATGCTGTTGGGTTGGTGAGTCAGTTTATGCAGGTTCCACGGAAACCGCATTTGGATGCAGTGAGACGCATACTGAGGTATGTGAAGTCTACTTTGCATTGTGGACTATTCTATGAGACTGGGACAGAGATATGTGTACATGGGTACACAGATGCTGATTGGGCTGGTAGTATCTCAAACAGAAGATCTACCAGTGGATTCATGTTTTCTTTGGGGAGTGCTGCTGTTACTTGGAGCAGCAAGAAGCAGCCTACGGTTGCTCTATCCAGTACAGAGGCCGAGTATAGAGGAGCTGCTATGGCAGCATGTGAGGTAGCTTGGTTGAGAAAGCTACTTGCAGATTTGGGTCTATCAGTGGATAGACAAGTTGTCATTTTCTGTGACAACATGAGCAGTATACAGTTGGCCAGGAACCCAGTCTTTCATTCTCGTACGAAGCACATAGAGGTCCACTACCACTTCGTCAGAGAGAAGGTCTTGGCAGGAGACCTTGACCTTGTTTATGTCAGCACAGAGGATCAGGTAGCTAACATCTTCACCAAAGCATTGGGTACAGAGAAGCTCCGCAGATTCAGGGCTTCGCTTGGTGTACATGAGATGGAGTTGAGCTCGAGGGGGAGTGTTGAGATATCGAGCTTGTCTAGTGAGGCGGTGGCCACTGATGACCCGCCTGGGGGATAGGCCCCACACTTACACCACTGGCATGGTTGGTGAGATCATGGGAGATATGCGGCCAGTGGGATGACAGGCTGTGTGACAGCCATTCTAGAGACTGGCATAGTTATAGCGCCAGCTCATTTAGTCGGGTTCACACTATAGAGAACCCGTGTATGTATTGGTTGAGTACCTTTCATATTATGTGTACTCTTATTCTTGTATATGGTGTGTTGAGTGTTGAGTAGAGAAGAAGAAGATTTCAGCCTCTCACCTTGTGTGTTCTCTATTAGGGTTTTGTGAGTGTGTGTGTGTGCTTGCAAGAGCTCAAGCTCTCTTCCCCCCTGCATCTTTTCACCAACCACCCCAAACGCATAATAATGATCATATAACATATGCAAAACGTAACAAACGAGCTTAAGAGTGCATGCTTAGCATGGTTGAATGTCTTACAGGGTCCACAGTTGTGATTGAGCCTCGTAATGCCAAAAGTAAAATAGCAACCAAGTTACAAAGCCTAGAGGAGTACCGCTTTCCCTTTCAAGAGGAAGATATACTCTCAACACAGAAGAGTCATTTGAGATAGATTGTATGAACTATAGGCTTGAGAAAGCACGTAAGGAATTCGATAATTTCCTTACAAGATTTAAACTTTCAGTCCAGTTGCCAAGATGGCAACGGTGAGAATTGTGATAGCAGTGGCTGCGTCAAAGCAATGGTCTTTACATCAGATGGATGTAAAGAATGCATTCTTGCATGGGGATTTGTAAGAAGAGGTGTATATGTTGCAGCCACCTGGTTATGAGGATGAGGGTCACCCCGAGCATGTTTGCAGGTTGAAGAAAGCCTTGTATGGCTTAAAGCAAGCACTAAGAGCATGGTCTGACAAGATTTCTGAATATCTTGTCACTATTGGCTTTCATGTAGCCAATGTAGATTTCTCATTATATGTGAGACATGGTGATAGAGGAGTTGTGCTTGTTGTCATCTATGTAGATGACTTGATCATTACGGGGGACCATGATGCAGAGATCTTTGATGTAAAGATCCTACTTAGACAGAAGTTCGAGATGAAGGATCTGGGGGAGCTCAGATATTTCTTGGGCATTGAGGTGATTAGGTCACCACATGGTATTGGATTACTACAGAGACAGTATGGCTTGGACATGTTGTCCAAGTATGGTATGACAGGCTGTAAGCCTATTTCTGTGCCATTGGATCAGAATGGCAAGTTGAGTGCAGATTCAGGAGAGATCTTGGAGGATCCTACTATGTACATGAGCATAGTAGGAAGTTTGATCTACATGACGATCACCAAACCAGATTTGAGCTATGCTGTTGGGTTGGTGAGTCAGTTTATGCAGGTTCCACGGAAACCGCATTTGGATGCAGTGAGACGCATACTGAGGTATGTGAAGTCTACTTTGCATTGTGGACTATTCTATGAGACTGGGACAGAGATATGTGTACATGGGTACACAGATGCTGATTGGGCTGGTAGTATCTCAAACAGAAGATCTACCAGTGGATTCATGTTTTCTTTGGGGAGTGCTGCTGTTACTTGGAGCAGCAAGAAGCAGCCTACGGTTGCTCTATCCAGTACAGAGGCCGAGTATAGAGGAGCTGCTATGGCAGCATGTGAGGTAGCTTGGTTGAGAAAGCTACTTGCAGATTTGGGTCTATCAGTGGATAGACAAGTTGTCATTTTCTGTGACAACATGAGCAGTATACAGTTGGCCAGGAACCCAGTCTTTCATGCTCGTACGAAGCACATAGAGGTCCACTACCACTTCGTCAGAGAGAAGGTCTTGGCAGGAGACCTTGACCTTGTTTATGTCAGCACAGAGGATCAGGTAGCTGACATCTTCACCAAAGCATTGGGTACAGAGAAGCTCCGCAGATTCAGGGCTTCGCTTGGTGTACATGAGATGGAGTTGAGCTCGAGGGGGAGTGTTGAGATATCGAGCTTGTCTAGTGAGGCGGTGGCCACTGATGACCCGCCTGGGGGATAGGCCCCACACTTACACCACAGGCATGGTTGGTGAGATCATGGGAGATATGCGGCCAGTGGGATGACAGGCTGTGTGACAGCCATTCTAGAGACTGGCATAGTTATAGCGCCAGCTCATTTAGTCGGGTTCACACTATAGAGAACCCGTGTATGTATTGGTTGAGTACCTTTCATATTATGTGTACTCTTATTCTTGTATATGGTGTGTTGAGTGTTGAGTAGAGAAGAAGAAGATTTCAGCCTCTCACCTTGTGTGTTCTCTATTAGGGTTTTGTGAGTGTGTGTGTGTGCTTGCAAGAGCTCAAGCTCTCTTCCCCCCTGCATCTTTTCACCAACCACCCCAAACGCATAATAATGATCATATAACATATGCAAAATGTAACAAACGAGCTTAAGAGTGCATGCTTAGCATGGTTGAATGTCTTACAGGGTCCACAGTTGTGATTGAGCCTCGTAATGCCAAAAGTAAAATAGCAACCAAGTTACAAAGCCTAGAGGAGTACCGCTTTCCCTTTCAAGAGGAAGATATACTCTCAACACAGAAGAGTCATTTGAGATAGATTGTATGAACTATAGGCTTGAGAAAGCACATAAGGAATTCGATAATTCCCTTACAAGATTAAAACAATCTCTCAAAACCTTAATGCTCTTCTCTGATGATAAAGCCAAAATCACATCAACACTTGCACCTTTCATGGCTCAACCTAAGTTATACATGGACATAACAAACTACATAAACCAAGAATGTTAGGATTCGCAAGTTTCCAAACAGTCCTCATTAAGAATTGTCAGAGGGCCAAGTGTGTCATTGTATGCATTGGGTACTCTTGAAAAAGCTAAGACCCAAACAGAGGATGAAACAGCTAAGACCCAAACAGAGGATGAAAGTGAATGGGAATATGAAACAAACACAGGATCTGAAGCTGAAACACTAACCGAAACACCCACGATTCCTTTGGAAGACTCTATCATGGTATGGTTGGATTTCCCTACAGGCAATGATGTTCAGTGCAAGCGCGCATTGATTAGCTCTCAAGCAAGTCCTAACATCATGACAATAGACACTTGGGTGTCATTGGGACAACCTAAACTCACCCCGACAAGCAATAGTCTTGCAAAAGGAACCACTGAACAAAACATTGAAGTTCCAGGTTACTTTAGATACACTGTTCGAACAATCGATGGCGATATGAAATTTGCATTCCATGTCACCCTAGATTCCCTTGAGCATGATGTTATCCTTGGCGGACCTTGGATAAGTGCATCGTTGTATTCACTAGATGAATCCATGCAAACAGTAACCTTGAACACTCCTACATGCAATGTACAATTGCTATTACGGGAGGAGGAAACCTTGCAAGAGCTAGAACTTCCAACACATCTTACTAAAAAGATCCCTAGGATTCTGGTTGGATTGGAGATTGCAAATAAAATCACCATAGCTCAAGCATAGCTCTATCCAACACGAGAACACAATCTCATGAACCTTGAGCTATGGGATTTGTTAGGTCAACTGACACTCACGGCACATCCTGCAAGGATTACCTTTACACAAGACTTGAACATGCCAGGTTTGGGGTACTTTGAACATACAATGTATACTGAAACTAACCCCCTCACTTGCAAGTTTTTTGTGGTTGAGTATGTGTTGGAAGAAAATTTGATCTTGGGGCATAAATGGACTGTTGCTACCCAAGCACCACTGTGCTTTGCTAGTGATAGGGTCATCATGATGGTCAACGATAAAAAGTTGACAATACCATACTGCCAAAAGAAGAGGATCCAACCTTAATGGATATCTATGATGCTGAATGCAAAAGGATACAAGACTCTTCCATAAAAGCCCCTCTGCACAATGACCTACCATCTGCATTAACAACCAACTCCGATAAAGCCTCTACTCCATCAACCCCATCCTCACCTATGAAGTTCGATGCCAAAACCTCACAATCAGTAGCTATTCCTGAAGAATTTCCCAGAGCCAGCCCAACAATCTAATTCTAACAGAGAAATCAAAGGAAAGGCCCCCGTTCCTATGCATCTTCATCGACAAACCTCAACAAAGGAGACGACCACATGCTCAAAGGCCTTATCATCAACAACCACTCAACAAGAGACTCTAACCTCATCATCAACAATGCCAATAAGTCTCAAACCTGTAGCCTCAGTGCCAAACAACCAAAGTCAAGGATGGCCCCAAACCTTCCACATCACCCCAAAAGAAAAGTCCACTAGGACAACCACAATCAAGATATCTTAATAGTATCAAAATGTGGGTGGAGAAGCAGAAGCAGCTACTTGTAGCTCAAGGCTACTATGAAGGTGCCAATCAAATTTGGGTGCCTTGATAGTCAAAACCTCTTCCTCAATGCAATACTCAAAAGCAAAGGAAGAACAAGAGTACTCCACAACACCGTCCACAAAAGCCTATGCGAGTTCCTCAAAGAACTCCACCAATGCAGCAAGTGTGGGTACCAAAAACATTGCTGCAAGCACAAGGGTACTACCAAAGAAATACCAAAGCTTGGATCCCCAAGTGCATCACAAAGTCCCCTAAGCTCGCACAAAGAAGGAAGCCTCAACACCAAGCACATCGGCAACCAAGTTACAATGTTCGTCATCAAAGATGGGTGCCTGTGCATGTACTTCAACAACAAGGATACTATGATGGTAATTTCATCATATGGTTGCCAAAATCGAACAATATGAAGAAAACCTCACCAGCAACTTCAACCCCAACAACTTCACCTCCTATAATTTGACAACAATGGAGGCCCAAGAAATAGCAAGCAAATCCCTCAACCACTCTCGTGCATCCAGCACCAACACAAGAGCTTGTCTATTCAAGCAAACAATCAGCAGTCTTCCCTACTGCCTCGACATCATTTCAGCAATAAATTCAAGATCAAATACGGACACTTAAGAGCACATCAAGAACAAAATAACAATGCTCTTGTCACCCCTCTGGAAATGATAAATGATCCATCCTAAGAAAGTGCAAACATAGTTGTAAAGTCACGGCCCATGTCAGTCCCTGCACTTTCACGTCATGACTTTCACGTCTGTAATTTCACGTCATGACTTTCATGTCTGCTGTTTCACTTTCACGTCTACTATTTCATGTCATGACTTTCACGTCTTAGATCTTCACATCATAAATTTCACGTCTGCTATTTCATGTCATGACTTTCACGTCTTAGATCTTCACGTCATGACTTTCACGGTCGGCTATTTCGCATCATGACTTTCACGTCTGTAACTTCACGTCATGACTTGGGGAGTTTGCAAAGGCCGTGAGATTGATTGAGATAGGGAGATAGGAAGATATGTCGCCGCGTAAGAAGCAAGAGGGGTGCAAAGATCCTGATTAGCATTCTGAGGCGCACTAGCTGGGCTCTGCCGCCAAGTGAGGTTTACGAAGCTGCTTTTGCAAGTCTCCGCGCGGTAGATGTCCATCACAACCAGAGGGCCAAGGATGCCAAAGCCATCGGGACAGGCATCCTTGAAAGTATCCCAGTAAGCCTACGTCATGCTGTAGTTGGATAAGAGGAAGCTAGGGGAGGCGGCGCAAGGAGAAAATGCCCCGAAAGGAAAAGAGATGCTCGTAAGATTGGCACAAGACATGGGCAAAGGGCCGCAGGTTTGGCCATCATCGGAATCGGAAGATCTGACCATGAAGATAACAAAAGATCATGGCTAAGAGGAGTCTCATAGCCACCCTTAGGGGGAAAAGAGAGGGAGAGGGGAGCAGAGGTTAGGGGGGCGCGTTTCGTAATGTTCTTAGCATCAGGTGCTCACATTATGGTGGGCAAATGTGGTGGCCCTTTTGGGGCCTCAAGCTGCGCCCATTTGAAAGGGGAAATTAACCCTTCCACGCTCCCACCTCAAGTTATCACGATCTAGGCAAGGATACACATATATAGAGAGAGAGATTCATGAGTTTGTGTATGCATTTAGTACTACTAGTACTCAACCCGCACGTTGCTATGGTATGTAAAAGACATTAAGAAGTGAAACTCAGGAATGGAAGCTAGAATACAAAGGGTCAATCGAAGGGGATTTTCCCTAGATTTTTTAAAAATTCAAGATTTCTTTTTTCTCTCCTCTCCTTGTACCTTGGTTGTCCATGGTTAATGTAATCGATATCCTCATATTCATACTCATGCATGCCAACTTTAACACATACTAGTGGGCTAATTCGTGCTTTGCACGTCTCCTCAAACCTCCAAATTTAAATTCTACCCCTCCTTGAACCTCCTCCTCCTTTTCTCTAAAAATTAGTTTATGTATAAACCTAAGCTTAAACATAAACATTAATTCATCATAAATCAAGAAAAGCATGGTTTTAAGAGGAAACGATGCTTATTGTTGATATGCACTTGGATGCTTCCTCGCAAAGCTCCACACGTGCCTCCACTCCTCTAGTGAGCAAATACTAGGCTTCTCCGAGTTGGACTTGGCCGCTCTCATAATGTTTGCTCTCCTATTATAGAGAGTGTTAGCTTCATCCTCTTCTTCATCTAGTCATTCAAGAAGCTGAGGATCAGATGTGGAATTGGAAACTCAGTTTTAAGCACATCAATAGCATATTTTTTTAACAACTCATCTTTTCTTTCCATTTTTTAAAAGAATTTGTGAGCTCTAGGTTTATAAGTATATATTTTTGGTTCATGTTGTTTGCGCCTCACGGTGCAATAGCAACGGAAGGGTTGGTGGCAATTGACAGAGCAGTCAACCCACAACGCACGACGTGAGCACTACCTTGGTGTCACACGTGCATAGAGGCGAGGAACTGTAACCACCTTGGAGCTGTGACCAAGATCAAGAAGGCACAACTTAAAAAAGAGTGATCAACTATTGCAAAAAAGAGAGAGATGGATGAGGAGAGTGTGCTAGCATGTGCATGTGTAGACTCATGGTTTGTGTACTCTAGTGTAGCCTTGTAAGCTTACAATGTTAATTGGTTGTCATGTCATGGAGCTTGTAATGTGTCAAAGTCTTATAAATGTCCTCTTCCTCACTTTGTAATACTTCTCGAATGGAACAAAAGGCACACTTGTTATTACTCTTCCTTTTCGTGTCAACTGTTACTCTATAGTGAATGATTATGTCGTAGTTCTACTCATGTGTACATGCTAAGTGAGAGCTGAGTCCAGAAGGGAGTGATACATATTCAATGCACTCAAGCCTACCCATGAGAGAGAAGTCCGGAGCATTCTCCACAACCACTTTAGAATTGATGTTTGAACCCTGAACCTCTGGTGGGAGTCTTCATGTCTCCCACAACATTGCCTGACTAGTCTGCCACACTAGACTGCTGTCTTGCCATTCTGCTAATAGAAAAATTAGGGAGAAAAACCTGGCAATCCTGCTAGGGAGCTCACAACAAACCTCTAGGTGTAGCAATCGGCACCATTAGGCAAGGGTAAGAGGGCTTTGAAACAGACACATGGTGAAATCACAGTATGGAGGGAATCTTCTGGAAAAATCAACATGAAGAGTTGCTCATTGCACAACCCAACCACATTCAAGCATGCCGTTGTCATATGTAAGAAGCCAGAAGATGTGAAAACTAATTCCTCTTGAAAGATTCTCTAGAAAGCATATAGCTAGGAGTACTTCACATTGTCAAGAAGATAGTGTGGAAATATCCGCTAACCTACACAAGCAAGAGGAAGCTTTAGAACTTAGATACAATTTCAACCACGAAAAGGACTGCCAAGAAAGACAGGCAACACACACTCCTTGTTTGGAAAACCCAGGAAGGGAAGAGCAACCAAACCAACAAGAACAACCACAACTAGGTTTGGAAAACCCAGGAAGGTAGGAGCAACCAAACCAACAAGAAAAACCACAAGTAAACCCCCAGAGAAGGTTCAAGGGAGCCATGGTGTCACTAGCCAAAAATTTCTCGGTGTTTTCAGGTGATAAAGGGGAAGATGCAAACCTACATGTGAGGAAGTTTGAGCAATACTGGAAAGTGGCTGGACCTCAGGATTTAGAAGAACGAGAGCTAAGTGAAATTTGCAGAGATGCCGTCATGAATACCTTCAAGGCCAAAGCAATGGAGTGGGTGTTAAGATATCAAGACAACCACTTCCAGACCTATAAAGAAGTCATGATTGCCTTTCTGGGAAGATTCTGCAAGATCAAATCCGTAACTTAACTCTGTGTGATCAAATGAGAGAGCTTCGTCTCAAGAGGACATGGATGTGGAAGCTTATGCACGAAAAGAAGCTATTGAGCTTGAGGCAGAGAGTGGTAGATCAAACTCAACCCTTGATGCAAATTATTGTTGACTGGTTTGTCCAAGGGCTTAAGCTGGACATTCTTGCAAAACAGTCAACACAAAAGTAAGCGAAAACTAAAGAAGATTTGAGGAATTGGTGGAGCTAGCCAAAAGGGCATAAAATAGAAGTCGAGAAAGGAGACAAAAAAGGAAGCCTAGGAAGAGCATCACCACCTAAGAGGACGATTCAAGCGACTCTTCACAAGACACTCTGGTGTGGCAGTAGCAAAAATGAAAGACAAAAAGAAGAAGTCCAGAAAGGTACAAGAAAGTTCTGAAGAATTAATGCAGCAGCACGTAAAGTAGTTGGTACAAGAAATGAAAAAGGGTAAAGGAGCAGATTTTCAAAAAAATGTGTTCTGCTCTCACAATGCAAACAAGCAGACCACCTTAAAGAGGAATGCATAGTACCTCCAATTTATTCAATCTATAACATGTACAACCACATTACATGGAACTATAGATACAACATGAAAAATAGAGCTCCCATGGTGAATAACATAGAGGGAGCGGAAAGAAGACCTCTTGGAAGGGGAAGGTTTGGGAATAGAGGGTGTGAAAAGTTTTCTGCAAGAAGAAGCCAAGCAAGTTCTGGAGGAACAACTAACTTCACATGCTATTATTGCCACAGCTCGACATCCAGCTTCTGTACATGCAACAACTTGTCACTATACACACAAAAATAATCCATGAAATTCTCACAAAAGTCCCCAAGTATCATGCAAGAACCTTGTCTACCCAGTTCTAGAAGCTAGCATAGACATTAAGAAAACCAAAAGGCATCACCCTATAGCAAAATACTCCCCATGGAGTAATGAAACTAGTCTTCTTCTAGTTCTCAAGAGAAATCCTTTTTTGATAGTAACCACTAAATCCATCACATACAGAGTACCTTTCATGTCCAGCTACCTGATCTAGGATCTCATCTTCAAAGGGAACTGGATAGTGATGTCTCTTCGTAGCTGCATTCAATGGTTTATAATCTACATAGATCCTCCATTTATTACCTTTTTTAGGAACAATTGCAACCAAAGACACCCACTCAGCATCATCTACAGGATAGATAAAACCTTCTTGTTTTGCAGCAGCTTGGTAACCTAAGTCTCTAAAATTTGTCTCTGTATTGTTCCCAATCTTCTTAGCTTTTGAACTACTGGTTTAGCACCTTTTTTCAACTTAATTTCATGTACAAAACTACTGGTTCCCCTCATCTGAGTATAATCTTTTGCAAAAAATTTGGGTACTTGTCCAACAACTCTTCATACAGCTTTTTCTCTTCTTTAGTCAGATTATTTGCTAGCATCTACATGAACTCATCTTTGGGAATATTTGGCTTCACATTTTAATACTAGTTGACTCTGTTGGATGGTTAGTCACATGTACACCACATATGTCTACCTCTAGTTCTAATAGACTTTGGTCCAGCTCTGACACCCCATCTGTCTCAAATGAACTTGTAGAATAGTCTTCATAATTACCAGCAGAAGTTGAATAAACTTCCCTCTCTGTCTTGAGCTTCTCCCCAATCTCCAATTTTTTACCTGTCTTTAGATCATACCTTATTCTTTTTCCCTTGAGTCTGTCAATAAATAGGTCTATACACCCTCTATATAGCAGTCTTGTCAATAAATAGGTCTATACACCCTCTATATAGCAGTCTTGTCTGGACCTCATAGCCATGAGCTCGAGCCTACCTAATGTAATAGGATACGCCCTAACCTTAGCTGGCATTGTATGCATGTTAGTCACAACCTTTTTCCCCAATACATTCATTTCCATAGACTCACCCAATCATTTGACTTTAGAGTTATTAGCCATTTTCACACTAAAAATGGACTTCCCTATCACTTTCAAACCCAAGTCATGAACTACTTCCTTTGTCATTACACAGACTAGGGCTCCAACATCTATATAAATTTTACTTATCTTTTTTCCCTCCTGTATCCAGACATCCACAATTGGCAAAATGTCAAACACCCTGTTCAACTACACTACATTGGCTTGAGGTGTCTTGACTTTGACTCTCCTAACACTCGCCAGCTTATGCCATTGTCCTCTTATGTTTGAATTCACTTGTAGTAGCTGGCCATAAGTTATATCTACCTTCTTATTCTTGACATCTGTCAGGAGACTATAAGGGGATTCCGGTTCACCGAGTTGAAAGTCTTCCATTCCAATTTTCCTCCTTGTGGCTCTGACTCTCCCTTGCTTACTAGACTCAAACTTCTCCATGGGTGCCTTCCCTTTATCTCTTTTCTTTTTTTCCCTAGTCTCCTTACCAGCTCCCTCTCTGATTTAGAACTTTTCAACTTGTTTCTCTTGTTTGCTAACATGTTTGCCTCATCTTCCTTCACTTTTTCTTTAATGGACTCAGCATACCTTCTATATACACTTTACTTACCTTTTTGCCTTGTATCCAAACATCTACAATTGGCACAATGTCAGAAATCCTATTTATGTCTGCAGCACTATATTGGCTTGAGGTGTCTTGGCTTTAACTCTTCTGACATTGACCATCTTATGCCATTATCTTATTATGTTTGAATTTAGCTATAGGTGATCATAAGTTATATCTGCCTTCTTATTCTTAACATCTATGAGGAGGCTATAAGGGGATTCCCCTTCTCCCAATTTGATAGTCTCCCATTCCAATTTTCCTCCTCCTAGCTTTGACTCTCCCTTCCTTACTAGACTCAGGCTTATCAATGGGTGCCTTCCCTTTCTCTCTTTTCTTTTTTTCCCTATTCTCCTTACCACTAGCTCCCTTTGATTCAGACCTTTTCAACTTGGTTCTCTTGTTTTCTAACATGTCTTCCTCATCTTCCTCCACTTCTTCTTTAATGGTCTCCAACATATGTACATTTCGTAAAGGACCTTATGGTGGCAAAACTGCCCTTGTACCTACCCTTGAACCCCATTGTTCACCTCCCTATTTTTAACTCCCATATTTCCTTCAGGCCTCTGAATTATTGGATATACACCCCATATTTCCTTCAGGCCTCTGAATTATTGGATATACACCCCTAGGTTCCCTCCTTCTATGGGAACACTGTGGAGCAATATGCCCCCATTCCCCATAGTTAAAACATTGAAAATTATCCATTTTGTTTCTCAATGGTTTATCAACCTATGGTCTTCTAGCCTGATTTTGAATACCCTGCAAAGCAAGGTTCAAGTTCCCAATCTGCTATGTAAGCCTCTGGATTTCCTAATGCAGTCCCTCTTGATTTCTGTTTTTGACCTCTACTACCCTAGAAATCTCAACAAGCTGACCTCTCTCTACATGAACCTGAAATGGCAATGGCTCAACTACATGTCCTCTAGCTCTCTGCTCAAACCTGGTTGGATAGAGCCGACTCTCTTTCTTTACGTGTCAGCTCTTGCCTCCTCACTCTCTTCTTCCACTGTTCTATTTCTAGTTTGACTGCTTCAACATAATAATTTGGGTCCTTTAGCTTAACCTTATGCTTTATGACTCCATGCAACATCCCTATGAACCTATCTTTCTTTAGAAAATCAAGGGGTACATAATTCTCCCCTAATACCCTTACTTTTTTCCTCCAAACTCCCTCAAATCTATTAGCAAAAGTAGAAATATCTTCTTCCAACACCATATTGGGGAATATGGGAATTTCCCACAAGTTTGGGACATGTGGTCAAAACTTTGGATTTTCCATAACTTGAACACCATTAATCCAAAATGAGTGGTTTATGGCTCTTTAGATCCCATTTTTCAAGCGCTTTCCAATGATAGGTCACATGATAGGGCTTTGAGAAACTTACAAACATGTTATCCATGTCCCCCCTTTTTTAGTATTCAAAAATGGGAATTGGGAGATTCCCAAATTCTCTAATATGGTGTTTTCCTCCCCTTGGTATAACTTGTTGATCTCCTCTCGACTCTCAGTCCTCCTATACTTCCTCCTTAGTGCATTCCTCAAATAATCCCAGTTACCCCTTTGCTCTTTTGTCAGCACATCTTCATACCACTCCCTAGATTTCGCTTCCAGAAGCAACCCCATCATTCTATCCTTATACACGTCATCATCTCTATTATTTCTTAAATATTTCACCTCTACCCTTCTCAAAAATGGAGAGACATCTTCTCCTCTCTCACCTATGAGGACATCATATGTAGAATCAGCCATTCGTCCTGTCTACAAGTAACCTCCAACCTACAGATCAAAGTTTTAAACAAGAGCTTTATGCTCCTCATAGGGGCACTAAAGCATGTTTGGTGGCTGGCTATGATGGCATCAGTAACTCCACCAATAGACACACAAGAAGAAAATATGTAAGGATCAAAACTTAAAGAATCTAGGATGATCCAAGCTCAAATGACAACTACTATCAGCTCAGGCTCTATACCCTAACATCTAGCTGACACAAATAGGAACCTCTTCACCTTACTATCCAACCTGATCACTACCTCCTACCATCCTCCACTGTCATACCTTATATTTTAGACCTCAAATCTTTTACCCAAAAGCCTCAACCGACCACATCTGACGATTAACTGACCTAAATCTCTCTCAACTATCTCCAGACAGATTAAATATTACCACAACTAACGATTAGCTAACCTAAATCTCTCTCAGCTACCCCAGGCAGATTAAATATTATCTGTTATCCAAAACAGACACAAGCTGATAACTCCAGACTGAAAAAATGTCTGCCAACATCAGAACACCTCAAAGGCTTGCTTCATAACTCCTTAGCACCCATTAGCATCCTAGAGCTAACCAAAATTCATTTTGACCAATGTAAAAATGATATTAGAAAAACACCTTAAAAACCTCCTTTAAGTTTATATTCTAGAATGAGTCTTTTTGGATCCTCTCTGATCCTCCCTTGTTAGCAAACCTGGTAGTCACTATCCCAGAACCTTACCCGCGACCCCCTTCTGCTCCCCTACTGACAGAAACAAAATGAGTTCTACCTCAGACCCAGATGCTTCCAAAACCTTAACAAAAACAAAGCTTCTCCTCTGCATCCACAATCTCTCCCTCTCCCTCAGACTTTACATGCATTCAACTAACCATAGTAAGCTCACACCTTCCTCAAAACCACTTAAGGATGGCTAGAACTGACCCATCTGACCTAGGCCTCTTCTCCTCTGCATTGTCAGCTAGCCTTCTAGCCTTACTTTTGAAGTCCTCTCACTCAATCAACTATCGTGTGCTGCTGACACATCTCTATCTCCCTTCTGCCTAATCAAACTTAGGTAGACATGAGTGTCCAAAGTAGAGTAAACTAATACCTGGGTCAAACTTCCTCTCGTTTGTCTCTAGCAGACAATTCTAGACCATTAGAACACTCAAGTCAATAATGGATCTAACCTTAAAACCATGGATGACTCTTGGCTACCTTAGAAAGCACTCATAGATCACAAACCCGTCTACCGATTGGCTGCTGACTTTTGACAAATCTCATGTCTGTCTGAAGGGACTCATCATCACTTCTCCCAAACACAAACAAGCTAGAGCAAGCCCCTATACCCTCAGTTGATTTTATTGCAAATCAACTGAACTAGAAATGACTATTTCTGCTTCTGAAAGTCTTCCTCTTATCTACAGACGGAAACATGTCCTTAAAACTTCCAAGATGTCCTCTAGCTTTTAGCTAACCATAAACACTAATCCCTAGTACTTTCTTGGATCTCCTATCGACTCTATTCTTCCCTATAATCCTATAAACTGGTTCGGATGCCCTAATATTCAACCTCTTGTGGTTTCTTATTACCCTTCCTGATCAGCTGGTATCAATCTATCATCCACAAAGCCATGTTAGATACCCCCTATGATCTGCTGACCTCCTAGACACATGGTTGTCTTTAGCTGACACTCTTTTAACCCATAGCAGGTTTTCAATAGAAGAAGATTGTCTCTATCATGAAGTAGCTCAAGCCACCCTAATCATTTGACACTTCTCCACAGATTTTCTAACTCAACAAAATCAAACAGAACAACTCAATCCAAACTCCGAAAAAAAATATTCTCATTGTCCAAGACACAGGTACAAGCTTCAAACTCACTGTTTTATGCTCAAAACAAAGAAAGATTGTCTCAATAACCCTGAGACGACAATGGGTTAAAAACCATCAGATAAACACACTAAAAACTTGTAATTTGTTCACCTATAGAATCAAGATTCTTTTCAAGTTATAGTGAACTCACTATCGCAGACTGTATGCCTTCCCTAGACGAACAAAATTTTGCATCTAACTGACATATGAAAATAGCAATTGATCACGTTTCTCGATACTAGAATCACGTCTCTAACAGAGAAGCCTTGTAGAAACCATCAGTTACACCACTCTTAAATGATTCTCTTGATCCTAACACCTTCTCTTCCTTGATTCATTGAACATATCTTCTTCTCCCTCTAAAAACTAGATGATCTTTTCTCTACAGATAGATTACTTCACTGTAGGTACATCTCCTGCTTCACTCATTGTTCACTTGTTTTAACTCCTCTGACTCCCTTCTTTTTTGTCTCCCCCATTAGGGGAAGGTTGAGGTCTATAGGGGCCCTTTAAGATGCCATGTGATTAAAAGGTTATTAAGGAAAAGAGCCAATCGTGTGATGCCATGTATACAAAAATGTTGGGTGATTAAAGGTGGTCAAAAGATTCTCTAGAAGATGCCTTTTTGTACTTTTCATTTCCAAAAAGTGGGGGGGGGAAAGTTTTTGAAATATCGGACGTCCATAACTTCTACATATGAGCTCACAATTTGTCGGAGATTACAGATCCAGAATCTACTCGTCGAGCTCTTTCCATAGATATGTCACATGATATAGTTTTGCTCGCTCGATTTCAAATTCAATTTTGGCGAGAAACCTTGAAATTCAAACTTCTAGCCGTTTGAAGAACAAGAAGGTATCTAAAGTCAAAGAAACTTATTGTTTTAACAAAAATTCATTAAAATCATAATATGGCAGCTTAAAGGGCCCCTATAGACCTCAACCTTCCCCTAATGCATGAATTGTCCCGAAAACCTCCTTTTTCCCCGTCGCGTCGCCTCATCGTCTTCAAGAACCTTTGCGCCGTCCCTCTCCTTCGACCATACACCTTCTATTTTGTCTTTCTAGCACATGCTCTTGTCCTCCCTGCTACCACGTTGTCCTTGCCACCTTGGAACCTTTACACATCATCATATATTTATTATTTATTGGCACCTTTCATATTTGTTTTGAGCCTTGGGAACCTCTCACAATGTCATGAAAAATGTCAAGAGTGTATTTTTATACATTGATCTCATCTTCTTTGAATTAGTGAAGTGAACCATTTTAACATATTTGTGCCTCAATATGATGGCACTTTTTTGACATCAATATCTGTAGATATTCACGACCATGTAAAACTAGCATGTTTTTGCATGAAGAGGAAACCCTTTCCAAATCATTGCATGGATATATAGATCACTTAAATATAATTTTAAAAAAATAAAAAAAAAAGAGATTGACCCATACCATCATGCCTCACTCATACCTTTAGGTCACACTAAAGAGAACTTCATAAGTTACAGGGCTACAATACTTGGATATAAAAGCACATCATTAACCAATCACATCAAAGGGTAAGCTCATTGACTTACATTCTTCTTTCAATTGGCCGACTATTGTAGCAATTGCTTAGTGAGTAAACACAAATACTCACCCACTCTGGTGGAATAATGCAAGTGTGTATGCACCATAGCCTCGTTCATAGACATCCTTCTAAACAAATCTCTAGATGGCGAGGTCATGGTAGGGATGAAAGCCTGGTTAATGGTATGACCCATTGCCTAGATTTCCATTTTAGGTGTAAGAACATTAGGTTTTCCTCAGGTGACACCCATCGAAACCTTACCACCAATAATAAACCCCTTCAATAATAACATCTTAACCATAAAATCCCACTATTCTAGAACTCAAGAGGTGAATAAGCTTTTTATTAACCTCATAATTCAAAAAGAATATTTCATGCCTCTCTCGAATGCTTTTGACTTCAACAATAGCCACATCAAAAGTTTTCTTGACTCACTCACTTTAATTCGCTTGCGGCGCCTTCAGCGAGGTCATTTATTGTTGGGCTAGGAGTTGGCGAGAGCAACACGACATGTGTCCCTTTCTATTCATGCACCCTTTTTCGGGGTTACGACCTCTCTTTTTGCACCATTTCCACACTGCTACTACCAGCTGGCTCTTGTATTTCTATGCATACTAAAATCATATTTACATATATACATTCTAATTTTGGATTTTGTTTATTTCAGTCGACTCCAGAATCCTATCATGATTCCCGATCCTGATAGAACTCGGGATCTTCCCCTTGGGCACCTTTCAGATACTGGTTGAAAACTTCATCTTGTTGGCAGTCTCCAGATCTGGATCTTTGTCTCTAAAACACACTTCCATTCGGTTCTTCAGATCTGGATCTGTGCACACTTTCCTTCTATTCTCGAGATTTGGATCTGGATCTTATTTACCTTCAGGACATGCTTGTCTTGCTATTTTGGCATTTCATAAAGTTGGAATTTTCTTACGGTTATATGTTTATTTGAAGAAAATCCTTGGAATCAAAGTTAGAAATCAAATAATTTTGGTTAGACCACGACTGTGAGAGGGACGACCAGTAAACTACTTGTTCATCTCTCGATCTGATACTGAATTAAACAAAAACTTTGTGACCAATTCCAGTTCTTAATACAAAGAATAGACTATTGTTGAATTAACCTAGTTTTCCCTTGACCGAAATCACCAAGAATCTAGTTGGACATCCAGTCAAATGATGGGTAGATTACCTTGATGAGAGATCAATGATTCTCATTATGAAAATATGGATTAAGGAAAAAGGGTTTTGTGAAACCAATCTCAAACCGAGAATTTTACTTGCATAGAACCTCTGTTTTCTCTTAAAGGACTGTTTTACGCCACAATGCTGGAGGAAGCATTTGGTATGTGTTTAACTAAGAAGAGGCTCGTTTTGCAACAACAGCTGGCAAGGAGTCGTCAAGGGACATCACTCGCGCGGCAAAGCCTGTCGAGGTCTTGACCAGCCTTGGTATGGTTAAAATAGTGCGCTTTCGGTACGATGGGCGAGGACCGATGAAGCGGTCCCTGAGTGAAGTGCTAGGACACCTAAGTAGGATCCTAGAGGGTTTTGACGACTAGGTGATGCACAAGCTCGCGGTTGCTACTAGGACACCCATGTGTACGTCAAGGAAGATTCTGATAAACTGAGAAGAATGACTTTTGTGAATCGAATTTTGATATTGGATCTCGTTGGTTGACTAGCTGGTCTTCGACAGAGAGTCCAGATGATATATTTTGTAATACAATGGATCCAATATTTTGGAGGATTATGATCAGTAATACTATGATTTTCATTGAACGATTGTTTTAAAGGTAGTCAAATCTATTATAATGGCAATTTCCTATTGGGTGTGTACATGGTATGCCTACCTTAATTTTTGTTTGAAACGTCGGCTAGGGGGCCTGGAAACTCTTTTCCTCGGTATCCGGGCAAAACATAACCAAATTTTTATAAAGGAATCCCAGCAATATAGTGGTTGGGTGGTTGGCTAACCCATGGGCTGGTTGGGGTTACGCTGGATCAGGGGATTCCTATGATACAAATAAGTTACGACTAGTTACGTTAGTTAGATTAAGTCCTAGGAAGACCCTTGTTCTATGGGAGGGAATCAGTGGTTGTGCCTCGTAAAAGGAGGAAAAAAGCGGTGATTCTATGGACCAAGTGCAAGTCTCTTCTTTGATCTGACCATGTGACTTCGGGCTTGATCGGATCAGTTTGGATAGTTAAGACTTTGACTCATAAGATCAATTCCCCCATTAGATAACTTTCTTGGAGGAATCGTTCATGCCTTCCGGGGGGCAAGGGAAGTGTTTCCGGGCTCGGTTTCGGAGGAACCGCTGGGCTAGCCTCTTGTCCGGATATCCGTGGGAGAGGCCCTGAGTGTGGATCCCTGCCCCACGCGAGAGGCTGATGCTGCTTTTGCCGCTAGCAAGGTGGTGCACTGCGGAGGGTGCGAGGGTCTCATAGCTGGTATCAGAGCTTTGTTGAAAGCTAATAAGGACAAATGAATTCTTATCAAAAATTTATAATAAAAACTCAGAAAGAGCATTTACGTATTGTATTTTCATTCCCTAAACTTCATTAATGAATATTTTTAATCAAAGAATTTGGTTTTATAGATGGAAGTTCCACACTTATTTGGTGTGATATGAGTGCTTTTGCCTTCGAGCATCTCATCTCTTCCGCTACAACTCGAACGAGCCGAGCCAGACTCACAGGCCATTTCGAGGATTTATATTTCCTAGACCGAGTGGAGAGACGACAGCACAAGTGGTTTACAGGGCAGTATGTCCACGTCTCTTGCGACCAGCGTGCGATGTTGAGGTAGAATATCTCATTGACCATGATTCTGATGAGGCTAAAAGTGATACATGGTGTTATTTTATATCACCCTACGCTTTGAGATTTCATACTTTCCTGCCATATCTATAGACTTCTTAGGTACTTTATTCCTAAGGAGAAGATAGTAGCTCCCTTGGCAATAAGGGAACACTTGTATCGGGACATGTCTATAGCCCAGTATCGCCGTCTTATGCGTCTCCCGAGGAGGTTTTGACTTTCTGGAGCCGAGATGCTCTATGTACATATTGCAACCTTTATATAAATAAAGAAGTGTTTTGTGGAAAAATTCCCTATTGGATAAGTGATTGTTTATTATGTGATGAATTGATGAAGCCAAATCTGTTACTGGACATATGTCATAGATCTCCAATAAGATCGTTTATCTTGTTTAAGAAATTATTTTCCGAACCTCTTAAGTCTTAGGATCTCGTGGATGAAATCAAAATAAAAATTTAATAATGTATCATTTTTGGCAGAATCATGAGGCGAGAGAACCGTGGCCATCATAGCTAGATCCTCTTACTGATGAAGAAGAGCTTGACCCTAACGTAGTTCCTAGCTCATAGTACCCAGAAATATATTCACTTATGAAAATCTAGATGGACTCTCTATTGAAGATAAGCAACAGATCCATATAAAAGAGCCATGGACTCATCCGTTACCAGCAACAAAGGCCAATCAACCAGATCCATGCTCGAGTTCAGAAAACAACTCTCTATTGAAGATAAGCAATATCAACCAACAGATCCATATAAAAGAGCCATGGACTCATCCGTTACCAGCAAAGGCCAATCAACCAGATCCATGCCCGAGTTCAGAAAACAACTCTAGCACCTTGTTCCATTTTCTTCCTCAATGTATGCGTGGGTATCTTTGGCGACCCAAAGCCCGAGCACCGTATGGTCAGCACCCTTTAGGCTTGTGAGATCCCTATCCCCTCTGTGCAACGAAAACAAGGGTGCTAGCAACAACGGAAGTAGCGTGGGGTAGGATCCCACACTCGGGGCCTCGCCCACCACGGATATCTAGACAGGAGATTAATCCATCAATTCTTCGAAAAACCAAACCCGAAAAAACTTCCCTTATCCGGAAAGCACGGGCGATTCCTCCAGGATAACTTTTCTCTAACGTAGTCAAAAGCCTTAGCTAACTGAACTGATCTGACCAAACCCGTAAGTTCCTTAGTTAGATCAGGGAAAAGATTGTACTTGGATCATAGAGACCAAGGCTTTTTTTCTCATTGAG
The DNA here is from genome assembly GCF_041138505.1 of Cibotium barometz. Taxonomy (NCBI): domain Eukaryota; kingdom Viridiplantae; phylum Streptophyta; class Polypodiopsida; order Cyatheales; family Cibotiaceae; genus Cibotium; species Cibotium barometz. Next base: position 30,375,925 of record NC_141095.1, on the reverse strand, counting down.
AGGCACAGCCATTGATTCTTTTCCATAGAACAATTTTTGATCGAGATTTACTTTATATAACGTACCATAACAGAATTGAGTCTCAGCTTAGGGATCCATCAGTGCAGCCTAACCCCATCTAGTCCCCTGGGTTAGCCAACCGCCCAACCACTGTAGTGATGGGATCCAATTAGGAATTTGGTTAGGTTTTGTCTCGAGTACCAGGGAAAAGAGTTCCCACGTCCCCTAGCCGGATACTCATGCAAACTTAAAACTAGTCACACCACTTACACACCCAATATGAAATTGCCTTTTTCACCGATTCAACTGTCTTTAAAACAATCTTTTAATCAAACCATAATATCAGTGACCAATAACCTCTAATTATCCAATTGAATCTTAATTTCCAATTCATTCTTTCATCAGTGTACCTATGGCATTATTGGCAACCAGAACGCTCACCACCTGTCCACTCAGGGGCCTTTTCGATAGTTCCGAGCTCATAGTAATGGACAATATATTCACATAACAAAATGGAATCTCCATTGAAGATCAGCAAGATCAACCAACGGATCCATATAAAAGAGCCATGGACTCATCAGTTTGAGGACCAGCAAGATCGGTCAACCACATCCAAGCCCGAAATTCAGAAAACAACTCATACTCCTTGTTCCAAATATCTTCCTCGACGTACGTGTGGGTATCTTCGGCGACCCAGAGCCCGAGCACCGTATGGTCAGCGCCCTCTAGGATCCTTCGCATGTCACCTATAGCGCTTCACTCATAGGCCGTTTCCTTGGTCCCTCACCCACCGTACCGAAAGCTCACCATTTTAAATCGAACCGAGGCTGGCCAAGACCTCAGCCGACTTTGCTACGCGAGACGTCCTCCATCGACTCTCCGTCTCATCAGCAGTTGCAACTTTAACATATAGGTCTCCACGACCTCATTCAAAACGGTCAAAATGCTTCCCCAGCATTCTTGACATAAAACAGTCATTTTAAAAATAGATTTCGCATGCAGATACAGTTCCAACAAAATTTCATCTTTTCTCATCATTCCACAATTTATCTTCATCGATCCCTATCACATTACATCATTGCCATATCAGATCACGATCCACACATCAGTCCATATCATCCATACATCCATCCACCTTATCCATACATCCATCCACATCATCCACATCACCCATACATCCATCCACATCAATCTACATCATTCACACATCAAACCACATCATCCATTCATCCATCTACATCAATCCACATCATTTATACATTAAACCACATCATCCATACACCCATCCACCTATACATCCATCCACATCATCCACATCACCCATACATCCATCCACATCAATCTACATCATTGACACATCAAACCACATCATCCGTTCATCCATTTACATCAACCCACATCATTCACACATCAAACCACACCATCCATTCATCCATCTACATCAATCCACATCATTCACACATCAAACCATATCATTTATACATCCATCCACATTAATCTACATCATTCACACATCAAACCACATCATTCATTCATCCATCTACATCAATCCACATCATTCACACATCAAACCACATCATCTATACATCCATCCACATTAATCTACATCATTCACACATCAAACCACATCATCCATTCATCCATTTACATCAACCCACATCATTCACACATCAAACCAAATCATCCAGACATCCATCTACACCATTCACACATCAAACCACATCATCCATTCATCCATCTACATCAATCCACATCATTCACACATCAAACCACATCATCCATACATCCATCTACATTGATCTACATCATTCACACATCAAACCACATCATCCATTCATTTATCTACATCAATCCACATCATTCACACATCAAACCACATCATCTATACATTCATCCACATTAATCTACATCATTCACACATCAAACCACATCATCCATACATCCATCTACATTGATCTACATCATTCACACATCAAACCACATCATCCATTCATCCATCTACATCAATCCACATCATTCACACATCAAACCACATCATCTATACATCCATCCACATTAATCTACATCATTCACACATCAAACCACCATCCATTCATCTGATTCACATGCCGTCATTCATTCACATCTCTTATCATTCATTCATATCACGATTCACATGCCATCACATTCCTTCACATCTTATACCATTCATTTACATCCTAATTCACAGGACATCACATCCATTCATCCATTTACATTTATCTGATTCATATCCATTTACATTTATCTGATTCATATCACATCCATTCATCCATTTACATCTATCTGATTCATATCACTTCCATCCAGCCATTTACATCTATCTGATTCATATCACTTCCATCCAGCCATTTACATCTATCTGATTCCTATCACTTCCATCCATCCATTCACATCTCATCACATCTATTTATAGAATGTAAGAGAATTCTATTTTTTTGATATAAAGATTCTTTACGCATCTAATTAGGCATATAGACAACTTTAGTAGGAATAACACTTTTATAAAAATCCTTTTATGCATCTATTTATGCATAAATTCAATTTTAAGGAAAATAACACTTTCGAATTAAAAATAAACCTTTTATGCATTTTACTATGCATAAATTCCATTTTAATGAGAATAACACTTTCAAAATAAAAATAGATCTTTTATGCATCTATCTATGCATAAATTCAATTTCAATGAAAATAATACTTTCGAAATAAAAATAAATCTTTTATGCATTTTACTATGCATAAATTCCATTTTAATGAGAATAACACTTTCAAAATAAAAATAAATCTTTTATGCATCTATCTATGCATAAATTCAATTTCAATAAAAATAATACTTTCAAAATAAAAATAAATCTTTTATGCATCTTTCTATGCATAAAATCAAAATTGATAAGAATCACTCTTTTGGATTAAAAGTAAAATTCTTTATGCATCTATTTATGCATAAAATCAAAATTGATGAAAATAACTCTTTTGAATTAAAAATAAAATTCTTTATGCATCTTTCTATGCATAAAATCAAAATTGCTAAAAATAACTCTTTTGGAATTAAAAAAAATTATGCATCTATTTATGCATAAAATCAAAATTGATGAAAATAACTCTTTTGAATTAAAAATAAAATTCTTTATGCATCTTTCTATGCATAAAATCAAAATTGATAAGAATAACTCTTTTGGAATTAAAAAAAATTCTTTATGCATCTATGTATGCATAAAATCAAAATTGATGAAAATAACTCTTTTGAATTAAAAATAAAATTCTTTATGCATCTTTCTATGCATAAAATCAAAATTGATAAGAATAACTCTTTTCGAATAAAAATAAAATTCTTTATGCATCTATTTATGCATAAAATCAAAATTGATGAAAATAACTCTTTTGAATTAAAAATAAAATTCTTTATGCATCTTTCTATGCATAAAATCAAAATTGATAAAAGTCACAGTTTTATAATAAAAACAAAATTCTCTTATGCATCTAATTATGCATAAAAATCTAATTATGATAAAAGTAACACTTTTATAATCAAAATAAAAATTTCAATATGCATCCTTCTATGCATAGAAATTAATTCTAAAGAAAATAACACTTTTATAATAAAATAATTCTAGTATGTATTTTTTTATACTTAGAATGAAAAATAACACTTTAAGAATACATATACGATGGGGATTAATCTTTTTGAATAATAAAAGGTAAAACTTATTTTACATAATTTTTAGAAAATTTTGCCACCATTTTTCAATTTTTAACTCTCTAAAATCAACTAGAATTTCACCAAGAGTATTTAAATCATTCTAATGTAAACATTTTCTACTTATTTACGAAAAACATTATGAAAAACTTGATTCTATCCATTAATCATTCATCTAGGATAAAGAAGGGTTGGATTTACTAAAGAAGAGAGGGGAATGCCTTTTCAATGAGGCATAATATCATTATTCACTTTAAAGAAGACAAAAATCATAAAAACCATAAAATTAAATAGAAAAGAGAAGAATCTCCAACTTACAAGAAGAATTTGAGAGCTTTCCTTTGGCTTGATGGTTTGAGGGATCTACTCTTGTTTGAAACAAGAGTGGCCACCAATCTTTAGAAGAGGGAAAGGTCAAAAACTAATGAATTATGAGTAAATTCACAGTTTTTGGCTCGTGGGAGAAGTAGAGTAACAGTGCAAAAACACTATTAAGCTTCAACAAAGGGAAAGGCTTCTATTTATAGGAAAAAGTGAGCCTCTAACCAAGGAAACTGATTCTAGAATTTTCCAAATCAGTTTGGTCAATTTTTAACCATTTTTAGGTCAATTTAGCTCACTTTTTGGATCTAGTTGACAGGAGAGAGGAGAGATAAAAATATCTCATTATTTGGGAGTTTAAAACTCTCCCACACATGTGAAATAGGCGCCTCCTTCATGAGGGAAATTCCCCCATACTGAGGTGTCAAAAATGCATCATTTCTTCTAAATATCTCTCTTTTTTAACTATTAACCTTGTCCTTAGTCAACTCTTCATCGTATGTGAGTATTTACTCATTTTTGGGGGATTTTCCTTTTGTTCTTCCATTTATCTCCTCCCTACATTTGGATGAATCTTATTGGTCCATAGGAACCTTAATTTAAAATTTTAAAAAAATATGGACCCCTAGGATAAGGCGTCTTGAACAGATTATACTTGATTTCTAATGCACCTTCTGAAAATCTTTTTGAACTTATGTTTTAGGAGAAATTATTTTAATAAGATGAGATATTTTTCCATCCAAAAATATTTAACTGAATCACCTCTCTCTAGAAGATTTTCTCTCTCTAGGCCAAAACAGGCATAAACAAGATCTTTTATATTTTTGAAGTTTACAGGGGGAGAATTTGGACATCATGAGGGGCTGGGGGAGGAATCTTACATTCTACGCCACTTAAAAAACGCGAGATGTCCTCATCTCGCAGGTGGAGTATGATCTCTTTCATCTTATTCTTCTTCAATCACTTCCAGAGGTACTGCCTTGGAAGTGTACGGTCGATTTGGGAACAACTCTCTTTGGCTTCCCTTATTCTGAGGTGGAGGTCTTGCACTACTTTGGATTGAAACTGCAGGTTGGATAGAGGGTCTACCTCTGGGATTTCCCTAATTTTGGTGGATAGAACTCTGATTACTCTGGAAGGAAGAGGCTAGAGTCTAGAATCTTAATCCTTGATTTCCCTACCGTGAAAACCTTGATCCAAAAGGAGTTGGGCAATCCATACTACGATGCCCAAATCCTTGACTGTTATAGCATTTCACTCTCTTGTTCAAGGGTGGAACTTTTGAAGTTGAAATCTAGGGGATTGAGTTTCGGGAAAAGAACATTTCTTCCATTCTGGAACTTCCCATATCCTGGGTTCTCGACCCTGATATCTCTTAGGCAGAGGAAGGTTGGAATCACCTTCTGGGAATAAAAACCTTTTGAAAGGTGATGGTGCTGGCTTTGGCGGGACTTTGACATCAAAGGCTTTGGCGAAATCCTTCACCATCCGAACTGCTTCGGCCATGGAAACTGGCTTGGCATTCTTCACCAGGATATTCAACACCAGGATATTCAAAGGGCCGTTCAGTCCCCGAATGAACCTGGCCATCAGCTATTCTTCATCCAACGGAGGTGAGTATCTGAGGAGGAGGGCGAATGCTTGGTGATATGCTTCAATAGTTCCCCTGGGTTAACTCTAAGAATTCGTTCATCTTTGTTTCTAAAAAGTCAGGAGGACAGAACCTCGTCCTTAGGTAAATTTTGAGATCAGTCCAGGTTTGGGTATTTCGATCGAGACGGTTTGTCTCGCAATGATTCCTCCATGCAACCCTGGCCATTTCCACAATCTTTAACGTGGCGAGAGCCATCTTGCTTCTCTCATTGTAGCCAGTTACATCAAAGTATTCCTCCATGGCCTCAATCCACTTTTCTACAACTTCACCTAACTGTTCCCCTTCACCCTTGAAGGGACCAAGCTGCGAACTATGAAGAGTTTTACGAACATCTAGGTCGAGCTCTTCTTCATCGAGTTGGGGGTTAACATTTCTACCACAACGACCTCGATCCATGTTCCTATCAATACGAAAATTCTTGTTAAGTTTCTTTATTTATGATTCAATCCGATTTTTGATTCAACTGATTCTGGGGTTCTTTAAATAGGTCAGCTCCCCACATAATCATGGGGTAAAGATACTCATATAGAATGCATTATCAGATAACAATTCATTCAAAATATCTCATTCATATCTTTAACACAATAATGGTCCATCAGACTGAGTTTTTCCATCTGAACAGTCCTCCATGGGGATTTCAATTTTCAGATTTTTAATTTGTCATGCCTTAACTTGATCCACTGATCAAAAGTTAATAGTAGTAATCTGCCAGCACAATCCACTAATCTCATAGTGATTTGCTAAAGTCATTAACATCATTCCAGTTATGAACATCATCACAGGGACTCGTCCCATTCATCCTCATTGTGGTTTTGGTTAGCTTATTACATTTCAACTAAATTTTTAGGAATCATCATTTTTCAATCAGAATCCAAATCAACTCATCAGTTCACAACCAGAATTTAAAAATCATATCAACCACATTCGAATTCATCATCTGGATAGCATTAATGCTTATAATTTCAAGTCTTAGATTTATTCGTATGTACTGCCAGTAAAGAGCTGCAGTTATACACTCGGTATATACGGGTAGTCACGGTCCTTGGAACTATAAGGTAAAGACCATCATGTTTAGGCCTCAAGCAAGTCAGGGATTCCATGCAATTGTGGTACTTCCATCTGAAGACCCAATTACTAATTTATGAATTTCAGTCCAAATAACAATTTGTATGAATTTCATTACACAATTCTGATCTTATACTGCTACTTCATAAATTTTTGACATTTTTGGCTTTTTGGTTGATCCTCATTAGTCAAATTGCTCTGATACCAGTTGTGAGATCCCTGTCCCCTCCGCGCAATGAAAACAAGGGTGCTAGCAACGGAAGTAGCACTTCTTGCACGGGGTAGGATCCCACACTCGGGGCCTCGCCCACGAATATCTGGATAGGAGACTAATCCATCGGTTCTTCCAAAAATCGGACCCCGAAAAACTTTCCTTATCCGAGATAAAACTTATTTTACATAATTTTTAGAAAATTTTGCCATAACCTCCTTTGTATGGCTTACCATTTTTCAATTTTTAACTCTCTAAAATCAACTAGAATTTTACCAAGAGTATTTAAATCATTCTAATGTAAACATTTTCTACTTATTTAAGAAAAATATTATGAAAAACTTGATTCTATCCATTAATCATTCATCTAGGATACAGAAGGGTTGGATTTACTAAAGAAGAGAGGGAAATGCCTTTTCAATGAGGCATAACATCATTATTCACTTTAAAGAAGACAAAAATCATAAAAACCATAAAATTAAATAGAAAAGAGAAGAATCTCCAACTTACAAGGAGAATTTGAGAGCTTTCCTTTGGCTTGATGATTTGAGGGATCTACTCTTGTTTGAAACAAGAGTGGCCACCAATCTTTAGAAGAGGGAAAGGTCAAAAACTAATGAATTATGAGTAAATTCACAGTTTTTGGCTCGTGGGAGAAGTAGAGTAACATTGCAAAAACACTATTAAGCTTCAACAAAGGGGAAGGCTTCTATTTATAGAAAAAAGTGAGCCTCTAACCAAGCAAACTGATTCTTAAATTTTCCAGATCAGTTTGGTCAATTTTTGACCATTTTTAGGTCAGTTTAGCACTTTTTGGATCTAGTTGAAACAAGAGAGAGGAGAGATAAAAATATCTCATTATTTGGGAGTTTAAAACTCTCCCACACATGTGAAATAGGTGCCTCCTTCATGAGGGGAACTCCCCCATACTGAGGTGTCAAAAATGCATTTCTTCTAAATATCTCTCTTTTTTAACTATTAACCTTGTCCTTAGTCAACTCTTCATCTTATGTGAGTATTTACTCATTTTTAGGGGATTTTTCTTTTATTCTTCCATTTATCTCCTCCCTACATTTGGATAAATCTTATTGGTCCATAGGAACCTTAATTTAAAATTTCAAAAAAATTTGGACCCCTCTTGAACAGATTATACTTGATTTCTAATGCACCTTCTTAAAATCTTTTTGAACTTCTGTTTCAGGGAAAATTATTTTAATAAGATGAGATATTTTTCCATCCAAAAATATTTAATAACTGAATCACCTCTCTCTAGAAGATTTTCTCTCTCTAGGCCAAAACAGGTATAAACAAGATGTTTTATATTTTTGAAGAGGGATTTGATTTACAGGGGGAGAATTTGGACATCATGAGGGGCTGGGGGAGGAATCTTACAAGGCTCCTTCGCAGGTCACCTAGCGCTTCACTCATAGGCCGCTTCTTTGGTGCCTCATCCACCGTATACTAGAAGCTCACCATTTAAATCGAACCGAGGCTGGTCAAGACCTCGGCCGACCTTGCTATGCGAGACGTCCTCCATTGACTCTCTGTCTCACAGCTGTTGCAACTTTATCACTTAGGTCTCCACAAGCTCATTCACAAGATGGTCAAAATACTTTTCGAGCATTCTTGACATAAAACTGTCATTTAAAACTAGGTTATAAATAACATTTTCTAACAAACTCTCATCTTTCCACATTATTCTACATCATTGCTCGTTATTCCACATTCTTCTAAATCAATTCACTTTGCTTATTCCACATCCAATCATATCTATTCCTATTATCCTTCATTCATTCTCATCCAATCATCTTATATTACATCTCATCACATTCAATTACATCTATTCAGATCCAATTACATCTCATCACATCCAATTACATGTATTCAAATCCTCATCACATCACGTCATGTCCATCCTCATCACATCTCATCCATTCACATCTATCCATATCCACATCACATCACTCACATCCATTCACATCTACCCCGATCCATATCACATCAACCCCGATCCACATCACATCACATCACATCCATTCACATCACATCTCATCCATTCACATCTACCTAGATCCACATTCATTCACCTTACATCTCATCCATCCCTTCACATTACATCACATCCATTCAGATATCATCATATCACATTCACATCCATTCACATCTCATCGCATCCATTAAGATATCATCACATCTCATTCACATCCATTCAAATCTCATCGCACCCATTAAGATATCATCACATCTCATTCACATCCATTCACATCTCATCGCACCCATTCAGATATCATCACATCACATTCACATCTCATCGCATCTCTTGCATCCACATCACATCACATACATTCCATCCACATCTATCCTTATCGCATCACATTCATTCCATCCATATCACATCACATACATTCCATCCACATCTATCCTTATCACATCACATTCATTCCATCCATGTCACATCACATTCATTCCATCCACATTACATTACGTCCACATCTTTCCACATCACATCTCATTTATAGATCTTTTCCCTCGGTCCTCTCACAAACCACTGGCTCAGCGTGGCTAGGGCAAGATGGGTGGGCTGATACAGGCACATCAGCATTGCTTGAATTTAAGGTTAGTCTTCTGTTGGCCTCTTATTTTATGTCATCCTCAACATCTTTTCCAGAACCTCCATTATGGCCTTGTCTTTCGTGAATCTTTGCAGGAAAGCCTTGTTCATGAGATTATGATGAAAATAGAAGAAGAAAAATCCATATGCACATGTAGCAAAGGAGATGGGGAAATTATCTTAAGATTGCATGGTGGTAGAATGTCCCTTGGGCCATTCTTACAAGCACAATTTACTTTAGAATGGACCTAGGGGCATTCTACCAACATAATGTGCTTGAGAATGGCCCTAGGGCCATTCTCCACTCCCTTGTATTATTAACTGTTGATGATAAATTTCAGAATGGTCCTTGGGCCAAAATCTACATGTGGTTACATAGATTTTAGAATTTACCTTGTGTCAATATCTTGAGAGGATGGCCCCTTGGGAAATTCTATCATGCAATCTTGAGAGAATGTCTCTAGGGAATGCAAGAGAATCTAGCTTGGCCCTAGTGCGAAGCTACCATGAACAAATCTACATCATCTTTGATGGTAGATTGGTCATAGGGCCAAGCTACCATCAACAAAGTAACATGATCTTTGATGGTGTGGTAGATTGGCCCTATGACCCTAGGTAGCTTGGAGCTAGGGCCAAGTTAGACTCTATTGTGTGTGGTAGCTTGGTCCAAAGGTCATTATGGATTCTCTTGTGTTCCTTAGGGCCATTCTCTAAATATTTCATGGTAGAATGGCCTGTGAGCCATTCTTGCAAACATAAGGCTCTTTTAAATAGCCCTACAACCAAGCTACCACCATCAACAAATCAACACCATCATTGATGGTAGATTGGTCCTAGGACCAAGCTACCATTAACAAAGTAACACCATCTTTGCTGGTAGATTATCCCTAGGGCCAAGCTACCAGCAAAGATGATGTAGATTTGTTCATGGGTGCTTGGCCCTAGGGCCAAGCTAGATTCTTTTATGTGTGGTACCTTGGTCCAAGGATCAATCTAGATTGTCTTATGTTCCCCAGTGCCATTCTCTTAAGATTGCATGGTAGAATGGCCCTTGTGCCATTCTTGCAAGCACAATGTACTTTAGAATGGTCCTAGGGCTGTAACATACCCATCTTCACTAATAAAGAAATGTCCATGTAGTAATAGATAAATTTATAAGTTTTTATGATATATAAATTATTGATTTTTTTAAATGAGTCATTTATTTTTAGAATCTTCAAATTTTGAACCCAAATTTGGAATCTACGTGTAATTATACCCTAATATAGGATTTTACAGCATCCAAAACAAACACCGGATCAAGCCTATACGACACAAATTTCAGTCATTTTTAGTTAAAAAGCGATGACCTTTAAACCTTAATAAATGCACGACCGAGCGTCCAATTGAAGAACAATCTGCACCCCAACGACCAGGAGAACATCTCGGACCAAAAAAAATTTCACCCCCCGAGGTGTCCAGCATGCAAATCGAGGTCGGTGCCCCAAATTTGGGGACCTTACCCCAAAATTTAGATCGTACACACTCACGATGGTGCCTGTACGATGGCCCCACAAGAACCAAAGGACGGCTGCCCACTGTGTGGTCCACACGTACCGCTAGTACATGGACACCCATGCTGCCCCTGACCATATAAGGTACATTATCACTCCTTTCCGTGTTAACCGACACCGTACCTTTCCCCCTCAGCCATGCAGGCCACTGATCTACAACCTTTGCTAGTACACCATCCTTTCATCCTTGCTTTGCGCAATGCCCATACCTGTACCCCATAGTTATATAAACCCCCGGGGTGCTCCATGGGCAACACGCATTTCTACGTAGCTTATGCTCTACTGTGCCGCTATCTGTACCGCTGTATGTCCCATCAGAGAGATGAGCCCCTTGATGAGGATCTTGGGATACCAGCTATGAGAACACCTGGTGTAAAGAAGGCTATGAAAGCCATGAATGCAAAGTTGCGAAGATCTGGGAGAAGATCTGGGAGAGTGAAGAATCTTGTGTAGAGGTTTACCTATGATGGTTATGTGGCACATCACTATGCATACATGGCAAAAGTTGTGCAGGTTGTAGAGCCCACATGCATTGATGAGGCTGTTGAAAATGTGTGTTGGGAGAAAGCTATGGATGAGGAGATGGATGCACTATATGGAAATGAGACTTGGGATTTAGTGCAATTGCCTGAAGACAAGAAAGCCATTCGATGCAAGTGGGTGTACAAAGTAAAACATAACAGTGTGTGATGGAAGCATAAGCAGGTACAAGGCTAGATTGGTAGCCAAAGGATATGCGCAGACATATGGCATTGATTATGAGGAAACTTTCAGCCCAGTTGCCAAGATGGCAACGGTGAGAGTTGTGATAGCAGTGGCTACGTCAAAGCAATGGTCTTTACATCAGATGGATGTAAAGAATGCATTCTTGCATGGGGATTCGCAAGAAGAGGTGTATATGTTGTAGCCACCTGGTTATGAGGATGTGAGTCACCCCGAGCATGTTTACAGGTTGAAGAAAGCCTTGTATGGCTTAAAACAAGCACCAAGAGCATGGTCTGACAAGATTTCTGAATATCTTGTCACTATTGGCTTTCATGTAGCCAATGCAGATTTCTCGCTATATGTGAGACACAGTGATAGAGGGGTTGTGCTTGTTGTCATCTATGTAGATGACCTGATCATTACGGGGGACCATGATGCAGAGATCTTTGATATAAAGATCTTGCTTAGACAAAAGTTTGAGATGAAGGATGTGGGGGAGCTCATATATTTCTTAGGCATTGAGATGATTAGGTCACCACATGATGGTATTGGATTACTGCAGAGATAGTATGGCTTGGACATGTTGTCCAAGTATGGTATGACAGGCTGTAAGCATATCTCAGTGCCATTGGATCAAAATGGCAAGTTGAGTAAAGATGTAGGAGAGATTTTGGAGGATCCTACTATGTATAGGCGCATAGTAGGAAGCTTGATCTACATGACGATCACCAGGCCAGATTTGAGCTATGTTGTTGGGTTGGTGAGTCAGTTTATGCAGGTTCCTCGGAAGCGGCATTTGGATGCATTGAGACACATAGTGAGGTATGTGAGGTCTACTTTTCAGTGTGGACTATTATATGAAACTGGGACATAGATATGTGTACATGGGTACACAAATGCTGATTGGGCTAGTAGTATCTCAGATAGAAGATCTACTAGTGGCTTTATATTTTCTTTGGGGAGTGCTGCTGTGACTTGGAGCAACAAGAAGCAGCCTACGATTGCTCTATCCAGTACTACAGAGGCCGAGTACAGAGGTGCTGCTATAGCAGCATGTGAGGTAGCTTGGTTGAGAAAGCTCCTTGCAGATTTGGGTCTATCAGTGGATAGACAAGTTGTCATTTTCTGTGACAACATTAGCAATATACAGTTGGCCAGGAACCCAGTTTTTCATGCTCGCACGAAGCATATAGAGGTCCACTACCATTTTGTCAGAGGGAAGGTTTTGGCAGGAGACGTTGACCTTGTTTATGTTAGCACACAGGATTAGGTCGCTGACATCTTCACCAAAGCATTGGGTATAGAGAAGCTCCTTAGATTCAGGGCTTCACTTGGTGTACATGAGATGGAGTTGAGCTCGAGGGAGAGTGTTGAGATATCGAGCTCATCTAGTGAACTGATGACCCATAGGGGATAGCCCCCACACTTACACCACTGGCATGGTTGGTGAGATCATTGGTGATATGCAGCCAGTGGGATGACAGGCTATGTGATAGCCATTCTAGAGACTGGCATAGTTATAGCGCCAGCTCATTTAGTTGGGTTCACACTATAGAGAACCCTAGTATGTATTTGGTTAAGTACCTTTTCATATTGTGTGTACTCTTATATTTGTATATGGTGTGTTGAGTGTTGTGTGAAGAAGAAGAAGAAGATTTTCAGCCTCTCACCTTGTGTGTTAACTTCGATAGCCCCAACATATTTTAGCCAATGTTCTTCCGACATAATCGGGAAGATATGTGCATCTTTTATATGAAAATCGTTGGGTTTACAAGTTTTGCACAAATTGTCTCCCAATAATGGTTCTCCGTCACCCACCACTCTCAGGCTCATGGCTTGTGTCATAGGGCATGCAAGCGGAGCTTTAGCACATAGAGTGATGAGATTTTCTGCCCCTATCAGCTAGAGAGAAAATTTGGTACCCATGCATCTTGGAAGTATGTCCAAGGTTACAAGGATATGCATCCAATTCTTATAGTCTTCTGGCTCTATAAGGGGTGTAAATTCTTCCCTCTCGCACTCCTCATCAATCATCTTATGGCATGTTTGGCACAAGTGGACTACAGTGGATCGGGTCGTTTGTTACTCAACCTTTTGCTAATGGTCGACCACTCATAGGATGGCCTTTCCAATTGTAGAGGTTGACCTTTATCATTTGATCTTTCTTTGGAATGTCGATATGATTCGTGTCCATCATGGATCATTTTTTTTCTCATTAAGGAACGTCCTAGGATGCAATCATAGGAAACAGGCTATTGGGCCAAATTTCACCACCATGAAGGTGTGTTGGAAGTTGGTTCTAAGTATCTTTACCTTCAAATCCTGCAAAAGGCCTATGGGCCTTACGGTGGCTCTTGTGGTGGCTCCATCAGTAAAAGTTTCACAGGTAAAGTTGTTTCATCCATGGTAGGTGCTCTCCATTTCTCCGAGCACTGTTTAGTAACAATGCTCACTGGCCCTAGGGCCAAGCTACCATGAACATATCTACATCATCTTTGCTGGTAGATTGGTTAAAGGGCCTAGGTACCATGAACAAAGAAACACCAACTTTGTTGGTAGTTTGGCGCTAGGGCCAAGCTACTAGCAAATTTGATGTAGATTTGTTCATGGTAGCTTGGCCCTAGGTCCATGCTAGATTCACTTGTGTGTTGTTGCCAAGCTACCAGCAAATTTGATGAAGATTTGTTCATGGCAGCTTGGCCCTGGGGCAATGCTAGATTCTTTTGTGTGTGTGGTATCTTGGTCCAAGGGCTACTCTAGATTCTCTTGTGCACCCTATGACCATTCTATCACTAGTGCATGCAAGAATGGCCCTTTTGGTGGCCATTCTTGCAATCATAATGTACTTTTGAATGGCCCTAGGGCCATTCTACCTGCACAATGTTCTTGAGAATGGCCCTAGGGCCATCCTCCACTCCCTTGTATCAATTGTTGGTTAATTTTAGAATGCTCCTTGGGCCAATTTCTACATGTGCTTGCAATTTTCCTTGGAGTAATCTCTTGAGAGAATGGCCCTACGGCCATTCTATCATGCAATCTTAACAGAATAGCCCTATGGAACACAAGATGCCAAGGTCATGTTAAGGACTCAATTGCCTAAAAACAATGCTTTATTTGAGGAATATTTGTGCGTTTTGGAAAGCCCGAATTATCTTCAATGCAACCCCAAAAGTCTATGTGGCTATCTCAAGGATGAAAAATTTGGAGGCCCAAGCAGTGTTTAAACAACAAGCCTACAATGATATACTCAAGCACTTGAGGGCCCAATGGGATTTTTATCTCAAACCCTCAAGGCCGGTACCTGGACTTGTAAAGGGGCATGCATCTCACTCAGATTGGGATGTAAGTAATTATTTCTTATTTTTCCTATCTTATTTAAATTTTTTAGATAAGTTAGAATTTGAATATTCATATTGCTTACTTTTTGTTTGTTCATTTATATTTATAGAAATTCATTATTGCGAGTGCAGAAACATTGATGGGTGCCTACTTTGCACAGAAGCAATCACACATGGTTGCTTATTCAGAGACGATATCTTTACTTCCTAGCTAGAAATTATAGAAGGTGTTGAAAAAGGATCAATTGAAGAAATAAAGCCCAACCTCTCTCAATTTAGATGCTTGTGTGGACTAGAAGACAAGGACGTGAAGATCATCCAATCAAAAATAAAATCGAGAAAGATCTTGATTTCCAAGGGTACTTTCTAAAGGACAAGATTGACATGATGGACCATGTAACATTAATGAAGTAGGATAAAGTCATCCAAGAGTAGTTCTAGTCATCTAATTTAGTAAATTGGATAGTGTAAAGAAGTGCCACAATTGGGACGATTTGACTGCATCTTAAAATGTCAAATGTCTATCATGTGCTGTAAATGGATATGTGAATAATGGATAAAGGCTATGTTGCAAGTTGGAAAGCTTGTCCCACAATTCCCATTGCATGTAAAAAACTACGTTCAATGGATTATCACTATTAGCAAACAAGTGTCGCTTCTAAGGATTATCCTTGGCGTGTTTTTTTGGGTGAGCTTGGAGATGGAGGGCGAGTACTTTCTTGCTCGATACTTCACTTATTTAATGCCAATTGGATTATGTTTTTTGGATAGCATAGAGGGTCCTCGAGGGAGATGCCCAAGGGATTCACTCACAATAAAGGGGGACGTCACCTGTGTGCATAAACCTTAAGAAAACCCCCTATATATGATGCTCATAAGATGATAAAACCCAGCTATTTAAGCTTATAAGAATACCTTTAAAGATGACTATATCACTTCCTTGCCTTATATATATATATTTTCTCTAGCATTTACACACCCCCTCTCCTTAGATTAAATTATGTTACTTGAAACTTATTGAGCGAACATAAGTACTTCATGCATGCTACCAAGAACTAGATGTTAAGTACTAGGAAATCATCATTACTATAAACTACTTGGAATCCCCAATTTAGTATAAGTGAATAGTTTTTGGAATGCTTATGTTCTCAAAGAATTTTATTGCTAAAAGTATTTCTAGAATTCTACCAAAACATTGCAAGAATTTTGTACAACTATGTTCATCAAAAGTACTTATGACATATCCTTAATGTTGATATATCCCTCTCCATCCCCCCTGAGGCCCCCTCCCCCTAACTTAAATACATGGCCTTACCCCTACCTTATAAGCTTATGCCTCATTTCAAAAAACACCCCTCTTGTACACTCACGTGATATCATAAGTTTTCTAGGAGTGAATCCCTTGGAGAGAGGTACAATGGAGTGTGGAGAGACTTTCACAGTTATTGAATGGCATCATGGCTATCACTAATGGTATAGGTCTCTCACAATATGCATTTCTTGCATTCTTAAAGATCACTGAGGTTATGTGTCTACAAGAAGCCTTAAACAATGTACAAGTATGGAACAAACTATTTATGGGCAGAATAGATTTTGTGAGAGATGAACCATGCAGCAGTGGTGCAACCCAACTCTTTACTATGCTAGTTTTCTTGAGTAAGGAAGATTCTTTTGAAGGCTATGATCAGTTTGTTGGCTTGGTGGGTCCTATCTTGGGCGTAGCCCTTTTAAATCAAGACTATGATAGAGTGAAAGGTTAGATTCCATAACTTATTTGGAATACAACAAGGCCACTGTCAATCGATTAGTGTATTAGGTTGTATTGTATGCAAGATCTCATGCTAATTGATTCTTTTAGCAATGGTCTTGTGTTTGGATATGCACTCAAAGAAAAAAGATATTTGATATGCTTGGTTGACACACTGCTGAAGGAAGTGAAGAGATGAAATCAAAACTTGTAAGCCTTGCAAAGATTGACAGTGGTATTAGAGAGTGGGAATGGATTCCTGATGAACAACCACAATCCAATGCTTCTACCTCCAATGCATGTAGTTCCCAACCAATTAAAACGAATCTTCAACCAACTACAACAAGATTTTCCCCTTCAGGTGCGATTAAAAGCCTTTTATGCTCTAAGGATAAAAAGGATTGACCCATATTTTGAATATTATTGTAAGAACTATTTTAATGGTAAGAAATGACATGATAATACTTATTATAGTGATGTAAAATTGATAAGTCTTATGTTTTTTTTGGATGATTAATCAAATTTTATGTGTATGTTGCTCTATAACAAGAAATAATTTTGTACCTTTTTTAGCATGTGCTTATAGTTGACACAAGGGGTTATAGAATGGCCCTAGGGCAATTCTAATATGCATTACAAGTTATAGTAGAATGGTCCTAGGGCCATTCTAACATGCATTACAAGTTATAGAATGGTCCTAGGGCCATTCTAACATGCACCAAAAGTATAGAATGGTCATAGGTCTATTCTTTATAACATATTATGCACAATAGAATCATTCTAGGCCCATGATACATCATATTGTGCTTGCGATAATGACCCTACCATGCATAGTCTAGATATTTGATCCATGCACAGGTAGAGGATAGCCTTAGGCCCATTATAATATTCACTATCATTTGGCACAAGAGGGTATAGAGAATGCTTCTAAGGCCATTATTGCAAGCAAAATGTGCTTTAGAATGGCCCTAAGACCATACTACCATGTATAGTGTGCTTGAAAGAATGGACCTAGGGACATTCTAAAAAGCACACCATGGATGATCCTAGGGCCATTCTAAAACACATTGTGCTTGCAAGATAACGATCCTAAGGGCCATTCTACCATGCACAATCTTGCATGGACATCTAGAGAATGGCCCTACAATTGCTCTGATATTACTAAGGAGTTGGCACAAGGGGTATAGAATGGACCTATGGCCATTCTACCATGCACAATCTTGAAATTCTATGCATGCGCACAGGTATAGAATGGCCCTATGGCCACTTGACCATGCACCAATAGTTGGCACAAAGGTGTAAATAATGACCTTTGGGCTATTCTATCATTGATGATGTGCTTTGGAATGCCTTATGGCCCTTATTTCAACCAAATTGTGCATGTTAGAATGGCTCTAGGTCCATTCCAAAACATATTGAGCTTGCTATAATGGCCATTCTTCCATGCATAATCTTGATATTCTATGCAAGCACATGTATGATCTGGCCATTCTTTGAAAAATGAGAAAAAGAAACTATTTAGGCTAGATAGTCTAAGTATCAAGGCAATATTTAAGCCATTGGAGAGAATTTCTAAAGCCTTTGAATGTGATCCCAGGAGGACCGTTCTTATTGATGACTCTCCATATAAAGGATGTGTTACTCCTGCTAATAACTAATTGTAACATGGCTACATGTATTAATGAGGTGGCTTAAGTATAAATAAGCCCAGTAATGGCCCATGGGTCAACATACATTGTAATAAAGTGGCCAACACTATACAAGGGCCCTTGGATGTATCATTTACACTCTATGACCTTAATGGAACTTTGGTGCTAAGTACATGTGCAAGATGACACTCCCTCATGTATGAGTGTGCTTGGTTAGCTACACCCATGTGTGGACTCCATGTCATGAGTCTAATCCATCTCTAATCCATCATTAATCTTCCTTAATCTCTCTCCCCTCTTGCATTTGTATGAGAGCATTGGATTTGATCCATTGATTTTATACCATTTGCTTGATTTTCATGACTATTTTCTTTATTTTCTTGTGTTTCTTGATTTTCTTGGTCTTTCTTTGGTTAATGCTTCCTAATCATGATCTAAATCTGTTTATCTTGAGGGATTAGGGGAGATTTGGGTGCTAGAGGCTCCATTTTGGTCAATTTTGGTCAAAAATTGGGCCCTTGGACCAAAATTTGGGGTGGAGGACCAAAATTAATCCACTTGCTAATTACTCTGTTAATGATCATTAGCAAATTGTGCTTCCATGCCAAGCTTTCCATGGCTCTACTCCCTCATTCCTTCATCGTTTGATGCCATTAGTATGGGGTTTTACTGCTCTCTCCAAGATCTATCCAATGCATACCATAATGGGCCACATTTTGAGTAATTTCTGAAATTTTCTGCTTTCTTTCTTCTTCCCCTCACTCAAACCGTAGAACCAGAGGGTTTCTTGACCAGACGGCCGTTCAGATCTTTGCGCTTTGCTTCACGATTTCAATGCAGGCATCACAAACGGGCTGATGCAGTAGCGACGTTTTCGGGTGACATTTCTGTGGTTTCAGCGCCGTTTGGCTGCCGTCCGCTGCTGGGAACATTTTGGACGGGCTGTACAAGGCTACTTCAACCATTGTGCGCCGTTTTTCTACAGTCGTGGAGCTGTTCCAAAACGGAGAGTTTTCAGACCATTTCTGTGTGCTGCGCTGAGGGTTCTTGATTCCGTTTTCGCTCGAATCGTGGCCATACAGCCATTGCTGGATCATGCTTAGGCATGGCAAGGCAGAAATGAAGTGATTACCATTTTTTTAAAATCACAGTAAGCAGCAACACTTGGCGATTTTGATGTGCAACCATCCATCTATGGAGACTCTTCTTCATCAACTCTCAAGCTCCCATTGAAGCTGCAAATTGAAGAAAGAAGCTTCAATCATCACCATTCAAGCACCGATCGATTCCATTGGTAAGTGATCTTTCCAATTGGTGTCATCTCTCTTCATCTCATTGCAAATTGGGGCTTATTCTATGGCATTGAGCACCATTGGAATGCAATAATCCATCCATTAAGTGCTAATGGATTGGACACATGCAATATTCCATCCATTGTGAGTGCTATTGGATTGGATACGTGCAATAGTTCATACATTGATTGTTATGGGATTGGCCATAGTGTGGTAAGAAGCCATGAAGCAGATCTATTGCAATATGGGGATGCATGAAGCACCTCTTATGTCATTTGGGGATGCTATGGGCTTGTGATTAATGCTCAAGTATGTATGCTTTGGGCCATGCTTCATGCCATTGAATACCATTTGAGAATGCTATTGGTTGGATCATCAATGCTCTAGACTTATGCTCTTGGCAATGCTTCATGCAATTGAGTCATTTACTTGGAGCCATTGATATTCACTATTTCTTGGAGTTGCATTGCCAATGGGATTGATGCTATTGAGATCAATTGACTTGTAATGGTGTTGATGTTTTGGATTTGTGGAAGCAAGGGATAAGCATGAGCTCATGCTAGATCTTATTGTAAATCATATGAAATGTATGGCATGAGTCATGCCACATACTTGTAAGAACTCCAACCTAATCATTTGATTCAAGCAAGCACACCTCACTTCACATTGTACCCACTTCCAATTCATAGAATCTAGAATGTGATGAGGGTACCTCGGGCATTGGTGGAGGAGAGGCCCGGGGGGAGAATGGCTTGAATCCGACGTGCCGTGATTGCTGGGTAAAGTGGTATGGTGGAGGATTAGGTACATTGGTGGTGAAGACTTGGCCCCAACCCTTGGCTTGAGTACCGATCTCGCTAAGGGGGTGGGAAGGGCTTGGCCGACAAGCCTCGATACGCATCACCGACTTACTACATTGTGTGGTCTCCAAATGCATGCAGGCAATGGGGTCCTAACGATCGAGATGTATGGTTACATGCCTTCTACATTGGATTGCAAGATGTATGATTACATGCTTTGGGCACATGAGATGGACACATGCAAAAAGGCATGAATACATGCAATGGGATTATGCTGGATTTGGTTGCAATGCAAAGAGGATGTTTATGGGCATAAAGTGCTACAAATTGGTGGATGTTTATGATGGTTATTGCAACAATTGGCAATTTGAAAATTGGTCCGAAAAGCGAGAAAATGCTACCGAAATTTCATGAGAAATCCTTGTTTGGGCAGTAGCAAAAACCCTAATTTAGTCATGAGGCTTTATGGAAATATCCAAGCCAATTACACCATCTTAAATCACTACCCAAGAGCTTCGCATAGAGCCCTAGAAACCTAGATCCCTAGGGTTCCTAAGATAGGGTTTTATAAAAAATAGGAAACCCTAAGTCAATCCCAAACCCTAAACCTACTTCGAATTCCTCTGGCATATGTTCATAGTAATCCCTTAGGCCTTCCTATCAAGCCGACAACCTCTTGATTTCGACACCTTTTGGATGGTCGACTGAGTATAGTTGACTTTAAAAAAAGTCAAAACAGAGAATACTCAGAGGTTGACTTTGGTCAAACTTCCAATACCATCGGATAGCTCTTGTCAAGGCCTACCTATCACTAAAGAGTGTCCAAATCAGAGGAGTTTCGACCATTCTACAAGCAAAAACTCATTTACAGCAGTACCTCTGTAAACCCTAAAACAGAGAGTACTTGCGCATGTCACACGGCCATTGTGCTTGTAGAATTGGATACTAGGGTTCATTAGCTTTCTATAGAGCTATAGACCACCCGATTCAGACACCGTTTGAGTGTGCTAAGAGCCAAATTGGTCAATGGCAACCATGCCATTGGAAAAGGCAAGAAGCATTTGGAAGGTTTCCAAGAGGCAATACAAGAGGCTCTTGAGGAGCGTGATTTGCATAGTGTGGCAGAGGATGAAGGTGGTAACAATCATGTTCATGTGGACAACTTGGATGAGGTCAATGAGCAAGGCTTAAACATGGGCACCCATGAGAGAGTGCATGCCGAGGACAATGTGCGAAAACCCATTAAGCAATGCAATGCAAGCTATGATGGAAATGATGCAAGCAATGATGACCACGATGATGGATGATTGAAGTATGCGCATAACCCTCCAAATTAAGAGTAGCAAAGTAAACCTTTGCCCTTTCGGTCGTCCTCGGGTTGAGATGGAAGTACATGTCCATCTTGTTGACCCATTCCTCAAATTCTTCATTGGAGTTGCTTTTACCCCCTTGAACTTGGTAAGCACGATCTTATCCTTCATGCCCTTGAACTCATCATTGCTTTCATGAGTTTCTTCTTCACGGTGCATCCAAGCGGATGGTCTTTGTTCGCCCCACAATCCATTAGTGGTAAGGAAAGTCATCCACCTTGTTCTTGCCCTTATCATGTCCCACGAAACTTGTAGGACCTAATGCCGGTGATGACCTATTGAACTCTCTTCCATTCCAAGATGGTGGGTGTGCATTATCTTTGTTGCCATCCCTACCTACAATGACAACACCCCGATTTTGCCTTGGCGGACCTTGAGCTTCCTCATGATGACGAGAAGTGCCCACACCTCCATGAAGTTGCAAGAACTCTTCTTCATATGCATTATGTGCTCTACTAACCGGCTTCAGCTCATCCTTAATCTTGGTAAGGAGTGTGTCCACCATCATGGCTTGGTGCATCCGAGCATCCTCTTGTTGCTTCATATATCTTCTCATGGATATGAGATCACAACATGGACAACCTTCAAAGAAGAAATGCGGGAAACATTCACATCGGAGCTACTCAAGAACAAGGTAGTGAGTGCTTGGAATGATCTTGAGCAAAAAGGGCTGAGTGTTCGAGAGTATTCACATCGCTTCCTCAAACTTGCATTACATGTGGAGGGAGTTAATGAAAACTACAAGATGCTCACGTACATCAAGGGTTTGAAGACAAGCATTGGAGCGGATGTGAATGTGCAAAGACCGCTTTCTCTCAAGGAAGCCATGACATTAGCAGAAATTTATGAGGAGAAATATGCTCACATGTGGCAAAAGTGTAGCAAACGGTGATTTGGGGCCACATGTTTTGCATCCATCTCATCCGCATATGAAGGTTTCATTTGGACCGGCACCGGGATCTACTATCCCAAGATTCCCAACGGTGTATGGACAGACAAAAGGACAAATTTCAGATTTGGTAATGCCTCTTCCAAGAGTGCTATTGGTGATGGGAAGCCTTCAAGTGGTACAACCAAGAGTAACATAATTAAAGAAGATCACATTAATGAGCTCAAGGCAAAGGGGTTGTGCTTCAAATGTGGAGAGAAATGGGGAAAAGAGCACTACAAGGTGTGTAAGGAGAAGAAGTACTCTTTGAGCATGATACTAACGGAGGTTGAAGATGAGGTGCTTGAAGAGGAAGAGGAAGGTAGTAGTTCCATTTGCCATGATCCCGAGGTGGACGACCATGATTGCGATCACGAGATTGATGGTGAGTTTCCATTTGATCCGGGTGGTTGCCATCATGAAGATTATGATGATGGGGTTACTTCTAATAGCAAGTGCTTGCCAAAACAATCCAAGACTACGCTATGTACACTCTCCTATGACTCATAAGCCAGATGCATGTGCAAAAGCACTTTGAGGATCAAAGCCAAAGTCAATGGTAGGGTGGCACATGTATTGGATAGTGGCAGCACTCATAGTTTTGTCAATCGGAAGTCATTGTGCAATCTCAAGTTGCATCCTATGGTTTCAGATACAGTGCATAATGTGCAAGTGGCCAAAAGAGGAATGCACAATGGTTTGTTATGATGTGGGAATTCGGCTTTTCGGAAGCTATGAATGCCATGTGGACCTAATGGTGTTGGACATGGGGCCGATTGATATCATCATTGGATGTGATTGGCTATCCACACTTGGTACGTTCAATATGAATTTGCAGCAAGGTTGCATGAGCTTTATGCATGGAGAAGAGTGCATCACATTGTGGGGTTCATACAAGCCCAAGCTACAATTGATCAATTGCACTAAGCTCAAGAGGGAGCTCATGAGGACTAGTTGCATATATGCATTACAGCTTTGTCATGATGATGCCAAGGATGGTGAGAAGAGAGTAATGCATGAAGACATGGCCAAGCTTTTGGAAGAGTACAAAGATGTGTTTCAAATGCCCAAGAGTCTACCACCAAAGAGGGATGTGGATCATGCAATAGAGCTTGAACCGAATGCAAAGGTGGTGAACAAGCCTCCCTATAGACTCTCAAAGGTGGAAAAGGATGAAGTGGCAAGGCAAGTCAAAGAGCTTATGTATACAGGATGGATAAAGCCGAGCCAATCTCCATTTGCTTCGCCGGTTCTATTGGTTAAGAAGAAAGAATGGATCATGGGACATCCAAGAGGAGTATCTTTTGGATGAGGAGATGTCTCAAACTATGCAAAAATTATAACATGGTACTCATGAAGATTTACCCAACTTCAAGCTTTAAAATGGTCTCATTTACTATAAGGAGAGGGTCTAGTTCTGGCACTACTCCCCCAGCCACTCAGAATCATTTTTGATGCATTTATATTCAAGTTGAGTACATTGATTATGAGAAACACTAATTTACAAGATAAAAATACCTTTAATCATGTGTAAAAATACATTATTTGTCATCTAATACATCGGAATTGCTCCTAAAGGGCTGGGGAAGCTCTGCCAAAACAGTGCAAATTTGGGCTCTACAGCAGCGGTGCAGGCTCAAAATTCACACTGTTCTGGCACTGCTCCCCTAGGCTCCCAGGGTCATTTCTGATGCATTCACAAAAACATTGATGGTACAAACTAGAGAAAACAATGATATACTTGATGAAAATAAGTTTGCAAAAATTGTATTGTATTCATAATAAGAAGTGATACATCGTCTTTACAAAAGCTTTCTTACAATATTGAGCTTCCTTCTCTTGTTATTGGGCAGAGTGTGCTCAAGGAGTGATTGGGCTATTTCTCGAGGATTCTCTATGCCTATACTTTTGGCTATACCTATACGAGCAAGAAGCTTACCCCTAAATCTAGAACCAAAAACATCAAAGGGGCATGGGATTTTTAAATCAGAACTATATATTTGGTGCTCTGTGCCATAGAGGCTACACAGAGCACCTTAGAGAGGGCTTTCAAAAAGAAGAGAGTGAAGGCAAATTGAGGAGTGTAGTCCCTATGGATAATGGCGATGCCATCCACAGGAAATCGACCAAGATAGGTACAAACATAAGGTGATGGAAGAGATGCAATCCTCTCCTATGGCTGGTCATTTGGGCCTTTTTAAGACCTTTGAAAAGATACGGAAGAGTTTTTATTGGAAAGGGATGTGGAAGGACATACAAGATTATGTATTGAAGTGCATGCCTTTTCAACAAAACAAGGATCCCACACACAAACCGGGTGGTTTGCTACAGCCCATTGCCTATTCCCAAGGGCAAAGTGGACACAGATCTCAATGGATTTTGTCATGGGTCTTCCTCACACAAAGAAGGGATGGGACAGCTCATATGTGGTGGTGGATAGGTTGACCAAGGTAGCACATTTCATCCCTACAAAGGTCAAGTACACGGCATCGATGGTGGCAAAGCAATTTGTGGAGTTTGTTTTTAAGTTGCATGGTATGCCTCAACAAATTGTGAGTGATCGCGATGCCAAGTTCATGAGTTCAGTTTGGATATCAAGTCATGTAACACCATTTTAAGCACCATTCATGATCGAGAGACAAAGTATGTAATGGATGTTTACTTGTCAAGAAACATAAATATGCTTGATGCAGATTTGTACATATACATAAGGACTATACGTCTGTCATGATTCTCTTTAATTGTGTACTCATTTGAGGCCATGTGCAACTTTGGACACATTTTAACATGTTCTACATGTCTTGGTTTCTTGCATTAGAGAATGACCTTATGACACTTTGACACACCTTGTGCTTCACTAGAACACAGTGCCCATGGTAGAATGGCCTTATGGCCATTCTTGAACCCCTTTCACTTTACAAGAAAAACAATGCGCATGGTAGAGTGGCCCTAGCGCCATTCCATATCCTTTATGCTACATTCAAGAAGGAGGGTGCATGGTAGAATGACCCTAGGGTCATTCAATAATATGGCATGCATGGTAGATGTAGAGTGGCCCTAGTAGGGACATTCTTAATATCCAATTATTAATATATGTATCTCACCTTTGATTTTTCAAGTGCTTGTTTCAAACCAAATCTTGTTTATAATGTCTATAAAAACATTGTTGATTTGTAAATTTTTTAAATTCATGATTCTATAGATTGAGCGGTCTTATTTCCAATTTCTTATTGGCAAAGAATAAAAACCTTTAAAAACTCAAAAAATGGGTCAATTTGGAAATGGGATTTTGCCATTTTATCTAATATGGTGTTTAATACTTAAGATTATGCTCATGGCCTTATGTATATGTTTATAGCTTGTGCATAAGCTTTATGATTATGCATAAAAGCATATGAATGTATTATTTGTCAAAGAGTTAAGTGGCATCATGAGAAGCATGGCTTACTAGTGCCATCGCCTATTCCTTCATGACCCTTGGGAATAAATTTCTACGGATTTTATTACTGGTTTGCCTATTACGTCTACATGAAATGATATGCTTTGGACTATAATAGGTTTAGTAAGCAAGCAAATTTTATTGCATGCCAAAAACCATTGTCTGCTTCACAAGCTATAAATCTTTTCATTAAGTATGTTTTTACACATCATGGTTTGTCTAAAGCTATTATATCGGATCATGATTCTAGATGTTGTAATTATTTTAAAATATTTTATTTTCAATTTGATTTCACATCTGCTTTTCATCCTAAGAGTAATGGATAGACTGAAGCAACCAATTATAATACTATTCTGGACTTATTAAGGTCCTACACTATCTCTAGACCAGACACTTATTAGGACCAACACATTCATTTGCGAGGGACACCTAAGCCAATATTAGATAATTTGGAAAAAATCTCATACTTTGGGAATTACCTTTTCAACATAGTTTTGGCCATATCTTGAGCATATTAACTCCAAATTTGTCGGACATTATAGATTTAAATCCTACTCTTCAAGATCTTTCTAATGATATGTCACATGATGGGGTTTTGACAAAAGCTTGGATAGGTTCACCATGATCCCATTTTTCAAATGGGAATGAGATTTTTTCCAAATTATCTAATATGGTGGTCCTACTTCTCAACTTCCACATATTATACCTATAATAGATGATTTTACTAGAGACTATACCCATACTCTTCGTTAGGTACATGAAGATGTTGCTAAATCCCAAACACAATATGCAACCCAAGCCAATAAGTGACGAAGGCAGTGACTTTGGCTTTGCATACAAAAGAGAAGATTGAAAAGTGTAGAGAAACACCCAATAGTTTAAATAGCTCCTCAATTTTATGGCCCATTCAAGATTCTCACAAAGATTAATGACAATGCTTTCTGTTTGGATATTCCATCCTATTGGCATATTTGTAACTCTTTTCACATTAGTCTATTGTGACCATTTAGAGCCACTTTTTCCACATATCCAACTTCTATGATGATCCTCCATTGTTAGAAGAAGATACTCCTTAAAAAGTGATCATTTTATTCACAAAAGTATGTAAGTGTAAGGGGTTTTTTAAATACTCCTTGAATACACATGTTACATAGGATTTCTTAATAGTGTACCCCCGAGGAGAAGTTACATGGAAAGAGAGTTAGAGAGATTTAGACAGAGAGAGGGATAGAAAGTTAGAGAGAGAGAGAGAGAGAGAGAGAGAGAGAGATTTTAAAAGGTATTTTGTTTTGTTTTAAATGAAAAAAAAAAGAGCCTTTCCTTAAGGAGGGGAAAAGAGGAGAATGAAGAGAGAGAAAAAGAGAGAGTAGAATGAGTTTTTTTTTATAAAAAATTTGTTTTGTTTTAAATGGAAAGAACTAAAAAGAGGAGAGAGAGAGAGGGAACAACAATTACTAAGTTCTTAAGGTTTCACTCAGGGCACCCTTGTACGGAGAAAGGGATGCGACTTACAAGTTTTTCCTTACAAGTTTTTCATCATTACTTATAATGACAAGCTTCGTAATCTAGCTTTTTCTTAATTCTCATTTTGAAGGTTTCACCTGACTATGAAACTTTGAAATTAAGAACATATGCGGGCAATAAACGACAACAATTTGCATAGTAGTACGCTGATCATCGACTGGAGCGAGTGTAATAAACGACAACAATTTGCATAGAAGTATGCTGATCATCGACTAGAGCGAGTGTAATTGGAATCATAGTTGCTTTTCGACCGCTTTTTAGCATTTGGACAGTATTATAATACTTACAAAATTTGCATAGTAGTATGCTGATCATCGACTGGAGCGAGTGTACTTGGAATCATAGTTGCTTTTTGACCGCTTTTTAGCATTTTGACAGTATTATACTTACGAAATTTTAAAATACCTATAAAAAATTACAGTTAAAAAAAAACTTGCTATATTTCACTTAATCCATCAATTTGGAAGGGCAAGGGTGCCCATAAAAAATGAAGGCTGATTGGACGGAATTTGGAATAGTCAAGTAAAGGTCGATTGAAAAAAATGTTGATGTGGCTACTTGCAGAGAGCAGAAAAGAAAACCCGAAGGTAGTGTGCCACCCAACTCACAAAGCGAGTGCGCGTGTGCGCGGGTTCCGTCAACTCAACCGTAATCGGAACACTGCTTATTAAAAACAATGGGGTAGTAAATTATATAATAGCCAAAAATAATAATAATTCTGTATCTACTATTTGTAGTAGATTATTGTGGAGGATGCATGTTTTTTTTTCTTTTTTGTGGATGTAGACAAATAATAATAATTCTGTATCTACTATTTGTACAAAGGAAGTAGATTATTGTGGAGGATGCATATGTTTTTTTTTTCTTTTTTGTGGATGTAGACATTAGACTAATAACATATGCAATCAATCCAATGGTCCCAAATATTGCTCACATCAGACTCCAGACGATGTGTTGGAGCTTGTATAATTCCACACGAATGAATGCACAGAATTGGGAGAATATGCAGAGTTGAATGCGCATTCGGGCTTGATCAGCTCATCTGCTGGTGATGGGTGATTAATGCCCACCTTAGAGTCCTGTGCATTCATAACCTCTTCATATTCGACATATCCAGATTCTCTGCGTAGATTAGCAAGGGTTTCTGCAACAAGGCTCATTCTGGGTCTGTCATCCTTCTCTGCCTGCAGACATTGGAAAGCCAGTTCCACCAGCCCTTTCACCATCCTCTCCACATCCGGATTCTTATCCATCTCCAAACGAGAATCCACAAGCTCCTGCCACACCCCACATGCTATCTTCGTCAATGTTAAACTGGAGAGATTTATCTCCCTCCTATTCCTTGACATATCCACCGCTAACTTACCAGAGACCAGCTCCATTAGCACTACCCCAAAGCTGTACACATCGCTCTTGTCAGTTAGCTGATAACACTCGTGATAATCCGGATCTAAATACCCCGGAGTGCCTTGAGGAGCTGTAGAGACGTGACTTACCTCAGGGGGCACCATCCTTGAAAGCCCAAAATCAGCTAATTTAGCATGGAATTTCTCATCTAGTAGGATGTTGGTTGTCTTCACATCTCGGTGAAAAATGGGGGGCGACACAGAGTTGTGAATGTAGGATAGAGCTTCTGCTGTTTCACAGGCTATATTGAGCCGGACTTTCCATGATAGTGCTGGCTTATGAACATCATGAAGCTGATCAGACACGGTACCTTTGGAGGCATACTCGAAAACCAACAGTAGATCCCTGTCATCTTGGCAGCAAAAGCCATACAGTTTCACCAAATTTGGGTGTTGAAGACTTGAAAGGATCTTCATTTCATTGTAGAACTGTTCCATCCTTCTAAAATTGTCATGGTAAAGCCTCTTGATGGCAACTTTGCGGCCATCTGTGAGACACCCTACATAAACAGCACCAAACCCTCCATCTCCAATCATGTTTTCTTCTGCAAAGGACTCTGTGGCTTTTACCAGTTCTTCATAAGAGAACTTGGTAGAAACGGGGCCAAATTTAGCTGACAAGCCAAGGGCTATTTGTGTCCACAACTTGCTGCTGCTGGAAGAAGTGGGGACACTTCTGGTGGAAAACCTCCTCCTCCTACGAAGACGCCACAGAGCCAGCACGGCTACTATAATTGCGAGACCTACGACTGACACGGCAACTCCTATGGCTGTTTTGGAGGCGGTGCTGCATAGGAGGCGACCATTGCATGCTGCGAGCAGGAGATAGAACCTTATTTTAGATAATGAACATTTGATGATGATGAATAGGTATGAATAAACGCATGCGGTTTAGCTAATTACCAGAATCTACGTTTAGCTAATTACCAGAATCTACTGCTGGTTTACAGTCCGTGCTGGAGTTTCGATTGTCTGGGCAGAAGCACCTGAAGTTGTCGGAGTTGTCGATGTCGTAGCCGCACGCTCCGTTGGTTTTCTCACAATTCGCACATTCAGAATGGAGCTGGCTAGTCTCGGTCCAGTTGAGCTGAACCATTCCATTGCTGGAGCTCCATACTGTGCTAGGATCGTTGAGAGAAGGGTCGGCGGTAACGAAGAACTTAAAGTGCGTGCAGGCCAACCTCTCCATCACCCCCCGCAGCATGAGCTCCTTGTCTGGTTTTAATTGCAAGCAATTACGGGATCTATTCTGGAGGCCGCATTCGGCCTCATAAGATTTGCATACTGCGGTATTTTTTTCCACGGAAGAATTGAAGTAGGACAAGGAGGTGAGGTTACTGCAATTAAAGAGCAGGTAAATGTTATTTTGGGAGATTTGGAAGGTTGAGCTCGCAAAGGCCGTGAGATTGATTGAGCCGGGGAGATAGGATTGTATGTCGTCGTAAGAAGCGGCCGGAGGGGTGCAAAGTTCGTCTGGCGGACTAGGGCCCTTCTGCGCATGCCAATTGAGGTTTACGAAGAAGCTATGCAAATCTCCGTGGTGGATGTCCATCACAGCCGGAGGGCCGAGGGTGCCAAAGCCACCGGGACAGGCATCCTTGAAAGTATCCCAGTGAGCCTGCGGCGTGCTGCAGTTGGATAAGAGGAAGCTAGGGGAAGCGGCGCAAGGAGCAAACGCCCCGAAAGGAAAAGAGACGTTCTGAAGATTGGCGCAGGACATGGGCGAAGCCGGGGCGCAGATTTGTTGGCCATCACCGGAATCGGAAGATCTGACCACGAAGAGGAAATGAAAGCAACAAGAATAACAAAAGATCAGGGCAAAGAGGAGTCTCATAGCTCCCACCTAAGGGAAGGGAAGGGAAGGGAAGGGAAGGGCAGGGCAGGGCAGGGGGGGAAGCGAGGAGAGAACAACAGAGAGGGACTCAGCTTCGTCCATGTAAATCCTGGAAAAGACTCTCCCTTATTACCCAACTGCAGTCAAAGTCAATTCTTTGCGACCCGCGGTGCTTGTACGCCAAAATGGATTCTCAAGAGGCTGTGTGTGCGGTCACCCACATTCTGGCCACCTGGAGGCCATGCGCCACTTGGCAAATGGGGGTGGCCCTTTTGGGGGTCTTCCATGCGCACCTACACTTACAAAAGGATTAGGCAAGGATACACACCCCACACACACACACACACACACACATATATAGAGAGAGATGCATGAGTTTGTGTATGCATGTAGTGAGTGCTATACCCTCATATTCATACTCTTGCATGCGAACTATTAGACATATGCACTCTTGGCCATTCTTATATGCGACCTAAATATGAGGGTTAAGACGCATGAGTTTGTGTATGCATGCACTTTACTCTCGTATTCATACTCATGCATGGAAACTATTCGATATATGCACCCTTGGCCGTTCTTATATGCGGGCATAAATGGGAGTTGAAGTGTACACAATCTCGTTGAAAACGATACAAACAAGCCCCAATGGTGGGCAACCTTAGTGATTAGGAACAAGGCATGAATCTTCTCTTAAGTGAACTGACTTGTCTTGTAAACAAAAGCAAAAAAAAATTTGTGGCTTTTAGAGAGTTTTGTTTTGTTTTTAAATCTCTACAACTATAATGTCTCAAAGAAATTCCTTAGTGATTAGGAACAACGCATGAATCTTCTCTTAAGTGAACTGACTTGTCTTGTTAACAAAAGCAAAAAAAAATTTGTGGCTTTTAGAGAAGATTCATGGTATGACTTGGTGCATACATTTCCATAAATAAATTTGTTACACGTGTTGTGTATACCTCGTGGTTGTTCTGGTGTGAACGGGCTCTTACACATGGGCAGTTTTTACTTTTTTGCTGGGAAGGTTATTTTTCCTCCTGTGACCGGCGTCCTCTTAGGTGGTGGTAATTCGGTACCTTAGAGCATATTGTACTTATTACAACTCTTTTCCAGAAGAACTATTCTAGCTCTCCTGCTCTCTTGTGTCTCAAGTTGCGTGTGTGTGAGTGCTTGGTCCCCCTTAACCCCACCCAACTGTGTTATCAGAGCAGGTTAAGGTCTCTATTGGAGCTTGGAGTTTTTCTTAGTGTATGCTCTTCTACATTTTTGCAAAGTTCTCACTTCGTTCAAGGTTCCCATTGAAGCTTTCTTGCAAAACCTTTGAGCTTTAGAAGATTCAAAACAATCTATAGCAGATAAGTTAAGCTCTTCATTGGAGCTAGTCAGAGCAAGATTGATAAGTTAAGCTTAACTTATCTATAGCAGATAAGTTAAGCTCTTCATTGGAGCTAGTCAGAGCAAGACTGATGCACAGGCATCAACAACTTTCTTCTTTCAGCTTTACACACTCGTTCACTTTTATAGGTCGGTAGCATACATGATTCAACTCACCGCAGTCAGCATCACCGGTTATAGTCGGAAGCATCAACACTAGGAAGCAGCAATCGATCCGTCCCATTAATTGTGACGTTGTGCACACAACTCTAGCATTTGTTTTCGTTGCCTTCCAATACTTGATCCTACCGCTTCTAAAAAGTGGCACAATAAGATGGCTTGCTTCTGTAATTGGTCAAATCTACAATTGCTCGCTCCTCCAATTGCTCACTTCTATAATCGATCGAATCTATAATCTCCCATTAGGCAAAATCACAGCTCATTTTGGGGCCTTTTGGTTAGAATGAAAAATCCCTCTCCTCCAATGAGAGAAAGGCCAACGTAACATTAGAAAACTCATAAATCAAATTCTAATTTGCAAAAATGAAAGACTAAAACTATGAATGTGAACGTCATGCATTCAATGTAGGTGTATTTTTTCTTTTCGACCGGATTTAGGGTTGTCAGAGAAGTCAATGCACTTGGGAGGAAAGTAAAGATAAGGAGTGGAAAAACTTCCCTCCCAAATAACTTTTCTCGTTTATGGTCGAGCTCTTCTTTTTTTCATCGTTATTATTTTCCCACTCTCTTTGAAAGGTATTACACCATTGTTTCTACTCTCTGTCATCTATTTCTCCTCTGTTCATCAAAAATGTAGACATCAAAATATCAGTGTGCATGTGCAAAACCTCCTTTGGAACAAAATGTGGAGAAGCCAACAATATGTAAAGAGGTAACTTCTAAACAACAGAGACATGCTTCTTCTATTTGTTCAGTAGTAGTGGTGGCAAATACAATTTCTTCAATGAGTCAATGGGAGAAACTTGTCGTGTCAAAAGGAAATTGGGTACTTATGTAACCAAACATAAGGAGAGCAATATCTAATAACGTGTTCTTAGCAACATGGAAAGACAGAGTGAAAGACTTCAGGTTTGTTGATGGGAAGAATAATGTGAAGGAAATATTAATCCAGCATGTTTATATGTATTACAAAGAGCTTATTGTCCATGACTACCCAGACTATCTTCCACAACATAGACCAAATTGTAAGTGCCTAAAAAAATGATTGATAAACATGTTATCTTTACTATTTTAACTTTCAAAATTATATAACTACAAGTTTGTTTTTGTTTCTACTGACACAGATGTTTATCCATTATCTTATGAGGAATGCCAGCCTATACAATGCATATTGGAGTTATTTGATGTTTTGTATGAGACAATAGGAAAATTGCAATATAGAGGTAGATTTGCAACACAATTGGCACAATCCAATATTTTCTTTATGTATGTATGTATGTATATATATATATATATATATATATATATATATATATATATATATATATATATATATATATATGCACGTGTGTGTGTGCACGCGCACACACACACACACACACACATATACATATACATACATATATACATACACACACATGTATATGTGTGTATTTATATGTATAGATATATATGTGTGTGTGTGTATATATGCATATATGTAGATGTATATGTCATACATATATACATACATATACATATACATATATGTGTGTATTTCTATGTATGTGTGTGTGTGTATGTATGTATAGATACACACACATAAGTGCATAGACATATACGCACACACACACACACATAAGTGCATATACATATACGCGCACACACACACACACACACACATGCACACATTATGAACATGTGTGTGTGTGTGTGTGTGCATGCATGCATGTGTATGTATGTGTCTATGTATAGATACTTTTCTTTAAGCCATCGATATGTGCATTTTTTTCTTTATACCATTGATATTAAATATAATGGTTGCAAGATAAGGGTGCATAGTTTTGTGTCAGCAGGGTGCCCTCTGTTTAGCCTGAAAACAGGTATTTTTTCACAAAGAATGCCCAATTTTTATGAATAAATACATGTTTTCAGGCTAAACATGTTTAGCCTGAAAACATGTATTTTTTTGTTTAGCCTGAAAATGTGTATTTTTTTTCACAAACACGATTAGCTTGAAAACATATATTTTTTCACAAGAATGCCCAATCTCTGTGAAAAACTACATGTTTTTAGGCTAAACATGTTTAGCCTGAAAACATGTATTTTTTTCACAAACATGTTTAGCCTAAAACAAGTTTGGACATGTGGGCTATACGCATTTGTATTGCCCATATCTTTTACACCTTAACTCATATGACCATGAAACTTTGTAAATCATTAATTGACAAAACATAGAGCTTAACTTGCTTTATCAAGTATTTTGAAGGTGTTTTTGTATTTTTTATTTTAAGTTTAAGTTCCTAAAAAACATTTAAAAAACACTATTTTATGCTCCCACCATATCTATCACTTACAAGGTTAATTTTGTATGGAACTAGTGACCAAATCATGGGAAAATATCAATATACTATGGATCTAAGGTAAAAGTACATGGGAAAATATCAATATACTATGGATCTAAAAAACACTATTTTATGGTCCCACCATATCTATCACTTACAAGATTAATTTTGTATGGAACTAGTGACCAAATCATGGGAAAATATCAATATACTATGGATCTAAGGTAAAATTACAATTCCAATGGCTGGATTTTTGCATATTTCATTTGTAAAATTTGTTGTGACTATTAGAAGCCATGTAACTTGTTTTTAATTCAATTGTTAAAAAATAAAAATTAAACATCTATAATAAAAACTATATGGATTAAAGTTCTTGGTACCTTGAATCCATGAAAAAAATTGAGTCAATTTGAGTAAGGGAAGCTCCATTTTCATGTATCACAAGTAAAAATCTCAATTTTTTGCTCACTCTCCTCTTTTAAGTTTGAAACCAACCCTAGTTAGCTTTGAAAGTCTAGGGTTGGTTTTCTACCAAGCCCGAAGATGATGCTATGTGTGAGCCTTGGGATGGGCACACATCTTACATGTAATGCCAACTTTTTTCCACATAAGCTTGGAGAGGATCCACATAAGCACTAAGATACCTTACCTTGCCATCTCACCGTCCACCTCAACTTGGTCAACCTAGTTGACTTTCCACCTCATCATCAATGCCACATCATATTGTCACCTTTGCATGCCACCTCACATATGTTGACATGGCATGCCACATTAACTAAGGTTGTGTCATACAACACATGTCCACATCATCCATCTACATGTAAACCCATGCATCCCATGTGGAATTGCCATGTCAGCTCACATGGTGCCACATGGCACTCGAGCTGGCACATGACATGAATGAAGCCACATCAACACCTCCCTCTCCCATGGCTCCATGCATACATACATTCTTATTTTTAAAATATTTTAAAATGATATTTTATTAATCTAACTACCTAATGGTTGATTTTATTTCATGCATTAATAAACTTAATATAAATTTTTAAAAATAAACTATATTTTTTATTTTTAATTAAAAATAAAAAATAATTTATTTATTTTTAATTTTAATAAATTATAATTTACTTTTTGAATAAATTAATACAAAATATTAGATTAAAAAAAACTCATATCACCTTTTAAATATGTATTTGCATTATATATATATATATATATATATATATATATATATTATTGAGTAAGATAAAATAATATTTATTTAATATAAATATAGAGTTTTTAAATAATTAAATGATTAATGTGTTAATATAATAATAGATTATTCTATTTTACAAGAAGCTTTATATAACTTATTTTTTATAGTATAATTTGTATTTTTTTTAAAGACTAATAATATGCACATGTTTATCTATTTATCTTAAACAATCCTATTTAGATAAAATGCAATCTTGCACCCAAATGAAATCTTCAGTGAATAAGTTATTTTTCCTATATAACTACACATCTCTAGGATCATGTCATCAACTCATAACTTAGTTTGAGCCCTCATATATATATCTCTGGTAGCTTCCTTGAGAATAAGTTCTCAAAGTCATAGGAGAGGAAAGTGTGATAGGACTAGACTCCCCCCCTTCTAAGAGACTATTGAGAAGGAGAGGAAAAGAATAGCTCATGAGCAAAAGAGGGAGTGGGGAGAACACCAACATGTAACAAGTACTGCTAGCGAGCCGAACCCTCCCCCTCCTCTTCCCCTATCCCCCATTTTAGATAGTGATCATGAACCCTCACTTTCAGCTCCAAATGAGCCTATCCCTTTTGCTCCAGATGAACCCCCCCCCCTTCCTCTTTCATATGAGCCCGTCCCTTCTTCTCCACATGAACCACCCCCTCCTCCTCCACAATACCCCCCTTCTCCTCCACAAGGACCCACCCCTCCTCCACAAAGTGCCCAAAGTGTGGATAGGAAGAACTCTCAAAGTCCTTAGTGCATCGTCGTGCGTGCCAATGTGATCTTTGAAGCCTATTTCAAGGATCTCACACCTTCATGACAATTATTTGTGCCGCTCGATGCTTTGCTTGAGAATCACAAGAAGCGAAGTGCAGGGTGCTTTCTTCTATTGGAGGTCCAAGAGAGAGAAGAGCTTATAGGATTGCGGTGCTTACAAGTGTGCATCAATCCTATGCAATTATCAAGAAGAGGAATAGTGTAGATGCTTTGGCTACTCGAAGGGCTATTGTGGTCGGTATAAGTAGCTCCAAAATGATGGATAAGGTACGTGCTACATCTCACATCCTTTCCATAGCACCACACACACTTAGAGTTGGCTCTAGTAGAATGCAAAGTTTGAATGCCAATGATACTAAAGCATTGTGGGCGAGTAGTGGTCATGCACCTAGTGATGGACGCCTAGTTCATGAAACCACTAGAGCCTTAATAGAAAGTTTTGGAAGGAGAATTGTGCATCTCACCAAATTACAAAAGAGCTTTATGCAATAGAGTCACAAGAGGTGTGTTCATTGAGCACGGTTCTTGCTTTCTTGAGATGACCTAGAGTGAGTTATATTCCTAGTTTGTGGCATCATTTCTAGACCTTAAAATTGGACAAAGGTCATTTGAGGGGTGTAAGCCTTGGTTTGTGAGGTACTCACGAGAACATGGAACATGTTTATGTCGCTACCATGTTGAGTTGTAGCGTTTTTATGATGTGTTTCATTTTCTTTATGGGCATACAGAGTTGCCTCGTAGTACTCATGAGTTCACCCACTCTCTCTTATGTGAAAGCATGGATGCCTCCCTTTACCATAATCTCCCTTGTGTTAAGAGTAGTTGCACATCATATGGATCACTTGCAAGGCTAGACATGGTAGACGTAGATGCAAGTTATGAGGAGCTCGTGCAGAAGTGCTATGTGGTGGGGAGTCTAGAAGGCTGCAACTTGTGGATAAGCATACATCTCGTTCTCAGTTCACATTAACATTCAAGGAGTGAAGTTGTACCCATACATTCAAGGAGAAGGTGTACCCATACATTCAGCACACTTAGAGAGAAGGTGAACCCATACATTCAACACACTCATTATGCCAAGTGGTAGGACAGCCAGTTTCAAGCATGCTTAGCAAAGTTCCCTATTGGTGTGGTTATCTCCATTTAGACAACTACACATTTGAACCTTTTGGAGAGATACAATCTGAGTATTACTTCTCTAAGCAGGTATTCTTTATTATTAGCATTAATTGCATAATATTAGAACCATGTAAATGGTTCAATATAGTGACTTAACTACTAGCTTTTCTCTCCTCTGTCTTCACTAGGTTGCTGTTTTGGTACATATTAGCTATGGACATGCAGAGGCACATATAGATGGCATGGACTTTTATAGAACAGTAATAAGGAGCTTTTTTGGGGGATTTACAAGCGGCATACGCCTCTGGTACTAGTGATTTGGAACTACTTTCATACTGGTCATGAGAAGGGTAAGCATGATGGTATAAGCACGTGTGTGAAATATGCTTTAAGACATCATCAGTTTGTGACATGATTTAAAGCGGTTTAGAGATTCACGCCAAGTGGTCAAGTGGTATTCTTAGAATTTGCACGAGTGCAGTCTCATCCTACCACCCAAGACGTGATGCCAGGATTGTCAGGAGATTTTTTTGGTGTGTGGATGTGACCAGTATCAACTACTCTACTCCATATGATTGTGATACAGTAGTAATAGGCACCCTTCTCTTGCATTGCATTAGGATTTTTGGCTTGAGTGATCCCACGATCTTAACACGAACGATCTACATGCTTTTCTTGAGAGCAAGTATGGAGGGCAATTGGATAGATTATTCCAGGTCATACTAGGTAGATCGCTAGCACTACAACATGTTGGGGGCATAGCAGCATTTTCTAGCAGTGTTTCAACGGCGCTCTTTCGGGATATTGGAGATTACGTTTGCTGCTGGGGCAGCGGAATCTCGCTGGGCAGCAGCACTTCCACGATAAAATTTCGCTGCTAAGCATTATCTATAGCAGCAAAATTTCGCTGCTATATTGTGATTTCACTGTTGAACAGAGACGATAGCAGCGAAATTACGGTGCTATTTTCGCTGCAAGAAATTCCAAAGAGTTATTGGATACTGAATTCTAAAAATACACGTCACATGCACACAGAAAATGATATATAGTTTTCAAAAATCATCCATTAAAACCCTTGGAGCCATGTTTCGAGCAAAAAAAAAAAGATAGTTGAAAACGTTTGAGAAGCAAAACAATGTCAAGATCATGAATCTATCCCATCCTGTAATAAATCCATATGTGTTGCTTTATCAATGTCTATATCTAATGGAAGCTCAATGAAAAGACAGGATTCTATATTAATATCAATATCATTATCATGATCCAATGAAGTATTGTCATGATTGATAGGTGACTCGCCATCTTCTTTCGATTGATGTTCCTCATGCTCTTCATTGGCCCCGTCCAAAATGTTTTCTTCATTGTCTTCTTCCAATGAGCTGATTTGAGGTAGTATTTGCACCTCATCCAGAGATTTGGCATCCACATATTGATCTTGAAAGATATGTTTTGAATGAGGGGAAAATTGAAATACATACCACCACTTTGGATCAATTCGATCGGCGTGAAACACAACCTAATATCACAAAGCAAAGGGGTTCCACTTTTATTATTCTACATCAAGATTTAATTTGGGATTGGTTGGGTTACTAACCTGTTGATAGTGTTAAGGTAGTACGAAGGTATCTTTCTCATCATTGCAAAACTTCATGGTGGAATCAATTTGGAAGAACCCATTTGGATGTTTCTTCACGGTTGCTTGAGCACCTCTATACATCACCTTGAACCATTTGACATCAAAGATGAATAGACTAAATGCTCTAAATCCAACCTTAAGAATATCTTGAATAGCTCCACAATACTCAATATTGTCCTCTATGACATTGGTATCATGTCTACTGGCTCAACTTTCTTGCTCAAAAGTTACCATCACACCACAATCAAATGTGGCATGGAAGGATCTATGTGAGATAGATGTTTTGAGATATACACAAGAGACTCTACATCCTCATGTTTAAGCCTTAAGCCCATGATTATTTGAGAAGCACTCATGTAGTGCACAATGAGAGTCCAAATGCTCAAGTCGACTCATAAAATCTCTCATTGACTCATCTTCTTCCCTCCTAGCCATGTGTAGTTCGGAAGCACCTTGTGTTACCCACTTGCACTCTGCAAGACCTTGTTCTTCTCTCTCTAGAGAGCTAGAAGATGAATATCTTTCCTCTTGCATTACTTGAGGATTCTATTCTTAATTTTGCCATGATCGACATCTTCCTCGGCCTTGAGCAGTAGGCCGCTTTTGAGGCCTTCCATGCGGCCTTACACATTGTGGTAGAGGTGAATCTATGATGGGGATGAAGCTAGATTTATTAACTACTTCAATGTAACAAATATTTTTTATCATGTATCAAAAACGTTTGTTTACTTGGCTTTGCATGGTCACTCTCTTGGGCTTTTTGGGTCTCTCTTGCAAGGTGGACGAATGTTAATGTGCTATGTTTTTTTAGGTTTTTAGCATTGCTTTTTAGTAGTGCTAACATAAATTTGGGCATGTGGTAAACTTTTTGTAAATAAAATTGTATTTTTTTAGATATTGTATATAAATATTCTCTTCTTCATCAAGAGCTTTCCAATCATGTAGAACATGATACGAAATCTTGCATTGTGGGTCATCTTTTGATCCAAAAAATCATTATAAAAAGTCATGCTAACCAGCACCTATCCTGAACACAAAACATTGTAGCACGTCAACATGCTTCCACCTTGAAGCAATTGGTGAAGATTGTTGAGGGCTACTAGCTTGGCCACTTGTAGCACAGACTCCTTGATCTTCCATTGAAAGATGTTTAGGGTCACTGAGGAGCCAATAGTGAAGTGATTCATCA
Source organism: Cibotium barometz (assembly GCF_041138505.1). Classification (NCBI taxonomy): domain Eukaryota; kingdom Viridiplantae; phylum Streptophyta; class Polypodiopsida; order Cyatheales; family Cibotiaceae; genus Cibotium; species Cibotium barometz. The sequence goes on along the minus strand of NC_141095.1, from coordinate 30,334,936 downwards.
TCTAAACCACCTTCGTTTATTGCATTCACCTTGTCTTCCTTTGTTAAATTTGCTATAGGCACAAGATATTTAGCAATACTCTCCCAGTGAGCCTTGTAGATCTTTTGGTTACTACCAAAGTGACAAGAAAAGAGGCATGATTTGCATTGGTAGGATGTGATCTCGCCTGCATATGTTGTACTTCCATTGCTACCCAAGCAAGCTTTATGTTCAAATTGTGCCAAAGAAACTGGTTGGAAGCACCAAATAGTGACCCACTAACATTTGGTAAAAAGAATGGTCGGGTTGGCTACACTCCATAGGGGATATGTGGCATAGAAGGCATGGCAAAATGCCTAAGCGCTTGGGGCAAAAATCCAGCACACAGGGGCTTTGGAAAATTGTAGAAAACGGGTGCACGGCCATGCATGGCCACGTGTTGGAGATAGGGTCAATTAGGTTACCTTTTTTTTTCGATCAATAGAAGGCATGGATTTCAAGGTTTGAAATTGCAATCAGATGGCTACAATTGTGTATGATTTCTAGAGAATTATGCCTTGGATTGAGCCCGCAATTTTTGCCCTCTTGCTATTTTTTTAATCATCCAGAATCAGTGTTAATTTATCCAATTTTTACAAAAAGCAAAAATTCTCCTTATTCTCATGCCCAAACATAACAAAAACTTAATCATGTGATATTCAAGTGTGTATAGACTTGGGGTAATTGAAAGAAATGTGAATTGAATTTTTCAATGAGCAGGATAATTCTCACAATCTAATTGGTAAACAAGTAATAAATATGGCCTCAAACACTTTTACGTCTAGTTACAAATCTAGTGTTAATCCCCTAATTATTTCATCATTTTTGTAATTTCTCCATTTCTTGGTTTGTCTCCAGTTTCTCTGTGAAGTTTTTAATTTTTTGTTTTTAAAAACAATAACTGGGTCTTGAAATTGATTTTATTTGGGTAGTTAGACCCCGAAATAAAAAACGAGGCATAGGGTAAATGGTAATTGGGTCTCAAAATTGATTTTATTTGGGTAAGACCTTGAAATTAAAAATTGGGCATAGGGTAAACCCTAGTTTAGACTGTTACATGGTCAATGTTAGTCTCTTGCTGCCAACATTCAATTTTGATTGGGTCAATTAGAGAGAAATTAATTTTGTGTTAATTTCTATGTATACATGGTTTTTACCATTAGGCTTTATCCAATGACTAATCCCATTCAATTTGGTCCACTAGTTATGCTAGGTGTCCCTTGGGTTAGGTAACATAGTAAATTCTCCTAACTGTACTTTCACCAAATATGGTGGAATCTTGGGACATGGGCTCGGCATCCTAAAACTAGTCAGACCACCTAGAGCCAAAGTCCAAAAGTGGACATGAAAACTTGGATTAAAAAAATAAAATAAAAATATATATAAAAAATAAAAATGAAAAAGAAAATGCAATAGTTGCCTTTCGACAACCATATATATATCTATATATATATATATATATATATATATATATTCAATTAGTGTGTGGATAAACTTGTCAGTTGTTTTAGGCTATTTTATAATCATTTTGATGCAACTTGTATATGATCCCAAAAAATTACAAATTCCCATAGTTAAGGGCCCCTTATCTATAGGAACTAACACTTGGCTGGCCCAAAAAAAGTGAACCATTTCTTGCTACATTATTATTTAGAGATACCTAAAACCTTGACACTTAAAAAAATAAAATCCAAATAAAAAAATTGTACAGGAGATTTTCCTAGTCCTAACATTAAGATTTGGGTGCGATTTAGATACAGATCTAGAGAAAACCGCTTTTGCCCAACAAGGCTCCTTAGCTTAGGACCTTATCAGGGACTCGATTTAGCATGATGCAAGGCCTAAGACTCTCATGTAGTGACACTTTCTCTAATCTTGGATCAATGTGAAGGACTACAAGACCTAGGGAGAGAAAACCTTGTTTAGGCACAATGAGAACACAAGACCGGCTAGTTTGATTGTGTTGATTGCATGGCTAATTACTTCAAGGGTTTGGCTTTGGCTGCAACCTCTAGACATACCCATGTAGCATATCAAACTAGTGATAAAGGAGTTGAGGTAAACTCCAAGGACACTCCCTATATAGCCTAAGTGCAAGAAGTAGAGGCCCTAATTCAAGCCACTAGAGCGAAAGAGGAAGAGACTCTACGTCAAGCCCAATAGAGATTTGCAGCCCAAATTGCACCAGCTACCCAGACTACCCAAACCAAACATATATTCTGACATGTTGCTAGAGGGTACCAGACATGGTAAATTTGTATCCAAAATGGATCTAGGCATAAGATTCTCAAATACACTATTTGTAGTTTGAGAATTGATGATTTGATGAGACTCATGAAACCTTGACAAACACGGATATATGCTTCATCTATACTATTAGTTGGGATGAAATTGAGCAAGTGGCCTCTACTACCACGGACGAGGAAGGGCATATTTGAATGGTCATGGATTGTATTCATGTTATGGTGGAGCAAGAGAGGATGCGACAAGGAATCACCATACCCTCTTAACATCCTCAGACATAGATTAGGATGAGAAATACATGGGATCCTACCTCAAGCGTGATGGAGACACCACCAATAAGCCTAGCCGATCCCACATATATAGTGACACCTGCAACTACACCATAGACCAAGCTCTAGTTTCCATTCCACAAGATTACATGCGAATCCAAGAACCTAAGAGAATGATCTTCACATTTCTCAACTGTAGAGATGTGCCTACACAAGATATTGTGATATAAACATTCTAGAACCCACAAAGTTTTCTATTAGTCTTATGTCCTCGGTCACAACTGTGGCAACAACCACAGTTTTCTCTCCCACAATCATTTCCCCAAGCATAGTTAACACATCCATATCACCTACTATAATAGCCACTAGAGGAGCCTTCGCCCCATATTCTCTATTCGTTACATATCCCTCTACTCTGCCATTGCCACAAATGCACCTAAGAGAAAGGGGGATATATTTGCAAACAAAAGGGATACCTCTCAATGGCCTCTCACAAGAGGTGCAAGAGATCACAAACTTTGACACATCATCCCCTAGGAGGAGAGGTTAAATGAGACCTTTCTTCATAGGTTTTATAATCCACACATATCTCTTACTATGGATAAGAGGATCATACCCTCAAAGGGAAAGTTGAACCCATGTAAAGTGTACAAACCAAATAAGCCACACAAATTTGGAATCTAGTTTTGGAACATATGTGACTCTCAAACTGCATACAATTTCAACTTTTGTATCTATGACAAGGTTTAATGCCCAGACCTTTCCTTCCATACAATGGCCCCTCTTGTGAAAGATTTCAAGAGGAAAGAACATCACATATATTTTGATAGATATTTTACATCTATCAAGATTCTTGAACATTTGAGGGTTGAGGCTCATGAAAGTACAAGGACCTAAATATTGATAAGTGTGCTTGTGGGACAATAAGGTTTGCATGTTAGGAATCAAGAGGGATGATTTCTTGTTCGTGTGGGGACGAACAAGAAGCCTATTTTATTTGCATCAAATGTTTTTGGAGAGTGAAACATGTGTTTGTGAAGAGGAAAATTGGAAATGGAGATATAGTTGAAGTTCCATGTCCCGAACTTGCTATTCAACATAACAAGAACAAGGCAAGATGTGATACCTTTGCTGGCATGGTGCTTGGGAGTGGATATAGCCTAGAAATCACGTTTCATGGATGGAATTGGTGGCATGCCTACTTTTGGGATCTCATGGATTTTGTGTTTACCACCGTATGGATAATTTGGAAGGAACACAATGGGATAAGAACCTTACTCGCTTCAACTTTATGTTGAACCTCCTCCAAGAGAATCTTGTTGGACAATGCATTCAAGACATTCCACGGGACAAGAGGTATGGATAGTGTGGCTGATTTGTTGGGAGGCCATGTTGTTGTGAGATTGGGCAATGAGGCTTTGCGAATAATAAATCCTTTGCCATTGCTCAAAGGCATCCTTACTTCACTTGTTTCATTATTGTTTTGCAGTTATGGTGCTACGACCGCTGGCTATACTGATGCAACAGACTTAGAATGTGAAGCTATGACTCTGTTCTTCATCAAATTATCCTCATAACTGGATGACATTAGTTGTAACTTCATCCCATGTGGTAATACCTCTAATGATTAAGCCATTTAGACATCCTCATGTTTAAGCCTTAAGCCCATGATTATTTGAGAAGCACTCATGTAGTGCACAATGAGAGTTCAAATGCTCAAGTCGACTCATAAAATCTCTCACTGACTCTTCTTCCCTCCTAGCCTTGTGTAGTTAAAAAGGGCCTTGTGTTACCCTCTTGCACTCTGCAAGACCTTGTTCTTCTCTCTCTAGAGAGCTAGAAGATGAATATCTTTCCTCTTGCATTACTTGAGGATTTTGTTCTTGATTTTACCACCATGATTGACATCTTCCTCGGCCTTGAGCAGGCTACTTTTGAGGCCTTCCATGCAGGCTACTTTTGAGGCCTTCCATGCAGCCTTCCACATTGTGGTAGAGGTGAATCTATGGTGGGTATAAAGCCAGATTAATTAACTACTTCAATTTAACAAATATTTTTTATCATGTATCAAAAAAGTTTGTTTACCTGGCTTTGCATGGTCACTCTGTTGGGCTTTTTGGGTCTCTCTTGCAGGTTGGAAGAATGTTAATGTGCTATGTTTTTTTGTATAGCATGATACATTGTGGGTTATCTTTTGATCCAAAAAATCATTATAAAAAGTCATGCTAACTAGCACCTATCCCGAACACAAAACATTGTAGCACGTCAACATGCTTCCACCTTGAAGCAATTGGTGAAGATTGTTGAGGGCTACTAGCTTGGCCACTTGTGGCAAAGACTCCTTGATCTTCCTTTGAAAGATGTTCAGGGTCACTGAGCTAATAGTGAAGCGATTCATCATTTAAATCACCTTCGTTTATTGCATTCACCTTGTCTTCCTTTGTTAAATTTGCTATACAGGCACAAGATATTTAGCAATACTCTCCTAGTGAGCCTTGTAGATCTTTTGGTTACTACCAAAGTGACAAGAAAAGAGGCATGATTTGCATTGGTAGGATGTGATCTCGCTTGCATATGTTGTACTTCCATTGCTATACCCAAGCACACTTTATGTTTAAATTGTGCCAAAGAAATTGGTTGGAAGAACCAGATAGAGACCCGCTAAGCTTTGACAAAAAGAATGGTTGGGTTGGCTACACTCCATAGGGGATATGTGGCATAGAAGGCATGGCAAAATGCCTAAGCGCTTGGGGCAAAAACCCAGAGCAGAGGGGCTATGGAAAATTGTAGAAAATGGGTGCACGGCCATGCATCACCACGTGTTGAAGATAGGGTGAATAAGGTTACGTCTTTTTTAGATCAATAGAAGGCATGGATTTCAAGGTTTGAAATTGCAATCAGATGGCTACAATTGTGTATAGTTTCTAGAGAATTATGCCTTGGATTGAGCCCGCAATTTTTGCCCTCTTGCTATTTTTTTAATCATCCAGAATTAGTGTTAATTTTATCCAATTACGAAAAGCAAAAATTCTCCTTATTCTCATGCCCAAACATTTAAAAAAAAATCATGTGATATTCAAGTGTGTATAGACTTGGGGTAATTGAAAGAAATGGGAATTGAGTTTTTCAATGAAGAGGATAATTCTCACAATCTAGTTGGTAAACAAGTCATAAACATGGCCTCAAACACTTTTATGTCTAGTTACAAATCTAGTGTTAATCCCCTAATTCTTTCATCATTTCTGTAATTTCTCCATTTATTAGTTTGTCCGGTTTCTCTGTAAAGTTTTTAATTTTTTTGTTTTAAAAAACAGTAACTGGATTTTGAAATTGATTTTATTTGGGTAGTTAGACCCCGAAATCGAAAACAAGGCATAGGGTAAATGGTAATTGGGTCTCAAAATTGATTTTATTTGGGTAAGACCTTGAAATTAAAAATTGGGCATAGGGTAAACCCTAGTTTAGACTATTACATGGTCAATGTTAGTCTCTTGCCAACATTCAATTTTGATTGGGTGAAGTAGAGAGAAATTAATTTTGGGTTAATTTCTATGTATACATGGTTTTTACTATTAGGCTTTATCCAATGACTAATCCCATATGAATTCGGTCCACTAGTTATGCCAGGTGTCCCTTCGGTTAGGTAGCATAGTAAATTCTCCTAATTGTACTTTCACCAAATATGGTGGAATCTTGGGACATGGGCTCTGCATCCTAAAACTAGTTAGACCACCTAGAGCCAAAGTCCAAAAGTGGACATGAAAACTTGGATTACAAAAATAAAATAAAAAATATACAAAAAATAAAAATGAAAAAGAAAATGCAATAGTTGCCTTTCAGCAGCCATATATATATCTATATATATATATATATATATATATATATATATCTATATATATCTATATATATCTATATATATATATATTCAAATTAGTGTGTGGATAAACTTGTCAGTTGTTTTAGGCTACTTTATAATCATTTTGATGCAATTGGTATATGATCCCAAAAATTTACAAATTCCTATAGTTAAGGGCCCCTTAACTATAGGAACTAACACCTGGTTGGCCCAAAAAAAGTGTACCATCTCTTCTACATTATTATTTAGAGATACCGAAAACCCTGACACTTAAAAAAAAATCCAAATAAATAAAAAATTATACGGGAGATTTTCCTAGTCCTAACACAACACAACCTAAAATTAAGATTTGGGTGCATTTTAGATATAGATTTAGAGAAAAGTGCTTCCGCCCAACTAGGCTCCTTAGCTCAGGACCTTATTCAAGGACTCGGTTTAGCATGATGCAACTCCAAGGACACTCCATATATAGCCTAAGTGCAATAAGTAGAGGCCTTGATTCAAGCCACTAGAGTGAAAGAGGAAGAAATTCTACATTAAGCCCAATAGAGATTTGCAGCCCAAATTGCACCAGCTACCCAGGCTACCAAAACCAAACATATATTCTGACATGTTGCTAGAGGGAACCAGACATGTTGCTAGAGGGTACCAGACATGATGAATTCATATTCAAAATGGATCTAGGCATAAGATTCTCAAATACACTATTTGTAGTTTGAGAATTGGTGATTTGATGAGACTCATGAAACCTTGACAAGCGTGGCTACAGGCTTCATCTATGCTGTTAGTTGGGATGAAATTGAGCAAGTGGACTGTACTAACACGGACGAGGAAGGGCATCTTTGAATGGTCATGGATTGTATTCATGTTATGGTGGAGCTAGAGAGGATGAGACAAGGAATCACCATACCCTCTTAACATCCTCTAACATAGATTGGGATGAGAAATACATGGGATCCTACCTTAAGCGTGATAAAGACACCACCAATAAGCCTAGCCAATCCCACGTATATAGTGACACCTGCAACTACACCATAGACTAAGCTCTAGTTTCCATTCCACAAGGTTACATGGGGATCCAAGAACCTAAGAGCATGATCTTCACATTTCCCAATTGTAGAGATGTGCCTACACAAGATATTGTGATAGAAACATTCCAAAACCCACAAAGTTACCTATTAGTCTTATGTCCTTGGTCACAACTATGGTAACACATCCATTTCACCTACTATAATAGCCACTAGAGGAGCCTTCGCCCCATATTCTCCATTCATTACATATCCCTCTACTCTACCATTGCCACAAATGCACCTAAGAGCAAGGGGGATATATTTGGAAACAAAAGGGATACCTCTCAACGGCCTCTTACCACCAGAGGTGTAAGAGATCACAAACTTTGACAGATCATCTCCTAGGAGGAGATGTTAAATGAAACCTTTCTTCACAGGTTTTATAATCCACACGTCTCTTACTGTGGATAAGAGGATCATACCCTCAAAGGGCCAGTTGAACCCATGTAAGGTGTACAAACCAAATAAGCCACATAAATGTGGAATCTAGTTTTGGAACATATGTGACTCTTAAACTACATACAATTTCAACTTTTGTATCTATGACAAGGTTTAATGCCTAGAGCTTTCCTTCCATACAATGGACCCTCTTGTGAAAGATTTAAAGAGAAAAGGACATCACATATTTTTTGATAGATATTGTACATCTATCAAGATTCTTGAACATTTGAGGGTTCAGGTTTATGAAAGTACAAGGACCTAAATATTGATAAGTGTGCTTGTGGGACAATATAAGGTTTGCATGTTGGGAATCAAGAGGGCTGATTTCTTGTTGGGAATCAAGAGGGCTGATTTCTTGTTCGTAAATGGACAAGAAGCCTATTTTATTTGCATCAAATGTTTTTGGAGTGAAATATGTGTTTGTGGAGAGGAAAATATGAAATGGAGATATGCAAGACTGTGTAGCTTTGATGGGCTATTTTTGGCTTGTTTTGTTATGCATGTGCATACTCTTCATGGGGATGATTTTATGTTGATTGATCGGGATGGTTATGAATTGCTTATGGGCTGATTTTTTTGTATTATGTCATGGTTGGTGGGCTGATTTGAATGTGTGTGCGCAGGATAAACTCCCTGACTACATTCGCTTGTTTTGTTATGCATGAGCATCCTCTTTATGGGATAAGAAATGGTTGATTATGGGATGGTTATGAGGGTTGATATTGGTTTGATTTGGGTTTCACATGCAGAAGCTAGAGTCTTAGGTGAAAGAGTGTGTAGCTTTGATGGGTTGTTTTTGGCTTGTTTTGTTATGCATATGCATCCTCTTCATAAGATGATTTTAGGTTGATTATGGGATGGTTATGCATGTGCATCCTCTTCATCGGATGATTTTAGGTTGATGATGGGATGGTTATGAGGAATGATTTTGGTTTTCCTTGGGTTTCACATGCACAAGCTTTGATGGGATGGACTCTTATGTGTAAGACTCTATAGCTTTGATGTGCTATTTTTTTGGCTTTTTTTGTTATGCACCACCAATGATAATATCTTCTTTCATGTAGGTTATCATTTTAACTTACCTTTGTTGGGTTGAATTTTTAGGAAAGTATAAAATCTTTAGTTAATTAATGGTTAGACTTATGAAAAATTTGGGTTTCTCTATTTACATCCGTAGGAGCTTTGATGGACTAAACTTATCAAGCAAGTGAAGGATCATGATGGGTTGAGTTTCTTTCATTGATGGATTGAATGTATGTTGTTTTGTTATGCTTTGCAGGCTCTCAAACTATCATGTTTTGGGATTTCTTCTCTTATGAAGTGGAGATCTCAAAAACATTTGATTAGGATTGATTTGATTGACATATATTTTCATGGTCTCTATCTGGTTATTTAGCATGACACATGGCATGCTTTAGACATACGAGAAGCTTTTCAATTTAGTCTATCTTTATGGTTTTGATGCTACCTATTGATTTGTGAAACTTTTTGGATGAGAAGGATAATCTCATCAAACATGATTGGGCTAATTTCTCATGGAACTTTTATGGGATGAGGAGGATGATATCATCAAACATTGTCTTGTGATGATTTCTTATGGTAGTTTCAAGCTATGAGGACTATATATAGACATGGATATTTACAAAAAATGTTGTTTTTTTTAATATTTACACCTCCTAATATGATGAAAGTAAAATATATATGAGATATGTTAAGAGATCTAAGCTTAGCTTTTACACGAGTTTGCTAAGTAACCAAACATCAGTGCAGTTTTATCTAAAGATTGAAATTTGAGTGTATATAGTTTTGTGATTTCAAGGTTCCTAATAACAAGCAATTCAATTCTTGTCTCTCTTGAAAAGTTAATATTTTCATTTACCTTATATTATACTATTATTGGTTTGCAATCAACGAGGTAATGTAGTCAAAGTAGTTGGATGTAAAAGCTGAGAATGTAGACCCACGTGTCATCAATGATTTTTAGTGCTTTCATATAATTTTCTTGTCTAAAACCAAACCATATTTTGATTGATACATTAGTAAGGAGAAAATTAAAAAAAGAAGTGTTTCTATAGATTTTTCCTTTTGAAGTATCATGTTGGATACCAAGGCCTTTCCTGAGTTAAAGTATTGTGATTGGTTGATGGTAGTCTAAGGATAGCATAAAAATATTTCTTACAAGAAACTATAATTTTTCCATAATCCTACACATCTATAGATCTCACCCATACAAGGAAATTAGTAGTGGTTAAGTTCTCATTCAATGGGAGAATTTTTCCCAACCCAAAAAAAAGATGTTTTATGTCTTATTGAGCTACCAAACTAGTGTTAAGGGTAGCAGAAACAAAATAACAATAGCAAGACTTATGTAGAATGAAAAAACAAGCATTAAATGCACTAATAATCCACAAATAGAATTGATTTTTCTACTCTAATCCTTATTTATTAGCATAACCTCGTTATTGTGTAAAATAGAAACAACACACATGCATTCAACATGCAATGGTGGCTAATTATTTAGCTGTTCCCTATCAGTAGTGGCACCAATTATTGGTGTCCCTAATGCCACGAGAAAGGCACAAGTACACTACCAATGTCATGGTGGGGAATTACTAAACCACCATTAGGATCACATAAGAGCTAACAACCAATATACCATGTTGTTGCCTCTACAATTCACGATCACGGTATGTCACTTACCTCGTGAATGCTCGGATTCCTCGATCCTCAAGGAAAGCATCGCCAATGGAGCATGTGAGAGGTTTACCTTCACGTTGCCGTTGTGCATAAGAGAAGCTCCATCCTCCTCTCACACCTCGATCCCTCATTCACACACACTCACACATGCATAGACACAAGCACACTAGATCTTAAATCAATTAAGGCGAGTGATAGGTGAGAAGAAGAGAACTCAATCTCTGGGGGTTCACTATATGTAAACTCTCTATGTCATGTGCGTTCAAGGCCTAATTTAAAAACCCCTTATCTGTATTTTTTTCATGAATAAAACACACCCTTTTTCTATTTCATCTATAAATAGCCCCTTTAAATGGTACCCTTCTATTGAACCCACGTGCTACGCTTACATATTTATGAGTGACCCCCTTGAATTTCTTAGCATAGTAGAATACATGGGGAATGAGGGGTTGAGGTTACATTTTGCCTTACCTCCTTGTTTTTTAGGGTTTACACTGTTTAGGTGGCTAAAGCTAAAATTTAGAGCCTCCTAGACCACTTACAATAGTATAAACCATAAAGTGGTTGGTACCCTTAATTAAGCTATCTGGTTGTGGCACACCTTTCATATACAAGTGGCAATCACATATGTAAAATAATATATTACAATGGTTTAATGTGAATTCAACCTTCTAACATGCCCATGGTTAAAAGAGGTGAAAATGATGGAGTGGCAGGTTTCAACAACTAAGAGGCCTCTAGTGAGGGTTAACACAAGTAATAAAGCACCATTTTATAGCTTTTATATTGTATTAATACCCTATCCTTGAGCATATGACATGCAAATCCAAAACATGCAGTGAAATTCAAATCATAAGCCTATTTTATTTTTATTATATTGAATCCTTAATATTCAAATCCCATAATTAGATTAAATTTATTTTAGTCTTATTCAAATGCACCAAAACACAAATATTGATAATGCGCTTTCACCCAAAAATTGAGTAGCCATCTTTTGACACATGACCATGTTGCTAATAATAGGAATGTCACTAAGTATTTTCATTTGGAAATGCTTTATTTCGTCGTAATAACAAGTACTATATATCATGATTTCTTGAGTGCGACAAGTTGATAGTCTTGGTCAATGTAAGTGAGAATGGAAAAAATGAGCTAGAAACAAACCTCACAAGTCACAATAATGGACTCATATTGTTTTTATGTTGTTTTATTACTTAGTATCTTTAGAATTTGTGCGAATCAATCTTAAATTTATTTAGTATTTTTAGAATTTGTGAGAATCAGTCTTGTTATTATTAAGAAAATCTTACAAACCTCCTATTAAAGATGTAACTTGAAGTATGTAACTATTATTGTTCTACAAGGAAAAGTCTTAAAGTCTTTTGACTAGCATCATCACCATGAATAGCTTATATTACAAGCCAAGGTCTTTAAAGAATTTTCACTCAATGGGGCCCTCGATGAGTGTATTTGGGATATTTTTAAAAGTATTAAAATTCTTAAATAAGTAAAAAAGGTGATGCATGATTAAATGTTGTAAATGAGTTTTCTGTCTTATCAAAATGTCACTTCAATGCTAGAAAATTTTGATAGAATATGAGTCTTGAAAATAGGTATGATTAACCATCTCTATCCTACAGTCTTTTCATGGGCTCTCCCACTCTCTCAATATATGGTTTTTTTGCGAGAGAAAAAAACTATGCAAAGAAAAGTTTGGTGTAAAGTGTGAAGAATGAAAAGATACAAAGTCATACTATTTTAATACAATATGCATTGCAATTTCCCTTGAGCATCAAAATCTTTGGGTGTGGGGTTATATAGTCATAACTTCCACCTTCATGAAATCAATAGTCCTTCAACCACTCAATTACATTAAGGGAAAAATCATAATGTCATTTAAAATTTTCAAATTGAAATATAAAATGATTGGAGTGGTTATCTTTCATAAATATTTACATTAAAATTTATTTTTCAAAAATGTCAGTCTAAGTTTTCTGAGAAATAACCAAAACCTTGCATTGTTTCTCATTTGTATCTTGTTCATCTATGAAGGAATTTGTATACATGTAACTTCTCCTTTTTGTGTTTCAAGTTCTTAAGAATTTTTGGATCTTCAACAAAGATCAAGAACTTATCCATCTTTGAAGGCATTCCTATAAATGTAATTTCTCCTTCGTGTGTTTAAAGTTTTGAAGATTTTTGGACCTTTAAAGAGCACGTACTTGTCCATCTATGAATTTCTCCTTTTTGTGTTTAAAGTTCTTAAGATTTTTTGGATCTTTAGAGAACAAGTACATATTGTCACTTTTTTGTAAATTTTTAATCATGATTTTCTTAAAATAAGATATGTGCATTTAGATATATTCTCTGTATCTTCTCTTATTAAATAATTTGATGTTTATTTTAACAATGTTAATTAAAACTTGAAAAAAACCACTCATGATACTCATTATACCATTATTGACATACCAATTACTATAGAAGTCATATATTATAGAATAATTTAGGTCATTGTAGATATATTTGTCCTCCAATGAGAGAGAGAGAGAGAGAGAGAGAGAGAGAGAGAGAGAATTATTGGACATTTTCCTATATGATATGTCTCTATGCATTCTAGTCCCAAAGCTCTTTCAAATTTGCTTCAAACTCATCCAAGTGAACTAAAGAAATTAAACTCAAAAAGTCAAGTACCCATTTCTTGGCACGTTAACTTGTTGCTCCAATTTGTTATAACTATTATACTAATATATTATCACTAGTACTCAACCCGCGCGTTGATGCGGTATGTAAAAGACATTAAGAAGTGAAACACATGAATAGAAGCCGGAGATACAAAGGGTCAATCAAAGGGATTTTTTCCTCTTATTTTTTTAGAAATCCAAGATTTCTCTTTTCTCTCCTTTGGTTGTCCATGGTTAATATGTAGTAATAGATTAGAGAACCATTGTTTAAAACATAACTGCATATTAGATGTGAATCATGTAAATATTATTATTGCTAGTACAAGTCAAAGTCTTAAAGATTATTTTCTATTACAAGTCAAGGTCTTCAAGACGTTTCACTCAGCGGCTTGTTGTGACTGCTCAATGGGGCGGACTCGGATTGGTTGCCGTGGAGGCAATGGCTGGCCCTTCAAGGTATTGAACCACCTGACTACGAGCAAACAAACGCGGTGTGAAACGTAGACTATGAGCAGACACAGAGTGAACAACAACGTTAATGATATGAACAGAGATACTATTAACAACCCAAAGGGATTGATATATGCAACGGCTGTCTGTTGACATCATGGCGGTTATTGACGGTCCAAAGGGGTTGGGGGTTGTCTGTTGACATCATGGCGTAAGTAGTAATTTAAATCTCTTCACTCTGTATTCCTTTTATCACAAGATAACTTTAAGAGTAAGTAGTAATTTTGAACAAGCAAGCATTTACTTATATATTTGTCAATATTGATGGAATGCCAAGTAGTACTTATGGATACATGTTTACTTAGTATGTCACTAGTACTAAATAGACCCATTTCATAGTATTAACCATATTTCCTACCCATTACATATTAACAAAGTATTGACAACATAACTCCAAACAATGTATTGACAACATAACTCCAAACAATTGCAGCTTGATTGTTAAGTGTTTGTTAACAAAAGAGAGTAGTGTCATTTCCATTGATCACTAGGATCCAAACAAGAGTAGATGAATTGAACGGTATTAGTGATGCAAAAAGTCACATAATTTCTCAATCTGGTAATTGATACACTTTATGATTACATTGTTGCATGGATGTGAAGCCCACAACCATCGCTTCCCTAATCTAAACCATCATGTGTTGGGCCAAGTGTGGCTTCAACGTCCAACTTTGCTTGCATTGTCACCTTCCGTTTGTGTGTCGCTTTTGGAAAAGACTTTAAATCCCATTTATTGGTACTTTTTCTTTTACTTTTAGTCAGTACTCCCTCAATGAATGACTGCATGCTTTAGTCAGTTCCCAAACCCATCCTACATTGGTTGCAATTCACCACATGGATGGGAGTCCAAGCTGGAGATGTAAGCCTTCATTTGTTGAGCTGAGTTGAGCATTTGGTTTGCCATTTTTTACGCATATCGTAGTAATCTTGGTGCTAGCATGCATATTAAGTGTAAATATAAAAATAAAGAAGGTAAACATGGTTGAATTATAGTTTGTATCTTACATAATATGTCTAGAGTTTGTTGGACATAGTGAGATGGAATTAATAGAGCATTGCATTCATGTTGATGGTATTTTCACGTTGATGTGTAGACCCTCCACTAGTCAAAATTGTTACATTAAAAAAGTAAAGTATACGAGAATAATTGGAAAGTTATTAATAAACAATCCATCATGATTAAACACCACTTACTTTCAACATCTGCTTTGTCATGTGTGCTTCATGCGAAAAATCTATACGTGTTTCTAACCTTCCAGGATCTACAAAAAATCCAAAAAAAGACACACACATAAATTTTGCTTGTAAATACTTGATTGTCGTCTGTGTAAACAAAAGATAGGATGCTCATTATATTCAAATGTAACTAACCTTTATTGTGTCCACGGTTGTTATTGTACATGTTCATTCTTTTTTAAATTCATTATGTACATGTAATCCATTGACTATCAACACCTTTATTTGGTGCTTACACATGTTACTTTTCACTGCTCATTCACAATTGCAACTAGCCCACTCATAGTATGCATTTTGGACTTTGTACTAGTGGTTTTTCCTATATAGGCTCCTCACTTTTGCATGTGCACGCATATCATTTAGAAAAAGCACATCCTCATCTGTAATGGCTTTTGCACGCTCTATTGAGTACATGACCACATCCAGATGTTGAAGTTTCTCCTCAAACTTGCATCCTTCAACATATTCTGATACAGAAGTATGCATGAGATGCTCAAAATAGGTTGTGGATGAGCCAATCAATGCATTGACCCCATGAATGGTGTGGTTCCCCACTTAGAAAATGGCTTCTCAAAAGCCCATGGCGTGACTTAATAAAACCATTGGTATCTTGGTTTGCATGGGGAAACATTCGTGTGGCACGAACCCACATCCCTTCAAAAAATATGAACATGCATGCACTTGTCAAAATTTAACCTCCATGCCTTTATAAATTGTGAAAATAAGGTACTTACCAATTTTTTGCAGCTAATGCTCTTTAAAGTATGTTATGAATTGATGTTGTGTGTGGTAAGTCCCCAAAAATGAATCTACTAGATTAGATGCCTCCTTTTCCGTGTCCTTTGTTGATGGATTAGCTTGGCTATGTGGCCCATGGCAAATATCACCTTGGTTGTCCGTGTGTTGGTATTTCACGTAGCTAATGAGATCAATGTTGGGGCACAAATATAATTGTGAGACAATAAAGTGAAATTGATGGATTAGCTTGGCTATGTGGCCCATGGCAAATATCACCTTGGTTGTCCGTGTGTTGGTATTTCACGTAGCTAATGAGATCAATGTTGGGGCACAAATATAATTGTGAGACAATAAAGTGAAATTGACAACCAACAATATGGTGCCTTTTGGATATACTCGTCTTTTGGCATGATCTTTGGATTCAGAAATTTTGCGAGCATCATGAGGCCCAAAAGCACACCAATAACTGCATAAAAATGCAATGTTACCAAACTTAGTTGTTATTGTAAAATAAATAGTTAACAAAGACATGGTAATATAGGGGTGATCGAGTGTACGCAATCAAGCTAAAATAGCTATCTTCATTGGGCTTGCTCAAAGTTCCAAGTTATTTTTTTTCGTCCATTGAACTCAAAAGTTTGTTGGTGCATCTAATCTCTGATTCTCACCAAAAACAGAATCCCAAGAAATGTATCCAATGTTCAAAGCATCGTACTTCAACAAAGGATCTTGAAGGGTCTCCCATTTCAAATCAAAAGCACGTAAATGGCCCGATTCTAGTTTTCTCTCAACACATGAGAGAAACATCACTGGCCTTCGTGCTCCATTGGGAAACGTACCACTTCACAAAGATGGAAAGAAGGTTGGCATGGAAGAAGGAATCATCATGGAGGCTCCATAGCCAGTCTCTTTAGTGATTCTAATCAGTTGGAAGGCATTTTCCCTAGCTTCAGGTCTTGTACTTAGGAAAAAACCACCTTCAAGGCTAATTTGGGAATTTTCCAATTTCCATTTTTGAATACTTAAAAAAGGGGACATGGATAACATGTTTGTAAGTTTCTCAAAACCCTATCCTATGACCTATCGTTGGAAAGCGCTTGAAAAATGGAATCTAAAGAGCTATAAAGCGCTCATTTTGGATTAGTGGTGTTCAAGTTATGGTTAATCCAAACTTTTGACCACGTGTCCCAAACTTGTGAGAAATTCCCATATTCCCCAATATGGTGTTTCAAGGGAACATTCCCTCCACCTTGGAAAATTGCACAGCTCGTGAGGAGCTCAAGGCGCAAAGGAGGAAGAAAACAACAAGAAAAAGCTGAGGTTCATGTTGTCACACGGCAGACGGAGAGCTGGACATTGTTAGCGAGCGAAGGGGAGATGCTGGAGCTAGGCAACCTCTTCCCAGGCGGATGAGATGCTACCGGGTGAATTTGTTCTCATCATCAAGGGAGAGGATCTAGAGGTGGGAGCGGGCACCAAGGTATGGGGCATCACATTGGCTAAGCTTGAAAATGTTGAAAGGTGGTAGTGGATCCGGCCACCTCTTTCCCTCTCTCACATTGGGTAATCTTGAAAATGTTGAAAGCCAAAATAAGGAAAACTATACTTTGAGAATGAGATTCAACGCCTCCATCTGAGAGTGAATGGGAAATAGAACCTGAAAGTGAAACTAAAACACCCATGATTCCATTTGAGGAGCCTATCAAAGTTTGGCTAGATTTCTCTATGGGAAAGAATGTCGAATAAAAAAAGGTAGCGATTCCTCCTAAAGCCAGTCACAACCGAGGAAACTAGAGTATTCTTTGGAAAACCCACAATAAACCCTAGATACATTAATGTGATAGATGCTTATGGGGAATACATGAGGATATGGGGTTATTTCATGATTCCCCTTGAGGGAATTGATATAGAATGGGAGTTCCAAGTTACTCTTGATAAGATAATCTTGGGTGGCTTTTGGATAAGTGGATTTCTATACTCTATTGACCAATCAAGGCAAATTGTTGGCTTAGAACACCCAATGAGTACATTCACACTACTTTTAAGAGAAGGGCAACCGTTTTGAGAAAAAGAAACCTTTACCAACTATATCCATGGAACTTGAAATCCCATCATTGCCTAAATTGGACCCTACTTTAAATCTTCCAAGATTTTATGTAGGCTTTACAGCCTTTGGAAATATTAACACCATTCAAGACCAACTTTATCCATGGTGTAAATATAGTCTTGTGACTCTTGAACTACGGAAATTGTTCGGTTAACTTGCACTCATCTTGAGCGGATTTCTATCATGCACGACATAAATATGCCATGTTTGGGGTATTATGAATAGATAATCTACATGCAAACTAACCCCCTCATAATCATAAATTCTTTGTGATTGAGTTTATATTAGAAGCAGACTTAGTTCTAGGATGGGAATGGATAATTGCTACCATGCTTTATAAGAAATATAATTAACTTGAAGGTTTATCATATGGAGATGATGATACCATTTTGTGAGTGACAAAGAGGATATGAGAGTGAGAAAGAATTTGACGCTAAAAGATGTGTATTGGTGCTAAGTGCAACATGCTACAAGGCCCCTTCTAGAAAGTTCTTGAACTTGAAAAGTAGCCTTCTCCATCGGAAGGCCTTCTTAACAAAGCCTCTATCCCTTCAACTCCATCCTCACCATTAAATGAACTGGCTTTTACATCTAACTTCACAACCTCAAAGTCCAACATCCACTCTAGAATATGTTCCTTCATATATCATATCAACACCAACAACACACATTGGATCCTCCTCTCACAAGAGTAACCCTCTTCAACCTCAACATCAATAGACCCTTTGTCCAAGTAAATAGGCTCTCTAGCTGCCATTAATAATAAAAGCCTCCTCTCCACATCAATACTACCTCATGAGGAAGCTTCTATCTTGAGAGCCTCTCTTCAACTAACCTCACCAAAGGAGTCAAAGGATGCTATCATAAAAAACTCTTCATCAATATTTCTATTTGCAAACAATCCTAAGTCATCAACGAGGACAACTCCAAAGGTCATCATTGCAATTGACAAAGGTAAATCCATCCAAGTGACCTCACCATCGGTAGTAGTAGCCCCCCTCATGAAGACTCAAGCCGCATCATTGATGATGACTAAACCAACAAACATCCCTCTTCCATTACAAGAAAACACTAAGAAAGGAACTCAACCTTTAGCTCCATAAAAGTAGGTATATCCACTACATAATTCACTATCAACATACCTCATGGTATCAAAAAGGTGGGTGGAAAAGTTGTTATTAGTGGCTCAATGCTACTATAAGGGTGGAAATCCCATTTGGGTACCTCACCAACCTAGATAATACTTATCGACATGCTCACAATGCAAATCTTGAGTGCTTGGAAGGTAGAATACTCGTGAACCTCTTCCACAAAAACCCAAAGGAGCCCAAAAAATATTCTTCAAACTCACTTGTTATGGGTTCATAAGAAATTGTTACAAGCATATAGACTCTATAAAGGAAATGAAAATATGTGGATTCCAAAGAAATTCACAAGATCCCCTCAATGTACATAAAGGAAGCACCCTCAACAATGATTTTATATTCACGTGATCACAATTTTTTTTTGTTAATAACATGTGTTAACATGTTATTAACATGTTAACATGTTAACATGTTCCCAAAAAAGCTGGTGGGAGGTTCCCTGGTAATCGGCTAAAATCTCCCTGGGATTTTGCAATACCCGGCGGTCCCGTCGGGAATATTAAAACCCCGACGAGTCCCACCGGGGTCGTCATCCAGCCCGGCGGGCTACAATTTTGTATATATATGGGCCCGGGGGGCCCTTTGGGAGTTCATTGCTGACAGTACACACAGGTAATGACAGTTGTGGGTGTATGTGTTTGTGTGGGTGTGTGTGTTCGTGCGGGCAGCTGCCCATTGTCGCAATGCGCGGCAGGATGTGGGTGGTCTGCCACACGAGGGGTGTGTGTGTAAGGCCATTCTTCAGAATGGTGCTTATCCTGGGACACATAGTCGGTAACGCAGTTGGTTTGTGTCCTATGGTAAGTATGGCACGCCTTAGCGGTACTAGTCGGTAACGCGGCAAGCATAGTATCGTTATGGCGATGTCACCTTCCCTTCCCTTCCCTTTGTCAAATGCGGGCATATGGTCGGTAACACAGCAAGCATAGTATCGTTATGGCGATGTCACCTTACCTTCCCTTCCCTTTGTCGCAATGCACGGTAGGATGTGGGTGGTCTGCCACACGAGGGGTGTGTGTGTAAGGCCATTCTTCGGAATGGTGCTTATCCTGGGACACATAGTCGATAACGCGGTTGGTTTGTGTCCTATGGTAAGTATGGCACACCTTAGCGGTACTAGTCGGTAACGCGGCAAGCATAGTATCGTTATGGCGATGTCACCTTCCCTTCCCTTCCCTTTGTCAAATGCAGGCATATGGTCGGTAACGCGGCCAGTGTATGTCCATATCCTATTCGTATTCCCATAGAATCGGGTGGCATTTTGTCGTTAACGCGGCAAGTTGGTGTCGTCCGCTAGTACATATATTGTTTTTTGCATATTGTAGCATTTGATCGTTAACGCGGTCAGAAAAATGTCGTAAATTTTCTTGATTCGACTTGTATTGTTTTTATTGTGTGTGATCCATGCGATACTTGGTTGGTAACGCGGCATGAGTATTTCATGGATCAAAGTTTACATCATATTGTCTTTAAGTTTAATTTCATGATAACGTGACTCGAAAAAATGAATATCTCTCTCTCTCTTCCTCCCCCCCCTCTCTCTCTCATGATACACTTTACAACTCTCTCTCTCTCTCGATACACTTCACAACTCTTTCTCTCTCTCTCTCTCTCTCTAATAAATTCCCTTTTCTTCCTCTATTTTCTTAAAATATAATACGGTACATTATTTTCCTCTCTTTAGGAACTCACAAAACTATTGAAAATGTCATCTAATGTTTCTTCTCTCTCTATCTGTCACAACTCTCTCTCTTCCTCCCCCCTCTCCCTCTCTCTCTCTCATGATACACTTCACAACTCTCTCTCTCTCTCTCTCTCTCTCTCTCTCTCTCTCTCTCTCTCTCTCTCTGTCACGATAGGTGTGTAGATGAGGAGTGCTTTAGGAATACTAAACATTATTTTCCTCTCTTTAGGAACTCACAAAACTATTAAAAATGTCATCTAATGTTTCCTCTCTCTCTATCTATCACACCTCTCTCTCTTCCTCCCCCCCTCTCTCTCTCTCTCTCTCTCTCTCTCTCTCTCATGATACACTTCACAACTCTCTCTCTCTCTCTCTCTCTCTCTCTCTCTCTCTCTCTCTCTCTCTCTCTCTCTCTCTGTCACGGTAGGTGTGTAGATGAAGAGTGCAACATGCATACGCTTGATAAGTAATGATAAGTAATGATGCACTTGTTACGGTTGTCTCACGTTCGATAATGTATTGCATGATGTTGAGTTCAGTAATATTGTTTGATATTCCGTTTTTGTTTGATCATTGATAAGTAATGATACACTTGTTGCGGTTGTCTCATGTTTGATGATGTATTGGATGATGTTGATTTCAGTAATATTATTTGATATTCTGTTTTTGTTTGATCATTGATAAAGTAATGATACACTTGTTGTTGTTCTCCCGTTTGATGATGTATTGCTTGATGTTGATTTCAGTAATGTTGTTTAATATTCCGTTTTTGTTGTGTTTAGTGATATTTGCTTGATTTGCGAAGACGACCAACATGCTTTCCCCTGAAGAGCGTAAAATCGTTCTACGAGCAATTCGCATTGAAGCAGTCATCGTAGTGTCATAATGTGCAGAAGACATCGTCAAAAAGATCAATGAGTCTGAGATACTCATGCGAGATCTATTAGAGCAGATATGGAAAAATGCAGCGTCGACTTCGAAGCGGAGGCAACGCTGAGTTGCTTGATAGACAAAAGATAACAGACTTCAACCATCAACATATAACACGAACTATTTTGGGGAGCATGCGTGTAGCATGCAATTATCTTAGAGATGCTGCCTCACCTGAAGCTAATATGCATCGTCTACAGTTATGGGACGTTGTATGGAGCGAGCAAAGAGCCAAGAGCAAGCGCATGAAGGCATTGGATGTAGAGTCACTCCCCAGAAGAGTGCGCATTGCCCAGGACGTCGCTGCAACGTCCAGCCAGGCAGATGCGAGTGGGACGGGTGCCATTAATCGCATAATCTACAATTCTATGTGCACACACCTCATTGGCATCCTGCACGAGGCTCTGCTCGAAGGGCAAACAATAGGCTCTGGTGTTTTTGGCACAGTAAAAGAGTATACAGTTAGAGGTATATCATTTTTGCCTCTGCACATTACTTTTTGCATAAAGCACTACAAAGGAGAAGGCAGCGCCAAGTTTAAGAGCTTCCAGGCAGAGCAGGGCATGCAGGTTCTACACCCATCAATTGTCAGGTGTATTGCCTTCACAAAAGAGTCTCCTTGGATCACTATTTTCCATACTATAATGGCGGCTCGCTTGGTGATACTATTTTGAAGGTCCCCTTCAGATTCAGTGAGTTCACCAGAGCAATTTTCTGTTTGGATCGAGGATGGAGAAAACCCCCGCCCGATAATATTCCTTTAAGTCATCTAGAACTTTCTAAAATAAAACAAATAGTAATAACCATGCCACATATTATGCATGCCCTAGTGGAAGGCCTAGCGGTAGCACATTTGGCAAGAATTATACATACCGACCTACATCCATTCAATGTAGTGTTTGATTTTACAAAAGAGTTGAATCCACGCGTAGGTATTATCGATTGGGGGTTACTGCTGAGAGTGCCCAAAAAATGGATATCTCTTAATTTTGTATTTGAAGCAGACAAGAACCCTGAGAAGGTGGCATAGGTGGTCTCCTACGCAGACAGAGAGCGAAATAAACGGCCGTGGATAGCCCCAAAAATTTATGATCCGTTTTTGGCAGATGCATACACTCCTGCATCTGATGTTTTTGCTTTAGGGTATTTATTACAAATTTTATATGACTTTTGGCAGAAAGTACAAGAGTTGTGGATGGACAATAGTTCCTATGACAAAGTTACCATGGATACTATTATTTATAGAGTCAAAAATTGGATGTGTCTACCTAATCGCCGACGAGCGAAAATCTGTTTTGCAAGTAGTGGAATTTTTTAGATCTTAGGACACTCCAAACTCCGCTGGTGGACAGTCCACCATTGCATCCATGCTTTCCCGAGATTAGGCGCTCTTTGATCAAGACTTTGTACGACATACATAACATGCATCATTACATGGTATGCATCCATCACACTGTTCCACCAACTTCTTCTCGTAAGCGCTGCCTTCAAGACTTTGATTTTCTCTTTCACTTTTATCATGAAATGTCATGCATGTAAATGTTTCGCAAACTGCATCTTTATTTCGAAGAAGAGACTCAAAAGTGTAAAAGTGAGTGCAAAACCTAGTCTCTGCTGGAAGCTTTAACATAACTGACATGAGAGGTCAAAAAATATCTAACACTCTTTGTCTCTTGAGCATGAATCTCACAAGCTGGCGACGAGCAGTGTCGACGGCGATTGAGGCAAACCATTTGGTATCATCACTTTTATACCAATCTTTTAATACAAGATTCAAACTATGAGTATTACAGCCTACCGGAAAAACATGTGGATAGTGTCGCTTTAGGATTTTGGATGCATTCTTGCAATTCTTTGCATTGTCCATGACGATTTGGACTACACTTTTGGCACCCACTTCCTCTATCACAGAGCCAATGACTTGAGCAATGTAAGCCCCAGTTTTGATTGAACCAGCAGAATCCATGGCACGGATGAAAGTCTCACCTCTAGGTGAAATAACCATTATATTAATTAATGGTTTTCTTTGTACATTAGACCATCCATCACTTACTATACTACATCCACAAAGCTCTATATTGCTAAGAGTTATTCTTTGTACATGTTCTTTTACTTGCGCATAACATTTCTCTAATAGATCATTTCGCATAGCACATTGGTACGTAGGCGGTGAAAACCAAACTCACCAATTTTCTTCCATGCTCTCTTCCAATGCTCACTGTCCACCATCATCATAGCACTCCTAGAAAAGTAAATCTCTTCAGCAAGGGCGAGTTGTGCATCATCGAGCCGACCTTGACGTAGGCTTTCTTGCAATGAAGTTTGACGCATGGGTATATTTCCTACGTCAAAGTTTCGCTTGCAGGAAGATGCACTGGGTAGATTACTTTCTGGTTGCACATTGACGTTCGGAGTACAAGCAAGCGATGTAGCTGGAGTTTGATGATTAGAACAATAGTGTTCTTGCTGCCTTGATACATTAACGGTAGGAGTGTAATGTTTTCTTGAATCTTTCTTTTGAATTTCTTCTCTTATGCGTTTGGCCACTGCAGGTGCAGAGGGGTGGGTACATGACTTTTTCTTTGCTCCGCCTAAAAAGTGTTCTCTTAGTCGAGGCGCCCCACCTGATTTTACTGCATGGCATAGCTTACACTCCCAATCTATGAATCGATCACCAACGTTAATTGCATATTGCCACTCTATCCCAGGTGCCTTTTTTCCCTACTATTTGGAATTTGGACTCTATTGGAGGTATCTCTAGATCCAACATTGTCCTCCATCTCAAATAACCTATTCAACCAAGCATATAACAATGAATACACAAATGAAAAAACAACAAAGTCACTCACGTATTACAAAACATACATTAGTAGACAAACTACTTTGAAACTATCTTGACAAACACAAAAGATCATCACATAACACAAAACTACTTCGAAACTATCTTGCAAGGTCTGACTACAAAACTACTTCGAAACTATCATGCACATTGCACCCCCAATGAAGGATGCCTTTTGTACCCAATTAAGGATACTTTACACAATCAAAGATCTATGCTTGCCCAATACTCTAGTATAGGACAATAGACCTTCTCTAACATTCACAAAGAAAATCAAAGATCTATGCTTGCCCAATACTCTAGTATAGGACAATAAACCCTTGTCTACTCTAAACTATATCAAGTATCAAGAACCAATACAAGCCCCTAAGCAGGACTCTTGGCTCCATCAAACCATTCATAAAGTAGAATGAGGTAGATTACCTACGTAGCTCAAATGCAAAGCTGAATGACTCCAACTTTGTCCCTAAATCTCCACAAGTATTAGCTACGAACCACACCCTGTCCCCAATTCAAAGAACTAAGGACGAGTGGCTCAATAGCCTTAGGAGTGCCTACAAGGAAAGACGACAGCCCCTAAGATAAGGACGTTCTTCCCAAGAGGACACTTCTAGCAACTCGAGAGCTCTACAAGTACTTTGAGGAGAGAGATCACGCCCCCAAAACAAGGACTATCTCCCCAAAAGTTGCATGATGGGCGTCGGGCAATGTTTATAAACATGACAGTACCCCACCGGGTTTCTTTAGTTTTCCCGGTGGGCCCGCCGGGAAAACTAAAGCAACCCGGCGGGGTTACGAGACTAGTAGGTTTTGGCAGGTCATTGCTCAGGTCATGTGAATATACAATGTGATCACAAGTTTTAATATGTTAACAACAGGTTTTGTTAACGTGATTACGAAATTGTGAAGACGTTAATGAAATCCCTAACCCTCAACAAACCAAGGCACTAACCCCCATGTTATAAAATTCATAAAAAATGGGTATCTATATGCTTACTCACTACTCAAGGGCATTATGATGGTAATTCCACCATCTCAGTACTATCCAAGGCCGTCAAGGATAGGATAGCCTCAAGACCAAGCTTATATGCTAAGAAGAAGTACACTAGGTCTTAAATAGTGTAGCAATGCAAAGTAATAGCAAGCAAATCACAAGAACCCTCTTCTAAAACACTCCAAACAACAAGAACATGTAGCAAGCCATCTCATTAGATGTATCAACTTATAAAGAGCTATAGTCAACCCTTCAGCTTCAATATGTTCACAATAGAGTCAGATGAATGCTTAATGGCACAATTCAAACTATTTGCTAACCAGGGTAAAAAATAAGGCACCTTTAAGAATGTATAAGGGTAATGGATTGGCGAACATATATTCTTTACAGCCCTAGAAAATTATAAATTTGGGGCCAATCTTTATACCCTATGCATAGCCTATGCATACCCTAAGCATACCTTTATGCATAGCTTATACATACCCTATACATAGCTTATGCATTAGGCCTATGCATACGCTATGCATAGCCTTATGCATACCCTATGCATACTGTATGCATAGCATATGCATAGTGTATGCATACCCTAAACCTAATCCCTGGCACCCAAGGGTGTAAAAACACAAAGAGAAGAAGCATAAACAAAGAATGGAAAAACAAGGCTTACATCTTCTAAGCGAATTCGTATGAACCGCTACGTGGCCGGAACCCTTGGTGGTTTTTCACCTTAAATAGACCTATAAAAAATCATCATAATAAATCAAAACATTACTTCATTAGTTCATAAGCACTATGCATAGGCTATGCATAAGCTATGCATAAGCCATGCATAGGCTATGCATAAGCACTATGCATAAGGCCTTAGTGCATTACGCCAACATTAGTTCATTAGTGCATAAGCACTATGCATAGGCTATGCATAAGCTATACATAAGGCCTATTGCATAGCCTATACATAAGACTTATGCAATAGGCCCTATTGCATAAGGGGATTTGCATAGGGCTTATGCATAAGGCTTATGTAATAGGCTATGCATAGGGCTTATGCATAAGGTTATTGCATAAGCCTTATGCATAAGGATATGCATTGCCTTATGGATAACCCCTATTGCATAAGCCCTATGCATAAGCCCTATTGCATAAGGGCTATGCATTATCCTATTTGAGGCCTATTTGACCTAACCCTAATCCTCGGTACCCAAGGGTGAAAAAACACAAAGACAAGAAGCATAAGACAAAATGAAGAAAGAGGGCTTACCGTATAAGAGGCTATGCCCAAACCTTTGTTCACTTAAATAAACCTACAAAAAAGAAACATAATAAATAAAAAAAGTAGTCCTCATTAACAAAGTAGCAAGAAGAACAAGAGAAAAAAGAGGTGAGTCCTCATTAACAAAGTAGCAAGCAAGAAGAACAAGAGAAAAAAGAGGTGAGTACTCTAAACCCTACTCTTAATGCAGAAGTGAATGAAAAAATTAGTTAATGTTAAGCCTAAACCCTAGCTCTATGCATAGAATGCTTAATAGAAAGCTTTGATGGAGAGCTCTCCATCAAAACTCTCTATTAGAGATCTATGCATTAGGCTAGGATTAGAGCAAGGGAGAGGAAAGAGAGGGGAAGGGAGAAAGGGGAAGGAAAGAGAGAGGAAGGGGAAGAAAAGCTCACATTTAGCTATGAACAAGGTTTTCATGATAGCTTGGAATAAGGCAAAAAAAAAAAGAAAACCATTAAAGCTTGAAGAAAGCAAGAAAGAGGGCTTACCTTGGAGAGGGATAGTTGATTGATGATGCAAAACCCTTGAGAGAAGAGGTGTGGTGGGAGGAATGGTCGGGTTGCAGGCGTAGCCTGTGCATGTGCAGGGATAGGGGAAGTAGGTAGGTATTGACACTTGTCCGGGGCGGCGGTGATTTAGACAGGAGTCAGAGATCGTAGGTCCAGCAAAATTTCATTGCTAGTTTCACTGCTGGACAGCGGATTTTTACTCCTTGGCAGTGAAAAAATACTGTTGTGTTCACTTTGTAGTAGAGCAAAACCTTGGGTAATTTTCTATTTGTAGTTTTGTATGTTGTTGTGTGTTTTGTATGAACCCTGAATTAATTTCGGCTAGGTTAAAGATGTCTGACAGTGATCATCAAGGGGTGGAAGTTGGTTCCGAGGCATGGTTGAGAACAAAAAATTGTTGTCTGTGTGATTGATGCAAGGGCCAGTATATACGACATCGCCATATAATGATTGAGCATGTCTGGACATATGGTCTTCATGAGGCAGTGACATGACCAAATGTGGATGATGACATGGAGGAGAACCATAAGAAGAGAGTGCTAGATAACATGCCACACCATTTGGTGGCATTGGGTAGAGTGCGAAAGGTGGCAAGGCTTCATATGGAAATCATGGCTGAGACTCATCTTCCCCAACCAATGAATGAGGTGCCTCCACCATTGCCATATTAGGAGGAAGAGAATCTCATCATGGATGACATAGTGAATGACTTCTTTGGAGGTAGGTTATAGATGATAGTGATGAGGAAGCTCCAATGTCACAAGCGGAGGAAACCTTGCATCATAGAGAGGCAAGCACCCCTTTGTATGAGGGATGTTTGTACTCCACAGCCTAAGCAAACTTGGAGCTATTGAACTTGCATATGCATAACCCCTTATGCATAGAGAGGGCTATGCATAAGCCATTATGCAGAAGCCCTATGCATAAAGAGGGCTATGCATAAGCCCTACGCATAAGCCCTTATGCATAGAGAGGGCTATGTATAAGCCCTTATGCATAAAGAGGGCTATGCATAAAGAGGGCTCATTATAGCCTAGCCCTTATGCGCATAGCCCTAGCCTTAAAGAGGGTTATGCATAGCCCTAGCCTATTGACCTAACCCTAGCCTTAAAGAGGGTTATTATAGCCCTAGCCTTAAAGAGGGTTATGCATAGCCCTAGCCTATTGACCTAACCCTAATCCCCATCACCCAAGGGTGCAAAAACACAAAGACAAGAAGCAAAAAGCACAAAGAAAGAGGTCTTACCGTATGAGGGACTATGCCCAAAACCTTGCTCACTTGAATATGCCTACAAAAAAGAACAATAATAAATAAAACAAATTAGTCCTCATTAAAAAAGAACAAGAGAAAAAAGAGGTGAGTTCCCTAAACCCTACTCTTAATGCATAAGTGAATGGTTTAGCTAGTCTATGTTAAGCCTAAACATATGCATAATGCATAGAATGTTGAATAGAAAGTTTTGATGGAGAGCTCTCCATCAAAACTCTATGTATTAGGCTAGGGTTAGGGAAAGGAAGAGGAAAGAGAGGAGAAGCGAGAAAAGGAGAGAGGGGAAGGGAGAGAAGCTTACCTAAACCCTATTTCCAAGCTTTCCATGAAATCTTGAAAGAATACATAAAAGGATGAAAGAGAGAAGAAAGAAAGAAGAGAGCTTACCTTGAAGAGGGAAACTTGATTGATTGAAGAGGCTTGAAGGATGAGTAGAGGTGGGAGGAAAACTTGCGTTGCAGGAATAGCTCTACATGTGTAGCAATAGGTGAGTAGGTAGGTACTGACACCCATCGGCATGAAAGAGAGAAGAAAGCAAGAAGAGAGCTTACCTTGGAGGAAAACTCGCGTTGCAGGCATAGCTCTACATGTGCAGCAATAGGTAAGTAGGTAGGTATTGACACCCATCAGCATGAAAGAGAGAACAAAGCAAGAAGAGAGCTTACCTTGGAGAGGGAAACTTGATTGATTGAAGAGGCTTGAAGGATGAGTAGAGGTGGGAGGAAAACTCGCGTTACAAGCATAGCTCTACATGTGCAACAATAGGTAAGTAGGTAGGTATTGACACCTATCGGCAGTGATTTAGGTGGGAGTCACAGTTTCGCAGATTGTTGTGAGCAGCAAAATTTCACTGCTAGCTTCGTTGGCTGAGTAGCAAGATTTCTCTGGTGAGCAGCGAAAAAACGTTGCTGTGGTTGTTGTCTAGTAGCAAAAACTTGGGTAGATTTATGTTTGCAGTAGTGGATGTTGTTGTGTGTTTTATATGAATCCTAAATCAATTTTGGCCAGGTTAAAGATGTATGATAGTGATGATCGAGGGCTAGAAGTTGGATCTGAGGTATGGTTGAGAGAAAAAATTCAATGTATGTGTGATTGATGCAAGGGCTAGTATATACGACAATGTCGTATAACAATTTAGCATGTCTGAACATATGGTCTTCATGAGGCAGTAGCACGACCAAGTGCAGATGATGACATAGAGGAGAACCATAGGAGAGTTCTAGGTAACATGCCACACCATTTGGTGACATTGGGTAAAGTGTGGAAGGTGCAGGCCAGGCTTCATATGGAAAGCATGGCTGGGACTCATCTTTCCCAACCAATGAATGAGGTGCCTCCACCATTGCCACATGAGGAGGAAGATAATCTCATCATGGACGATATGGTGAATGACTTCTTTGAACAGGAGGTCATAGATGATAGAGTAAGCAAGCTCCAATGTCACAAGAGGAGGAAACCTTGCATAGAGAGGCAAGCACACATTTGTATGCACACATTTGTATGACAGATATTTGTACTCCACACTACGAGAAAACTTGGAGCTATTGAACTTGCAAACAACTTATGGATGGAGTGATGCAAGTGTCACAAGACTTCTTCGGTAAGAATGCCTCATTGTATTGAAAATATTTCATGTTCTATATACTCTTCTTGCTAGCATTTTGATATATGATTTCTTACCCTATGTTGTAGGTTTCTCAAGAAGATTCTTCCCCCTCAAAATCTATTACCAAACTCACGAGATGGGTGTCGTTAAATGCTCTCTATGCTAGGTATGGATTACACAAAAATACATGCATGTCCCAAAGATTGCATGCTATTTAGAGGGGTTAATAAAGATGTAACACAATGTCTACAATGTGGGGAGAGCCGCTATAGAGATGATTTTCAAGGTGATACAGTTCCCCAAAAGGTTTTGAGACACTTCCCTGTCATTCCCCTCATCCAACACATGTTTAAATGTTAGGCGATTACAGAACTCATGATGTGGCATGCTACTCGTCGCTCGACCGATAGCATCATGAGGATCGTAGGGCTGATTCACCAACATGGCAACATGTGGAGCATCAATGGCCAGAGTTTAAAGATGAGCCTCGTCACTTATGTCTTCGCTTGGGGATGGATGGTGGCTTCAAGTCCACATCATGGTCTACTTGGCCTATTGTATCGGTGAATTACAACCTCCCTCTATGGGTGGCAATCAAGAAAGGTCATATCATGCTTGCTCTCCTTGTACCAGGCAAATATAAGGTGGCAAACATGGATGTCTACCTTGAGCCTTTGATTGCGGAGCTTAAGACACTATGGCGAGGTATCAAAGTACATGACGTTTCAAGGCCAATAAATAGGCGTGAGGCGGAGGTGAAAGGAGTTTTGCTTTGGACAATGCATGACTATCCCGGGTTCTCGGAGTGCTCAGGGACCTACTTGAACCTTATATGCATAAGTTTTAGCCTTTAAACTTTATGTTTATATCTCTATCTCAATCTTCTCAATTAAAATAGGTTTGGCAACCTCCGACATCATGCATGTCTGATTTGTGGACCAACACTTATTTTGGAAAGATCCTCTACACTTAAGAAGGTGGTGTATGACAAACATCATCGATTTCTCCCTCCTTCACATCCCAAGTATGTGCCACATGATGTCTCACTACTTGTGAGATGAGAGGTAGAGATTGGTTGAGAAGCACTCCCAATCCACCACCAAATGGGATGTCTAGACACTTAATCTTCTTTCGACTGCCATATTGGTGTGACATGAAGATCAATCATCTCTTAGATCCCATGCATATCTTCAAGAGTGTGGCAACAAATATTTGGGACCATTTAATTGGTAAAAGAGATACAAAGGGTGCAAGGGATGACTTACAAAACATTGGACACCTTCAAAGTGCATGGCCAATTGAAAGTGAGAGTGGTAAAATAGTCCTACCAAAGGCACCATGGGCATTAACCAAGAGGGAGCACAATAAGGTGAAAAGTGTGATCTCCTCTTTTCGTACACCAACGGGAGTAATGCATTCATTGAAGGGTGCCTTCACAAAGACCAAAAAGAAAGGAGGGGAAGAATTATATGGCCTCAAGACACATGATTGGCACAAGATATTATAGGGATATAAATATTAATTGTTTCATTTTCTCTTTGTGGTACATAATTTGTACGCTCATATATTAACTTCTATTTTTTTCTATGCATAACTTATTCTTGCTATTGCTATAGTTAGTTGTGGAGATAAGAAGGTGAGAGAGGCTATTTACAAAATGGGAAGCTTGGTGAGGTATGAATCTTCTCTTCAATTACCAAGTTATATTTCTTATTTGGAATTCTTATGTGTTCACAAGTTATGTATTTGTAAATACTACACATAATTTCTATGTATGTAGGTACATATCCTTAAAGGAGATAGATCCTACATCCATTGAGATGGCTCGTTCTCAATGCTATTGAGGCAGTGTGTATGATCGAGGATAACTTTCCTAGAACAATTCTCACTAGCCAATTGCATCTCGTGGTGCATTTGGTTGATGAAGTGGAGTTGTGTGGCGTTGTTCATGTTTGATGGATGTTTTTCTTTGAAAGGTTCATAAAAACCTTAAAGGACTTTGTGAGACAAAGAGCAAGGCCAGAAGCAAGCATGGTAGAGGGATGGTTGATGCAAAAAATGGTACAGATGTAAGCATTATGAAATAATCATCACATGAACATGATAAGGTGTTTAATTAGCCTCAAATTCTTTGATGACGCTTGACACATTGACAAACAAGGCAATCAGAGACAATCTTTTTTGTGTTAGGTCAATATTATTAATTTTTACATGATGTCAAAGTAGAAAGTATGCCATGATGCCCAACATAAGGTGGTTCATGCATGTCTTGCAAAACAATATGCCTAAATGGTGCAATAATGCATAATCTTATCTCAAAGAGAATATAAAATCGTCAACATATGAATAACTATTGAGAGGTAAAATAATTATTATGAACATTCCAATCATTTGAAAAATCAACATCATGGGCATAACTGTCACACATAGCATCAAAAGGTTCTATATGAACACAAGAAATGTTATTAATTGATGGTCTACGACTCAAAGCATTTAGCTTGACCCGGTTAATATTGGATCAAGGGGTGAAAACTTTGAATAAAGGAAGTCCATTTAATATGACGGTTGAAGATCAAGGGCTGACTAAGTAGGTCTAATGATTTGTTGGTCAATATTAATCAAGAATTTTGAACCCATGAGGTAGTGTTTCCACATGCAAAGAGCATGTACTACGGCCAAAAGTTTCTTGTCATAGGTGCTATAGTTGAGTTCATAGAGGTTTAGTTTACGACTTTCAAATGCTAAGGGATCATCTTGCATCAAAACTGCTCCTATACTAGATTCACTAGCATCGGCGGACAACTAGAAAAATGGTCTAGTAAAGTCAGATAACCGCAGGACCGGGTGTGAGTTAAGAGATATTTGAGATGGTCAAAGGACTTTTGTTGATTGTCACCCCAACGAAAAATAATTTTTTTTTTCAACAAGAATGTCAATGGTAATGCAATGGAGAAAAGTTTCGCATAAATCCTCTATAAAAGCCTGAAAGTCCTAGAAAAGATCTCACATCATGTATATTCTAGGGAGTTCGCTAGTATCTAATGGTTGCTATCTTTTTAGGGTCAACACAAATGCCATCAAAGCGAAAACAATGTGTCCAAGATATTTGATTTCACTTTGAAAGAAAAAGCTTTTGTTAGGATTTGCATACAAGTGGTTCTCTTTAAGAAGTTTAAAAATAACTCTCAAATGGTTTTTGTGTTCTTTCTCGCAGCGACTAAAAATAAGAATGTCATCAAAAAAGAAAATCATAAAATCTTAATGGTTCAAAAAGATTGTATGCATCATGCGAGCAAATATCGCCAGTGCATTGGTAAGGCCAAAGGGCATTACTAGAAATTCATAGTGTGACCAAATTGAGTGTGAAATGCAGTTTTATAAATATGAGTAGGGTCCATGTGCACTTGTTGATAACCTAACTTTTAATATATCTTGCTAAAAACACAAGAACCTTTCAATTTGTAAAGCAAATCATCTACTCTAGGAATAGGATAATGATTTTTATGCATACTAATCAACACACATGCGATAAGTCTTGTTCGTCTTTTGAACTTACAAGATTGGTGCTCCAAATGGTGAACTACTTGCTTATATCAATCCTTTATCTAGTAATTCCTTCATTTGGCACTGAATTTCTTGCTATTGAAAAGGTTTTTGTCTATAAGGTGCATGATGTGGGCTTCCTAGGGAAAAGCTCTATTTTATGGTTCCTCGGCCTGAGAAGGAGGTAAGTGAGGGGGATAGTCATTAACAAAACAAGCATGACAAGAATCATCGTTAATTTTTCATTATGTTTGCCCATTCGATGAGATCGAATGGGCAAACATAATTTTTCATTATGTTTGCATGAGATCACAGTAGTGATGGTCTCCACCTTTTGAAAAGATGGGAGTGCCGAAGCACTTGATCCTGAATTTACCAACAAGGTGTATTGTCATGAGTTCCAGTCCATACCACATCTGGTGGTTCTAATCCATGATCTGCCTAAAACAACATCCACCACTGCTTGGCTCTTGTTAGCAACATAAAAAGTCACGTGCATAGATTGATCCTGAATGGACATATTAATATAGCACTTGCCTAGGGACGGGGTTTCATCACCAGAGAAACTCTGGAAGTTCAATGATGCATTGGTGAGCAAAGGTTGGCCTAATGATGTCCACGCTTCATAAGACAAAACATTGCAGTCGGCTCCCGAATCTATAAGTGCAGACGCTGCAAAGATTGCTCTTTGAGTAGGGATCCTTACTTCAATATGAAAGGGATCTACAAAGTCTTCATCATCATTCAAGTGGATGGCCATGATAGCTGCCTTGTGGCGCTCTCGTGCTAGTGCTACTCTAGCTTGAGATTCTTCTTTTGCTTGACTTTGTAACAAAGCTTGAGCTTTTTTACATGTCTGGCTAGCATGTATGCGTATCAGCATATCATCTGTCAGCAGAGGTTCTTCATAGCGCTTCAAGCGCCTACCATTGATGAAGTTAGTCATTGGCTCTCCATCTACGGTTTCCAACCTTACTGCACCACTCGCACTAAGCTCATTGATCACAAATGCCTTGCATTTTCATCTTGCGTTTTTTTTTCTTCAATGTGTAAAGCAACACTAGATCACCTCTCCTGAAGCGACCTTTCTTCACATGCGTATCATGCCAACGCTTTTGGCGTCGTTTTTCAGCATACATGCCAATGACTGCCAATAGTTTGTCTTCATCTAGCCTCTCCAATTCATCGATCCATGTAGAGAATTCATGATCCGTCCACTCAAGTTGTTTTGCAACTCGAAGTGTAGGTACAATAAATTCTATCGGAAGGATAGCGTCCAATCCAAAAACTAGATTGAAAGGTGTCGTGCCTATGGACGTTTTGTAAGCAATTCGGTAAGCCCATAGACTGAGTGAAGTTTCTATTCCCAATCTGTTCTATGTCCCTCAACAATCTTTGTAAGTGCAGTGCAAAGAGTCTTGTTTGTGCTCTCACCTTGACCATTTGCTTGCGGGTGATAAGGCGCTGACCTCTTATGGATGACCATAAAGTCTTCCAAAAGAAAGGCAATGACTTCATTGACAAAATGCACACCTTGGTCACTCACAATCTCAATAGGTAAACCATAGCGTGTAAACACATGTTCGTATAAAAACTTTGCAGTGGTCCTAGAATTGTTTTTTACTGTGGCTTTTGCTTCTACCCCCTTTATAAGATAATCTGTGGCTACAATGATATACTCAGCATGTGTATCGCGTGCTGGTGGTTTAATTGGTCCCACAAAATCAATTCCCCATTTTGCAAAAGCTCTAACCCCCATAATTGGTCTCAATGGCATGTCCTCATACTTGGTAGGAGGTTTGGCTCTTTGACATTGATCGCATCGTTTGACATACTCTGTTGCATCATGAAAAAGCGTAGGCCACCATAGTCCTGACCATAGTATAAGTTTGGCAGTTGTTTCTCCACAGAAATATCCAACCCCCAACTCCTGAATGTGCATGAGTCAATACGCTAAGGTAGTCACTCTCACAAACACAAGTCCGTAGGTTCCCATCTTTGCCCCTTTTGTACAGCTAGCCTTCAATAATCTAAAAACTTGCTGCTTCTACCTCTATGGCTCTCTTTCTATGCCTAGGCATCTTAT
Organism: Cibotium barometz; assembly: GCF_041138505.1. Lineage (NCBI taxonomy): Eukaryota > Viridiplantae > Streptophyta > Polypodiopsida > Cyatheales > Cibotiaceae > Cibotium > Cibotium barometz. The sequence goes on along the minus strand of NC_141095.1, from coordinate 30,299,190 downwards.
CATCCGTATGACCTTGTGTCAAATACTTCACAATGTACAAACTCCAATTGGGTGTTGTTGAAATATGAAACAGAGTCACATGAGGAATGGGTTTCCTTTGTTGACAAGTTTTACAATTCCGTACGTACTCTTCTGTATCAGCATGAAGTGTTGGCCACCAATATCCTTCCCACAAAACTCTTTTAACCGTATCCTTTCCAGAGACATGTATGCCTCCTAAGCTCACGTGGACATATGAGATAATCTCATCATATTGATCAGGGTCAGGGCATAGACGGAGTATTCCATCTTTTTCCAATTTATACAATCATCCAGAAAGAAGCTTATAAGGACCACAATGCTCTAAGGTCATTATCTTTTCATTGGTGAGACTAATGGAGTTAACAAATCCTATTGTTAAAACTTGAATGATGGGTTCTACCCATCTTGGTGCTGTCTCAACCAAGAATAGAGTAACGTCAAGAATATCATCATCTACACCAATGGGTGCTTCTCCTGAAGTTATCCTGGAAAGATGATAAGCCCGTTGATGCATTTTTTCTTTCTTTACCGCTACTTCAAATTCAAATTCAAGTAGAATAACAAACCAGCATACAATCCTTCCGGTTGCACATGGCTTGTTCACAAGGTAAAGCAAAGCTTGATGATCTACGAAGAATGTAAATTTGTTGGCCAAAAGGTAATGCCGAAACTTTTTCACAGCATAGATCATAGCTAAGCCTTCTCTTTCCGTGGTGGTGTAATTCTTTTCAGCACTATTCAACTGGCGGCTAGCATATGAGACTGGAAAGTCCATTTTGTTCTCGCTTGGTTGAGCTAAAATACAGCCAATTGCAAAAGCCGAAGCATCTATATGTACGTGGAATAAATTATCCCAATCCGGCGACCTGAGAATAGGTGCCGTCACTAATGCTTTCTTCAGCTTTTCACAAAGGCTTCTTCACAATCCTCTGTCCATTCAAATACAACAAGGAGTGCATACAATGGCTGTGCTATTTCAGCGTACATGTAGATAAATCTACGATAGTAGCCGCCGCAATGACCCATGAAAACTTGTACCCCTTTTGCATTGTAAGGTCTAGGTAGCTCAACAATAATAGCTATCTTCTCCGCATCCGCGGATATACCATTCCTAGACACAATGTGGCCTAGAATCTTCCCTTGCCTAACCATAAACTCGCATTTATCAGGGTTAAGGCATATGCGATACACTCTGCATTTCTCAAAGATTTTTTTGAGATGCTCTGTGTTCTTCTCTGTCGATGGAATGCACACACAAGTCATCCATGAATATTTCAAGAAATAATCACAGGTATTCTTTGAACGCATGGCTCATCAGCCTCTGAAAGGTGGCTGGAGAGTTAGTCAAACCAAAAGGCATGACTCTATATGCAAACACTCCCCATTCTGTAGCAAATGCGGTTTTGTGTTGATCCTTGGGATCAATAGATACCTGGTTGTAGCCCGAAAATCCATCAAGAAAACTGTATGCCTTCTTACCAGCTACCCTCTCCAATACATGATCAGTGAGTGGAAGCGGATAGTGGTCTCGGACAGTAGTAGCATTTACTTTCTTTAGATTGACACATACTCGTAGTTTTCCATTCTTCTTAGGTACTACCACAATCAGTGAAACCCATTTTGTATGTTCAATCTCATAAATAAATTCAGTCGCTAACAGCTTGTCAATCTCTTCTTTGATCTTTTTGGCTTCCACCATCAGAGCTCTTCTGCTCCTTCGACTTCTTACTCCCCTTGCTGCGTGGTTTACGTCGAGTTGATTTCTTTCTCTCTTTTCCATCTTTGGATAGAGCCTTAATCTCAGAGGGTTTCTCAACAACCTCTTTGACATTCTTTTGCGCTTGGGCTCTAGTCACTAATCTTAGCGACAATAGTTCATTCTCCTCCTCAGATGTCGTGGGTGATGGAATCACTTCAACATAGTTGAGGGACGCTTTAGCTTTTTCTGCTGCCGGATCCACAGGCTTCAACAAGCAATCCTTTGGTAGATGGTCAATGCTACACCCTTGGCAAAACCTCTCTATAGGTGGAAACGTAGATGTTGTGCCTATGTTAGCTAAGAGGGGTCGTTTCTTGTTTGGACATTCTCTCGCCCAATGTGGTCCACCACATACGTAGCATGGTCCTGTTTGTTGCGTGGTGATTGGCCTTCCTACTCTCGAGTCCAATGCACTAAATACCCACTAAAACAGTGAATGCGTCCTAAATAACAACCACACAGCCTAAATCCTAGAAACACACACCGAAAAGACATCTTTTTGTATGAAATAATTTACAATGTTTTATTTACACACACCCACACAGACACACAAATGAAAAAGAACAAACTACTACGACCTAACAGATCTTCAAGACACAACTTCACCATTCTAAACTGAATAAAGAAATTTAATGTCAAGATGGTTTTGTGTAAATTGTTTCCAATAGTTTAATGAAAAAGAACCGATATTTTCAACACTTCCACGTTTCAGTAAATCTGCAACAGCATCACTGCATTCAACATTTGGCTAATCTTCACTTCACTCCACTCTTCACTCTCTCTCTTTCACACTTCAAAACTCTTTCTTTCTTTCTTCTCTCTCTCTACTCATTATTCTCGTGAACTCTCTTCTTTTTCTTCTTTCTTTTTCTTCCTTTCTTTCTCTTGCTCCTCCTCCTTTCTTTCTCTTGCTTCTTTCTCTTCTTTCTTTTCTTTCTTTTTCTCACTTCCTCCTCCTCCTCCTCCTCCTCCTCGTGTTCTTCACGCCAGCCAGAAAGAAGAAAAAACGTTTTCTTTCTTTTTCTCACTTCCTCCTCCTCCTCCTCCTCCTCCTCGTGTTCTTCACGCCAGCCAGAAAGAAGAAAAAATGTTTTCTCTCTCTCTTCTATTCTCTCAAGAGGGTGCCAACGGGTGCTAAAACTACCCACCCCTCCAATTTTTTTAATTTGGAATTTTTTCATTTATACCCACATTAGGGTCTATAAATTTGTGTTCCCACCTAACCATCCTAACCCTCGATCTCTCTTCTCTCTACCCACTTACATACAACCTCCTCTGCCTACAAAATAATATTAATCGTCACCATTCCCATGCAATGTGCTTACACCAATGGACAACATCGAGAATCATGATGCATGCAAATACCATGACATTCCACACACATATGCTTTCAAATACCATGAAAATGCACCTAAAATAACCACAATTGACCCTATTTAAACCCTAAAAATTGCTAAAAATGGCTTCGATCGAGGGGTCATCATTCCCTCCACACTGAAATGTGAGCGTCCTCGTGAACACAGCAGCAACTTCACTTTACAGCTTCCCCCACACTTAACTTCTTCACCATCACTGCCTAGCATCATATCTCCACTTCATCACTCTGAAACAATCACCAACCATACACTAGAATTATACCGTACCAAACAAACAAACAAAAACAAAAACAAACCTTCAACACCTTCACATCAGCACACATAAATGAGTGAATGAAAATCCAAGTTGCAACCACCACTACAAGACTTATATAACACTAACCAATAGATAAACCAAAAAGGTTTATTAAGCAAACATCAAATCCCAAAAACAGTAAAAATTAGCAACTACCACAACATCCTCACTATGTCTATAATATTTCCACTTTAACAAATAGGAAACAACCCATCCATAACTACCAAACTCTAGGAAAACTACCTTCCACTCACTTCCATATTTCATAAAGACAATAGTAGCACCTCGTGCAGGGAGAAGATACGACGGGAAACCCCTGCGCAAGGGGGGTCCTTACCATTTCAGACCCTATTATGGTTATTCTCCTTCTGGGGTGAAGAACTCCCGGCGAACGCACCAAAAATGATTGGCCTTCCTACTCTCGAGTCCAACGCACTAAATACCCACTAAAACAGTGAATGCGTCCTAAATAACAACCCCACACAGCCTAAATCCTAGAAACACACACCGAAAAGACATCTTTTTGTATGAAATAATTTACAATGTTTTATTTACACACACCCACACAGACACACAAATGAAAAAGAACAAACTACTATGACCTAACAGATCTTCAAGACACAACTTCAGCATTCTAAACTGAATAAAGAAATTTAATGTCAAGATGGTTTTTTGTAAATTCTTTCCAATAGTTTAATGAAAAAGAACCGATATTTTCAACACTTCCATGTTTCAGTCAATCTGCAAAAACAGCATCACTGCATTCAACATTTGGCCAATCTTCACTTCACTCCACTCTTCACTCTCTCTCTTTCACACTTCAAAACTCTTTCTTTCTTTCTTCTCTCTCTCTACTCATTATTCTCGTGAACTCTCTTCTTTTTCTTCTTTCTTTTTCTTCCTTTCTTTCTCTTGCTCCTCCTCCTTTCTTTCTCTTGCTTCTTTCTCTTCTTTCTTTTCTTTCTTTTTCTCACTTCCTCCTCCTCCTCCTCCTCCTCCTCGTGTTCTTCACGCCAGCCAGAAAGAAGAAAAAACGTTTTCTCTCTCTCTTCTATTCTCTCAAGAGGGTGCCAACGGGTGCTAAAACTACCCACCCCTCCAATTTTTTTAATTTGGAATTTTTTCATTTATACCCACATTAAGGTCTACAAATTTGTGTTCCCACCTAACCATCCTAACCCTCGTTCTCTTCCCCTCGATCTCTCTTCTCTCTACCCACTTACATACAACCTCCTCTGCCTACAAAATAATATTAATCGTCACCATTCCCATGTAATGTGCTTACACCAATGGACAACATCGAGAATCATGATGCATGCAAATACCATGACATTCCACACACATATGCTTTCAAATACCATGAAAATGCACCTAAAATAACCACAATTGACCCTATTTAAACCCTAAAAATTGCTAAAAATGGCTTCGATCCAGGGGTCATCACGTGGGGTATAGTTTCTTTGTAGGATATGGTCCTAGATAACCTTGAGTCTTGGTTGGCTGAGATCCTATAAGCATCAAAGAGCTTGGGTCTCCATTAAAGTCATGAACAAGGCTTGGTCCGGTTGGGTTCTCAAAGTAGGGTTCGACAAGAGGATGCTCCACTTCGATGTAGTATGGTTGAGAGCTAACCATCTCCATATCTAATTTAGGATTCTCATATTCCACATATCTAAAGGAAGCTGTGCCAGGTGGAGGAGGTTGAGCTCCTAGCACCGGCCGTGCTTGCTCTTGAGAAACTAAGGTTCTCTCATGGTTCACAACTTGCTGCCTAGGTGCAGAGTTGGCTGCTTGTTCCCTTTGTATCCTTGCAATGTGATTGCAGTCCGAAGTCACATGTGTGTAGTTCCATTTACAAAGCTGGCACCACTTCTTTGTTAGTTGATTGCCAACCAATGGTGAGAAGGTTGGGCACTGCTCGGTTTTATGGCTACCTCCACATCCTCCACAGATGCAGGGGCATGTAGGTACAGTATGCATGTATGATGGTTGGGGTCGGTAGGAAGGTCTGTAGTATTGCCCCATCTTTTTCAATACTATCTCGGCAATCTGATCTGGATTAACTAATGGCACACTAGAGTCAGAGCCCTTCCTAGAGCTACATTTATCGTCCGGATGACTATCTTGGTTTCCCATGCCAGTCATGTCAAAGTTGTCATCGTAATCCATGGCATCTATGCAACACTCATTGAAGATGACATGCTTCTTTACGTACAAGTGAGCGTGAAGCGTCTTGTTTCGTAAGCCTTCCAAGAAGATAGAAATTAATCTTCCTTGGCTTGGCTTCTCAACGTCAGGGCATCGATTGATGTACTGCTTTAGCCTATTTACGCAATCTCACACAGATTCTTGATCTTTTTGCTTAAAAGCGTAAATTTGAGCTACCACATTGTGCTTAATTCCCATTTTTGAAAACGTAGCTATAAAGCTCTTTTACAGCCCATCGAAAGATCGCTTTGCCTCAGGCTCTAAAGTTTGAAACCATGATAAAGACTTACTCTCTAGCGTCAAGCCAAATCCTTCGATTTGCGTATGCGTATCCGTGACTTGCTCCGCATGTATAGCTTGCTTAAAAGCTGCTATATGGTCATATGGGTCACCGGATCCGTCATACTTCTTGACAAGCTTTTGCAGCGCAGATGGTCTCACTTTTCTAGAATATTCATCGTCATGTCTCCTATATGAGTCTCGGCCTCTAACTCTAGGCAAATGTCAGTTCTCTTGGTCTATGGGGTTCTCTTGGAGGTACATATCCATTGGCTCGTGGTCTTTCTTCTCCCCTAGATTCTCTAATAACCTCAGGTCTCCTCGTAGGATCAATCGTTGGAAATACTGGTCCTCTAGCAGTTGTTCGCATGGAAGGTGCTGGTCAAGCCACACTTGGGGTTCTAGCCCATGGTGGTGCTAGTGTTTCTCCTCAAAAGGCAGATTCATCTGGATGTGCCGTGTCTAAGGTAGACACCTCAGTGAAAAGGGGTCTTCCTTTCCATGTCAATTCCCTAACCTCTGGCCATTCAAGGGTTCTAAAGTCATTCCCCCATCTATCATGAACACGCTTAGTGAAACCTTCTAGATGCTCTATAGTTATTGTATGCGTGACTGGAAGCTCTAAGCTCGGGTGCTTAGTGGTTGCATAGTAGGTTTCTACCACATCCCTATACACCTCTTTAATTGGGTCATCTTGATAACATCAGCTGACATCAAACTCAAAACCCTAGAATCCCATTAACTTTTTCAACCCTCCGGTGACCTTCTGCTAACACCAATCTGACTGAATTGACTGTAAATTGATTCAACTATCTGAAATAGACCCAACTAAATTAGAAATTTTCTCCCACATATCCACTGACTCTCTCTAACCCTCAGGGCTGCTCTAAACTCAAAGAGATATCACACTATAGGCCCGCTGACTACAGCAGCTGACTCGAATCTGCCTATACGCAATTGATTTCCAACTCAATTGGATCACACTTTCTCTCCTCTATGTCCGCGGGCTGACACTTCTAGCTCCTCATAATACTCAAACCTAGAAAATATCCACACTATGGACATTTAACTAACACATAGCTGACTTTGAAACAGCTGACTTTGAAACACCATTCAGACCACAAACCCGTATGACTTCCAAGAACTGATAACTGTTAATTGCTAACATATCTTTGGATAGTCATCTTTGACTCACAAAAACTTCCCTTAATCCCACACAAGACAAACTAAGACCTCTACACCTTTAGCTGATCATATATGGTGCTCAACTAACCCTATCTGACACTGTTAGGCCCTGCTCACTCAGAACTTAATTGTCTGACACGGTTTTGATTAAATAGAGCTCAGCTCTTCACTCACCCACAGATTCTTCTGAATAAACAACATAGACACAACTCAAAACATATCAATTCATCAATCCAATAATCAGTCCTCCTGTGTACATATGAAAATGAGCCAATCACAGCACCGCTGAGATGGGTTCCCACCATGAAAAGAGAGAACATACATGGATCTTTGTAGATCTCACCGCCATGCGTATTTGTATACAAGAAACGGAGTCTCATGTTGTCAATCAACTCCCCATCTGGGATTTCAAATGGATTAGCAGAATCTACCATACCAATGGGTGTAGATGGTCTATTCATGCCAAATGACTCGTTTACGTCCATTGAAATATCACTCGCAGTTCTTGAGAGGCTCTCTGTTTGAGACTCCGAAGATGTCTCGAGAATGCTCTCCAAGTTTGCGAACAACCGATTGAGTGCTGCTCCCTTGAGTGGTTACCCTAAATGGTGCACTAGTGTTACGTCCCCCTAGTATTATTCCCGAGCATAGATGCATATGCTATTTTTAGCACGTTGCAGTGTCCAGTTTTAGAAATTTTTTTTTTTTAATAAAAAAATTTCTTGGCAGTGACTTGACTTTGCCAGGATAGGTTTTAAACCCCCCCGAACAATACTGCATAAAAAATTATTTCACTTTTTTTGGGTAAATTTTTTTTTAAAAAAAATATCGACCTATTTTTAGTGTTTTTTTTTTGTATGGGGTTTTCAGCTCTGGGACCAAATTTTAGACCATGGGTGTCATCCCACTCGTAGGAACGTGAAACTTAATATCCCAAAACCTAGCACCAGTGTTGAAAAAAAAAATTCCAGACCTTAAAAAAAAACCCTACCTAATCACTAAATGCAACTAACATGAATATGTGTGCAAATACTTTTTTTTAAATAATTACACAAAAATACGAATTATGCTAATTATGTAGATTACACTAATTATGTAAAAAATTACAAAAGTTTCAAAAAATACAGAATATGCAGAAAATGCAAAAACCAAAGAAAACACATAATTTATAAATTTTTGTAAATGCAAAAAACATGAAAATTGCATAGCATGCAGAAAACACAAAAATTGCAGATTTTGAAAAAATTAAAGATTAACAAAAAAATTAAACACTAACCTTGATTTGCGTGTAGCTTGAAACCGTTAACTTTTTGCGAGAGCGAATCACCGGGCAGTTATGAGGTCTGCGCTGCCCAGCTAATCAAAAACCTTCTTATCGGCTCCCAACTCAGCCGTTCTCCGTTATTGCCATGGCTGCTGCCGCCACCGCCGCCCTCTCCTCCGCTGTCTTCAGTGGCCCAGCTCTGCTGAAGCCCGCCAATGAGCTCTCTAGTAAGGTGGGAGCCGGGGAGGTGCGCGTTCAAATGATGGTGTCGAAGAAGGCCCGTAGCCCTGGCAGCATCTGCCGACCGCCCGCTCTACCTTGGCCAATAAACTCTTCGCCTGCTAGCTGGATAGAGGGCCTATTTGCAAGGTATCCCACAGGCAGCTGAACTACCCTATTGAATGGCTAGTGGCCTTTGCACGATCTCCTCACTCACTAAGGAAGTGAGGCACAGGTAATACCCAACGTCATGAGCCTTTTTGCGATGGAGGCAATGAGAGCGATGGTTTCTCTTTATTGCAGCTTAGCGTGTAGCTTCCCTGCAATAGCTTAGAGTCTAATTATCCTACTCCTAATGATGTTTATAATGTAATGGCTGCCAAGGGTCCTCAACCAACCGTAGGTCGTATCCCCGGCAGCGGCGCCAATGGAAAGACCCTTATCTCCCTATGATGCAATACAGGCGAGTAGAGGTAATGCCTAGCTCCAATGGAATGCAAGCACTCCTTTCGCGCTAGGGACTCAACCCGGTTAGGTGCACGAAAGCTTATCCTCTAAAGGAGAGATGCCTATGGCTACGATCACATAACACTAGATTAAGCACACACACAAGCTCAACTTGCCCTCATTCCTACACACCCATTCATTCACAAATACAAGCAAGAGGAACACAATCACTATGCACACAAGCAAAGAGAAAGACCTCACTCCACTCCTATCTTCCTACAAGCATACACACACTCAATCATCAAGCTTCCATGAAAGCTTCAAATCAGCCCACATACACAAAAACAAAATACTAAAAGCATGCATAAGATTAAAATGATTAGAGAAGAGGATGAGAAAGACTCATGACATTGCTATTGATTCAATGAAAAGATTTATCTCATACAAAGATGTAGATAGGGTGAGAGAAGAGTCTTCACCTCTATGGAGAAGAGGGAGAATAGCTCTCTCAAAGGAGCTCTTGCATGAACTTAGCCCAAAGTGTGTGTGAGCTCTCAAATGAGCCACTATTTATACTAAAACTCCTAAAACTCCCAAAACTTCCCATGTGGGATTATTCTCAAGCCCACTCCCACACTCACCTACAACTTGGAACTCTCTACAAGAGCCCTAAATAAGAATGTCAAGTCTCTTGTTTTCCTGCTTCCATCTTTGTGTTGCATCCTTGCATTGATCACCACTCGTCACGCAACATTCTCCCCTTCCTATTTTGCGCACGTCCTCGAGCGCGTAGATGCCAAGGAAGAATAGCATCTCCAGTGTGTACCTGCAAGCAAAACGATAGGTGGTTTGTGTGTTCTTTTTTTTTCTTTTTTCTTTTTTTTGAAAGCAAAAGTACTGATGACAATAACAAAACAAGCAATTTTACTGAATAAGACATGGCAATAAACGTCCAATTAGCTAGAGGAAGGAAACATTGAAGCAGTGTAGAGATTGAATAGATTAGTTCAAGCCTTAATAATTACTACCTGCAGCTAACTAAAGTAAAGAATGTTTTATGCCAAATGTATTGTTCTTTTCCTAGAAGGCAAAAGACAACAGTTAATCGAGGGACTATCAAGTAGTATACTGAGTCTATGCTAAGTCAAAGATGTCGGTTCAACACTAATAAATCTAATATAATTATGTAGAGGCAGACTCTTGATATTGCTTAGTGTTTTGGTTTAATATTTTAAGCACAACGGCGACCATCCTGGATTAGACAAGCATTTCGTTGGTGCCTTTCTATCCTTTCTTTTCGTTTATTTTCTTTTCTTTTCTTTTCTTTTCTTTTCTTTTCTTTTTTGGACAGGGCTCTCTTCAAGAGTATGTTTGCGCACCCGCGGTATGGCTATTCCTTACTACTACACAAGGCATTGGTCTGGGAAAGGTATAGACCTCCCTCGCCTACCATGAATAACAAGGCAATAGGCCACAAACATATACACTTTTATTTTATTTTTGTCATGCCAATTTTTGTTATGGAAGGTTTATTAGATTGTCCCTAAGCAATGTCCTAGTAAGGGCAAGATATCCACTGACGATCCTATGATTAATTTCGTCTCTTTGTCCTAGGTCTGGAATTCTACCTTTAGCACAAAACACTAATTACTTTGTATTGCTAAACGGGTAAAAAAAATTACGGTCAAACTTACACTATCAAGTCTAAAGCCACTAAAATGCTATCCCTACTCCAGACCAAAGGAGATGCATATTGCCATGCTTAGTAAAGTGAAATTTATAAACAATCAAGCAACAAGAAAAATACAGAAAACATTAGAGATTGGCATGAGTTCACCTGTTTCTGTTAAAGCGTTGTTTGGTGAAGAATTGTTTGCACTTGATTGTATGACTGTCAGTTTTGCGGTACTGAAGCGGAAGATGTAGTTTGGTGCTTGTATCTGTTTTATTCCGACAAAACAAACTAAAGAGAAAGAAAATTAAAAAGAAAAAAAATAAGAAACATTGGTGCTAAACCCCGGATTTGGCCGAGGGGAAAAACCCAATGGGAAAAAGTGCCCTGGCTTCTAGTTCTTATTAAGAGAGTACAAGCGCTAGTCTTGCACTGGGGGTGGATGTATGTCTGCATTCTCAGGTGGGTGGACATCAATAGCTCCAGGATCTAAAGATAACCCAGAACGTAATCCTACCCATGGAGAAGATGGCAAGGGAAGAAGTGCATCTTCACTAACATATGGTATGGGCATAGTAGGAAGGCTAAAGAGGCACCTATGGTTTTGAAACCGTTCTAAAAACTCACTCACATTGAGCCAAAACTGACATGTAGATTCATGGGGAAGAAGAACCTGCAAAATGGGAGGGGTTAGCAAACGAGGGGTGTCCTCGCGCCATGTTTGAGCTCTTTCCTCTTCCGGGAGCCTTTGTTGGTTGGGTCCACATTGCGGCATCATAATTGCCTAGAGATTATGTCGTTGGGGTGTGACCCCCATGATCTGCTACATCATACCAGTGCCATAGCGACGAAAATATGTGCGACACTACCAACATATATGGGAAGCATTCCCCAATACCATACGAGCACAGTCGCGGTAGTGTGGAAACGGATGATGTTGCTGGTAGTACAACTCCACAAATTGTCTTCCACAGCAATCCTCACCCACGGGGGCATAAAAATATTGGGAGTGCGTCTGAAAAGGTGCAATGCTGTAGCCCCCTTGATGGTTAGGGTGAGTGCTATCTAGGTCCAAAGATGGACTGCATGCTAAGTCTCCATTTGGTTATTCTACACAACACATAAGGAAGTGTTCAGATTTTTTACTTAATGCAAGCTGAACAAAGAATGCTAGTATGCACAGGCATATGTACAGGCATGACGGAAATAGAGCTAATAGATTCGATAGATGAATTTCCAAAAAGTAGCTTTTGTAGCATGATAGCTCTTTCAAGAATGAGTTTGCTTTTGGATGTAACATTATGCAAATTGTTTGTGGGGTGTTGAGGTATGGCACAGGTTCCTTTTTGTTGGACTCTTTTTGGTACCCATTTCAGAGTATGTGCAAGAGATTGAAGTTTAGTCGGTGGTGAGATTTTAGCGATAGGCATAGGAAATGCATTGGGACAAATAGGAGGAGGTGTGAATGGAGATGTTTGAACACTTCTGAGCTTTGGCAACCATATGGCAGCTGTGTTCTTGCCATCCCATTGGGCTTTCAAAATTTTCTTGGGGCTTCAGAGTGCCCGACTCTAACACCTATGCCCGACTCTAACACCTATGCATTGGGACAAATAGGAGGAGGTGTGAATGGAGATGTTTGAACACTTTTGAGCTTTGGCAACCATATGGCAGCTGTGTTCTTGCCATCCCATTGGGCTTTCAAAATTTTCTTGGGGCTTCAGAGTGCCCGACTCTAACACCTATGCCTATAAACTTATGGTGGCTCGTAATGTAATTTGATTAGGGAAAGAGTAGAATACCGACGACATTCCAAATAGTTGGAGTTGTAGGAAGAACGCTCTTTCCTTGATAGTCAGGGAGTCTACTTGTGTAGGAGCCTGATTGAAAGTTGTCAGCTTTGTAAGACAAACTTTGACATTGCTTGTGTTTTGAGGAATAGACTTTGAACTTGATTCGGTTGCAATATCCTCCTTCTGATGTGTTGCCTCTGAGATAGAAGTGAGTAAAGGTACCCACTTGCCTTTTTCTTCCCATGTCAGTTTGGAGTATCCCTTCCTATTCGAGACCTTCTGATGATGTCCGATTGACGCGTCAGCTTGTGTTTCCACCACCTGGACTCTTTCAGGCTTGGTAAGGCGTGGTTTCCAGTGTTGATTTGGTTTCTGTAAGTGAGGTGGTATTGACCGCTTTTGTTCATGAGTAGATTCAGGAATATAATTATGTTTTGCTGCAGTAGTCCCTGCATTCTTCTTTGGTAGCCACAAGGTAGTAGCACCCTCGTAGTAGCCTTGTGCTTGCAGAACCTTCTTTGGGATCCACCGTTGTTGAGTGGTCTTGTTGGAGGTGAAACTATTGGCTCTGGTGAACCTCCTCTTTAGCTTTGTATTCCTTGGATGTTCCTTGGCAGCATTGGGTCTTGGCTTGCGAGCTGCTTTAGGTAACCAGATTTGAGTTCTAAGTGCCTCCCCCCTTCCGTAGCCTTGTGCATATAAGAGAGATGTTGGCACATGCCATCCTTGAGTACTGTCATTGTCATTATTCACCCAAATCATTGGATCTTTTGAGGTTGTCTCTAAAACAGTAGTGATGGTCTCCACCTTTTGAAAAGATGGGAGTGCCGAAGATTCACTCCATGAGCAAGTTTCTTAGGCCTATGCAAGGGCCTAGTCAAAAAAATGGAGAATCATCTTTTGTGGGTAATAATATTCATCCATTTAGATGATTTGTTCAATCTAATTCTTTAATTTCAAATGACACTAGCAATGTTCAACACTCATGCACACCCACATTTCCTCCTAAAAATGTATTTAATGGGAAAAATTGAAAGCCAAATTGTAAAAGCAAGAGCTGCAAAAAACAATGGATACAAGTAAAGCCTTTTATTGAAAAAAAGAAAAGAAAAGGAAAGAATAAAAACAGCAATGACAATTTCACACGTGAGCATACAAGTGAAAGGCTGATTAGAGTTTTAAAGAGTACTAAAATAGGTGAGTAAAGACTAGTCAAAGTGAGACTAAGTGGTAGATAGTGCTATTCAAAGGCAAGTGTGCTTGCACACCACAGGTTATGACCGCAGTCTCAATGTCCTACAAGTATGTAAGTTATTCCTAAGTGGCAAACCTACTCCTAAATATGAGCAATGGTGATTGGACCTCTTTTTGTTTTTATTTTTTTTTATTTTTTTTTGATGTGTGTGTAGAGGATGATAAAGATTAAGGTTCCATCCCAATGAGACCCAAGCAATCGCCAAGAGACCTCCGCCAAGAGAATCTAAAGGCCACTAAGTATCTCAAGGACGAAAGACCCTTTTCTTTCTTTTATGACATAAGGAGTACCCCATGAAGATGAGGGCATCGGTCTCGAGGGCCCATAATGTACCCCAGAGTCCTACCAACATCTATCAAGGCGATAGATTCCTTGAAGGTCTTTTTCTGAAGCTTTTAGACGTCAGTGTTCACCCCATGGAAACCAAGGCATCAGCCCCAAGGTGCTAAGACAACCCCAGGTCCTACCAAGCATTCCACATGGCTGTAGACATGTCATGTCTCGATTCACTTTATATATTTATTTAGGGTATATTTTCATAAATTTTTTATTAATCCTAGCACCTAGCTCATACCTTAGAGGTAGCTACCACTAGGGATAACTAGTATACCTTGAGAGCATAAGAACTTGGCATACTCCATTGGTATATATCCTACACTGTCTTTAAATAGAAATATCTTCTACTAAGTCCTCTAAGAATCTAGAATTCACTCACCATATTTTAACAACTAATCAAAAACTTAAACCAGCCAACATTGTGTGAACATGCAAACCATATATCCAAAAGTTAAAAGCACATAAAGAATAAAAGATTATGATTTGAATACACCTGTTGTAGTGCCCGTTGATGTTGTTCGTTTGCATTGATGCATTGCTGATGTTGTGCAGATTGCTTCTCTTTGCTCTTTGTAGGTGTTGCATGTCTCCCCCCTTCCTAATTTGTGTGCACGGTAGGTGGACTGTTGGGGCGTGTTTGTATGCTCTTGTTTAGCTGAGATCTCTGCAAAATGTTTATTAACAAACAAGAAAAGAAAAGAAAGGAATAAAATTTGTTATTGGTGCCAATCACCGAATATAGCCGAGGGGAAAAACCCAATGGGAGAAAAGTGCCCTGGCTTGTCGATCTTATTGTGGAGTCACTGAGCTTACCCTTGCGCTGGTGGTGGATCCGTGTCCACGTCTGCTGAAAAGATGGTATCAATTTCCTCAGGATGCAGGGACAACCCTTCACAAAAACCGGCCTCTGGAGAAGGTGGTAGAGGAAGGAGTGCTTCCTCGCTAAAATATGGCATTGGTTCTATGGGAAGGTTCAGCAGATAATTTCGATTTTGGAACTGTGCAATATAGGTACTCATATTGATCCAATATTGACATGTTGAGGCTTGGGGAAGGAGGGCTTGCAAGATCGATGGTTGCAAGTCATTTAAGCATGTATCCCTCCATTGTTGTGCTGCTTGAACCTCCTCAGGTAATCTACGTTGATTTGGTCCTTTCTCTGGTATTCTCACATTAAGAAGATTATGGCGTTGGGGTGTAATTCCCACAATTTGTTTCATTAAGCCCGTGCCATATCGTCTAAAGTAAGAGCGGCATATCCAACAAATGTGTGAAGCTTCTCCTAATACGAGTCGTGCACACTCTTGACAATGTGGAAATGGGTGATGCTGTTGATAGAATAACGTGACAAAGTGATGCCCACAACAATTTTCACCTAAGGGAGCATAGAAGTACCTAGAATGAGTTTGAAATGGAGGAGCACTATAACCCCCGCGATGATCAGGTCGAGTACTATCAGGGTCAATGCATGGTGGACATGTATCTCGCCAAATATCCATCAAGAGTTATCTGGATGTAGAACAATGAAATTTAGAACACTCATATCTATCATTACAATTCCAATCAAAAACAAGATTATCTCAAAAAGAACACAATCCTCTAAAGGCATAAGGAACCACATTATTCAAACATTGATCTACCAAAGAGCTTCAATTGTAGTGTTAATGCCTTATCTTTGGTTTTGGGTATGTCCTTCTTAAGAGGTGGGAATTTTATTAATTGTCTTGGAATTTGAGCAAGATAAGAGGATTTAGGCTTGAAGTGCTAGAATCTATGCTCAAATGCTCAAATGAGACTCATTTGGACTTGTCTTAGGTACACAAGTTGATGGTAGAATTGTGTAACAAGGAGAAATTGGGACAACTGGTGTTTCAATACATGTTTTAGGAGGATCAACACAAGTAGATTTGTAGGTGCTATCACAGCCACCTTTTCTATCTTGAAGAGTTTGTGTTGATTTCTTTTGCACCCACTGATATGGAAAAGCGAGGGTGGCTTTTGGAATCTTATTGATACACTCTTTTACCCCTAGCAAACCATGGCATTTGGGAAGCCAAAGTGCTGTTGCACCCTCATAATAGCCTTGTGCTTTAAGAACATGTTTTGGGACCCAACGAGTAACAATCTGAGGTTTAGGCTTGGAAAAGATGTGCTTTTTAGGAGGCTTAGCAACTGGGCTAGATGGTACAAGTTTGTACGCATCTTTGGGTAGCCAAATTGATAATTCCTTCTTGCCTGGCCTTCTTTGAGCAGTGACTAAAGTAGTTGGAACATGCCAGCCATGGCCCTCACTTGAGTACTCATCAATTATCCACATCATTTGTGTTGGAGCTTCAAGAGCAGATTTTGAAAGTGGGTTGTGTAGGGTAGAAACCACCCTTTTGACATGATAAAGCTCGTGGAGTAGCTGATCCCAAGATGTAATCAGAATCAATTTGCAACTTGTATTGTCTATTCTTCCAATTGGTAGCACTTAACCATGATCGACCGAGAACAGCCTCTACCACTGCTTTGGACTTACTTGCCACATAAAAATGTTCATGCAAGTTTATTTCTCAATAGCCATGGTGTTTTGAGAGAGGTAGAGTGAGTTTTGTCCATTATTTTATTGAATTTGTGCATGAGGACAACAATCCTCTTGCAATAGTGGTACCAGAGCCAGCACGCCCACATCTAGAAGTGTTGTAGCAAAACCAATCCTTGGTAATCGTGTCATGCGCTTGTTGGCAAAGAACGAGTCCTCGCGCGATAAGTGTGCCACCTATTGCATAAAGAAGCATCCCAAAGACATGCTGCATGAACAACACGATGATGGGATGCCATCCCAGCTTGTAGAACTAATAAGTACACCTCACGGTAGCCAAGTACATCCTAGCATAGGCCCACAAAGACCCTAAGGCCCAAGGCCGCCCTATAAAGCATAAAGGTCATTGGTAGGAACAAGTGAGTAAAGCCCATAAGCTCTCTCCCTTCTCCTTCACCTCTTGGATACATTGAAATGAAACCAACACACTATATATACCCCTTAGGGGATGCACTACTAAGAAACCCTATGTATCATATG
Source organism: Cibotium barometz (assembly GCF_041138505.1). Classification (NCBI taxonomy): domain Eukaryota; kingdom Viridiplantae; phylum Streptophyta; class Polypodiopsida; order Cyatheales; family Cibotiaceae; genus Cibotium; species Cibotium barometz. The sequence goes on along the minus strand of NC_141095.1, from coordinate 30,282,017 downwards.
TGTTCAAGGGGTATTTAAAAAACGTCTTACCTCTAAATTTTTCATGAATAAAATGACCCCTTTTTCTTTATAGACTTACGGGGTTGTTTTTTCCAAAATTGATCAAAAGTATCCCTTTTGTGAATGTATTTATGTAAATTTACCTTCAATTTTTCAATTAAAAAATCCCTTTATTTGAATTCATGTGGTATACTTACATATTTTTAGGTAAACCCCCCTCTCCCCACTCCCCATGTATTGTCTTATGGAATTTTTCCTTTTCTTTCTACCCTCTCCTCATTCACCCTCCCACTTTTTCATAAACCCACCCCCCCTAAAATTTCTCCCCAAATTATACTATTTTACTTCTAAAATCCACATCGCACCTCCAAATTCACATTTGCGAACTCCCCCCTCGTCACCTTGTCAACCCCATTGTTTTGAGTTACTACACCCCTATTTTATTTTAAATAGCAATAAAAAAAATCATTGTTAATTCATGTACAAAGTGATTTGCAAGCTTCATAAGCAATGCGCTTGTAAATTCCAGCCTCTCCATCAATAATTTCCCTCTTAAATCAACCCTCTTGCTTCATGAACAACTCCTTTAAATATTCATTTTGCGGGGTGGAAAAGCAACAAATTGAAGAAGATTGGTCATGGAAGTATTACCTCTCATCCTTGATCTATTCAAAGCAAGGTGATCCTCTTCCCACATTCAACACTCGGCAACTCTTTTCTCAACTTGATCTATTCAAAGCAAGGTGATCCTCTTCCCACATTCAACACTCGACAACTCTTTTCTCAACTTGATCTCGTGGTCTTCATTGTGGAAATGAGGTAACCAATCTTCCAAATTTAAAATGAATTCTTCGTCAAATGATGATTTGCATATTGAAAATTCTTATGGATTTACCAATCCTCCACTTCTTGAGCCCACACTCAATCAAAGACTTTCTTTGATCCAAGATCAACTCCAAGAAAAGCAACAACGCCTGCATGCACATGGAATCCTTATTGAGCATGAGAAGCATGTGCGGGCCAATGATTCTTTAGCAGATGATTGCCTCACCAAAATTTTGAATGCAATTTTAGAATCCCAAAGCACATGCATGGAATCAAAGATAAGTCGTTGCTCTCTCACTTTTACAAAATTTGATGGGAGAAAAGATGGCCGCATTGTTATTTCATAGTTAAGTCAATTTGATGATTACTTTGCTGATGAGAGCTTCTCCCGAAAAGAGACAAAATTAAATGTGTGGAAAGACCCTTATCTCCCTACGATGCAATACAGGCGAGTAGAGGTAATGCCTAGCTCCAATGGAATGCAAGCACTCCTTTCACGCTAGGGACTCAACCCGGTTAGGTGCACGAAAGCTTATCCTCTAAAGGAGAGATGCCTATGGCTACCATCACATGACACTAGATTAAGCACACACACAAGCTCAACTTGCCCTCATTCCTACACACCCATTCATTCACAAATACAAGCAAGAGGAACACAATCACTATGCACACAAGCAAAGAGAAAGACCTCACTCCATTCCTATCTTCCTACAAGCATGCACACACTCAAGCATCAAGCTTCCATGAAAGCTTCAAATCAGCCCACATACACAAAAACGAAATACTAAAAGCATGCATAAGAGTAAAATGATTAGAGAAGAGGATGAGAAAGACTCATGACATTGCTATTGATTCAATGAAGAGATTTATTTCATACAAAGATATAGATGGGGTGAGAGAATAGTCTTCACCTCTATGGAGAAGAGGGAGAGTAGCTCTCTCAAAGGAGCTCTTGCATGAACTTAGCCCAAAGTGTGTGTGAGCTCTCAAGTGAGCCACTATTTATACTAAAACTCCTAAAACTCCTCAAGCCCACTCCCACACTCACCTACAACTTGGAAGCCCTAAATAAGAATGTCAAGTCTCTTGTTTTCCTGCTTCCATCTTTGTGTTGCATCCTTGCTGTTGCATGACGGGTGAAGATCAATGCAAGGATGCAACAAAAAGATACTTAGGGCTCTTGTAAAGAGTTCCAAGTTGTAGATGAGTGTGGGAGTGGGCTTGACAATAATCCCACATGGGAACTTTTGGGAGTTTTAGAGTTTTTGTATAAAAAGTGGCTCATTTGAGAGCTTATGGACACATTGGGCAAACTCATGTTTGAGCTCTCTTGAGACTAGCTCTCCCTCTTTTCCCATAGAGGTGCAAGCTCTTCTCTCTCCCCATCTACATTATTGTAAGTTCTATGTTTGTTAATTCAATGCAATGAGTTGATAATTGTCTCTCTTCTCATGTCAATTCTCTAGTGTGCATGTTTCTTATTGATAGCTTCAAGGTTTGTGTGCATGCTAGGGAAATGAGTATTTGAGAATGAAGAATGCTTTGATCTTGTGCATGCAATAGCTAAGCTTTGATCTTGTGCATGCAATAGCTAAGCTTTCTTCTTGTTTGGATGCATGGATGAGTGGAATGTAGAGTTGAGTGAGCAATAGCAAGATTGAGCTTGTGTGTATGTTAAGTCTATGTCAATAGTAGTAGTATTCCTAGCATTCTCTCCATCAAATGGATAAGCTTTTGTGCACCGGTACGGGTTGAATCCCTAGCTTCGAAAGGGATGCAAATCCCATTGGATTGAGCTAAGTGTGGATCATACTACTCTTGCTACAAGTGAGAGAGTTTTCCGTCTCTCCATTGGCGCCGCTGCCGGGGAGAAGACTCAAATCCGGTTGAGAGTGTATGGAAACCACCACTATTTCCTCTTTTGGTTGCAAAACCATTGAGTGATTAGGTTAAGTTCGGGTGTGCGATCCCGGTGTGAGTGGATAAAGGTTAGGATAAGAAAAAAACCATTGAGCGGTTGAGGTTTCTCCCGCATTGTTTTTTATGTTTTATTGCTTTTATTCCTTTTCAAGTATCGTCATTATGCTTACATTCATTGATTTTTTTGGTCATTTCATGCTTTCATGCTTTTCACTAACATGTATGTAATTAGTAAAAATAATAATGCTCGGCCAAGGATTACTTGTTTCTTCATTATCTCGGTATTAAGCTTGTGGAATCTACCGTTGGGATCTTGGTGTTGAAGGGAGTGAAAGGGGCGCAAAGGCCGCGTGGAAAGAGAGTAGGCGGGCTCACCAAAGTGTAGGAAGAGAAGAAAAAGGTGGGTGGAAGCCGACCTGCGTGGAGAGTGGCTGTAGGTGGAGGTGGAGCCAAACAGTGAGAGCAAAAGAAGGTGGGGACCAAGGGGCGGTGAGGCGCAGCAAAGAGAAAAAAAAAGAAAAAAAAAGAAGAAAGCGAAGGCGTCAGGCTCAAGGCGACTGAAAAAAAAAAAGAAAAAAAAATATACGTTGAAGGAGTTGCAGAAGGCGAGCTGTGGGGGGCATCTTCATCGGGCGCAGCAGCAGAGGCTGTCGAAGAGGAGGTGACCGTGTGGGTCTGCGTGGAGAGGCGCTATGGGGGGCGTCTTCATCGGGCGCAGCAGCAGAGGCTGTCGAAGAGGAGGTGACCGTGTGGGTCTGCGTGGAGAGGCTGTCGAAGAGGCGGAGACCTACGTGTAGCTGTGTGGAGGTGGAAGGCACTGCGTGTGGGAGGCGTCAAAGCGTGGAGAGGCGACAGCTGGCAGAAGCAAGCAAAGGCGGCTGACTCGCTGAAGGGCTATGAAGCGGACGAAGGCGAGGAAGCGAAAAAATGTTAAAATAATAATTAAAAAAAAGGACCGGCTACTGCTGCAGGCAGTGTAGGTGGGCTGCAGCAGCAGTGGTGGATGTAGACGAGGCTGAAGGCGTTGCAGTGTGGCCGGCTCTGCAGAAGGAAGCAGTGGCTGGCGGCAGGCAGTGAAGGCAGGCTGTGGGAGGTGTGTAGGCGGCCGGCAGGCAGAAGGAAGCAGTGGCTGCGGGGCAGGCACTGAAGGCGGGCTGTGGGAGGTGTGTAGGCGGCCGACTGCAAAAGGAAGCAGTGGCTGCGGCGGCAGGCAGTGAAGGCGGGCTGTGGGAGGTGTGCAGGCGGCCGGCAGCAAAAGGGCAGCTTGGAGGGTGCCTGAGAGAGCGAAAAAAAGGCAGCTGCGAAGTGGGCGCATTGAAGAAAGCAAGCAGAACAGGCTGTAGCAAATGTGGGTGCGTCGGCGAGGAATCCGGAACGGTGCAGAGGTGATAAGGTTAGTGATATTTTTATTTTTTTTATTTTTTTTTATTTTTTTTATTTTTTTTTTGTTAATTTCTTTGTTAATTGAAAAAAAATTTAAAAAATAAAAAAACAATAAAACAAAAATTTTTGGAAAAAAAAAAGAAAAAAAAAAGAGAAAAGAAAGAAAGAAAAAAATAAAAAAATTGTGTTTTTTTTAGGAATCTGTATTCTTTGTATATTTTGCATTTTTCATTTTTTTAAATTTCTGTAAAATTTTACATAATTAGAGTAACTTGCATTTTTTTTAAAATTTAGAATTTCTATAATTTTGTGCATAGTTAGTATTTTTGTGTAATTAGTAAAAAAATAATAATTAAAAAAATAGAAAATTAAAAATTAAAAAAAAAAGAGAGAAGAAAAGAAAATAACAGGAATAGAAATAGAAAAAAACTCTGTAAATTATGTATTTTTTAGGAATCCAAATTTTTTGCATATTCTGTAACTTTTTATTTCTTAAATTTCTATAATTTTTTGCATAATTAGAGTACTTGCATTTTTTTAAAAAAAATTGGTAATTTGGTGCATAATTAGTATTTTTTTAGCGTAATTCATATTTTTGTGTAATTAGGAAAAAAGGAAAAAAAAAGAAGAGTAAAAAAAATCATTTAAAAAAATTAAAAAAAGGATAGATAGTTACGCACATACTCATTTTAGTTGCATTTAGTGGTTAGGTAGGGTAAAATATATATATATATATATATATATATATACATATATATATATATATACATATATATATATATATACATATATATATATATATACATATATATATATATATATATATAAACAAAAACAAAAACAAGATAAAAAAGAAAAAAACACATAAAAAACCAAAAAAAATTGACCTTATGCACTTGCGGTCGGGACGTCTTATAGATTCTGCCATAGGGTCTAGGGCACCTTCTAGAGTACCTACGCAGGAAAGTGGGACCCAATCAGTAGGAAATTTGGCAAGATATTGCTGAAACCTTTCCCGAATCCCAATCCGACACCCTTTCCTCCATAACAACTAGCTCATTGTCCATGGACAATCTAGGGCCGTCAAATAGTCATCCCTTAGCCCCAAATAGAACACCCACAAGATCTTTTAATCCATTTGAAGCCGACACCATGGGGTTAACACTCAATGTGAGACTCCAATATGTCTACACGAATGCTCAAGGAGCTGAGATCTTTAGGGATCCACAACAACGGTATCTTGTTAAGATCGCAGACATTTTCTCCTCTAGTCAATGACCAGGGTAACATGTACATGGGTGGAGATGGTGTTCGCTAGGAAGTCACCTACCATCCAGAGAATGTAGACAAATTAGGGGAGCTCTCTAAAACCGAGTTCTTAGAGTTATCAAAGCTTTCCAGAGCAAGGGAGTCTAGAGATGATTGGCTCATTGAGCTGGACATGCCTGGACCCTCCAATGCCCAGTCCTCAGATGATTTACTTCTTGTAGATCTAAATTTGGAAAGGGATAGGAAAGGCAAGAGCAAAATGGATCAGGGGGCTGAGAACCAATGGGAGTTTGTACGACAAATTCCTGTGACAAAGGTCTTACAGGATGACCCACTTTAAGAGGTCTATAAGGAATCTTTAGAGGGATATTATGCCACAACTAGATTGCTAGAGCAAGATCTTCCTCTAGCACTAGTGGTGGTAGTTGAGAAGCTTGCAGGACACATGAACCGAAAAATTGATAAATGGGCCAATGAATACCGAACCTGACACAGTAGCAAACATCTACTCTTTCAAGCAAGGCGAGACTGAGAGTGTTAGAGACTGTGTAAATAGAATGAAGCAGTACATTAATCGTTGCCCAGAAGATGAGAAGCCCGCCCAGAGTCGATTAATTTCTCTCTTCTTAAAAGGACTCAAAAATTCAACACTACATACACATCTCTATGCAAAGAAGCATACAAATTTCAATGAGTGTTGCCATGATGCTATGGATTTCACAGATAACTTCAAATTCTAAGATGGTTCTAGCCCTGAGGTGAAACCTAGAGAACAGTGGGGTGATGACCAAAGTTCAGGGTCTAGCGCGCTAGTAAATCCAGACCAGATAGCTAACCTAGTACTAAGGAGATTGGGACAGACCTATCGCCCACCCATGCAGCCACAACAACAGCAGCCAACGAATGAGGAGTGTACTACCTACAGGTCCTCATCTTTGTGGAGCATGTGGCGGTAACCATAAAACTGAAGAATGTAATACCTTTTCTCCTCTAGTCACAAACCAACCCACAAAGAAGTGGTGCCAGGCCTGTGCTTGGAACTTTACCCACACCACACAGGAATGTACTCGCATTGCAAGAATGAGACAGGAACGTGAGCAGCCAAGGGGTGGAGTGACTCCACAAATGTATCACCAGTATACTAATTTTGAACGTAAGCCACCGATGGCACAAGAGCAAGTACGACCTGTTCTTGGTGCTCAACCTCCTGCTCCTGGGACTGCTCTTGTGAGGGTTGTTGACTATGACAATTCAAATATGTGTAGAGACATGGTAAACCCAGGCTATGGAGAGGACGAATATGCATCATATTCATCCAAGGAAAATCTCTTTTATGATAAAATATGCATCTCTTATGCATACCTCTATGCATGAAATTCAATTATGCCAAAAGTAACTCTTTTATGATAAAATATGCATCTCTTATGCATACCTCTATGCATGAAATTCAATTATGCCAAAAGTAACTCTTTTATGATAAAATATGCATCTCTTATGCATACCTCTATGCATGAAATTCAATTATGCCAAAAGTAACTCTTTTATGATAAAATATTCACCTCTTATGCATACCTCTATGCATAAAATTCAATTATGCTAAAAATAACACTTTTATAATAAAATATTCATCTTTTATGCATACCTCTATGCATGAAATTTAATTATGCTAAAAGTAACACTTTTATAATAAAATATTCATCTTTTATGCATACCTCTGCATGAAATTCAATTATGCTAAAAATAAGACTTTTATAATAAAATATTTATCTTTTATGCATACCTCTATGCATGAAATTCAATTATGCTAAAAGTAACTCTTTTATAATAAAATATTTATCTTTTATGCATACCTCTATGCATGAAATTCAATTATACTAAAAGTAATATTTTTATAATAAAATAATCTTTATAAAAGCTTAACATTAATCAATTAACCATTCACCTAGGATAGAGAATGGTTGGTTTTGTTAGAGAAGAGAGGGGAATACCTTTTTGTAATGAGGCCTAACATTATAGAGAAAACATAAAGCATAAAAACCATTTAAAAATCCATAAAAATCCATAAAATAAATGAAAGAAAAGAAGAGTCACCAACTTACTAATGACTTTGATAGCTTTCCTTTGGCTTGATGGTTTGAGGGTTCAACTCTTGTTTGAACAAGAGTGGCCACCAATCTTTGGAAGAGGGAAATGTCAAAAACTAATGAATTATTAATAAATTCATAGTTCTTGGCTTGGGTGGAGTAGAGTAACAATGCATTAAACATTGTTGTCTTTCAACAAAGGGGAGGCTCCTATTTATAGGAAAAATTGAGCTCCTAACCAAACAAACTGACTCTAGAATTTTCCAAATCAGTTTGGTCAATTTTTGACCATTTTTAGGTCAGTTAAGCTAACTTTTTAGGTCAGTTAAGCTAACTTTTTGGAACTAGACTTGAATTAGGAGAGAGGAGAGATAAAATATCACATTATTTATGAGTTTAAAACTCATTCAAGCATGTGAAATATGCACCTCCTTTAATGGACTCCCCTTCCTTACATATGTGTCAAAATGAAATCATTATACCCGAAATATCTCATATTTTTAATATTGCTCATAGTTTTTTACTAATAAACCTTGTACATTTTCAACTCTTCATCTTATGTGAGCATTTACTCATTTTGGATACCCAAAATATCTCATATTTTTAATATTGCTCATAGTTTTTTACTAATAAACCTTGTACATTTTCAACTCTTCATCTTATGTGAGCATTTACTCATTTTTGGATACCCAAAATATCTTATATTTTTGATATTACTCATAGTTTCTTACTAATAAACCTTGTACATAGTCAACTCTTCATCTTATGTGAGCATTTACTCATTTTTGGGTATCATCTTTTACAAAATTGGATTTATCTCCTCCCCACACATGGATTGATCTTATTGGTCCATAGGAACCTTAATTGGACCATAATCCAAAAATTTCTGAAAATCTAGACCCTTAGGCTAAGGTCCTTTATACCTATTTCCAATTAATTCCAATTGCACATTGGAAAATTCTTTTTGAATTTCTGTTTCAGGGGAACTTATTTTAATAAGATGAGTTATTTTTCTATTCAAAAATATTCATAATTTGAATATTCTCTCTCTAGAATATTTTCTCTCTCTATATCAAAAGAGGCAGAGACGAGATCTCTTATATTTCTGAAGAGGGAATTGATTACAGGGGGGAAGATGCTGGACATTTTGAGAGGCTGGGGAGGAATCTTACAGTATCATGGATGAATTAACATAAACCATCTACTAAGGGTAAACAAAAACAGTGTTATGCGAGGAAAATAGGTAACTCACGAGGGTTACCTAAAAAGATTCTCTCTCGAAATGCGTGAAACATCGAAAATGGCTTTAAAACACAGTTTTTAGAAAACACGTCTAGAATTCCATGTATAAATTTAAAAACTACGTGAATTTTGATATTTTTTTCAACATTGAGAACATTCGTGACCTTCGTAGGTTTATAATTTGGTATTTTTCGTGACATAAAAATAAACTTGACTTACAAATGGCATAGGACTCTACACAACTTGAAGAAATATTAATCTTTTTCAGATGAAATTTATTTTATAAATTTCATGAGTGAAAGATAAATTTTTAAAAGAAATTTCTTAGGACAATGTATAAATATTCACATTATTTGACAAGCACTTAAAAACATTTAGAATACATAACATTATAAGGTCCATAATTTATTAAAAAAATCCTATAAACATCCTTGAGTCTATTTCTAGACCCAAATAGCAAAGCCTTGAGTATAGACTTACCTTGACGGTTTGTATGACATAATTATTTGCTCTATTATTTATAAGTAGGTAGTGGGATGTTAGGTAGTGGGATGATATATAACCAATTCTAAGAGTTTAAAGAGGTCAACTTATAGGTGTGCAAAGGTTGATTGATATTTATATATATGTAAGATGGTAACTATGGAGGCTCTAAGTAAACCTAAGCATGTTAAAGGATTAGAAAATTGGAATATATTTTTGGGAGGAGAATTTTATAGGGAGACATCATATAGCCTATGGGTGTAAAATTTGACCCATGTAGGCATTTTTTGTCATGAAGGAAATTCTTGTCATGCAATATGAATAATGGTGGCAAGAAGAAATTATAGTCTATATCATGTAGATACATGTAGATATGTGGTGGTGGAGAAAATTCATAATATGCATATGTTGATGTTGTTGAAGCTATATATAGCTTGTCCAACCTAACCCTATGTCTCACCTATATATACCTAAACTTGGTGTGCTTTTCACACACTTTTATGAGCTATCTTTGGTGTATCGTGTCTCTTTTTCTCCTTCCTTCAACATGGTATCAGAGCGTAGTCGTGCCCGTTGTGCGAGCGAAAACATTAGCGCGCGTAGAAAATTTTGCACTCTTCAAAAACTTAAAACGATCATAATTTCTTCATACGACATCAGGATTCGATGATCTAAGAGTCATTTTTAGGGTTCTAAGGCATTCTGAGAGACTGCTTGTTACATGAGATTTTTCAAATTCTGCACATAAAATTTTTTGCAACAATACAACAGCTTTAATCACATAGAAGAACACTTTATCGATGTGACCAATTGATGCATCAATTATCTCTTGTGTACGCTTCATGGCTTCATGTATACAAATTGGATCTTCTCTTTGAGTTCTACATGGATCTTCTCTTCAAGTTCTCGACTTCGGTTCTCCATCACATATTTCCATGAATGTTTCTCTTTCCTTACTGTTTTCTAATTATATTCAAGTTTTGTTTTATATCACAGATTTGGATGCATGTTTTTCTTTCCCTTATATCCATTATCTACTCTGAGCCTATTCAATTCTTTATTGACTCTTAGGCTATTCAATTCTAGGCAACTTTTTCACATGCTGTGGTTTTGATTCATTTTTTGTACAATTGAAGCTTGTTCACATGTTATGGGTTTTGATCATCACATCATGCTTTATACTTGTAGAACTAGATCTGGCATGTATACATTGCCTTACAATGTTTATAGGCTATGGTTTTTGATGCGAAAGACTAATCTCTTAAGCCTTTTGCAGATAATAGATAATTTTGGCATGTATACATTATCTTATAATGGGTAATAGCTTTTTCTTTTTCGCATATGGATGGCGCAGGTATTTGTGATTGATGTAAAGATTTTACAACCTTATGTAGACTTTAAGATAAGTTCACTTTTATGTCGTTTGGCCTGAAGATTTTGATGGGCCGTTTGGCCTTATAATTTATGTCGTTTGGCCTTATGCTTAATATTCTAATAAGTCGTTTGGCCATATAATATAGAATTTTAGTAATTAATCATTGTTAATAAGTTTATGCAGGTCCTTGGATGGTTGATCTGGACCACCCTATCTTATCCTAATTGGAATTGTAATCTAGAAACGTAATTGGTACCAAAAGTTATGTCATTTCAGATAAACAGCACATAAAACAGGAAAATAGGCAACGTGCAACTTGTGTGATAAATTATAAGTATTTTCTCGGCTTCATCAAAGTTCGGAGTTGAAAGTTATGGTATTTTTCATGCAATAGACTTTTTCTCATCTTTCGTGTGCTACACACTTTTCATGTTTTAATCCAAAAATAGTAAATTTTTGGGCTCGTCCACGTCTCAAAAAATAATAGTACTCCAATTGTCTTTGGACGTCTCTTATTAAAAATGTATAAAACTAACCCTACACATAAAATTTAGAATTTTAATACATTTAGAAGTGTATAAAACTTATCCTATGCATAACATTTGGCATTGTTGCAAGATACTCTTGAATGTCTTTTCTCTAAAAAATGGTGTCTTTAACATGCATGATCATAGGTCACATGTGAAGGTGTAAATATATTATATTCATGCATATTTTATGATATTTTCCTCTTGATAGTATTTACCCCTAAAAGGAATAAATGAAATTCTATTCATGTATATTATATGGTATTTACCTCTTGATATTACATGGTATTCACCTCTTGATATTATATGATATTATATGGTATTTACCTCTTGATATTACATGGTATTCACCTCTTGAAGGTATAAATTAAATTCTATACATGGATATTACATGGTATTTACCTCTTGATAGTCATTAAATTAAATTTATTTATGGATATTACATGGTATTTAGCTCTTACAATTTTGGACATATATATTTATTTCTGTATGGTGCATTTGTGCATAAACCCTTTGTAATCTACATGGCTCAATAACTTGAAGGTGTAGCTACCATATTAAACAACATCTACAACCAATCATTACTTCTAGAACAACCATTCTAGTCTTCCTTTTAGCAGTCAAGACAACCATATCCCAAATACACTCATCGAGGGCCCCATTGAGTGAAAATTCTTTAAAGACCTTGGCTTGTAATATAAGCTATTCATGGTGATGATGCTAGTCAAAAGACTTTAAGACTTTTCCTTGTAGAACAATAATAGTTACGTACTTCAAGTTACATCTTTAATAGGAGGTTTGGAAGATTTTCTTAATAATAACAAGACTAATTCTCACAGATTCTAAAAATACTAAATAAATCTAAGATTGATTCGCACAAATTTTAAAGATACTAAGTAAGAAAACAACATAAAAGCAATATGAGTCCATTATTGTGACTTGTGAGGTTTGTTTCTAGCTCATTTTTTCCATTCTCACTTACATTGACCAAGACTATCAACTTGTCACTCAAGAAATCATGATATATAGTACTTGTTATTGCGACGAAATAAAGCATTTCCAAATGAAAATACTTAGTGACATTCCTATTATTAGCAACATGGTCATGTCAAAAGATGGCTACTCAATTTTCAAGTGAAAGCACATTATCAATATTTGTGTTTTGGGTACATTTGAATAAGACTAAAATAAATTTAATCTAATTTTGGGATTTGAATATTAAGGATTCAATATAATAAAAATAAAATAGGCTTATGATTTGAATTTCAATGCATGTTTTGGATTTGCATGTCATATGCTCAAGGATAGGGTATTAATACAATATAAAAGCTATAAAATGGTGCTTTATTACTTGTGTTAACCCTTACTAGAGGCCTCTTAGATGTCGAAACCTGCCACTCCATCATTTTCACCTCTTTTAACCATGGGCATGTTAGAAGGTTGAATTCACATTAAACCATTGTAATATATTATTTTACATGTGTGATTGCCACTTATATATGAAAGGTGATTGCCACTTGTATATGAAAGGTGTGCCACGGGATAGCTTAATTACGGGTACCAACCACTTTATGGTTTATACTATTGTAAGTGGTCTAGGAGGCTCTAAATTTTAGCTTTAGCCACCTAAACAGTGTAAACCCTAAAAAACAAGGAGGTAAGGAAAAATGTAACCTCAACCCCTCATTCCCCATGTATTCTACTATGCTAAGAAATTGAGTGCTCAAGGGGGTCACTCATAAATATGTAAGCATAGAAGGGCTTTTTTAAATCCCTTTTTTACACAGTTTTTGCATACAGAAGGGTACCATTTAAAGGGGCTATTTATAGATGAAATAGAAAAAGGGTGTGTTTTATTCATGAAAAAAATACAGATAAGGGGTTTTTAAATTAGGCCTTGAATGCACATGATATAGAGAGTTTACATATAGTGAACCCCCAGAGATTGAGTTCTCTTCTCTCACCTATCACTCACCTTAATTGATTTAAGATCTCGTGTGCTTGTGTCTATGCATGTGTGAGTGTGTGTGAATGAGGGATCGAGGTGTGAGAGGAGGATGGAGCTTCTCTTATGCACAACGGCAACATGAAGGTAAACCTCTCACATGCTCCATTGGCGATGCTTTCCTTGAGGATCGAGGAATCCGAGCATTCACGAGGTAAGTGACATACCGTGATCGTGAATTGTAGAGGCAACAACATGGTATATTGGTTGTTTGATTAAGCTCTTATGTGATCCTAATGGTGGTTTAGTAATTCCCCACCATGACATTGGTAGTGTACTTGTGCCTTTCTTGTGGCATTAGGGACACCCATAATTGGTGCCACTACTGATAGGGAATAGCTAAATAATTAGCCACCATTGCATCTTGAATGCATGTGTTGACAGTTGTTTCTATTTTACACAATAACGAGGTTATGCTAATAAATAAGGATTAGAGTAGAAAAATCAATTCTAGTTGTGGATTATTGGTGCATTTAATGCTTGTTTTTTCATTCTACATAAGTCTTGCTATTGTTATTTTGTTTCTGCTACCCTTAACACTAGTTTGGTAGCTCAACAAGACATAAAACATCTTCTTTTTGGGTTGGGAAAAATTCTCCCATTGAATGAGAACTTAACCACTACTAATTTCCTTGTATGGGTGAGATCTATAGATGTGTAGGGTTATGGAAAAATTAAAGTTTCTTGTAAGAAATATTTTTATGCTATCCTTAGACTACCATTAACCAATCACGATACTTTAACTCAAGAAAGGCCTTGGTATCCAACATGATACTTCAAAAGGAAAAATCTATAGAAACACTTCTTTTTTTTATTTTCTCCTTACTAATGTATAAATCAAAATATGGTTTGGTTTTAGACAAGAAAATTATATGAAAGCACTAAAAATCATTGATGACATGTGGGTCTACATTCTCAGCTTTTACATCCAAATAATTTGACTACATTACCTCGTTGATTGCAAACCAATAATAGTATAATATAAGGTAAATGAAAATATTAACTTTTCAAGAGAGACGAGAATTGAATTGCTTGTTATTAGGAACCTTGAAATCACAAAACTATATAGACTCAGATTTCAATCTTGAGATAAAACTACACTGATGTTTGGTTACTTAGCAAACTCGTGTAAAAGCTAAGCTTAGATCTCTTAACATATCTCATATATATTTTACTTTCATCATATTAGGAGGTGTAAATATTTAAAAAAAACATTTTTTGTAAATATCCATATCTATATATAGTCCTCATAGCTTGAAACTACCATAAGAAATCATCACAAAAGACAATGTTTGATGATATCATCCTCCTCATCCCGTAAAAGTTCCATGAGAAATTAGCCCAATCATGTTTGATGAGATTATCCTCCTCATCCAAAAAGTTTCACAAATCAATAGGTGGCATCAAAACCATAAAGATAAACTAAATTGAAAAGCTTCTCGTATGTTTAAAGCATGCCATGTGTCATGCTAAATAACCAGATAGAGACCATGAAAATATATGTCAATCGAATCAATCCAAATCAAATGTTTTTGAGATCTCCACTTCATAAGAGAAGAAATCCCAAAACATGATAGTTTGAGAGCCTGCAAAGCATAACAAAACAACATACATTCAATCCATCAATGAAAGAAACTCAACTCATCATGATCCTTCACTTGCTTGATAAGTTTAGTCCATCAAAGCTCCTACAGATGTAAATAGAGAAACCCAAATTTTTCATAAGTCTAACCATTAATTAATTAAAGATTTTATACTTTCCTAAAAATTCAACCCAACAAAGGTAAGTTAAAATGATAACCTACATGAAAGAAGATATTATCATTGGTGGTGCATAACAAAAAAATCTAAAAAAAATAGCACATCAAAGCTATAGAGTGTTACACATAAGAGTCCATCCCATCAAAGCTTGTGCATGTGAAACCCAAGGAAAACCAAAATCAGTCCTCATAACCATCCCATCGTCAACCTAAAATCATCCGATGAAGAGGATGCACATGCATAACCATCCCATAATCAACTTAAAATCATCTTATGATGAAGAGGATGCATATGCATAACAAAACAAGCCAAAAACAACCCATCAAAGCTACACACTCTTTCACCTAAGACTCTAGCTTCTGCATGTGAAACCCAAATCAAACCAATATCAACCCTCATAACCATCCCATAATCAACCCTTTCTTATCCCATGAAGAGGATGCTCATGCATAACAAAACAAGTGAATGTAGTCAAGGAGTTTATCCTGCCCACACACATTCAAATCAGCCCAACCATGACATAATACAAAAAAATCAGCCCATAAGCAGTTCATAACCATCCCCGTTAATCAACATAAAATCATCCCCATGAAGAGTATGCACATGCATAACAAAACAAGCCAAAAATAGCCCATCAAAGCTACATAGTCTTGCATATCTCCATTTCATATTTTCCTCTTGACAAACACATATTTCACTCCAAAAACATTTGATGCAAATAAAATAGGCTTCTTGTCCATTTACGAACAAGAAATAAGCCCTCTTGATTCCCAACAAGAAATAAGCCCTCTTGATTCCCAACATGCAAACCTTATATTGTCCCACAAGCACACTTATCAATATTTAGGTCCTTGTACTTTCATGAACCTCAACCCTCAAATGTTCAAGAATCTTGATAGATGTAAAATATCTATCAAAATATATGTGATGTCCTTTCCTCTTTAAATCTTTCACAAGAGGGTCCATTGTATGGAAGGAAAGCTCTGGGCATTAAACCTTGTCATAGATACAAAAGTTGAAATTGTATGCAGTTTGAGAGTCACATATGTTCCAAAACTAGATTCCAAATTTATGTGGCTTATTTGGTTTGTACACCTTACATGGGTTCAACTTGCCCTTTGAGGGTATGATCCTCTTATCCACAGTAAGAGACGTTTGGATTATAAAACTTGTGAAGAAAGGTATCATTTTAACATCTCCTCCCAGGAGATGATCTGTCAAAGTTTGTGATCTCTTACACCTCTGGTGGTGAGAGGCCGTTGAGAGGTATCCCTTTTGTTTCCAAATATATCCCCCTTGCTCTTAGGTGCATTTGTGGCAATGGTAGAGTAGAGGGATATGTAATGAATGGAGAATATGGGGCGAAGGCTCCTCTAGTGGCTATTATAGTAGGTGAAATGGATGTGTTACCATAGTTGTGACCAAGGACATAAGACTAATAGGTAACTTTGTGGGTTTTGGAATGTTTCTATCACAATATCTTGTGTAGGCACATCTCTACAGTTGAGAAATGTGAAGATCATTCTCTTAGATTCTTGGATCCCCATGTTATGTTGTGGAATGGAAACTAGAGCTTGGTCTATGGTGTAGTTGCAGGTGTCACTATATACGTGGGATCGGCTACGCTTATTGGTGGTGTCTCCATCATGCTTGAGGTAGGATCCCATGTATTTCTCATCCTAATCTATGTCTGAGGATGTTAAGAGGGTATGGTGATTCCTTGTCTCATCCTCTCTTGCTCCACCATAACATGAATACAATCCATGACCATTCAAATATGCCCTTCCTCGTCCGTTGGTAGTAGAGGCCACTTGCTCAATTTCATCCCAACTAACAGCATAGATGAAGCATATATCCGCGTTTGTCAAGGTTTCATGAGTCTTATCAAATCATCAATTCTCAAACTACAAATAGTGTATTTGAGAATCTTATGCCTAGATCCATTTTGGATATGAATTTACCATGTCTGGTACCCTCTAGCAACATGTCAGAATATATGTTTGGTTTGGGTAGGCTGGGTAGCTGGAGCAATTTGGGCTGCAAATCTTTGTTGGGCTTGACGTAGAGTCTCTTCCTCTTTCACTCTAGTGGCTTGAATCAGGGCCTCTACTTCTTGCACTTAGGCTATATAGGGAGTGTCCTTGGAGTTGACCTCAACTCCTTCATCACTAGTTTGATATGGTACATGGGTATGTCTAGAGGTTGCAGCTAAAGCCAAACCCCTGAAGTAATTAGCCATGCAATCAACACAATCAAACTAGCCGGTCTTGTGTTCTCATTGTGCCTAAGCAAGGTTTTCTCTCCCTAGGTCTTGTAGTCCTTCACATTGATCCAAGATTAGAGGAAGTGTCATTACATGAGAGTCTTAGGCCTTGCATCATGCTAAATCGAGTCCCTAAATAAGGTCCTAAGCTAAGGAGCCTTGTTGGGCAAAAGTGGTTTTCTCTAGATCTGTATCTAAATCGCACCCAAATCTTAATGTTAGGACTAGGAAAATCTCCTGTAGAATTTTTTTTATTTGGATTTTATTTTTTTAAGTGTCAAGGTTTTAGGTATCTCTAAATAATAATGTAGCAAGAAATGGTACACTTTTTTTGGGCCAACCAAGTGTTAGTTCCTATAGATAAGGGGCCCTTAACTATGGGAATTTGTAAATTTTTGGGGTCATATACAAGTTGCATCAAAATGATTATAAAATAGCCTAAAACAACTGACAAGTTTATCCACACACTAATTTGAATATATATATATATAGATAGATAGATAGATATATATATGGCTACCGAAAGGCAACTATTGCATTTTCTTTTTCATTTTTATTTTTTGTATATTTTTTATTTTATTTTTGTAATCCAAGTTTTCATGTCCACTTTTGGACTTTGGCTCTAGGTGGTCTGACTAGTTTTAGGATGCCGAGCCCATGTCCCAAGATTCCACCATATTTGGTGAAAGTACAGTTTAGGAGAATTTACTATGTTACCTAACCCAAGGGACACCTAGCATAACTAGTGGACTGAATTCAATGAGATTAGTCATTGGATAAAGCCTAATGGTAAAAACCATGTATACATAGAAATTAACACAAAATTAATTTCTCTCTAATTGACCCAATCAAAATTGAATGCTGGCAGCAAGAGACTAACATTGACCATGTAACAATCTAAACTAGGGTTTGTCCAATTTTTAATTTCAAGGTCTTACCCAAATAAAATCAATTTTGAGACCCAATTACCATTTACCCTATGCCTCATTTTTTATTTCGGGGTCTAATTACCCAAATAAAATCAATTTCAAGACCCAGTTATTGTTTTTAAAAACAAAAAATTAAAACTTCACAGAGAAACTGGAGACAAACCAAGAAATGGAGAAATTACAGAAATGATGAAAGAATTAGGGGATTAACACTAGATTTGTAACTGGACATAAAAGTGTCTGAGGCCATATTTATGACTTGTTTACCAACTAGATTGTGAGATTTATCCTGCTCATTGAAAAATTCAATTCCCATTTCTTTCAATTACCCCAAGTCTATACACACTTGAATATCACATGATTAAGTTTTTGTTATGTTTGGGCATGAGAATAAGGAGAATTTTTGCTTTTCGTAATTGGATAAATTCACACTGATTCTAGATGATTAAAAAAATAGCAAGAGGGCAAAAATTGTGGGCTCAATCCAAGGCATAATTCTCTAGAAATCATACACAATTGTAGCCATCTGATTGCAATTTCAAACCTTGAAATCCATGCCTTCTATTGATCTAAAAAAAGAGGTAACCTAATTGACCCCATCTCCAACACGTGGTCATGCATGGCCATGCACCCGTTTTCTAGAATTTTCCCTGTGTGCTGGATTTTTGCCCCAAGCGCTAAGGCATTTTGCCGTGCCTTCTATGCCACATATCCCCTATGGAGTGTAGCCAACCCGACCATTCTTTTTACCAAATCTTAGAGTGGGTCACTATTTGGTGCTTCCAACCAGTTTCTTTGGCACAATTTGAACATAAAGCTTGCTTGGGTAGCAATGGAAGTACAACATATGCAGGCGAGATCACATCCTACCAATGCAAATCATGCTCTTTTCTTGTCACTTTGGTAGTAACCAAAAGATCTACAAGGCTCACTGGGAGAGTATTGCTAAATATCTTGTGCCTATAGCAAATTTAACAAAGGAACAAGGTGAATGCAATAAACGAAGGTGGTTTAGATGATGAATCTCTTCACTTTCTATTGGCTCCTCAGTGACCCTAAACATCTTTCAATGGAAGATCAAGGAGTCTGTGCTACAAGTGGCCAAGCTAGTAGCCCTCAACAATCTTCACCAATTGCTTCAAGGTGGAAGCATGTTGACATGCTACAATGTTTTGTGTTCAGGATAGGTGCTAGTTAGCATGACTTTTTATAATGATTTTTTTGTCTTCTTCCTCATCTTCTTGTGCAGGGTCCTGTAAACAAGGGACAACATATATCAATGTATGAAGAATCAAATCTTTATTTATAATATTAACATTATTTATTTACTTTCAAATACCTCGGGGGACTCTCTAGTAGCCCGGATATACTGCTCCTCAGTAATCAATCTGTCATTATAGAAGTGCCTCCATGTATCTCCTCTTCGATGGTGGCGGTGGTAGGCTATCTCGACAGGAGTAGGGTACCTGCCCCCACGATATCAAGCTGCAAGATGACACAATTTGCGGAGGGGTTAGTACAAAGAAACAACCTCCTAATTAACTACATAAACAATATAATTTAAGATCGATACTTTCAAACTGGGCCTCCCATGATTCAACACCCCCTACTCCAAAATGCACGCTTCCATATTGCTCCATTTGGATCCTTCGTGCCTCCACGTGCTTTAGACTGGGTTCCTCCTTCGCTAACTTCATTGCTTTCTTTCACTCACGCTTGTGAGCGGTGTGGGGGGCGGGCCCCTTAGTGGTTGACCTCCCTGGAGCCTGGCAAGCTCCGCTAGTGCATGCCTCTTAAGCAAAGATCTTTTATTGCTAAGTATCGAAACAATCTTTGACTTGGCCCATTTATCTGTGAACTGAACATTGGGGGGGTTAGGATACCTAGAGCAAACAGCAGCGAGGGTCTCATTAGCTAACCTCTTTGGTTGATCTTTGTAGTGAATAAAGCAATCTCTGTAATTGTTAGCAATTACAGAGCGCATGAAGGCCATGATGTCCTTCCACCGTGCATCCATCAAGATGCCTCCTGTCTGAGTGATGTCATAGTAGATCGTACCATCACCCGAAGGCACTTCTAAATCAACTGAATCATTCTCATCCCCACCACCACCCCTCCCAAAGCACTGTGCCATGCATCCCCCACTGCTCTCCCTCCTACTACGCCTGCTACTGTGTCGTGTTGAGCTAGTACGCTGGCCACTTGTAGCTGCTAGAGAACCAAGTCTCGACTGCATGGGAGTACGCCGACGGCTCTGCGAGGCAGAAGGGCCTCCTGAGAGCATGGGGAAAGGGGCATAGGACGGCATGGGGGGGAAGGGTCTCGGCTATGTAGCTGGCTGGGCTATGTTGACTCCACTGGGGTAATCTCAAAAGGTGTGGGGTTGGGGTGGTTTGGAGTCTGTAGGGTGTTTAGAGTACCCGTCATGTAGCCGTATAACTTCGCAGGACTGGGAGGGTGTTTAGAGTACCCGTCATGTAGCCGTATAACTTCGCAAGACTGGGAGGGTGCCCCAAAAAGGTTATATAAGTCCCGAAAGATGGACTCCCGAAGATTAGGTGAGCCTGAAGAGCTTCCTGGCCACATGATGAATTACTGGAAAAAAGAAAAAAAGAAGATTACTGAGATGAACTGAGAAGAGAAAAAGAAGAGAAAAAGAGGAAAAAAGAGAGAAGGAAAGAGAGTAGAAAAGGCATGCACAGCGGGGATAAAGAGAGGAGAAAGGAGAGGAAAAGAGAGGAGAAAAAGAGGGGATAAAAGAGAGAAAAAGAGAGGAGAATAGAGGAAAAAAGAGGGGGATAAAAGAGAGAAAAAGAGAGGAGAATAGAGGAAAAGAGAGGAAAAAAACGAGAGAAAAAGAGAGGAGAATAGAGGAAAAGAGAGGAGAGAAAAAGAGAGGAGATAAGAGAGAAAAAGAGAGACGAAAAGAGAAGGAAAGAGAGGATAAAAGAGAGAAGGAAAAAGAGAGGAAAATATAGAGTGCAATCTATTTTTTCAATCATGCTTTCCCTTTCCATCATTAATGCAATCCCCTTCTTCAATCATGCAATCCCTTTCCATCATTCATGCAATCCCTTTCTTCACTCATGCAATCACTTATTTCCATGAAAGGAGAGGAAAAGAGAGGAGAAAAAGAGAGAAAAAGCAGGGATAAAAGAGAGGAGAAAGGAGAGGAAAAGAGAGGAGAAAGGAGAGTAAAAGAGAGTAGAAAAAGTGGGGATAAAAGAGAGGAGGAAGGAGAGGAAAAGAGAGGAGAAAAAAAGAGAAAAGAGAGAGAAAAAACAAAGCGTCTATATTCACGTTTAACAGTGCGTCTACAGACACGGCTACTTGTTTCCAACACAGAGTAGACGCGTCTATAGACGCATTTTTAGACGCGCTCTCAGATGCGTCTATAGATGCGCTCTGACAGATAGACTATTTAAAAAAGACAAAAAGGACATGCGCGCGACGCGCCCAACACAAAAAGACGAAAAGGACATGCGCCCGACGTGCCCGACACAAAAACACAGTTGTTGTACCAAAAACATTCGTTTCAAAGAGAGCAAAGGAGATGAATCAAACGAGAGAAACTTTCAAAGAAGATCAACCCTAAAGAGACTTACCTTGGATAGAGGTATGGAAGCTTCTTGTCCTTCTTCAAAGCTACTTCTCTTTCTTCTCTTCCTTGTTCACCCTTTGCTTCTCTTTCTTCTCTTCCTTGTTCACCCTCTTCTCTTGTGTGCTTGGAGGTGATTGTGTAAGCCTATAGATAAGTGTGGGTGCTTTAAGATAAGTGTGGATGCTAGGCTGTGGATCTGTTTTAATAGCAAAGCAAGCCCGCTAAAAGTATGTGAAGAAAAGCAAGCACGCTAAAAGTAGGTTTGAAAATGAAAATCACGTCTACAGGAGCGTCTAATGTCGCGTCTACTATCCCGTCTAAAACCACCTTTAATTGCGCATTTACAGCAGTTTAGATGTGCCTATAGATGCGTACCACACAGAACAGACGTGGTTTTAAATGCGGTAGTAGACGCGACACAGAGTTTTCAGATTAAATATTTGATACAAGAGTAATTTTTTTGGGTTGTTTATTTGTAGGATGTCTTGATCTTCAACAAGTAGCTCCAGTGAGGATGTATCCCTCTGTATCCACCATCGCGAAATGTGGTTGGAGCAAAAAATCAAATGTATGTGTGATCAATGTCGAGGAAACATGTATCGTGCACGCAGGATTACACTCAATCACATCTCAAAGTATGGAGAATGGGATGCGACCGTAAACATGGTAAGTGTTAAAGAGTTAAGGTTGATTGAGATACCTATGGGTGTTCATATGTTTGAGTTATGATCCCATTTTAATTTGATACAGGATGCAGTGCCACACCCGCATATGTTGCCCTATGCTCGTCTCGTGAGAAGCAAAGCGTCGGGGATATGAGGTGGGATCTTCAGGAGGGATCATTACGGATGCATGGAGTGATGGTTATAGTAGCCCTCCGCCATTACCTCATAGTGGAGGAGGAGGTGTTTGATGATATGGTGCGGGATTTATATGTCCATCAATCCAAAGGGAGAGATGATAGCATGGAGCAGGACGATCTTTTCACTGCCGCAACATCGACTCCACTATTTGAGGGGTGCACATTCTCTGTTCTACGTGCCTCCCTTGAGTTACTAAACTTGCAAACCATGGCTCTCCAACAAGTTCGACCATTCCCAAGTTGAGAATATTTCGAGCTTTGTTCACGTGAAATGGTTTTGGAATGGGAATTACTGTTTTTTTTCAAGGCTTAGAATTGAAACCTTCTTTAACTTTATTAAACAACATCCTGTAAGACTTTGTGCTTATGCCAGCCATGTCACATTTACCTTGTGCATATGTAGGAGTGAATGCTTTACTCACCTTCTGCAAGGATTTCTTTGCTATGTTTGATCGAAGTCTTGCAAGCTTAGGATGATGTATTGCTGACTCCACGATGTATTTTGTTAGAACTTTGCCAAATATACCAGAACCTTGCTCTTTTGGAACCACAACATCTGTGACCATCCTGAAGCAACAACGATAGCTATTTCAGTCCATCATTCATCTTCTAACTATACCACCCCCACAACAAAATTTTGCTTTGTCTTCATATGAAGCTTGCAAAGCTGTTGTGATCGATGCCAAGTAAAAATTCACACCTTCAAGCATTTTTATTATGGCATCTCTATCACTCAAATGTCTTTCAAAGTTACATTAAATGATACTTTGACATTGGCCAAACAATCTTTTGCAATATCCAAGCAATCCATTTTCACCCTCACACAAAAACTTGAAGAAACTTGTCAACCCAAAGAATGATGGAGATTGAGAGAAGGTTGGATCTGGTGGGTAAATACTACCATCCAACCATAGGTCCATATTTTTCTTTCCTTCATTTCAAAGCTCAATAATGTGGGCTTTGCATGCTGGCCTAGACCAATTTCTCTTACAGCACAGGGAGCATAATCGGCTTCTACTTGGAAGTGGATGTCCAGCTTTTTCTTCTTTTGTTTCACAGGTTCCATTGCATTGTTTTGTGCTTTAACAATACCAAAAAGCATCATGAACTCACACTTTAACCAAAAGGAACCAAAGATATTACACTTATCTCCCGTGAAGAAGATTGCTTCATTAAAACCAAAAGACAACATCACTAAATAATACCTCCTTTTCCATCAAACAAACTTGTTGGTATCTTGGATGCACCAAAATGTACAAAATACTTGTAAGCACAACCCTCACTTGAAAAAGGTAAGAAATGGGATTGTTATTCATGCACAAGCAGGTATGGCGCATGAAGAACAAATTCTTTTCCATCCTTTTTCAAAACTTGCCACCTCAGTCTCTCCTCAAACCTTGATGTATGATGAATCAATGTTCCATTGAACTTGGAGGTAGGCAGGCACTCATGAGATGGAGAGGAAGATTGTGACGTGAGAAAGACGTGGGAGGCTATGAGCTTCCAAAAATGGAAGGAATGTGAATGAGAAGAAGAGAAAATAAAAAACTTCCCGCTCAAAAAATAATTCGGATTTGGACTGGTTGTGGTTGTGATTGTGGAGTCGGGAAGACAATGAGGGAGACAATGCAAGATGATGGGTTGCAGGGACGAAGTTTGGTTCAAGTTTGGTAAGCAAAGTTGGCTTGGTTCCATTCAAAAAGTGTAATGAAGAAAGAGCAAACAAAGGGCTAGAGATTGTTAGCGGCGGGGAGATGCTACCAGTGAATATGTTCTCATCAAGGGAGAGGATCTAGACGTGGGAGAGGGCACCAAGGTAAGGGGCATCACATTGGGTAAGCTTGAAAATGTTGAAAGGTGGTAGTGGATCCAGCCACCTCTTTCCCTCTGTCACATTGGGTAATCTTGAAAATGTTGAAAGCCGAAATGAGGAAAACTATACTTTGGAAAAATATAACCTCTGACGAGATCACACAGTGATGAATATCAAGAAGCTTTGCAAAATCTGAATGGACTAATCGATGATGCCATAACTTGCAAATCAAGATCTCCTTGAGCAATAAGAACATTTGCAACATCATCATTCAAAGAGAGCTCAAACAGATTACCATGTCGAGGAGCTACTGTGATAGTATGCCCATCCTTCTCAATTCGACACTTTGTATGATCAAAACCAATAAAAAGACCAAGATCAACAAGCCATGCAACAGAAAGAAGATTCTTTTCAAGATCTAGAACATGCAAAACTCCTCGCAATATTCTGGTAGAGGAGAGGGTGCCAAGATATAGATCACCAACACCCATGACTTAACAAGTAGTGTCATCAGCAAGATACACCAATTTCTTAATTAGAAGAGCATGATAATTATGAAGCCCTTGAGATTGGTAAGTCATATTACTAGTAGTACCAAAATCAACAATAAAGAGAACCATCCTGAACAAGAAGTACTCCTCTAGGAGAAATATCATGGACATAGTTTACCTCTCCTGATGATTATGTTCATCACTACTTGTATGTTGAGCAGCATATGCGCAGTTGTGATCTTGATCATATCACCTTTTGAAACAACGATGAGATGGATAATCTGCAAGATCATAATAGCCCACAAGGAGTACGATTTTTTGAGGAATTCGAATGAGGTTTCTTGGTGGTAATGCCATGTTCCTCATCATATTGATGTGCCCAACAATTAGAGATAGTATAACCATTCTTAAGGAACAATGTTTATTGGGAAGGAAAGTCGAGACGAATTTCCACCTTGATAATGTTGAGAGATGTAACCTCGCAGTGTTGTGTGTATGTGGGAAAGCACCCTAGAGGTGCAAGATATTGTGGCAAGATAAGAATGCCACATGTAATATTGCATGGTGTGTGAGAGTTGACCGAAAGAGTGGGAAAGGAGTTGCCACATGGATGATGACATGTAAAGTGGGATAAGGCTAGAGAGCCTATATCATTGTATGGTTCATTGTGATATGCAAGAAGTGAATAGAATTGAGTGTTGAGTGTGCAATCTCCCTCTCTCTCTCATGGAGTTCTTAGTGTGGTTTAATCCACCTTAATTATGTTGCTTAATCTATGTCCTTCACCATGATTAATCCCATTTCTAGATTGTTAATATGGTATCAGAGCCTGGTTCGTGCTAAGGGCTGAGCTGCAAGCAAGAGAACCACAAGAAGTGGTACGAGGGTAAGAGCTTCAACTACTTTTCCCTATTTGTGTTGGTTTGTGCTAAGGGCTGAGTTGCAAGAGAACCACAGGAAGCGGTACGAGGGTACTAGCTTCAACTACTGTTCCCTATTTGTGTTGGTGACTACACCCTTGTTGGGAGCTCTACGGGTGAGGAGCTTTCTTCACGGGTGTAAAGCTATAGGGCAACTATACCGTCCTATCGGACAACATTTTTTGGGCCGAAAACGCGTTTCGGGCGCGTCTCGACCTCCGTTTTTCAGAAAGTAGACGATTTCGAGCACTGCGAGTAAGTCATCGATTCTCTACAGAACTCTATTTTAAGAACTGCACGAACACAGATTGGCTGTGCAGACACTGTGGGTGCTGCAAAGAGGTCAACAGTTGCCATTGGGTGTATGTATGCATATTGAAGTCACTGGTTGTGACATTTAAGAGTACTACGGTACTGCTACAGAAATATAGGTTTATTGAAGCCTTGGGTTTGGGTCCCTGATACTATTGCGTGATGAGATCAAGGCATGGTGGATTTTCTGAGCGGGTCTTCTTACTAGCGTGCTTTCTTCCTCACCAGAAGATATGCCTTTATCCCGTTTTCGGCTTGCCTCTTAGAGGTCCTTTTGTTAGATCACCTCATACCACTGAGGTAGGTGCTGCAATATCCAGCCGAATTATTTCCATAGATGAGTTACCTTATACGTGTGCAACTTGTGAGTGCTGTTTTTGTGACCATATGATGGACGGGCTTATGGAAGTGTAAAGAGTTCTTCTATCTTTACTGTATATGTTTCAAGAATGAATAAAGTTTAAATCTTGTTCTTGTATAGAATCTTACTCTCTTTGAGACTTTTTTTTTGTGGTTAATCTTAATTAATTTTTCTCTAAGTCTCATATTCGTGCATGTTGCGAAACTATCCCAAGTTTGCGAGATGAGGACATCTCGCGTTTTTCAAGTGGGAGTGAATGTAAGATTCCTCCCCAGCCTCTCAAAATATCCAGCATATTCCCCTGTAATCAATCCCCTTTTCTGAAATATAAGAGATCTTGTCTCTGCCTGTTTTGGCATTGAGAGAGAAAATATTCTAGAGAGAGAATATTCATATTTTTAATATTTTTAAATAGAAAATTATCTCATCTTATTAAAATAAGTTCCCCTGAAACAGAAATTCAAAAAGAACTTTCCAATGTGCAATTGGAATTAATTGGAAATGGGTATAAAGGACCTTAGCCTAAGGGTCTAGATTTTCAGAAATCTTTGGATTATGGTCCAATTAAGGTTCTTATGGGCCAATAGCATCAATCCATGTGTAGGGAGGAGATAAATCCAATTTGTAAAAGAAGATACCCAAAAATGAGTAAATGCTTACATAAGATGAAGAGTTGAAAATGTACAAGGTTTATTAGTAAAAACTATGAGCAATATTAAAAATATGAGATATTTTGGGTATCCAAAAATGAGTAAATGCTCACATAAGATGAAGAGTTAAAAATGTACAAGGTTTATTAGTAAAAAACTAGGAGCAATATTAAAAATATGAGATATTTTGTGTATCCAAAAATGAGTAAATGCTCACATAAGATGAAGAGTTGAAAATATACAAGGTTTATTAGTAAAAAACTATGAGCAATATTAAAAATATGAGATATTCTGGGTATCCAAAAATGAGTAAATGCTCACATAAGATGAAGAGTTGAAAATGTACAAGGTTTATTAGTAAAAAACTATGAGCAATATTAAAAATATGAGATATTTTAGGTATAATGATTCCATTTTGACACATATGTAAGGAAGGGGAGTCCATTAAAGGAGGTGCATATTTCACATGCTTGAATGAGTTTTAAACTCATAAAAATTGAGATATTTCATCTCTCCTCTCTCCTCATTCAAGTCTAGTTCCAAAAAGTTAGCTTAACTAACCTAAAAATGGTCAAAAAGTAACCAAACTGACTTGGAAAATTCTAGAATCAGTTTGTTTGGTTAGGAGCTCAATTTTTCCTATAAATAGAAGCCTCCCCTTGTTGAAAAAAATATAGTGTTTACACATTGTTACTCTACTCCACCTAAGCCAAGAACTGTGAATTCTTTAATAATTCACTAGTTTTTGACACTTCTCTCTTTCTTCAATCCCCATTGGTGGCTCCATCAACATACTAAACTAATTGATTGGTTGGGGGCCTCTACCGTGAACAAAGAATCAAGCAAATTGTAAGGTAAATGGTAAATTTTGATTTTTTCTATAATTTCTCAATGTTTCTCCCTTCTCAAGCCCTCTCAAGCTTGAGAAGCTTAATTGGTACAATTTTTGAATGTTATTGAAGTTAATTGATGAATAGTAGTGAAGAGTTACATAATTAGATGAATGCTATTGAAGTTAATTGATTAATAAGAATTACATAAATTTCCATTTATATTTAATTCTAATGGTTTTTATGTAATTTCTCTCTCTCAGTCAAGAAATGGTCATACTCATGACCCATTCTCAATCCAAATGAAGCTTTTCATAAAGCTTTTCCTTAATCCAAGATTAATCTATGCTTAAGAACAAATTAATGGTTTTTTTTAACCTATGCTTTTAGTTTATGTATTCCATGATTATTTTTGATTCAATCCATTAAGGGTTAATGATCTAATTAGGGATCATTCTAATCATTTCCTTAAAGATAAGCCTTATCTTTTAAAATAATTGAGATTTATCAGTCATAGTAGCGGAGCTATGGCAGAATTTTGTAAAAATTCACACACAAAATAATTTCATTCAAAGCATGAAAAGAGAACTTCCTACCATATTCTAGGAATTATCATCCTAGATTAATTGAAAGAATTTCATTGTAATCATGGGAAAATTAAATTTTTAGGTATGCATAAAAGATAAATATTTTATTTTAAAAGTGTTACTTTTAGTATAATTGAATTTTATGCATAAGAGGTATACATAAAAGATGAATATTTTATTATAAAAGTGTTACTTTTAACATAATTAAATTTTATGCATAGAGGCATGCATAAAAGATGAATATTTTATTATAAAAGTATTACTTTTAGCATAATTGAATTTCATGCATAGAAGTATGCATAAAAGATGAATATTTTATTATAAAAGTGTTACTTTTAGCATATTGAACTTCATGCATAGAGGTATGAAAAAAAATGATTATTTTATTGTAAAACTATAAAGAAAAAAATGATTATTTTATTATAAAAATGATTATTTTCATCATATTGAATTTCGTGCATAGAAATGAAAAAAATAAATAAATTATTATTTTATTATAAAAATATTACAGAAAAAAAAATATTTTATTGTAAAAGTGTTACTTTTATCACAATTGAAATTCTTGCATAGAGGTATGTATAAAAGATGAGTTAAGATGTGTATGGGATGAGGTAAGAAGTGTATGTGACGGGATAAAATACTTATGGGATAAGTTAAGATGTGATAAGATGTGTATGGGATGAGATAAGAAGTGTATGTGATGGGATAAGATGTATATGAGATGAGTTAGTATGTGATAAGATGAGTTAGGATGTGATAAGATGTATCTGAGAGGAGTTAGGATATGATAAGATGAGTTAGGATGTGATAAGGGGTGTATGAGATGTGATAAGATGTGATAAGATGCATATGAGATAAGTTAGGATGTGATAAGAAGAGTTAAGATGTGATAAGATGTGTATGGGATGAGATAAGAAGTGTATGTGATGAGATAAGATGAATATGGGTTGTGATAGGGTGAGAATGGATGTGATGAAAAAGAATAGATCAGAAGGCATATGGGGTTATATGAATGGGAATGAGGAAATGGATGTATGTATGTGGATGTATTGATGTATACATGTAGATGTGGATGTATGCATGTGGATGTGTATGTATGGATGTATGTATGTGGATGTGGATGTATAAATAAGAATGTGAAAATGGATGTATGCATGGATGTGTATGAAGAATAATGAAGGTGAATGTGTATGGGAAATAATGTGTCGTTGATATGAATGAATGGATGAGAATGAGTACATATGAAGGGAATGTGGAATAAGTAATGTGCATTGAGGGATAATGTGGAAAGACGGAATTCGATATAGAAACTGTATTTTGTGACTGTTTGTAAATGCTATTTGTAAATGACTGTTTTATGTTAAGAATGCTGGGAAAGCATTTTGACCATCTTGTGATTAAGGTCGTGGAGACCTAACTGATAAAGTTGCAAAACTGCTGATGGAGAGTCAATGGAGGACGTCTCGCGTAGCAAGGTCGACCGAGGTCTTGACCAGCCTCGATTAAAATGGTGAGCTTCCGGTACGGTGGATGAGGGACCAAGGAAGCGGCCTATGAGTGAAGCGCTAGGTCACCTACGAAGGATCCTAGAGGGTGCTGACCATACGGTGCTCGGGCTCTGGGTCGCCTAGGATACCCACGCGTGCGTCGAGGAAGATATTGGAACAAGGAGTAAGAGTTGTTTTGTGAAATCGAGCATGGATCTAGTTGATTGACCTTGCTGGTCTTCAATGGATGAGTCCATGGCTCTTTATATGGATCTGTTGGTTGATCTTGCTGATCTTCAACGAGAGTCCATCTTGATAAGTGATTATATTGCCGAGTATTATGGGCTAGGAACTATTGAAAAGGCCCCTGAGTGGACAGGTGGTGAGCGTTCTGGTTGCCAATGATGCCATAGATACTTTGATGAAGGAATGATGGGAAATTAAGAATCAATCGGATAATTTGGAAGATTGTGATCAGTGATACTATGGTTTAGTGGACAGGTGGTGAGCGTTCTGGTTGTCAATGATGCCATAGATACTCTGATGAAGGAATGATGGGAAATTAAGAATCAATCGGATAATTTGGAAGATTGTGATCAGTGATACTAAGGATTGTTTTAAAACTAGTTGAATCTGTGAAAAGGCAATTTCATATTGGGTGTGTAAGTGGTGTGACTAGTTTTATTTTTGCATGAACTTCCGGCTAGGGGGCCTTGGAACTCTTTTCCTTGGTACCCGGGGTTAGGCTGGACTGATGGATCCGTAAATCGAGACTCAAATTCTGTTACTACGATAGATAAAGTAAATCCTAGATAGTAATTGTTCTATGGATAGGAATCAACGGCTGTGCCTCTTGAATGGGGAAAAAAGCATTGATCTCAATGATCCAAGTGCAAGTTTCTTCCTTGATCTAACCGAGTATCTTTATAGATGAAGTCGGATCAGCTTGATCAGAAATGGTCTTAACTACGTTAGAGTAAAAAGTTATCTTGGTGGAATTGCCCGTGCTTTCCAGGTAAAGGAAGTTTTTCCGGGTTAGGTTTTGGAACAACCGACGGATTAGTCTCTTGTCCGGATATCCGTGGGCGAGGCCCCGAGTGTGAGAACCCTGGCCACGCAAGATGTGCTACTTTCGCTCTGCTAGTACCCCGAATCCGTTGCTCGGTGGGAACAGGGATCTCACAAGACTTGACTTTATCAGGATCTGGATCAATACCATTCTCTAAAACAACATGGCCCAAGAGCTTCACCCTTGGTTGAGCCAAAAAACACTTTTTTAGATTTAATTAACCACCACACTCATCATAACGCTGAAAAACTGTAGCCAGCCTGTCACAATGCTCTTGCTGCCTGGAGCTGTATATACAAAAATCATCAATAAAATCTTTGACAAACTTGTCCAAAAAGGAGATAATACCCAATTTGCCCTTTTCTGATAGTAGACTGGCCCATTCATCAACCCAAAAGGAAGGACTTTGTAGCAGAAGCATCCCCATGGTGTAATGAAAGTCGTTTTGCGCTGATCTTCTTCTGCAATCTTTAACTGAAAATAGCCTTAAAACCCATCACAAATACTATACCTTTCATATCCAGCTATAGTATCCAAGATCTCATCCAAAGAGGGTAGGGGGTAAGGATCCTTTTTTGTAGCAGCATTCAAAGACTTGAAATCCACGCATATACGCCACCTGCCATCCTTCTTTGGACTCACCACTATAGGACTTACCCACTCAGCCGTGTCCACTTGTGTAATGAAACCTGCACTCAACAACTTATCAACTTCCTCTCTCAAGGCCTGCATTTGCTCTCGTCCCATCCTACGAAGCTTCTGCCTAACTATTTTTACACCTTCTTTCAATTCAATCCTCAAATCTGGCCCTTTAAATCCCCGAATCTCCTTATAAGAAGTGATGAATAATTCTGGAAAATGAGACAACATATTAACATACCTAAACTTTTCTCCTTTCGAGAGATCCGGACTCAGCATTCTTTCAATCAGCTCCTGCTTCTTCTTCACTTCTACCTTTGGCTGCAGTAATTCCTCGATCACTTCATACGACCCCAAAGTGTCTTCTCCCTTAGCACCCACTTCATACACTTCTTCATGCTTATTACCTTGTTGCTCTGATAATAAGATAGCCACATTTGCTTCTTCTTCGCTAGATGTAGTAGTCGATGAATCTGCCTCTGATTCAGAAGAACTGGTGGTAGTCTCCTCTTCACTCAAATCCTGTGGCCTCTCCCACACATCGTTCAAAGATCTCCTACTATGCATCTCAAAAGATTCTTTATTACCCCGTTTATCATGCAGTCCCATACCTCCAGTCTTGTACGCACCAACCGCTCGCAAACCAAGGTCGTCCAAGAATAATTGAAAATGCACCAAGACCTGCAGTCAGGCATTACATGGAAATCTACAATAAACACCATATTAGATAATTTGGGGAAAATCCCATTCCCATTTGAAAAATGGGAGCATGGTGAACTTGTCCAAAAGTTTGTCAAAACCCCCTCATGTGACATATCATCGGAAAGATCTTGAAGAGTAGAATCTAAATCTATGATCTCCGACAAATTTGGAGTTAGTATGTTTAAGATATGTCCAAAACTATATGGAGTAATTGATTCCCAAAATGTGAGATTTTTCCCAAATTACCTAATATTGACTTAATAGCTTTGACATTAAAGACTTCAACCTCCAGCTTCTTTACCATGCCAAGACATTTTACCTTTTAATGGTTAGCCATCCTGATTTGAAAACCAGAAACCCTAGACACCCTCAAGCCTAACTGCTCCACACATGATTGAGTAATCACACAGATTTGAGCTCCTCCGTCTATATATGCCTGACCAAGGTTCCTACCTTTACTCCACACCTCCACAATAGGGCAAATATCTGGAAGCTCCTCTAAAGATAGTACTTTGACTGACCTCTTCTCTGACTCCTTTTCCATTGGATTCACAAGTCCCTTCCACTGCCTTCTCAATTTTGGCACCATCTCTACCAACTACCCCAAGGTGATGTTAGCCTTCATATCAGATTTCAAGCTATAGCTGGTTTGCCCATCTCCCAGTGGAAAGTCTGACACTTGGAACCTTCTACGAGGCTTCCATTTCCTTTTGGCTTTCACATCTTCTTCTTCCTGTTGCTTCCCCTTCTTACGACTGGGTCCATCCACTCCTTTTCCTTCTCTTTCATCCGTTCTGCGCTTGCCAATGGGCATCACATCCCCTTCTTCCTTCACCTGAACATTCTCCAAAGTAACAACATTCACAACCTTTGCTTTCCCCTTCTCCTCTGTTGTGATTCCACTAGGACCTGCTTGATCCTCCTTATATCAATACCATAGTCGTTTGACCTGTCAGGTAATTGTGAAGGTAGTGGGTACATATCACCACTCATTCGCTGAGGCTTATCACAATATGTACTTAGATGTCCAAGTTCACCACAATTCCAACATGTAGGGATGAAACGACGGCCCCTACCATGACCATGTCCATACCTTGCTTGTCCATCTCCCCCTTCTTGATTATTGCCTCTACCTCCTACCACGTCCACCACCTGTACTTCCCATTTAACTTAAGCTCAAATTCTTCATAAGATCGACCATCTGTTTCATATCTTATCGCAATCCCTCATCACAACCTGCAGGAACCATAGGTACTCCTTGACTAACTTGAGGTACCGTCTGCAGTCTGCATAGCCTAGGCTTCAGCGGGTTTCATTCTCTCAATCACTGCATTCATAGGTGTAGCCTCCACTCTACGAATCTCCGGCTGTGCTACAACTCAAATCATCCCCAGCTGATTCATACGTTGTAGTTTCCAATCTTTTGTCTTGGCAATCTCTACCGCATCCTCATAAGACCTGGGCTTCTTTAATTCCACCTTCCAGCGAATACTCCTCTTAAGCCTGGCTACAAACCTATCTTTCTTCATCATGTCAAGGGGCACCTGGTCTTCCCCCAAAGCCCTGCATAAAGTCTCCCATAACAAAGAAATTTTTTTTACATAATCATCAATTGATTCCAACTCACCCTGTGTCAGAGCTTGCACCTCATGCCAAACCTTGTCGGGGTCTTCTACCTTCTTAAACCTGTTGCTAAGCGTTGTCTTCAATCCATTCTCAATCATATCGACATGTGGAACAGCAACTCTCAATGACTACTCATTAGTTATGTACCAAGTCCTTGCATCCCCTTTCAAGCAGATGCTCAATAACCTGAGTACCTGAGCAGGCTCCTCAATATGATTACTTATGCAAGCCACCTCCATCTTTTCAAAAAAATCTATCACATCTTCATTGAGTCCACCAAAAAATTTTGGATACGACATCATCTTGTCTAGCTTTCACCTTCAAACCAAAGAAAAACAGTTGGAAACACCTTCCTTCAATCTCTTACTCTAGGGCATACATCCTCGTAGGCAAGAGCTTAGTCCTCCTCAGTGGGGGCACCAAAAAACTCTTGGAAATTCTGGACACGGAATCACCTGCCTCTATAGCTGTCCATCCAACAGCCTTGGAAATACCACGAGCCTAGGGCACCACCAGCACACTGGCTGGAACACTTCTCACACAATTCACCACACCACCCACACCAGAAAAAACATCACAATGACCCTCTTCTAACCATGATTGGTTATAGATGTTGTTTAAAATGGCACACCTTCAAGGTAATGAGCCATGTAGATTACAAAGGGTTTATGCACAAATGCACCATATGAAAATAAATATATACGTCCAAAATTGCAAGAGCTAAATACTCTGTAATATCCATAAATAAAATTTAATTTAATGACTATCAAGAGGTAAATACCATGTAATATCCATGAATAGAATTTAATTTACACCTTCAAGAGGTGGATAACATGTAATATCAAGAGCTAAATACCATATAATATCCATGAATAGAATTTTATTTATGCATTTTAGAGGTAAATAGTATCAAGAGGAAAATATCATGTAATATGCATGAATATCATATATTTATACCTTCACATGTGACCTATGATCATGCCTGTTGGAGACACCATTTTTTTGAGAAAAGACATCCGGAGAACCTTGTAACAATGCCAAATGTTATGTATAGGATTAGTTGTATACACTTCTAAATGTATTAAAATTCTAAATGTTATGTGTAGGGTTAGTTTTATACATTTGTAAAAGTATTAAATGTCTTTAATAAGTAAAAAAAAGTGATGCATGATTAAATGTTGTCAATGAGTTTTCTGTCTCATCAAAATGTCACTTCAATGCTAGAAAAAATCGGTAGAGTGACTCTTGAAAATAGGATGATTAACCATCTCTATCCTAAAATCTTTTCATGGTATCTCCCACTCTCTCAATATATGTTTTTTTGGAGAGAGAAAATAACTATGCAAAGACAAGTTTTTTGTAAAGTGTGAAGAATGAAAAGATACAGTCAGACTATTTTAATCCAATATGCATGGCAATTTACCTTGAGCATCAAAAGCTTTGCGTGTGGGGTTACGACATAGTCATATTTTCTACCTTCATCATATAAATAGTCCTTCAATCACTCAATTATGCTAAAGCTCATATAAATAGAGAGAGAGAGAGAGAGAGAGAGAGAGTTATTGAACATTCTGGTGCCAAAGCTCTTTCAAATTTGCTTCAAACTCATCCAAGTGAACTAAAACTCAAAAAGTCAAGTACCCATCTCTTGGGACGTTAACGTGTTGCTCCAATTTCTTATAGCTAGTATACTAATATATGATCATTAGAGAACCATTGTTCAGAACATAACTGGATATTAGATGTGAATCATGTAAATATTATTATTGCTATTACAAGTCAAAGTCTTGAAGATTATTATGTATTACAAGTCAAGGTCTACTAACGACCCAAAGGGATTGATATGAACAGAGATACTATTAATGACCCAAAGGGATTGATATGAACAGAGATACTATTAACGACCCAAAGGGATTGATATCATGGCCGTTATTGACGATCCAAAGGGGTTGAGCTATCTATTGACATCATGGCGGTTATTGAAGCGATGATTAATAGGGGTATGGTGAGGTTTTAATTAAACCAAATGTAACCTTAATGGACACCAAGCCGCCAATTGTAACATTTTCCAAGCCGCCAAGTTTTGAAGTCCCTCTAAAGAGTGTAGAAGGGTGGTGGGAGCCCCATTGGAATATTGCATTGAACAACAAAAAATAGAATGTCAATGCCAAGTAAAATATAGAAGTACCAAAGCACAAAGTCTGATGTCATGAGGAAAGGAAAATATACTAGTAATAAAGCATAAAGATCAATTTATGTACTACTATAGTACTAATTGTACTATTGGGGTACCCACAGTGATGGTGCTAAACTTCACATTTAGAAATTAGTACAATTGGGAAATGTAGGCTCTAGACTTGTTTATTTGAAGGCACCTTACCTTTATAGAACAAATGTAATAGGCACCTTTATTTCTTTATAGAATAGTTGTAATATCAAGATCTTGTATTTTCTTTTAATAGTAAAAACGTTTTCTCTTTGACACCAATTTTATAGCTCAATAGGAGATACGAATTGGATAGGGAGAAATATACTAGTAATAAAGCATAAAGATCAATTTATGTACTACTATAGTACTAATTGTACTATTGGGGTACCCACAGTGATGGTGCTAAACTTCACATTTAGAAATTAGTACAATTGGGAAATGTAGGCTCTAGACTTGTTTATTTGAAGGCACCTTACCTTTATAGAACAAATGTAATAGGCACCTTTATTTCTTTATAGAATAGTTGTAATATCAAGATCTTGTATTTTCTTTTAATAGTAAAAACGTTTTCTCTTTGACACCAATTTTATAGCTCAATAGGAGATACGAATTGGATAGGGAGAAATATTCCTACTGGAGGACCTTTTCTCCACTATTAGTTTACATGCAAAAAGGAACTCTATATTTGTAAGGGTTTATATAGAAAGTAGATATACTAGGAAAAAACATTTTCATTTGTTAGTTAGCCTACCATGAAGAATCGATGGGAGGTATATAACCATAGGCATGGCCTTGATAATTAATAATCTACTTTTTCATGCATTTAAAACTTAGAGATTGATATCTTTACTAAACTTGTAGTGTTCCATTAGGGTTCAAACATTCCTTCCCTACAAAAAGCATTTTTTTTCCATAACTTCCTTTTAAAAAAAACTTTAAATCTCTTTACTCTCTATTTTTTTTAAATCACAAGACAACTTTAAGAGTAAGTAATAATTTTGAACAAGCCGACATTTACTTATATATTTATCAATATTGATGGAATGCAAAGCAGTACTTATCATAGGTATCTCAAGATGCATAGATGTTTACTTAGTATGCCACTAGTACTGAATAGACCCATTTTAAACATAGTATTAACCATATTTCCTACCCATTAACAACATATTAACAAAGTATTGACAAACATAACTCCAAACAATGTAATAGACAAACAATTGCAGCTTGATTGTTAAGTGTTTGTTAACAAAAGAGATTAGAACCATTTCCATTGATCACTAGGATCCAAACAAGAGTAAATGAATTGAACGGTATTAGTAGTGCAAAAGTCACATAATTACTCAATCCAGTAATGGATACACTTCATGAATAAATTGTTGCATGGATGTGAAGCCCACAACCATAACTTGGCTAATCTGAACCATCATGTGTGGGGCCAAGTGTGGCTTCAACGTCCAACTTTTCTTGCACTGTCACCTTCCGTTTGCATGATGTCGGTTTTGGAAAACACTTTAAATCCCATTCATCGATACTTTTTCTTCTGATTTTAGTTAGTACTCCCTAAATGAATGACTTTGCATGCTTTAGTGAGTTTCCAAACCCATCTTGCATTGGTTGCAATTCACCACATGGATGGGAGTCTAGGCTGGAGATGTAAGCCTTCATTTGTTGAACTAAATTGAGCGTTTGGTTTGCTATTTTTTGCGCATGTCGTAGAAATCTTGGGTGACCACCTAGCATGCATATGAAGTGTAAATATAAAAAAAGAGAAGACAAACATGGATGGATTATAGTTTGTATCTTACATGATATGTCTAGAGTTTGTTGGACATAGTGAGATGGAATTGTTGGAGCATTGCATTCATGTTGATGGTATTTTCACATTGATGTGTAGGCCCTCCACCAGTCAAAACTGTTACATTAAAAAAGTAAAGTACAAGAGCATAATTGAAAAGCTATTAATAAACAACCCATCATGATTAAGCACCACTTACTTTCAACATCTGCTTCATCAAAGTTTGCTTCATGCGGAAAGTCCATATGCATTTCTAACCTTCTAGGATCTACAAAAATCCAAAAAAATACATACACACACAAATTTTGCTTGTAAATACTTGATTGTCGTTTGTGTAAAAAATATATAGGATACTCATTATATCCAAATGTAACAAACCTTTATTGTGTCCACAATTGTTATTGTACATGCTCATTGTTTTTGAAACAATACTATGCACATGTAATACATTGACTATCAACACCTTGATTTGGTGCTTACACATGTTACCTTTTATTGCCCATTCACAATTGCAACTAGCCCACTCACAGTATGCATTTTGGACTTTGTACCAGTGGTTTAATGTCCTATATAGGTTCCTCAGTTTTGCATGTGCATGCATATCATTTAGAAAAAGCACATCCTCATCTGCAATGGCTTTCGCACACTCTATCGAGTTCATGACCACATCCAAATGTTTAAATTTCTCTTGAAAACTGTATCCTTCAACATATTATTAGCTTTCTCTATAGTGAGAACCCAACTAAATGAGCTGGCACTATAACTATGCCAGTCTCTAGAATGGCTGTCACACAGCCTGTCATCCCACTGGCCACATATCACCCATGATCTCACCAACCATGCCAGTGATGTAAGTGTGGGGCCTATCCCCTAGGCGGGTCATCAGTGTCCATCGCCTCACTAGATGAGCTCGATATCTCAACATGGCACACCATGGAAAAAAAATGCAAACTCATGGGAATGATCACGTATGAAGAAAGCTTCCCAAATACGCTTTTACCAAAAAAGGGGGGGGGATTCCCAAAAATATGGCACGCGAATCAAGAAAGCTCTAGAAAGGGCTACTTTTGGCTTTAGACATGAAAAAGAGGAATACACAGAAAATAGAAGAAGAGATTGAGTGTGCGTGTGCAGGTGTGAGTGTGAGTTTTTCATGAGAGTGAGAGTGCGAGTGAGATAGCTCGAGGGTGGTCGGGTGGTTCGAACTCTTTTCTCCAAGAGTGCTTCATATCAGATTGTTGTAAGATTTCTTGATTATATACAGAATTGTTCTCTTTTTGCCTCAAAGATTTGTGCAAATTCTGTTTTCTTAAATTGTATTGTGATTATTGAGCCGAAGCCTCACAAGAATTGATGTTGTGTGTGGTGAGTCTCTAAAAACGAATCTACTAGATTAGATGCCTCCTTTTCCTTGTCCTTTGAGCTCCGTCTTGCCAACCCACGCATGTTCATAATATGCCCCATATCCCTAAACATTTTTTCTCTCACATTTGGATCCACTACTTTTCTAATTAGATGTTTGAGCCAACATTGTTGAACATGCCAACAAACACACAAATAAATTGGCAATCTAAACACTTCACTGCACATAACATAAAATCATTGTCAGTGATTTTTTTTGGCAAAACAACGTGATAATTCAAATTGGCTTCAAGTACATACTGGAGTGCATTTATCACTACATGGGCATTCGTCAACCATGAAAGCATTAGGCTCCCAATATTTCTTGTGGTCTAGCACGTGATTCCTATAAGTATTATTAACCATAGCTTTGTATCATCACTAGAACATGATGAAGTGATGATCCATGCTGCTGGTATACCATTTTTAAAAGAATCCAACACCAATATAGTATAAAGATGGAACTAAACCCACTTTCCTG
This sequence comes from Cibotium barometz, assembly GCF_041138505.1. NCBI lineage: Eukaryota > Viridiplantae > Streptophyta > Polypodiopsida > Cyatheales > Cibotiaceae > Cibotium > Cibotium barometz. The sequence continues at coordinate 30,242,115 of NC_141095.1, read as the reverse complement.
GATTCATATCTGAGGATTCTTTTTCACATTTGTTGACATTAATGGCAGGACTTGTACTAGTGTTGAACATCTCTTTGGATGGATGGCCACACATATCCTTCTTGCATTATTTTTCGAAGAGTTACCTTGAAGGCAAAATTCCCTCCACAATCTCCTTCTTCATGGTTCTCCTCTAATATGTGGTATAAATCTTCTCGCCCTAGCACTCTTCTCAATACCAAATTAGCACCTTTCTTGTACAACAAATCACCAAGGAGGATGTATTGCTGATTTTTCTTTAAAATTTGATACTTCTTTGCTTTTGGAAGTTCTAGAGGAATTATCCTTGTCATCATAAGAAAAGTTTCCTATTGAGCTAGATGTTCTCGTCCAAGATATAAGGGACCTTGTACCTTCATTTCATTGGAGAGCTTGGTGATAGCTTCTTGAGCCACCTAATGAGCAAGATGGTTGTTTGCTCTCTCTATATGACATAATCTCCATGCTTCAAAGTGTCCAAGACATTTCTTGATTTGGTTGACTCAAGCCTTGGTGAGTGTGGCATTGTTGGTTTCCAAAGCACCTAGCACTTGTTTGACAATCAATAAAGCATCACCTTTAATCATAAGTCTCCTTATTCCTAATTGTAAACATTCCAAAAAACCTTGATGTAAGGCAGTGTATTCTGCCTCATTATTGCTTGTGACTCTCAACTGAAGAATTTGTCATTTCACTGTCTGTCCTCGTGGATGTCGGATGACAAAACCTCCTTTAGCTTCATTGAGACTTTTTTTAAAAGACCCATTAAAAAACAGTATATGCATTGTCTAGCTCCATCTCCATATTCTCCTCTTTCTCCACATCTTTGACCAATATTGGACCTTCTTTGTAGGTAAGGAGATCTTCTAATGAATCTCAAGTGGTTTTTTCCACTAAAAAAGAGAAATTGAACTCTTGCAGCTCAACTTATCCACATATTTTTGGCTACATTAACATCATTGATCAATTGAGGCAAAAGAGTGTAACTAGTTAATACAGTAAAAGGTTTAGGAAGAAAATAAGATCTAAACCTTCTACATGCATACATTCTTCCTCTGTATACTTCCTCTCTGATTTAGTCTTTACTTTGTTGGCATAATAGACTGGGTGCATATACCTTGAGCCTTGGCCTTGTTGAAGTAGAATTGCACCCAATGCATTTGGTCCCACTCACGGATTCACATAAAACATTTTCTTAAAGTTAGGTTCTTGCACACTGGTGGTGACTTGTCCCAATATTTCATACACTTTTTGAAAGACTATCTCACATTCTTCGGTCCATTGAAGAGGTTCTTTCTTTGCCACGTGTTCGTAGAGGAACTAAAAGTTGAGATATCAAAGAAATAAACCTTGACATATATTTCACCTCATGTATGAAAGTGTGTAACTGCTACGGTAGTATAAGGAGAAGACAACAATACAAGATTTTTCACTTTGTTAGGATCAAGTTCAATTCCATTCTAAGAAACCACATGCCCAAGGAGCTTAACTCTAGGTTGCACTTTAAAAAATATATTTGGGCTCAATTACCCACCCCTTTCATTAAGCCTTTGAAAAATTTGTTCCAATTGGGCATAGCATTCCATTTTGAAACTATATATGCAGGTATCATCAAGAAAAACCTTAACAAACTTCTCAAGAAATGGAGCATATACCTCATTGGCCCATTGATGATGCCATGAAGGTGCATTTGTTAGACCAAAAGGCATCACCCTATAGAAAAAACATCCCAAAGGTGTTATGAAAGTTGTCTTATTTTTATCCTCAGGTGCAATGGCAATCTAGAAATATCCTGAGAAACCATCACATACGTTGTAACTCTCATGACCTGCAAACGGAGTCAAGAACATCATCGAGAAAGAGTAGAGGATAATGGTTCCTTTTTGTTGCACCATTCAAGCATTTGTAATCCACAGACACCCGCCATCTTCCATCTTTTTTTGGAGTTATGACCACTTGGGTGGCCCAATCTATAACTCCACTGGATAAATAAATGCAACCTTTAATAATTCAGTCACCTCTTCCTTAAGCACCTAAAGTTTCTCTCTCCCCATCGTCCTTAGTCTTTGGAAAACCGGCTTAGCATCTTCTTTTAATGCAGTCCTTGAAGCTTCTCCGCTGAAACCTCTCATCTCCTCATATGAAGGGATAAATAGATTTGGGAATTTGGAAATAATACTAAGATATTTTTCTTGCTCAAAAGGAACTAATTCTGTACTTAGCATCCCCCTTTTCAAGTCTTATTTTAGTGTAGTAGATGCCTTAGGTTGCATTAGACCTTCCATGGTTTCTACGGTAGCTTCTTCAACGACTGCTCTATCTTTTGAACTTGCATCACATGTGAATATTCCTCTTTAAGAAAAAAATATACTTGTCCCTCCTCTTCAAGACCGGATTCCTCTCTTTCCTTTTCACTCTCTTCTTCAAGATTGAGTGAGCACACAAATTTGAGCACCCTCATCAATGTAAGCCTCCCCAATCCTATACCCTTTACTATTGGACAAATGTCTAAATGCTCTTTAACTGAGTGAAAGGACTGTAACATTTCCTTTCTTTGGTTCCTTCTCTTCTAGCTTTTTTGGGTTGAATAACTTTTTCCATTCACTCTCGAGCTAGTTTAGGACAAAGGGCCAACAATTTCCCAAAATTAATGTCCACTTTTCAATTGGTCAAATTAATTTCTCGAGCTAGTTTATTTTTCACTCTTTTTCCCTGGCAAGCTGAACAACTTTCTCAAAAGTTGGAGGATTCGTCACTTCCACCTTGAGTCGAATATCTAACCTAAGGCCCATTATGAAATGTTTCTTTTTTAGTATTTCGAGAGGGGCCTCATTTCCCAAAGCTTCTTTACATTGGCTGGACAGAGCTTTCCAAAGTGGGTAAGATAGTAATCCACATCCTGGTTTTCCTTTTGTAGTAGTTGAGAAACTCCCTCCAAGATTTTTCAGGATTTTTAGTCCTTGCATATTGTAGTAGGAAGGGTGCTCTCACATCCCGGTACTCAGGATCCTGTGGTGGAAAAGTAGCTCCAGGAAAAGAAGTTACATAAGTTTGCAACCACGTTTTTGCCTCCCCTTGTAAGCAAAGAAACAAGATCCCTAGCAAAACATGAGGTTATGTCTTATCTTTAATCAATGTTGTGAATTCCAACCTTTCTAAAAAATGGGAAGCATCTTCATTGGGTAATCCCATAAACTCAGGAAAATCTTGAGCCATGGTGTCTTCTTACTAGATTTGAAAAGATAGCCTAATTCACACTTTCTTAGTACACTTCCATGCCCTCACCGTGCTTCATAAGGCAGGGGAGGAGGGACTTGCGATGCAGAGAGGGAGGGAAAGCAAAATTTTAAAAATAAATCCATAGGATTTTTCCTTGGATAAAATAAAAAATATCTATGGATTTAAATGGTGAAAATGTGTCGTTACTAAACATTTTCCTATATGATATATCTACGTCCCAAATCTCTTTCAAAAAGAATTGAGAACCATTGTTCAAAACATAACTGGATATTAGATGTGAATCATGTCATAATTATTAATTACTACTTGGTATTACGAGTCAAAGTCGCGAAGACAATATTGTGTTTTACAAGTCGAGGTCTTGACGACGTTTCACTCAGCGGCCCCCACTGAGGGCGATTGGGGTGTGGTTGTTGAGGCTGCTCAATGGCGGACTGGGATCGGTTGCCGTGGAGGCAATGGCTGGTCGTGGAGGCTGTTCGGAGACGGCTGCCACCCCTTCAAGGTACTGAACCACCTGACTCATGCAGGGCCTACGAGCAGGGTGGTCCTGGATGCACCACAGGGCAACAAACGTGGCTGTCCGGACCTGCTGCCACTCAATAGCTGTGGTTAGCCCATCCATCTCTCTAGTGATGCTCTCGTCGAGGATGGACTTGAAGTCCCCCTCCATGGCCGCGTCGAAAGCCGAAATGGGGAAGCAACACTCCACAAAATTCCGACGCCCCCTCATGAGCTCCAGCAGCACCATGCCGTAGCTGTACACGTCGAACTTCGTGGTCAGCTCACCCTCGCCCCCGACCCAGAACTCCGGCGCCACGTAGCCTGGCGTTCCTTTGGCCAGTGTGACGACCTGGCTTTCGCCCCTGCTCATCAGCTTGGCCAGCCCAAAGTCTGCGATCTTTGGCCACATCCTCCCATCTAGCAGAATGTTCTGCGGCTTGATGTCGCAGTGCACTATGCGATGCCTGCACTCCTCGTGCAAGTAGCACAATCCCCTCGCTATGCGCACTGCTATCCCATACCTTTGCTTCCAATCTAGCACATGCATAGTTAATTTGCAGCCTCCCAGCTTCAGATGCCCCCCGCCCTTGAAAAGCCACCTGTCAAGGGATCCATTTGCCACAAACTCGTACACTAAAATTTTATGTGATTTTTCGACGCAGAAGCCCAGGAGCCTCACGACGTTGACATGGTGGATGTTGCCTATGGTAGCCAACTCGTTCAGGAACTGCCTGCTGCTGTGCCTTGAGTTTGCCTCCAGAACTTTCGCAGCAAACGTGTGGCCGCTGGCTTCTACTGTACCCTTGTAAACCACGCCAAAACCTCCTTGTCCCAGTACAGTGGAGAAAGAGGCCGTCGCAGACGCCAGGGAATCATATGAGAACTCAATGGGCCGTTCGCTTATGCCGTTGAAATTCAGAAAGCTCATGCTGGCAGCTTCAATTATCGTCGGCCGCCTTGACCACAGAACCAGCGCGGCTACTATTATAATTGCGAGACCTACGACTGACACGGCCACTCCTATGGCTGTTTTGGAGGCGGTGCTGCATAGGAGGTGACCATTGCATACTGCGTGCAGGAGATAGAACCTTACTTTAGATAATTAACATTTGATCATGATAGGCATGACTAACGCGTGCGGTTCAGCTAATTACCATTATCTACATGTTTACAGTCCGTGCAGAAGCATTTGATCATGATAATCATGAATAAACGCATGCGGTTTAGCTAATTACCATGATCTACATGGTTACAGTCCGTGCTTGATTGTCTGGGCAGAAGCACCTGAAGTTGTCGGAGTTGTCGATGTGGTAGCCGCACGCTCCGTTGGTTTTCTCACAATTCGCACATTCAGAATGGAGCTGGCTAGTCTCAGTCCAGTTGAGTTGAAGTACCATTCCATTGCTGGAGCTCGATACTGTGCTAGGATCGTTGAGAGAAGGGTCGGCGGTAACGAAGAACTTAAAGTGCGTGCAGGCCAACCTCTCCATCACCCCCCGCAGCATGAGCTCCTTGTCTGGTTTTAATTGCAAGCAATTACGGGATCTATTCTGGAGGCCGCATTCGGCCTCATAAGATTTGCATACTGCGGTATTTTTTTCCACGGAAGAATTGAAGTAGGACAAGGAGGTGAGGTCACTGCAATTAAAGAGCAGGTAAATGTTATTTTGGGAGATTTGGAAGGTTGAGCTCGCAAAGGCCGTGAGATTGATTGAGCCGGGGAGATAGGATTGTATGTCGTCGTAAGAAGCGGCCGGAGGGGTGCAAATCTCGTCTGGCGTACTAGGGCCCTTTTGCGCATGCCAATTGAGGTTCACGAAGAAGCTATGCAAATCTCCGTGGTGGATGTCCATCACAGCCGGAGGGCCGAGGGTGCCAAAGCCACCGGGACAGGCATCCTTGAAAGTATCCCAGTGAGCCTGCGACGTGCTGCAGTTGGATAAGAGGAAGCTAGGGGAAGCGGCGCAAGGAAAAGAGACGTTCTGAAGATTGGCGCAGGACGAAGGAGCGCAGGTTTGGCCATCACCGGAATCGGAAGATCTGACCACGAAGAGGAAATGAAAGCAACAAGAATAACAAAAGATCAGGGCAAAGAGGAGTCTCATAGCTCCCACCTAAGGGAAGGGCGCGGGGGGGGGGGAAGCGAGGAGAGAACAAGAGAGAGGGCTCACTCAGCTTCGTCCATGTAAATCCTGGAAAAGACTCTCCCTTACCCAACTGCAGTCAAAGTCATTCTTTGCCAAAATGGATTCTCAAGAGGCTGTTTGTGTGCGGTCACCCACATTGTGGCCATGCGCCGGTCTTCCATGCGCACCTACACTTACAAAAGGATTAGGCAAGGATACACACACACACATATATATATATATATATAGTGAGACATATGCATGAGTTTGTGTATGGATGCAGTGAGTGCTATACCCTTATATTCATGCTCTTGCATGTATACCCTTATATTCATACTCTTGCATGCGAACTCTTAGACATGTGCACTCTTGGCCACTCTTATATGCGGCCTAAATATGAGGGTTAAGACGCATGAGTTTGTGTATGCATGCACTATACTCTTGTATTCATACTCATGCATGGAAACTATTCGATATATGCACCCTTGGCCGTTCTTATATGCGGGCATAAATGGGAGTTGAAGTGCACACAATCTCGTTGAAAACGATACAAACAAGCCCCAATGGTGGGCAACCTTAGTGATTAGGAACAAGGCATGAATCTTCTCTTAAGTGAACTAACTTGTCTTGTAAACAAAAGCAAAAAAAAAAATTTGTAGCTTTTAGAGAGTTTTGTTTTGTTTTTAAATCTCTACAACTATAATGTCTCAAAGAAATTCCTTCTACTAGGGTATATTCTAGATGTGTATTTGATTTACTAGTATGTAGCTTCCATCAACTCAAGATTCAAGTAGTTTTTTATTAATGGTGTGAAACAACTTTATTTGTTAAGGTCGTTCATGGTATGACTTGGTGTATACATTTCCATAGATAAATTTGTTACACGTGTTGTGTATACCTCGTGGTTGTTCTGGTGTGAACGAGCTCGTACACATGGGCAATTTTTACTTTTTTGTTGGGAAGGTTTTTTTTTCCTCCTGTGACCGTCCTCTTAGGTGGTGATAATTCAGTACCTTAGAGCATATTGTACTTCTTACAACTCTTTTCGAGAAGAACTATTCTAGCTCTCTTGCTCTCTTGTGTCTCAAGTTGCGTGTGTGTGAGTGCTTGGTCCCCCTTAGCCCAACTGTGTTATCAGAGTAGGTTAAGGTCTCTATTGGAGCTTGGAGTTTTTCTTAGTGTATGCTCTTCTAAAGTTTTGCAAAGTTCTCACTCCGTTCAAGGTTCCCATTGAAGTTTTCTTGCAAAACCTTTGAGCTTTAGAAGATTCAAAACAATCAGCATTAACAACTTTATTCTTTCGGGTTTACACACTCGTTCACTTTTATAGGTCGGTAGCATACATGATTCAACTCACAAGAGTCAGCATCACCGGTTATAGTTGGAAGCATCAACTTTGGGAAGCAGCAATCGATTCGTCCCATTAATTGTGACGTTGTGCACACCTCCATGCACACAGCTCTAGCATTTGTTTTCGTTGCCTTCCAATACTTGATCCTACCGCTTCTAAAAAGTGGCACAATAAGATCACTTGCTTCTGTAATTGGTCAAATCTACAATTGCTCGCTCCTCCAATTGCTCACTTCTATAATCGATCGAATCTATAATCTCCCATTAGGCAAAATCAGAGCTCATTTTGGGGCCTTTTGGCTAGAATGAAAAATCCCTCTCCTCCACTGAGAGAAAGGCCAATGTAACATTAGAAAACTCATAAATCAAATTCTAATTTGCAAAAATGAAAGACTAAAACTATGAATGTGAACGTCATGCATTCAATGTAGGTGTATTTTTTCTTTTCGACCGGATTAGGGTTGTCAGAGAAGTCAATGCACTTGGGAGGAAAGTAAAGATCAGGAGTGGAAAACTTCTCTCCCAAATAACTTTTCTCGTTTATGGTCGAGCTCTTCTTTTTTCCATCGTTATTATTTTCCCACTCTCTTTGAAAGGTATTACTCCATTGTTTCTACTCTCTGTCATCTATTTGTCCTCTGTTCATCAAAAATGTAGACATAAAAATATCAGTGTGCATGTGCAAAACGTTGTTTGCAACAAAATGTGGAGGAGCCAACAATATGTAAAGAGGTAACTTCTAAACAACAGAGACATGCTTCTTCTATTTGTTTAGTAGTCATGGTGGCAAATACAATTTCTTCAATGAGTCAATGGGAGAAACTTATCGTGTTAAAAGAAAATTGGGTACTTATGTAACCAAACATAAGGAGAGCAATATCTGTATGTATGTATGTATATATATATATATATATATATATATATATATATATATATATATATATATATATATATATATATATATATATTTGCACGTGTGTGTGTGTGCGCGCACACACACACACATATACATATACATACATATATACATACACACACATGTATATGTGTGTATTTATATGTATAGATATATATGTGTGTGTGTATATATGCATATATGTATATGTATATGTCATACATATATACATACATATACATATACATATACATATATATATATATATATATACATATACATATACATATACATATATATGTGTATTTCTATGTATGTGTGTGTGTGTATGTATGTATAAATACACACACACACACATAAGTGCATATACATATACGCATGCACACACACACACACACACACATGCACACATTATGAACATGTGTGTGTGTGTTTGTGTGTGTGTGTGTGTGTGTGTGTGTGTGTGTGTGTGTGTGTGTGTGTGTGTATGTATATGTATATGTCTATGTATAGATACTTTTCTTTAAGCCATTGATATGTGCATTTTTTTCTTTATACCATTGATATTAAATATAATGGTTGCAAGATAAGGGTGCATAGTTTTGTGTCGACGGGGCGCCCTCTGTTTAGCCTGAAAACAGGTATTTTTTCACAAAGAATGCCCAATTTTTGTGAATAAATACATGTTTTCAGGCTAAACATGTTTAGCCTGAAAACATGTATTTTTTTGTTTAGCCTGAAAATGTGTATTTTTTTTCACAAACACGATTAGCTTGAAAACATATATTTTTTCACAAGAATGCCCAATCTCTGTGAAAAACTACATGTTTTTAGGCTAAACATGTTTAGCCTAAAAACATGTTTAGCCTGAAAACATGCTATTTTTTCACAAAGAGATTGGGCATTCTTCGTGAAAAAATACATGTTTTCAGGCTAAACATGTTTAGCCTGAAAACATGTATTTTTTTGACAAACATGTTTAGCCTGAAAAAATATAATCTGATAAAAAATCTAATCTTTCGAAGGACCTATTTACGTGGGTATAAAATCTGAGCATATGCCCTATCCCCAAGTTTGGACATGTGGGCTGCTGTACGCATTTGTATTGCCCATATCTTTTACACCTTAACTCATATGGCCATGAAACTTTGTAAATCATTAATTGACAGAACATAGAGCTTAACTTGATTCATCAAGTATTTTTAAGGTGTTTTTGTATTTTTTAGTTAAGTTTAAGTTCCTAAAACACATTTAAAAAACACTATTTTATGCTCCCACACTTACAAGGTTAATTTTGTATGGATCTAGTGACCAAATCATGGGAAAATATCAATATACTATGGATCTAAGGTAAAATTACAATTCCAATGGTTGGATTTTTGCATATTTCATTTGTAAAATTTGTTGTGACTATTAGAAGCCATGTAACTTGTTTTTAATTCAATTGTTAAAAAATAAAAATTAAACATCTATAATAAAAACTATATGGATTAAAGTTCTTGGTTCCTTGAATCCATGAAAAAAATTGAGTCAATTTGAGTAAGGGAAGCTCCATTTTCAATTATCACAAGTAAAAATCTCAAATTTGTGTTCACTCTCCTCTTTTAAGTTTGAAACCAACCCTAGTTAGCTTTGAAAGTCTAGGGTTGGTTATCTAGCAAGTCCGAAGATGATGCCATGTGTGAGCCTTGGGATGGGCACACATCTTACATGTAATGCCAACTTTGTTCCACATAAGCTTGGAGAGGATCCACATAAGCACTAAGACACCTCACCGTCCACCTCAACTTGGTCAACCTAGTTGACTTTCCACCTCATCATCAATGCCACATCATATTGTCACCTTTGCATGCCACCTCACATATGTTGACATGGCATGCCACATCAATTAAGGTTGTGTCATACAACACATGTCCACATCATCCATCTACATGTAAACCCATGCATCCCATGTGGAATTGCCATGTCAGCTCACATGGTGCCACATGGCACTCGAGCTGGCACATGACATGAATGAAGCCACATCAACACCTCCCTCTCCCATGGCTCCATGCATACATACATTCTTATTTTTAAAATATTTTAAAATGATATTTTATTAATCTAACTACCTAATGGTTGATTTTATTTCATGCATTAATAAACTTAATATAAATTTTTAAAAATAAACTATATTTTTTATTTTTTATTAAAAATAAAAAAATAATTTATTTATTTTTTACTTTTAATAAATTATAATTTACTTTTTTATTAAATTAATATAAAATATTGGATTAAAAAAATCTCATATCACCTTTTAAATATGTATTTGCATTATAGAGATATTATTGAGTAAGATAAAAGAATATTTATTTAATATAAATATAGAGTTTTTAAATAATTAAATAATTAATGTGTTAATATAATAATAGATTATTCTATTTTACAAGAAGCTTTATATAACTTGTTTTTTATAGTATAATTTGCATTTTTTTAAAAGACTAATAATATGCACATGTTTATCTATTTATCTTAAACAATCCTATTTAGATAAAATGCAATCTTGCACCCAAATGAAATCTTCAGTGAATAAGTTATTTTTCCTATATAACTACACATCTCTAGGATCATGTCATCAACTCATAACTTAGTTTGAGCCCTCATATATATGTCTCTGGTAGCTTCCTTGAGAATAAGTTCTCAAAGTCGTTAGGAGACAAAAGTGTGATAGGACTAGACTCCCCCCCTTCTAAGAGACTATTGAGAAGGAGAGGAAAAGAATAGCTCATGAGTGAAAGAGGGAGTGGGGAGAACACCAACATGTAACAAGTACTGCTAGCTAGCCCAACCCTCCCCCTCCTCTTCCCCTATCCCCCATTTTAGATAGTGATCATGAACCCTCCCTTTCAGCTCCAAATGAGTCTATCCCTTTTGCTCCAGATGTGACCCCCCCCTTCCTCTTTCATATGAGCCCATTCCTTCTTCTCCACATGAACCACCCCCTCCTCCTCCACAATACCCCCCTTCTCCACAAGGACCCACCCCTCCTCCTCCACAATACCCCCCTTCTCCACAAGGACCCACCCCTCCTCCTCCACAATACCCCCCTTCTCCACAAGGGCCCACCCCTCCTCCTCCACAATAACCCCCTTCTCCTCCACAAGGACCCACCCCTCCTCCACAAAGTGCCCAAAGTGCCCAAAGTGTGGATAGGAAGAACTCTCAAAGTCCTCAATGCATCGTCGTGCCAATGTGATCTTTGAAGCCTATTTCAAGGATCTCACACCTTCATGACAATTGTTTGTGCTCGATGCTTTGCTTGAGAATCACAACAAGCGAAGTGCAGGGTGCTTTCTTCTATTGGAGGTCAAAGAGAGAGAAGATCTAGCATGGCAGTGCTTACAAGTGTGCATCAATCTTGCAATTATTAAGAAGAGGAATAGTGTAGATGCTTTGGCTACTTGAAGGACTATTGTGGTGGGTATAAGTAGCTCCAAAATGATGGATAAGGTGAGTGCTACATCTCACATCCTTTCCATAGCACCACACACACTTAGAGTTGGCTCTAGTAGAATGCCAATGATACTAAAGCATTGTGGATGACGAGTAGTGGTCATGCACCTAGTCATGGACGCCTAGTTCATGAAACCACTAGAGCCTTAATAGAAAGTTTTGGAAGAAGGAGAATCGTGCATCTCACCAGATTACAAGAGAGCTTTATGCAATAGAGTCACAAGAGGTGTGTTCATTGAGCACGGTTCTTGCTTTCTTGAGATGACCTAGTCTGAGTTATATTCCTAGTTTGTGGCATCATTTCCAGACCTTAAAATTGGACAAAGGTCATTTGAGGGGTGTAAGCCTTGGTTTGTGAGGTACTCACGAGAACATGGAACATGTTTATGTAGCCAGAATGTTGAGTTGTAGCATTTTTATGATGTGTTTCATTTTCTTTATAGGCATACAGAGTTGCCTCATAGTACTCAAGAGTTCACCCACTCTCTCTTATGTGAATGCATGGATGCTTCCCTTTACCATAATCTCCCTTGTTAAGAGTAGTTGCACATCATAAGAATCACTTGCAAGGCTAGACATGGTAGACCTAGATGCAAGTGATGAGGAGCTCATGCGGAAGTGCTATGTGAGTATGTAGTACATGAGCTCTAAGGTGGGGAGTCTAGGAGGCTGCAACTTGTGGATAAGCATACATCTCATTCTCAGTTCACATTAACATTCAAGGAGTGAAGTTGTACCCATACATTCAAGGAGAAGGTGTACCCATACATTCAGCACACTCAAAGAGAAGGTGAACCCATACATTCAACACACTCATTATGCCGAGTGGTAGGACAGCCAATTTCAAGCATGCTTAGCAAAGTTCCCTATTGGTGCGGTTCCATTTAGAGAACTACACATTTGAACCTTTTCAAGAGATACAATCCAAGTATTACTTCTCTAAGCAGGTATTCTTTATTATTAACATTAATTGCATAATATTAGAACCATGTAAATGGTTCAATATAGTGACTTAACTACTAGCTTTTATCTCCTCTCTCTTCACTAGGTTGTTTTGGTACATATTAGCTATCGACATGCAGAGGCACATATAGATGGCGTGGACTTTTATAGAACAGTAATAAGGAGTTTTTTTGGGGGATTTACAAGTGGCATACGCAGTCTGGTACCAGTGATTTGGAGCTACTTTCAGACTGGTCTCACGAGAAGGGTAAGCATGATGGTATAAGCACGTGTGTGAAATATGTTTTAAGACATCATCAGTTTGTGACATGATTTAAAGTAGTTTAGAGATTCACGCCAAGTGGTCAAGTGGTATTCTTAGAATTTGCGCGAGAGTGCAGTCTCATCCTACCCGAGACGTGATGCCAGGATTGTCAGGAGATTTTTTTGGTGTGTGGATGCTACCAGTATCAACTACTCTACTCCATATGATTGTGATACAGTAATAGGCACCCTTCTCTTGCATTGCATTAGGATTTTTGGCTTGAGTGATCCCACGATCTTAACACGAACAATTTACATGCTTTTCTAGAGCAAGTATGGAGGGCAATTGGATAGATTATTCCAGGTCATACTGGGTAGATCGCTAGCACTACAACACGTTGGGGGCATAGTAGCATTTTCTAGCAGTGTTTCAACGACGCTCTTTTCGGGATGTTGGGGATTAGGTTCGTTGCTGGGTAGCGGAATCTCGCTATGCAGCAGCGCTTCCATAGTAAAATTTTGCTACTAAGCATTATCTATAGCAGCGAAATTTCGCTGTTATATTGTGATTTTGCTGTTGAACAGAGAGGATAGCAGCGAAATTATGGTGCTATTTTCGCTGTAAGAAATTCCAAAGAGTTATTGGATACTGAATTCTGAAAATACATGTCACATGCACATAGAAAATGATATATAGTTTTAAAAAATCATCCATTAAAACCCTTGGAGCCAATGTTTCGAGCAAAAAAAAAAGATAGTTGAAAACGTTTAAGAAGCAAAACAACGTCAAGATCATGAATCTATCCCATCTTGTAATAAATCCATATGTGTTGCTTTATCAATGTCTATATCTAATTGTCTATATCTAATGGAAGCTCAATGAAAAGACAGGATTCTTTATTAATATCAATATCATTATCATGATCCAATGAAGTATTGTCATGATTGATAGTAGGTGACTCATCATCTTCTTTCGATTGATGTTCCTCATGCTCTTCATCGACCCCATCCAAAATGTTTTCTTCATTGTCTTCTTCCAATGAGCTGATTTAAGGTAGTATTTGTACCTCATCCAGAGATTTGGCATCCATATCTTGATCTTGAAAGATATGTTTTGAATGAGGGGAAACTTGTATAACATACCACCACTTTGGATCAATTCGATCGGCGTAAAACACAACCTAATATCACAAAGCAAAGGGGTTACACTTTTATTATTCTACATCAAGATTTAATTTGGGATTGGTTGGGTTACTAACCTGTTGAATGACAGTGTTGAGGTAGTACGAAGGTGTTTTTCTTATCATTCCAAAACTTCATGGTGGAATCAATTTGGAAGAACCCATTTGGATTTTTCTTCACGGTTGCTTGAGCACCTCTATATATCACCTTGAACCATTTGACATCAAAGATGGATAGACTAAATGCTCTAAATCCAACCTCAAGAATATCCTAAATAGTTCCACAATACTCAATATTGTCCTCTATGACATTGGTATCATGTCTACTGGCTCAACTTTCTTGCTCAAAAGTTACCATCACACCACAATCAAATGTGGCATGGAAGGATCTATGTGAGATAGATGTTTTGAGATATACACAAGAGACTCTTGCATCAACCATCCCTCTGCCATGCTTGCTTCTGGCCTTGCTCTTTGTCTCACAAAGTCCTTCAAGGTTTTTATGAACCTTTCAAAGAAAAACATCCATCGAACATGAACAACGCCACACAACTCCACTTCATCAACCAAATGCACCATGAGATGCAATAGGCTAGTGAGAATTGTTCTAGGAAAGTTATCATCGATCATACACACTGCCTCAATAGCATTGAGAACGAGCCATCTCAATGGATGTAGGATCTATCTCCTTTAAGGATATGTACCTACATACATAGAAATTACGTGTACTATTTACAAATACATAGCTTGTGAGCACATAAGAATTCCAAATAAGCAATATAACTTAGTGAATTGAAGAGAAGATTCATACCTCACCAAGCTTCCCATTTTGTAAATAGCCTCTCTCACCTTCTTATCTCCACAACTAACTATAGCAATTGGAAGAATAAGCTATGCATAGAAAAAAATGGAAGTTAGTATATGAGCGTACAAATTATGTACCACAAAGAGAAAATGAAAAAATTAATATTTATATCCCTATAATATCTTGTGCCAATCATGTGTCTTGAGGCCATATAATTCTTCCCCTCCTTTCTTTTTGGTCTTTGTGAAGGCACCCTTCAATGAATGCATTACTCCTGTTGGTGTACGAAAAGAGGAGATCACACTTTTCAGCTTATTGTTCTCCGTCTTGGTTAATGCCCATGATGCCTTTGGTAAGACTATTTTACCCCTCTCACTTTCAATTGGCCATGCACTTTGAAGGCGTCCAATGTTTTGTAAGTCATCCCTTGCACCCTTTGTATCTCTTTTACCAATTAAATGGTCCCAAATATTTGTTGCCACATTCTTGAAGATATGCATGGGATCTGAGAGATGATTGACCTTCATGTCACACCAATATGGAAGTCGAAAGAAGATTAAGTGTCTAGACATCCCATTTGGTGGTGGATTGGGAGTGCTTCTCCATGCCTCAAACCAATCTCTACCTCTCATCACACGAGTAGTGAGACATCATGTGGCACATACTTGGGATGTGAAGGAGGGAGAAATCGATGGTGTTTGTCATACACCACCTTCTTAAGTGTAGAGAGTCTTTCTGAAATAAGTGATGGTCCACAAATCAGACATGCATGATATCTGAAGGTTGCCAAACCTATTTTAATTGAGATGATTGAGATAGAGATATAAACATAAAGTTTAAAGGCTAAAACTTATGGACATAAGGTTCAAGTAGGTACCTGAGCACTCCGAGAACCCGGGATAGTCATGCATTGTTCAAAGCAAAACTCCTTTCACCTCCGCCTCACGCCTATTTATTGGCCTTGAAACGTCATGTACTTTGATACCTTGCCATAGTGTCTTAAGCTCCTCAATCAAAGGCTCAAGGTAGACATCCATGTTTGCCACCTTATATTTGCCTGGTACAAGGAGAGCAAGCATGATATGACCTTTCTTGATTGCCACCCATAGAGGGAGGTTGTAATTCACCAATACAATAGGCCAAGTAGACCATGATGTGGACTTGAAGCCAAATGGGTTAACACCATCCATCCCCAAGCGAAGACGTAAGTGACGAGGCTTATCTTTAAACTCTCGCCATTGATGCTCCACATGTTGCCATGTTGGTGAATCAGCCCTACGATCCTCATGATGCTATCGGTCGAGCGATGAGTAGCATGCCACATCATGAGTAGCATGCCACATCATGAGTTCTGCAATCGCCTTACATTTAAACATGTCTTGGATGAGAAGAATAACAGGGAAGTGTCTCAAAACCTTTTGGGGAACTGTATCACCTTAAAAATCATCTCTATAGCGGTTCTCCCCACATTGTAGACATCGTGTTGCATCTTTATTAACCCCTCTAAATAGCATGCAATCTTTGGGACATGCATGTATTTTTGTGTAATTCATACCTAGCATAGAGAGCATTTAACGACGCCCGTCTCGTGAGTTTGGTAATAGATTTTGAGGGGGAAGAATCTTCTTGAGAAGCCTACAACATAGGGTAAGAAATCATATATCAAAATGTTAGCAAGGAGAGTATATAGAACATGAAATATTTTCAATAGAATGAGGCTTTCTTACCGAAGAAGACTTGTGACACTTGCATCACTCCATCCATAAGTTGTTTGCAAGTTCAATAGCTCCAAGTTTTCTCGTAGTGTGGAGTAAGAACATCCCTCATACAAATGTGTGCTTGCCTCTCTATGCA
The DNA here is from genome assembly GCF_041138505.1 of Cibotium barometz. NCBI lineage: Eukaryota > Viridiplantae > Streptophyta > Polypodiopsida > Cyatheales > Cibotiaceae > Cibotium > Cibotium barometz. Next base: position 30,225,444 of record NC_141095.1, on the reverse strand, counting down.
AGGTTTCCTCCTCTTGTGACATTCGAGCTTGCTCACTATCATCTATGACCTCCTGTTTAAAGAAGTCATTCAGCATATCATCCATGATGAGATTATCTTCCTCCTCATGTGGCAATAGTGGAGGCACCTCATAAATTGGTTGGGCAAGATGAGTCTTTGCCATGCTTTCCATATGAAGCCTTGCCACCTTCCACACTTTACCCAATGTCACCAAATGGTGCGGCATGTTACCTAGAACTCTCCTATGGTTCTCCTCTATGTCATCATCCGCACTTGGTCATGCCAGTGCCTCATGAAGACCATATGTTCAGACATGCTCAATTGTTATATGACGTTGTCATATATACTAGCCCTTGCATCGATCACACATACATTGAATTTTTTCTCTCAACCATACCTCAGATCCAACTTTCGGCCCTTGATCATCACTATCAGACATCTTTAACCTAGCCAAAATTGATTTAGGGTTCATATAAAACACACAACAACATCCATTACTGCAAACATAAATTGAATTTTTTCTCTCAACCATACCTCAGATCCAACTTCTAGCCCTTGATCATCACTATCAGACATCTTTAACCTGGACAAAATTGATTTAGGGTTCATATAAAACACACAACAACATCCAGTACTGCAAACATAAATTTACCCAAGTTTTTGCTCCTAGACAATGACCACAACAATGTTTTTTTGCTGCTCATCACCAGAGCGAAATCTTGCTACTCAGCCAACGAAGCTAGCAACGAAATTTTGCTGCTCAGCAGCAATCTGCGAAACTATGACTCCCGCCTAAATCACTGCCAATGGGTGTCAATACCTACCTACTTACCTATTGCTGCACATGTAGAGCTATGCCTGCAACGTGAGTTTTCCTCCCACCTCTACTCTTGCTACACTATTTAAGACCTAGGTGTACTTCTTCTTAGAATATAAGTTGGTGTTGAGGCTATCCTATCCTTGACGGCCTTGGATAGTACCAAGATGGTGGAATTACCTCATAATACCCTTTAGTGAGTAAGCATATAGAAACCCATTTTTTATGAATTTTATAACATGGGGGTTAGTGCCTTGGTTTGTTGAGGGTGCTTCCTTTATGTACATTGAGGGGATCTTGTGGATTTCTTCGGAATCCACATATTATCATTGCCTTCATAGAGTCTATATGCTTGTAACAATTTCTTATGAACCCATAACAAGTGAATTTGAAGAAGATTTTTTGGGATCTTTTGGGTTTTTGTGGAAGAGGTTCACGAGTATTCTACCTTCCAAGCGCTCAGGATTTGCATTGTGAGCATGTCGATAAGTATTATCTAGGTTGGTGAGGTACCCAAATGGGATTTCCACCCTTATAGTAGCATTGAGCCACTAATAACGACTTTTCCACCCACCTTTTTGATACCATGAGGATATGTTGATAGTGAATTATGTAGTGGATATACCTACTTTTATGGAGCTAAAGGTTGGGTTCCTTTCTTAGCGTTTGCTTGTAATGGAAGAGGGACATTTGTTGGTTTAGTCTCAGCATCAATGATGCGGCTTGAGTCTTCATGAGAGGGGCTGCTGCTACCGATGGTGAGGTCACTTGGATGGATTTACCTTTGGAGTTGTCCTCGTTGATGACTTAGGATTGTTTGCAAACAGGAATATTGATGAAGAGTTTTTATGATAGTATCCTTTGACTCCTTTGGTGAGGTTAGTTGAAGAGAGGCTCTCAAGATAGAAGCTTCCTCATGAGGTACTACCGATGTGGAGATGAGGTCTTTATTATTAATGGTAGCTAGAGAGCCTATTTACTTGGACAAAGGGTCTATTGATGTTGAGGTTGAAGAGGGTTACTCTTGTGAGAGGAGGATCCAATGTGTGTTGGTGTTGATATGATATATGAAGGAACATATTCTAGAGTGGCTGTTGATATGATATATGAAGGAACATATTCTAGAGTGGCTGTTGGACTTTGAGGTTGTGAAGTTAGACGTAAAAGCCAGTTCATTTAATGGTGAGGATGGAGTTGAAGGGATAGAGGCTTTGTTAAGAAGGCCTTCCGATGGAGAAGGCTACTTTTCAAGTTCAAGAACTTTCTAGAAGGGGCCTTGTAGCATGTTGCACTAAGCACCAATACACATCTTTTAGCATCGAGTTCTTTCTCACTCTCAGATCCTCTTTGTCACAAAATGGTATCATGATCTCCATGTGATAAACCTTCAAGTTAATTATATTTCTTATATAAAGCATGGTAGCAATTATCCATTCCCATCCTAGAACCAAGTCTGGTTCTAATATAAACTCAATCACAAAGAATTTACAATTATGAGGGTTAGTTTGCATGTAGATTATCTATTCATAATACCCCAAACATGGCATATTTATGTCATGCATGATAGGAATCCACTCAGGATGAGTGCAAGTTAACCAAACAATTTTGGTGGTTCAAGAGTCATGAGATTATATTTACACCATGAATAAAGCTGGTCTTGAATGATATTAATATTTCCAAAGGCTTTAAATTCTACATCAAAGCTTGGAATATTTAAAGTAGGGTCCAATTCAGGCTCCGTCTTCCGTGGACAACATGAGCCTCGGCTTTTTCTTGTTGTTTTCTTCCTCCTTGCGCTTTGGCACAACTGCCTCCTTTGCGCCTTGAGCTCCTCACGAGCTGCTGTGCAATTTTCCAAGGTGGAGGGAATGTTCCCTTGAAGCCTTGAAGGTGGTTTTTTCCTAAGTACAAGACCTGAAGCTAGGGAAAATGCCTTCCAGCTGATTAGAATCACGAAAGAGACTGGCTATGGAGCCTCCATGATGATTCCTTCTTCCATGCCAACCTTCTTTCCATCTCTGTGAAGTGGTACGTTTCTCAAAGGAGCATGAAGGCCAGTGATGTTTCTCTCATGTGTTGAGAGAAAACTAGAATCGGGCCATTTACGTGCTTTCGATTTGAAATGGGAGACCCTTCAAGAACCTTTGTTAAAGTATGATGCTTTGAACATTGCATACATTTCTTGGGAAAGATTTTTCGAATTCTGTTTTCGGCGAGAATCAGAGATCAGATGCACCAACATACTTTTGAGTTCAATGAACGAAAAAAAATAACTTGGAACTTTGAGCAAGCCCAATGAAGATAGCTGTCTTAGCTTGATTGCGTAAGCACACTCTATCACCCCTATATTACCATGTCTTTGTTAACTATTTATTTTACAATAACAACTAAGTTTGGTAACATTGCATTTTTATGCAGTTATTGGTGTGCTTTTGGGCCTCATGATGCTCGCAAAATTTTTGAATCCAAAGATGATGCCAAAAGACGAGTATAGTCCAAAAGGCACCATACTGTTGGTTGTCAATTTCACTTTATTGTCTCACAATGATATTTGTGCCGTGAAATACCAGCACATAGACAACCAAGGTGATATTTGCCATGGGCCGCATAGCCAAGCTAATCCATCAACAAAGGACACTAGTAGACTCATTTTTGGGGACTTACCACACACAACATCAATTCATAACATACTTTAAAGAGCATTGGCTGTGCAAAAAATCGGTAAGTACCTTATTTTCACAACTTATAAAGGCATGGAGGTTAAATTTTGACAAGTGCATGCATGTTCATATTTTTTGAAGGGATGTGGGTTTGTGCCACACGAATGTTTTCCCATGCAAACCAAGATACCAATGGTTTTATTAAGTCATGCCATGGGCTTTTGAGAAGCCATTTTCTAAGTGGACGCCACATGATTCACAGGGTCAATGCATTGATTGGCTCATCCACAACCTATTTTGAGCATCTCATGCATACTTCTGGTATCAGGATATGTTGAAGGATGCAAGTTTGAGGAGAAACTTCAACATTTGGATGTGGTCATGTACTCAATAGAGCATGCAAAAGCCATTACAGATGAGGATGTGCTTTTTCTAAATGATATGCATGCACATGCAAAAGTGAGGAGCCTATATAGGAAAAACCACTAGTACAAAGTCCAAAATGCATACTATGAGTGGGCTAGTTGCAATTGTGAATGAGCAATGAAAAGTAACATGTGTAAGCACCAAATCAAGGTATTGATAGTCAATAGATTACATGTACATAGCATTGTTTCAAAAACAATGAACATGTACAATAATAGCTGTGGACACAATAAAGGTTAGTTACATTTGAATATAATGAGCATCCTATCTTTTGTTTACACAGACGACAATCAAGTATTTACAAGCAAAATTTGTGTGTGTGTCTTTTTTGGATTTTTTGTAGATCCTGGAAGGTTAGAAACGCGTATGAATTTTTCGCATGAAGCACACATTGACAAAGCAGATGTTGAAAGTAAGTGGTGTTTAATCATGATGGATTGTTTATTAATAACTTTCCAATTATTCTCTTATACTTTACTTTTTTAATGTAACAGTTTTGACTGGTGTAGGGTCTACACATCAACATGAAAATACCATCGACATGAATGCAATGCTCCATTAATTCCATCTCACTGTGTCCAACAAAATCTAGACATATCATGTTAGATACAAACTATAATTCAATCATGTTTGCCTTCTCTTTTTTTATATTTACACTTAATATGCATGCTAGGTGGTCACCCAAGATTACTACGACATGCGTAAAAAATGGCAAACCAAATGCTCAATTCAACTCAACAAATGAAGGCTTACATCTCCAGCTTCGACTCCCATCCATGTGGTGAATTGCAACCAATGTAGGATGGGTTTAGGAGAATTGACTAAAGCATGCAAAGTCATTCATTGAGGGAGTACTAACTAAAAGTAAAAGAAAAAGTATCAATGAATGGGATTTAAAGTCTTTTCCAAAAGCGACACACAAACGAAAGGTGACAATGCAAGCAAAGTTGGACGTTGAAGCCACACTTGGCCCAACACATGATGGTTTAGATTAGGCAAGCGATGGTTGTGGGCTTCACATCCATGCAACAATGTATTCATAAAGTGTATCAATTACTAGACTGAGTAATTATGTGACTTTTTGCATCACTAATACCGTTCAATTCGTCTACTCTTGTTTGGATCCTAGTGATCAATGGAAATGACACTACTCTCTTTTGTTAACAAACACTTAACAATCAAGCTACAATTGTTTGTCTATTCATTGTTTGGAGTTATGTTGTCAATACTTTGTTAATATGTTGTTAATGGGTAGGAAATATGGTTAATACTATGAAATGGGTCAATTTAGTACTAGTGACATACTAAGTAAACATGTATCCATCTTGAGATACCTATGATAAGTACTACTTGGCATTCCATCAATATTGACAAATATATAAGTAAATGCTTGCTTGTTCAAAATTACTACTTACTCTTAAAGTTATCTTGTGATAAAAGGAATACAGAGTAAAGAGATTTGAATTACTACTTACGCCATGATGTCAACAGACAGCCCAACCCCTTTGGACCGTCAATAACCGCCATGATGTCAACAGACAGCCGTTGCATATATCAATCCCTTTGGGTTGTTAATAGTATCTCTGTTCATATCATTAACGTTGTTGTTCACTCTGTGTCTGCTCATAGTCTTTTCTCTAAAAAATGGTGTCTTTAACATGCATGATCATAGGTCACATGTGAAGGTGTAAATATATTATATTCATGCATATTTTATGATATTTTCCTCTTGATAGTATTTACCCCTAAAAGGAATAAATGAAATTCTATTCATGTATATTAAAATGGTATTTACCTCTTGATATTACATGATATTCACCTCTTCAAGGTGTAAATTAAATTCTATACATGGATATTACATGGTATTACCTCTTGATAGTCATTAAATTAAATGTTATTTATGGATATTACATGCTCTTACAATTTTGGACATATATATTTATTTCCGTATGGTGCATTTGTGCATAAACCCTTTGTAATCTACGTGGCTCAATACCTTGATGGTGTAGCTACCATATTAAACAACATCTACAACCAATCATTACTTTGAGAACAACCATTCTAGTCTTCCTTTTAGCAGTCAAGACAACCATATCCCAAATACACTCATCGACGAGGGCCCCATTGAGTGAAAATTCTTTAAAGACCTTGGCTTGTAATATAAGCTATTCATGGTGATGATGCTAGTTAAAAGACTTTAAGACTTTTCCTTGTAGAACAATAACAGTTATATACTTCAAGTTACATCTTTAATAGGAAGTTTGTAAGATTTTCTTAATAATAACAAGATCGATTCTCACAAATTCTAAAGATACTAAGTAAGAAAACAACATAAAAGCAATATGAGTCCATTATTGTGACGTAAGGTTTGTTTCTAGCTCATTTTTTCCATTCTCACTTACATTGACCAAGACTATCAACTAATCACTCAAGAAATCATGATATATAGTACTTGTTATTGGGCGATGAAATAAAGCATTTCCAAATGAAAATACTTAGTGACATTCCTATTATTAGCAACATGGTCATGTCAAAAGATGGCTACTCAATTTTTGGGTGAAAGTGCATTATCAATATTTGTGTTTTTGGTGCATTTGAATAAGACTAAAATAAATTTAATCTAATTTTGGGATTTTAATATTAAGGATTCAATATAATAAAAATAAAATAGGCTTTTGATTTGAATTTCAATGCATGTTTTGGATTTGCATGTCATATGATCAAGGGTAGGGTATTAATACAATATAAAAGCTATAAAATGGTGCTTTATTACTTGTGTTAACCCTCACTAGAGGCCTCTTAGTTGTCGAAACCTACCACTCCATCATTTTCACCTCTTTTAGCCATGGGCATGTTAGAAGGTTGAATTCACATTAAACCATTTTAATATATTATTTTACATGCGTCATTGCCACTTGTATATGAAAGGTGTGCCACGGGATAGCTTAATTAAGGGTACCAACAATCACTATAAGGTTTACACTAGTGTAAGCGGTCTAGGAGGCCCTAAATTTTAGCTTTAGCCACCTAAACAGTGTAAACCCTAAAAAACAAGGAGGTAAGGCAAAATGTAACCTTAACCCCTCATTCTCTCTTGTATTCTACTATGCTAAGAAATTGAGTGCTCAAGGGGGTCACTCATAAATATGTAAGCGTAGCACGTGGGTTCAACAGAAGGGGTTTCTTAAATCCCTTTTTTACACATTTTTTACATACAGAAGGGTATCATTTAAAGGGGCTATTTATAGAATAAATAGAAAAAGGGTGTGTTTTATTCATGAAAAAATTATAGATAAGGGGTTTTTTAATTAGGCCTTCAACGCACATGATATAGAGAGTTTACATATAGTGAACCCCCAGAGATTGAGTTCTCTTCTTCTCACCTATCACTCGCCTTAATTGATTTAAGATCTAGTGTGCTTGTGTCTATGCATGTGTGAGTGCGTGTGAATGAGGGATCGAGGTCTGAGAGGAGGATGGAGCTTCTCTTATGCACAACGACAATGTGAAGGTAAACCTCTCACATCCTCCATTGGCGATGCTTTCCATTGGCGATGCTTTCCTTGTAGGGGTAACGGCCTATAGGGCCATCCATTGCCTCCACGGCAACCAATCCGAATCCGCCATTGAGCAGCAGTCACAACGTCTTGAAGACCTAGACTTGTAATAGAAAATAATCATTAAGACTTTGACTTGTACTAGCAATAATAATATTTACATGATTCACATCTAATATGCAGTTATGTTTTAAACAATGGTTCTCTAATCTATTACATATTAACGATGGACAACCAAAGGAGAGAAAAGAGAAATCTTGGATTTCTAAAAAATAAGAGAAAAAAATCCCTTTGATTGACCTTTTGTATCTCCGGCTTCTATTCATGTGTTTCACTTCTTAATGTCTTTTACATACCGCATCAACGCGTGGGTTTCAAGAGTACTAGTGATAATATATTAGTATACTAGTTATAACAAATTGAAGCAACTAGTTAACGTGCCAAGAGATGGGTACTTGACTTTTTGAGTTTAATTTCTTTAGTTCACTTGGATGAGTTTGAAGCAAATTTGAAAGAGCTTTGGGACTAGAATGCAAAGAGACATATCATATAGGAAAATGTTCAATAACTCTCTCTCTCTCTCTCTCTCTCTCTCTTATTGGAGGACAAATATATCTACAATGACCTAAATTGTTCTATAATATATGACTTCTATAGTAATTGGTATGTCTTTAATGGTATAATTAGTATCATGAGTGGTTGTTTTTTTCAAGTTTTAATTAACATTGTTAAAATAAACATCAAATTATTTAATAAGAGAAGATAGAGAGAATATATCTAAATGCACATATCTTATTTTAAGAAAATCATGATTAAAAATTCACAAAAAAAGTGACAATATGTACTTGTTCTCTGAAGATCCAAAAAATCTTAAGAACTTTAAACACAAAAAGGAGAAATCACATTCATAGGAATGCCTTCATAGATGGACAAGTACGTGCTCTTTGAAGGTCCAAAAATCTTCAAAACTTTAAACACACGAAGGAGAAATTACATTCATAGGAATGCCTTCAAAGATGGATAAGTTCTTGTTCTTTGTTGAAGATCCAAAAATTCTTAAGAACTTTAAACACAAAAAGGAGAAGTTACATGTATACAAATTCCTTCATAGATGGAGAAGATACAAATGAGAAACAATGCAAGGTTTTGGTTATTTTTCAGAAAACTTAGACTGACATTTTTGAAAAATAATTTTTAATGTAAATATTTATGAAAGATAACCACTCCAATCATTTTATATTGCATTTTTCCTTTAATTTGAAATTTTTAAATGATAATGATAGACATTATGCTTTTTCCCTTAATGTAATTGAGTGGTTGAAGTTCAAGGGTGGAACTTTTGAAGTTGAATTCGAGGGGATTGTGTTTCGGGAAAAAGACCTTTCTTCCATTCTGGAACTTCCCATATCTTGAGTTTGACGTCTCTTAGGCGGTGGAAAGTTGGAATCACTTTCCAGAGAAATCTTTTGAAAGATGATGGTGCTGGCTTCGGTGGGACCTTGACATCAACAAAGGCCTTGGTGAAATCTTTCATCACATCCGTATGGCTTCAGCCATAGAAACTGGCTTGGCATTCTTCACCACCCCAGGGTATTTAAGGGTTTGTTCATTCCCCGAATGAACCTAGCCATCAGCTATTCTTCATTCAGTGGTGGCGGTTGGCGAGTACTTGAGGAGGAGAGCGAACGCCTGATAATACACTTCAATAGTTCTGCTCCCCCCTGGGTTAACTCTAAGAATTCATTCATCTTGGTTTCTAAAAAGCCGAGAGGATAGAATCTCTTCTTAGGTAAATCTTGAGATTATTCCATGTTTGGGTGTTTCGATCCACACGGTTTGTCTTGCAATCGTTTCTCCATGCCACTCTGGCTGTTTCTACTATCTTCTGCCTTGTGTACTCGGTGACATCGAAGTATTCTTCCATTGCTTGGATCCACTTCTCCATAGCCTTGCCCAAACTCTTCTTATTGTTTACTCTCTTGAATTCGAAAAATTATGTAGATAAGAGTTCTATGAATCTAATTTGGGTTAATTTAAGTTAAATAAAGAATGATAAAAATGAGAAATTGTCAGCCATACAAAGGAGGTTATGGCAAAATTTTCTAAAATTTTGTGGAAAAGAAAGTTTGTTTTTATAAAAGAGTAATTCCCACCATTTTTGCATCTAAAAGAAATATTCTAATTACTCCATGTACATATTCACCTATGAATATGCATGGATATCATTGATATTAATTATAAATTTGATTTTTATGCATAGAAAGATGCATAATGGAAATTTTTTTATTATAAAAGTGTTATTCTTATTCATGAAGGTGGAAGTTATGACTATGTTACCCCACACCCAAAGATTCTGATGCTCATTTTCTCTCGCAAAAAAAACATATATTGAGAGAGTGGGAGAGCCCATGAAAAGACTTTAGGATAGAGATGGTTAATCATACCTATTTTCAAGACTCATATCCTATCGAAATTTTCTAGCATTGAAGTGACATTTTGATAAGACAGAAAACTCATTTACAACATTTAATCATACATCATCTTTTTTACTTATTTAAGAATTTTAATACTTTTAAAAATGTATAAAACTAACCCTACACATAAAATTTAGAATTTTAATACATTTAGAAGTGTATAAAACTTATTCTTATGCATAACATTTGGCAATGTTGCAAGGTACTCTTGGAAGCCTTTTCTCTAAAAAATAGTGTCTCTAACATGCATGATCATAGGTCACATGTGAAGTGTAAATATATTATATTCATGCATATTTTATGATATTTTTCTCTTGATAGTATTTACCCCTAAAAGGAATAAATGAAATTCTATTCATGTATATTATATGGTATTTACCTCTTGATATTACATGGTATTCACCTCTTGAAGGTGTAAATTAAATTCTATTCATGGATATTACATGGTATTGACCTCTTGATAGTCATTAAATTAAATGTTATTTATGGATATTACAGGGTATTTAGTTCTTACAATTTTGGACATATATATTTATTTTCGTATGGTGCGTTTGTGCATAAACCCTTTGTAATCTATGTGGCTCAATACCTTGAAGGTGTAGCTACCATATTAAACAACATCTACAACCAATCATTACTTCGAGAACAACCATTCTAGTCTTCCTTTTAGCAGTCAAGACAACCATATCCCGAATACACTCATCGAGGGGCCCATTGAGTGAAAATTCTTTAAAGACCTTGGCTTGTAATATAAGCTATTCATGGTGAGATGCTAGTCAAAAGACTTTAAGACTTTTCCTTGTAGAACAATAATAGTTACATACTTCAAGTTACATCTTTAATAGGAAGTTTGTAAGATTTTCTTAATAATAACAAGACTGATTCTCACAAATTCTAAAGATACTAAATAAATTTCAGATTCATTCGCACAAATTCTAAAGATACCAAGTAAGAAAACAACATAAAAGAAATATGAGTCCATTATTGTGACTTGTGAGGTTTGCTTCTAGCTCATTTTTTCCATTCTCACTTACATTGAGACCAAGACTATCAACTTGTCACTCAAGAAATCATGATATATAGTACTTGTTATGGCGACGAAATAAAGCATTTCCAAATGAAAATACTTAGTGAAATTCCTATTATTAGCAACATGGTCATGTCAAAAGATGGCTACTCAACTTTTGGGTGAAAGTGCATTATCAATATTTGTGTTTTTGGTGCATTTGAATAAGACTAAAATAAATTTAATCTAATTTTGGGATTTGAATATTAAGAATTTAATATAATAAAAATAAAATAGGCTTTTGATTTGAATTTCAATGCATGTTTTGGATTTGCATGTCATATGCTCAAGGGTAGGGTATTAATACAATATAAAAGCTATAAAATGGTGCTTTATTACTTGTGTTAACCCTCACTAGAGGCCTCTTAGTTGTCGAAACTTGCCACTCCACCATTTTCACCTCTTTTAACCATGGGCATGTTAGAAGGTTGAATTCACATTAAACCATTGTAATATATTATTTTACATGCGTGATTGCCACACTTGTATATGAAAGGATAGCTTAATTAAGGGTACCAACCACTATAAGGTTTACACTAGTGTAAGCAGTCTAGGAGGCCCTAAATTTTAGCTTTAGCCACCTAAACAGTGTAAACCCTAAAAAACAAGGAGGTAAGGCAAAATGGAACCTCAACCCCTCATTCTCTCTTGTATTATACTATGCTAAGAAATTGAGTGCTCAAGGGATTCACTCATAAATATGTAAGCGTAGCACGTGGGTTCAACAGAAGGGGTTTTTTAAATCCCTTTTTTACACATTTTTTACATACAGAAGGGTACCATTTAAAGGGGCTATTATAGATTAAATAGAAAAAGGGTGTGTTTTATTCATGAAAACATTACAGATAAGGGGTTTTTAAATTAGGCCTTGAACGCACATGATATAGAGAGTTTACATATAGTGAACCCCCAGAGATTGAGTTCTCTTCTTCTCACCTATCACTCGCCTTAATTGATTTAAGATCTAGTGTGCTTGTGTCTATGCATGTGTGAGTGTGTGTGAATGAGGGATCGAGGTGTGAGAGGAGGATGGAGCTTCTCGAATCCGAGCATTCACGAGGTAAGTGACATACCGTGATCGTGAATTGTAGAGGCAACAACATGGTATATTGGTTGTTTGATTAAGCTCTTATGTGATCCTAATGGTGGTTTAGTAATTCCCCACCATGACATTGGTAGTGTACTTGTGCCTTTCTCGTGGCATTAGGGACACCCATAATTGGTGCCACTACTGATAGGGAATAGCTACATAATTAGCCACCATTGCATCTTGAATGCATGTGTGTTGTTTCTATTTTACACAATAACAAGGTTATGCTAATATATAAGGATTAGAGTAGAAAAATCAACTCTATTTGTGGATTATTGGTGCATTTAATTCTCATTTTTTCATTCTACATAAGTCTTGCTATTGTTATTTTGTTTTTGCTACCCTTAACACTAGTTTGGTAGCTCAACAAGACATAAAACATCTTTTTTTTGGGTTGGGAAAAATTCTCCCATTGAATGAGAACTTAACCACTACTAATTTCCTTGTATGGGTGAGATCTATAGATGTGTAGGGTTATGGAAAAATTATAGTTTCTTGTAAGAAATATTTTTATGCTATCTTTAGACTACCATCAACCAATCACAATACTTTAACTCGGGAAAGGCCTTGGTATCCAACATGATACTTCAAAAGGAAAAATCTATAGAAATGCTTCAGCTTTTTTTCCTTTGGTTTGGTTTTAGACAAGAAAATTAAATGAAAGCACTAAAAATCGTTGATGATATGTGGGTCTGCATTCTCAGCTTTTACATGCAAATACTTTGACTACATTACCTCGTTGATTGCAAACCAATAATAGTATAATATAAGGTAAATGAAAATATCAACTTTTCAAGAGAGACGAGAATTGAATTGCTTGTTATTAGGAACCTTGAAATCACAAAACTATAAAGACTCAAATTTTAATATTTGATAAAACTGCAGTGATGTTTGGTTACTTAGCAAACTGCAACCCATCAAAGCTACACAGTCTTTCACCTAAGACTCTAGCTTCTTCTGCATGTGAAACCCAAATCAAACCAATATCAACCCTCATAACCATCCCATAATCAACCCTTTCTTATCCCATGAAGAGGATGCTCATGCATAACAAAACAAGCGAATGTAGTCAAGGAGTCTATCCTGCCCACACACATTCAAATCAGCCCAACCATGACATAATACAAAAAAATCAGCCCATAAGCAGTTCATAACCATCCCGGATAATCAACATAAAATCATCCCCATGAAGAGTATGCACATGCATAACAAAACAAGCCAAAAACAGCCCATCAAAGCTACATAGTCTTGCATATCTCCATTTCATATTTTCCTCTTCACAAACACATATTTCACTCCAAAAACATTTGATGCAAATAAAATAGGCTTCTTGTCCATCCACGAACAAGAAATCAGCCCTCTTGATTCCCAACATGCAAACCTTATATTGTCCCACAAGCACACTTATCAATATTTAGGTCCTTGTACTTGCATGAACCTCAACCCTGAAATGTTCAAGAATCTTGATAGATGTAAAATATCTATCAAAATATATGTGATGTCCTTTCCTCTTTAAATCTTTCACAAGAGGGTCCATTGTATGGAAGGAAAGCTCTGGGCATTAAACCTTGTCATAGATACAAAAGTTGAAATTGTTCCAAAACTAGATTCCAAATTTGTGTGGCTTATTTGGTTTGTACACCTTACGTGGGTTCAACTTGCCCTTTGAGGGTATGATCCTCTTACTCACACTAAGAGATATGTGTGGATTATAAAACTTGTGAAGAAAGGTCTCATTTAACATCTCCTCCCAGGGGATGATCTGTCAAAGTTTGTGATCTCTTACACCTCTGGTGGTGAGAGGCCGTTGAGAGGTATCCCTTTTGTTTCCAAATATATCCCCCTTGCTCTTAGGTGCATTTGTGGCAATGGTAGAGTAGAGGGATATGTAATGAATGGAGAATATGGGGTGAAGGCTCCTCTAGTGGCTATTATAGTAGGTGAAATGGATGTGTTACCATAGTTGTGACCGAGGACATAAGACTAATAGGTAACTTTGTGGGTTTTGGAATGTTTCTATCACAATATCTTGTGTAGGCACATCTCTACAGTTGGGAAATGTGAAGATCATGCTCTTAGGTTCTTGGATCCCCTTGTAACCTTTTGGAATGGAAACTAGAGCTTGGTCTATGGCGTAGTTGCACAGGTGTCACTATATATGTGGGATCGGCTAGGCTTATTGGTGGTGTCTCCATCACGCTTGAGGTAGGATCCCATGTATTTCTCATCCCAATCTATGTCAGAGGGTATGGAGATTCCTTGTGTCATCCTCTCTAGCTCCACCATAACATGAAGTAATGGAGAAATTACAGAAATTACAAAAAGCGGACAAACCAATAAATGGAGAAATTACAGAAATGATGAAAGAATTAGGGGATTAACACTAGATTTGTAACTAGACATAAAAGTGTCTGAGGCCATATTTATGACTTGTTTACCAACTAGATTGTGAGAATTATCCTGTTATTGAAAAATTGAATTCCCATTTCTTTCAATTACCCCAAGTCTATACACACTTGAATATCACATGATTTTTTTTTAATGTTTGGGCATGAGAATAAGGAGAATTTTTTCTTTTCGTAATTGGATAAAATTAACACTAATTCTAGATGATTAAAAAATAGCAAGAGGGCAAAAATTACGGGCTCAATCCAAGGCATAATTCTCTAGAAATCATACACAATTGTAGCCATCTGATTGCAATTTCAAACCTTGAAATCCATGCCTTCTATTGATCTAAAAAAGAGGTAACCTTATTCACCCTATCTTCAACACGTGGTGATGCATGGCCGTGCACCCATTTTCTACAATTTTCCATAGCCCCTGTGCTCTGGATTTTTGCCCCAAGCGCTTAGGCATTTTGCCATGCCTTCTATGCCACATATCCCCTATGGAGTGTAGCCAACCCAACCATTCTTTTTACCAAAGCTTAGTGGGTCGTTATCTGGTGCTTCCAACCAGTTTCTTTGGCACAATTTGAACATAAAGTGTGCTTGGGTATAGCAATGGAAGTACAACATATGCAGGCGAGATCGCATCCTACCAATGCAAATCATGCCTCTTTTCTTGTCACTTTGGTAGTAACCAAAAGATCTACAAGGCTCACTGGGAGAGTATTGCTAAATATCTTGTGCCTGTAGCAAATTTAACAAAGGAAGACAAGGTGAATGCAATAAACGAGGGTGATTTAAATGATGAATCGCTTAACTATTGGCTGAGTGACCCTGAACATCTTTCAAAGGAAGATCAAGGAGTCTTTGCTATAAGTGGCCAAGCTAGTAGCCCTCAACAATCTTCACCAATTGCTTCAAGGTGGAAGCATGTTGACGTGCTACAATGTTTTGTGTTCGGGATAGGTGCTAGTTAGCATGACTTTTTATAATGATTTTTTGGATCGAAAGATAACACACAATGCAAAATTTTGTATCATGCTATACATCATTGGAAATCTCTTGAAGCAGAGAATGTTTATTTAAAATATCTAAAAATATACAATTTTATTTACAAAAATTTTACCACATGCCCATTTTTATGTTAGCACTACTAAAAAGCAATGCTAAAATCCTAAAAAAACATAGCACATTAACATTCTTCCACCCTGCAAGAGAGACCCAAAAAGCCCAACACAGTGACCATGCAAAGCCAGGTAAACAAACTTTTTTCATACATGATAAAAAATATTTGTTAAATTGAAGTAGTTAATTAATCTGGCTTTATACCCACCATAGATTCACCTCTACCACAATGTGGAAGGCTGCACTCAAAAGTGGCCTGCTCTCAAGGCCGAGGAAGATGTCAATCATGGTAAAATCAAGAGCAAAATCCTCAAGTAATGCAAGAGGAAAGATATTCATCTTCTAGCTCTCTAGAGAGAGAAGAACAGGGTCTTGCAGAGTGCAAGAGGGTAACACAAGGCTAGGAGGGAAGAAGATGAGTCATTGAGAGATTTTATGAGTCGACTTGAGCATTTGAACTCTCATTGTGCACTACATGAGTGCTTCTCAAATAATCATGGGCTTAAGGCTTAAACATGAGGATGTCTAAATGGCTTAGTCATTAGAGGTATCACCACATGGGATGAAGTCACAACTAATGTCATCTAGTTATGAGGATAATTTGATGATGAACAGAGTCATAGCTTCAGATTCTAAGTCTGTTGCATCAATATAGCCAACGGTCGTAGGACCATAATTGCATCAGTATAGCCAACAGTCGTAGGACCATAATTGCAAAACCTATATCTAAAGGTAGTATTTTAGTGGAAATCCCCTAGACTTACATCTCAAAGGCTCTACAAGAGGAAATGAAGATCAACAAATCTCATGAAAATGTACACATATACCTAAGAAGAGAGCTTCATTTGGTGTTCAATCTGTCATCAAGGAAATACCATAAGCAAATGTCCAATTCTAAGCTTAGCTCATTACAATGGCAACTATGGCTTCTATGGGTGCTATGGTCACAAATCCCAAGATTGTCAAACCCATATACAAGCTATTGCTAATACAATGAGACCACAAGTAACCTTGCTAGCACCACTAACATGATCCCTAGTATCTGCCATAATAAATTAGGCCATTATTGATAATCCCACACAATAACTTGTATCTAAGAGCCTCAACAATGCATCCAACATACCATTACCTCCACCATTTTAAAGACCTATGCCCACCACCAAGGGTTATTCCACTTAATCAAGTTAGGTTTAAAGAGCATACTGATTACAAAGAGTACGAGCTTGATGTCAAATGCAAAACACACTTCTTTGAGAGGATTCCATAAAACTTCACCCCCTGACTATCATGTAGTTAATGGGAGGAGAGGAGTCAAGTCATTTTACCAACTTGTTGTTGTAGTAAGGGGTCAAGACATAAATGCCATAGGAAAAAGAATGCCTCTTCATTGTTACCACTGCCAAGGTCCCATTGAGTCTCAGAGTGCCCTGTAAATTTTCCTCAACTTAACTAGGTTGAATCGTCAAACATGCCACTTACCACTTGTAATTCTTATTACTACATAGATCGTTGGATTAAAGATGTCTCAACAAACTTGTGGTAACAAATTCACAAATGGGACCCATCATTACACCACTAAACATGATTGGAGTGAGTGATCAAATACAAAGGTAAATCGTTCGAAATTCTAATCTTACGCCCCCTTGAATGCTATCACCAAGCTACAAGCTTAAAACCAACATGTACTTAAACAATGGTCCATTACCTCGATAAACAACCATATCCCAAATACACATCGAGGGCCCCATTGAGTGAAAATTCTTTAAAGACCTTGGCTTGTAATATAAGCTATTCATGGTGATGATGCTAGTCAAAAGACTTTAAGACTTTTCCTTGTAGAACAATAATAGTTACATATTTCAAGTTACATCTTTAATAGGAAGTTTGTAAGATTTTCTTAATAATAACAAGACTGATTCTCACAAATTCTAAAGATACTAAATGAATTTAAGATTGATTTGCACAAATTCTAAAGATACCAAGTAAGAAAACAACATAAAAGCAATATGAGTCCATTATTGTGACTTGTGAGGTTTGTTTCTAGCTCAATTTTTCCATTCTCACTTACATCATTGACCAAGACTATCAACTTGTCACTCAAGAAATCATGATATATAGTACTTGTTATTGCGACAAAATAAAGCATTTCCAAACGAAAATACTTAGTGACATTCCTAAATGGTCATGTCAAAAGATGGCTACTCAACTTTTGGGTGAAAGTGCATTATCAATATTTGTGTTTTTGGTGCATTTGAATAAGACTAAAATAAATTTAATCTAATTTTGGGATTTGAATATTAAGGATTCAATATAATAAAAATAAAATAGGCTTTTGATTTGAATTTCAATGCATGTTTTGGATTTGCATGTCATATGCTCAAGGGTAGGGTATTAATACAATATAAAAGCTATAAAATGGTGTTTTATTACTTGTGTTAACCCTCACTAGAGGCCTCTTAGTTGTCGAAACCTGCCACTCCATCATTTTCACCTCTTTTAACCATGGGCATGTTAGAAGGTTGAATTCACATTAAACCATTGTAATATATTATTTTACATGCGTGATTGCCACACTTGTATATGAAAGGTGTGCCCACAGGATAGCTTAATTAAGGGTACCAACCACTATAAGGTTTACACTAGTGTAAGCAGTCTAGGAGGCCCTAAATTTTAGCTTTAGCCACCTAAACAGTGTAAACCCTAAAAAACAAGGAGGTAAGGCAAAATGTAACCTCAACCCCTCATTCTCTCTTGTATTCTACTATGCTAAGAAATTGAGTGCTCAAGGGGTTCACTCATAAATATGTAAGCGTAGCACGTGGGTTCAACAGAAGGGGTTTTTTAAATCCCTTTTTTACACATTTTTTACATACAGAAGGGTGCCATTTAAAGGGGCTATTTATGGATTAAATAGAAAAAACGTGTGTTTTATTCATGAAAAAACTACAGATAAGGGGTTTTTTAATTAGGCCTTGAACGCACATGATATAGAGAGTTTACATATAGTGAACCCCCATAGATTGAGTTCTCTTCTTCTCACCTATCACTTGCCTTAAATGATTGAAGATCTACTGTGCTTGTTTCTATGCATGTGTGAGTGTGTGTGAATGAGGGATCGAGCTGTGAGAGGAGGATGGAGCTTCTCTTATGCACAACGGCAACGAGAAGGTAAACCTCTCACATGCTCCATTGGTGGCGATGCTTCCTAACATGAGGATTGAGGAATCCGAGCATTCACGAGGTAAGTGACATACCGTGATCGTGAATTGTAGAGGCAACAACATGGTATATTGGTTGTTTGATTAAGCTCTTATGTGATCCTAATGGTGGTTTAGTAATTCCCCACCATGACATTGGTAGTGTACTTGTGCCTTTCTCGTGGCATTAGGGACACCCATAATTGGTGCCACTACTGATAGGGAATAGCTACATAATTAGCCACCATTGCATCTTGAATGCATGTGTGTTGTTTCTATTTTACACAATAACAAGGTTATGCTAATAAATAAGGATTAGAGTAGAAAAATCAATTCTATTTGTGGATTATTGGTGCATTTAATGCTCGTTTTTTCATTTTGCATAAGTCTTGCTATTGTTATTTTGTTTCTGCTACCCTTAACACTAGTTTGGTAGCTTAACAAGACATAAAACATCTTTTTTCTGGGTTGGGCAAAATTCTCCCATTAAATGAGAACTTAACCACTACTAATTTCCTGGTATGGGTGAGATCTATAGATGTGTAGGGTTATGGAAAAATTATAGTTTCTTGTAAGAAATTTTTTTATGTTGTCCTTAGACTACCATCAACCAAGCACAATACTTTAACTCAGGAAAGGCCTTGGTATCCAACATGATACTTCAAAAAAAGGAAAAATCTATAGAAACGCTTCTTTTTTTTTATTTTCTCCTTACTAATGTATAAATCAAAATATGGTTTGGTTTTAGACAAGAAAATTATATGAACGCACTAAAAATCATTGATGACATGTGGGTCTGCATTCTCAGCTTTTACATCTAAATACTTTGACTACATTACCTCGTTGATTGCAAACCAATAATAGTATAATATAAGGTAAATGAAAATAACAACTTTTCAAGAGAGACGAGAATTGAATTGCTTATTAGGAACCTTGAAATCAAAAAACTATATAGACTCAAATTTCAATCTTTGGATAAAACTGCACTGATGTTTGGTTACTTAGCAAACTCGTGTAAAAGCTAAGCTTAGATCTCTTATCACATCTCATATATATTTTACTTTCATCATATTAGGAGGTGTAAATATTAAAAAAAACAACATTTTTTGTAAATATCCATATCTATATATAGTACTCATAGCTTGAAACTACCATAAGAAATCATCACAAGACAATGTTTGATGATATCATCCTCCTCATCATCGTGCAAAAGTTCCATGAGAAATTAGCCCAATCATGTTTTATGAGATTATCCTCCTCATCCAAAAAGTTTCACAAATCAATAGGTAGCATCAAAACCATAAAGATAGACTAAATTGAAAAGCTTCTCGTATAATAAAGCATGCCATGTGTCATGCTAAATAATCAGATAGAGACCAGGAAAATATAAGTCAATCAAATCAATCCTAATAAAATGTTTTTGAGATCTCCACTTCATAAGAGAAGAAATCCCAAAACATGATAGTTCAGAGCCTGTAAAGCATAACAAAAAAACATACATTCAATCCATCAATAAAAGAAACTCAACCCATCATGATCCTTCACTTGCTTGATACATTTAGTCCATCAAAGCTCCTACGGATATAAATAGAGAAACCCAAATTTTTCATAAGTCTAACCATTAATTAATTAAAGATTTTATACTTTCCTAAAAATTCAGCCCAACAAAGGTAAGTTAAAATGATAACCTACATGAAAGAAGATATTATCATTGGTGGTCCATAACAAAAAAAGCCAAAAAAATAGCACATCAAAGCTACAGAGTCTTACACATAAGATTCCATCCCATCAAAGCTTGTGCATGTGAAACCCAAGGAAAACCAAAATCAGTCCTCATAACCATCCCATCATCAACCTAAAATCATCCTATGAAGAGGATGCACATGCATAACCATCCCATAATGAACCTAAAATCATCTTATGAAGAGGATGCATATGCATAACAAAACAAGCCAAAAACAACACATCAAAGCTACACACTCTTTCACCTAAGACTCTAGCTTCTGCAAGTGAAACCCAAATCAAACCAATATCAACCCTCATAACCATCCCATAATCAACCCTTTTTTATCCCATGAAGAGGATGCTCATGCATAACAAAACAAGCGAATGTAGTCATCAAGGAGTCTATCCTGCCCACACACATTCAAATCAGCCCAACCATGACATAATACAAAAAAATCAGCCCATAAGCAGTTCATATAGCCATCCCTGTTAATCAACATAAAATCATCCCCATGAAGAGTATGCACATGCATAACAAAACAAGCCAAAAACAGCCCATCAAAGCTACGTAGTCTTGCATATCTCCATTTCATATTTTCCTCTTCACAAACACATGTTTCACTCCAAAAACATTTGATGCAAATAAAATAGGCTTCTTTTCCATCCACGAACAAGAAATCAGCCCTCTTGATTCCCAACATGCAAACCTTATATTGTCCCACAAGCACACAATATTTAGGTCCTTGTACTTTCATGAACCTCAACCCTCAAATGTTCAAGAATCTTGATAGATGTAAAATATCTATCACAATATTTGTGATGTCATTTCCTCTTTAAATCTTTCACAAGAGGGTCCATTGTATGGAAGGAAAGCTCTGGGCATTAAACCTTGTCATAGATACAAAAGTTGAAATTGTATGCAGTTTGAGAGTCACATATGTTCCAAAAGTAGATTCCAAATTTGTGTGGCTTATTTGGTTTGTACACCTTACATGGGTTCAACTTGCCCTTTGAGGGTATGATCCTCTTATTCACACTAAGAGATATGTGTGGATTATAAAACCTGTGAAGAAAGGTCTTATTTAACATCTCCTCCCAGGGGATGATCTGCCAAACTTTGTGATCTCTTACACCTCTGGTGGTGAGAGGCCGTTGAGAGGTATCCCTTTTGTTTCCAAATATATCCCCCTTGCTCTTAGGTGCATTTGTGGCAATGGTAGAGTAGAGGGATATGTAATGAATGGAGAATATGGGGTGAAGGCTCCTCTAGTGGCTATTATAGTAGGTGAAATGGATGTGTTACCATAGTTGTGACCGAGGACATAAGACTAATAGGTAACTTTGTGGGTTTTGGAATGTTTCTATCACAATATCTTGTGTAGGCACATCTCTACAGTTGGGAAATGTGAAGATCATGCTCTTAGGTTCTTGGATCCCCATGTAACCTTTTGGAATGGAAACTAGAGCTTGGTCTATGGTGTAGTTGCAGGTGTCACGATATATGTGGGATCGGCTAGGCTTATTGGTGTCTCCATCACGCTTGAGGTAGGATCCCATGTATTTCTTATCCCAATATATGTCCGAGGATGTTAAGAGGGTATGGTGATTCCTTGTCTCATCCTCTCTAGCTCCACCATAACATGAATACAATCCATGACCATTCAAAGATGCCCTTCCTCGTCCGTGTGGTAGTAGAGGCCACTTTCTCAATTTCATCCCAACTAACATCATAGATGAAGCCTGTAGCCACGTTTGTCAAGGTTTCATGAGTCTCATCAAATTACCAATTCTCAAACTACAAATAGTGTATTTGAGAATCTTATGCCTAGATCCATTTTGGATATAAATTCATCATGTCTGGTACCCTCTAGCAACATGTCAGAATATATGTTTGGTTTGGGTAGCTTGGGTAGCTGGTGCAATTTGGGCTGCAAATCTCCATTGGGCGCTTGATGTAGAGTTTCTTCCTCTTTCACTAACTTACACTGTTATCTTTGAGATCCAATAATCTTGCTTTCTTACATAATCTTTTAACAATATCCATTGTTTTCTTGAACTTTGTAACTATTTCTCTTAAAGAAAGAAAAATCTTACAAGAAATAACCAAGATTCAAGAATTCACTCACTATCACCAAGATTTGATTCTACACAATAATCTTTGCAAACTCTGAAATTATGCACCAAGATTCTTGAAATTTGGTTTTGCATAGTAAGCTTTGTATAAAACTACAGTAAACTGCAAACTGCACCAACAACCTACATAAAATCCTTAACAGAATTGTAATCTACACACTACACTACTCAAATATGCTCTACAAAACTGTTAACTGCACTACTCAAATATGCTCTACAAAACTGTTAACTGCACTAAAATCTACATAGAATCTTCAATCTGTACCAATTCTTGATGGCAATTGCACCAATATTTTCACAACAACATTTAATATCCTCCAAATTACCAAGATTCCCCACAAAACTATGCAAATATAGAAGGAAACTAAGGTTTATGAATAGATTTAATGTAAGGAAACACTAATCAAGAGGATTTAGCAAGAAAGTTCTAAGAAAATCACTCTGAAAATGGTTGAAAACCTTAATCCAAAAATTTAAAAAACTCAAGATTATCTAAAATCTATGTAGGAATTAGGGTTTTGAAATCTATGATTAGCATATACCTAAAATTGATTACCATTAATCTCATTATTAATTCACTCAAAATAAAATCTACAAAAAATCTACAAACTATGTAAAAGCACTAATCTGAAAATAGATTGAGTACTTATCACTCCTAATCAAAATGTATTAAGTATTAATCACTCATTAATCAAAACATTAAAATATAATCTAAGAGCTATGATATGAATGCAATGAAGGGACCTAGGGGATTGCACTCATTAGCATGGAGTACACGCATGCCCCACTCATCCTAGGGAGTAGCACCTAAACAAATGCATATTGGTAAATCTACATGTGGACTGACAGACCTCCACTCCTATCTACATTGAGAGTTAGAGTGCAATGGTTAGTTGCAAGAAAACTAATTTTTCATGCTCGTACAAAGCATATTGAGGTGCATTATCATTGTGTCAGTGAAAGGCTCCATGTTGGCATAGTGGTGGAGACACCAAAAGCAATTATCAATCTATGCAACAACAGTGTCCAAATCTATAACTTGGATGGGCATGTGGTGATAGATTAGTTGTGTGTGATGAGAAATGTATGCATGCTTTCTTTCATTTAAGTAGCTTTTAGATGCATGGATTAGAAGTAGGGGGTGGCTTCACACTTAGCTTAGCCATGGTCTATCGAAAGGTTGCCATAGAGGATTCAAGGGGGGTTGAAGGCTCTAACTAGAGAGATTGTGAAACACCTCTAGTCTTCTTTCTCTAGGATTATCTTACCACTCTTCCTAATCATAAAAGGGGCTCCCCATGCTTCAAGAAAAAGGTCAACAAATGATGATTCCTTGCTTTGGCTAGAAGGCTCACTTAGAGATGATCAAATTGATGTTACCACAATCTATACTCATCCGCACTTTTATAGTTCCCTACCCTAGCTTAAGTTGTTCACATTATGTATATGCATGGGCCCACTTTTCTAATGGTGAAATGCTGGCCATATAAGACTCGTATATACATGACAGTCTATTTTCAACACCCAATAAATGTTGGGCATGAGCGGGCAAAGCCCTTTGTATATAAGTGACTTATCATAATGTGAGGACCCTTACCCTCTACATCTATCAAATATATGGCTATAGTGGAGGACTCATCGAGGGGAGGAGAGTCTCACCTAGGGGCTTCATACCCCACAATGGAAAAGTGTAAAACTCCTCTTACATGTCTCCCTCATAATTCCCACAAGTAAGAGGTGATTGGTGGCTCCCCTAGGCTCAACCAATATCTTACTCCTCAATTATGAAGGTGAGAATCTTGACACATTCCGACTAATATTTCTACATTCTAACAATCCAGTTCCCCTATTTATCCTAGGTCTCTAAAGTTAAACTTTTTTATCTCATTTAGAAAGCACTCGCATGCTTGGGTCCACCCTACCCCTGCTTTCCACGTGTATTATCTTTTTTCGACTTTGACCAGATCCATAGGCTCCGCCTAGACCCCATCCAGTGAAGTAGAGTCCTCACCCACTAGAGACTTTTCTTCTATGATCAGCATAGACACTAAGTCCCAAAAGTTAGGAACATTCTTCCTAACTGCTGCAACATAGGTCTTGAACAGTTTGTACTCTTTGGCAAGCCCATCAAAGAAATAAAGAGGCCTGTTAGTCTTCATGTATGTTGTATGCATGTGATAGTAATGGGATAAACCATAGGGGAAAAAGACATTGTATAAAGATTGTATTCACACATAGAACAAGAGGTCCCTTGAGACCCTTATCATTTTCATCTTATGGTGTCACCATGCCATAAAAATATATGAGTTCTAATGTTGAAGGCTTGTTGGGAGGTTTTCATTTTATGTGAGTTCCCAATATGGGTGCCAAATTTTCTTTGGCATTAATTAATTAGTTGAGGCAACAGGACCTTACGCTGAGGTTTAATTTTCTTTAGGTTTATTAACCTTAGGCAGCTAACATGTCTATAGGGAGATTAAAAAAAGAGAAAAATCTGGAATGTTTTCAACTCATTCGAGAACCGCCTTACCGCAGGTATAAGACCACACAACTCATCCTGGGTGAAAGGCTACGAGAGAGAGAGTGCACACGGTGAGAGAGAGGATGCGGGAGAGAAGGGAAATCGAAAGGCCAGTGAGAGAGAGGAATCAAGAGCACACCCACTTCTTGGATGGTCATCTCAGTAGGATTTACCACTCGTATGACATCTATCCAGCAACACAAATTCCTATATGGTACCTTCACATGCTTCCATAACAATACATATAATGAATATACAAAAAATAATCAATATAAAAACCATCATCAAGCAATGATACATCAAACATAGATTGAGTAAACCTTTGCAAGCTTGACATATATTGTTTTCTCTCCATCAAATCTCTAAAATTTCTCTAGGTTATCATTATCCTCTCAATAACTTAATCTAGTATCATTTTAAGTCCCATGCCATGGACTAGCTTCGGAATGTTAAGTCTTCTAAGGTCTTAGTAACTCCAAGGACTCTTTTTTATCTTCAAGAGATAATTCATCTCTTAGGTTTTCGGTTACAAAAACACTTGTTTTGCTTGAGACTCTCAATCTCAATTTTCAACCTTTTCCTTCAGGTTTATTAAGGTTTAGGTTGAAATTCTATATATCCTTAATTCACATGCACTTAGCAATCTCTTTCCTTTAATTCTTTAAAACCTTGATAAGGCTCAGAAAAAAAGCCTTATTGTTTACCTAGGATAACCCATTTCTTTGACCTCCTATATACTACACTTGATTTATACTTTAAGTGTTCTAAATTGATTCTCCTAACTCTAAGGTTAAATTTATATAAATTTCACTGATGAATCTTCTGTTAGTCTAACTATCTTTCTCTCTCTAAAAGTCTCTCTTTTTCTCTCCTAGAGGCAATTATTCTCTCAATCACATAACCTCTTTGGGGATTAAATAAATATTTCTAATTTCCCCTTCTAGGTCATCTTGGCCAAATTTCTATGTGGTTTTACCAGAAGTTCCAACATTTTCTTTCTCTAAAAGAGGAAATCTTCATGGTCAAGACTCTAAAGTTTCTTTATCATGGTTCCCTATGCATTCTAGGGGCAACACAACATAAGATTAACTCATCATTCCTTCCTAAAATGTACAAATATTTTCTATGAAACTCTATTACATATTTATATACGCAAATGTGCACATAATTGGTGCACATCTACTTACATATAATTAATCTACTCTAGTCTAATAATAGTCTTCTTTTTCAACCCATTAATTTTTCTAGGGTTTAAGGTAAACTAAGGTGGGATTCCCTAAAAAGTTTAACAAAATGAGGGTGATAGATTTGGGTGCAACTATGCCTAAGGCATTTGCATATTTAAATCCCCAAAAATGATGTATCTTATCTATCAAAAAAGTCTAAAATCTAAGGTATGGTTATTTGAATTAGTCTACTATTTATTGGTTTTATAAATTCTACAAAGCCAAAAGAAAACTAAAATAAGGCTAGGAGGGAAGAAGATGAGTCATTGAGAGATTTTATGAGTCGACTTGAGCATTTGAACTCTCATTGTGCACTACATGAGTGCTTCTCAAATAATCATGGGCTTAAGGCTTAAACATGAGGATGTCTAAATGGCTTAGTCATTAGAGGTATCACCACATGGGATGAAGTCACAACTAATGTCATCTAGTTATGAGGATAATTTGATGATGAACAGAGTCATAGCTTCAGATTCTAAGTCTGTTGCATCAGTATAGCCAACGGTCTCATAGGACCATAATTGCAAAACCCATATCTAAAGGTAGTATTTTAGTGGAAATCCCCTAGACTTACATCTCAAAGGCTCTACAAGAGGAAATGAAGATCAACAAATCTCATGAAAATGTACACATATACCTAAGAAGAGAGCTTCATTTGGTGTTCAATCTGTCATCAAGGGAATACCATAAGCAAATGTCCAATTCTAAGCTTAGCTCATTACAATGGCAACTATGGCTTCTATGGGTGCTATGGTCACAAATCCCAAGATTGTCAAACCCATATACAAGCTATTGCTAATACAATGAGACCACAAGTTACCTTGCTAGCACCACTAACATGATCCCTAGTATCTGCCATAATAAATTAGGCCATTATTGATAATCCCACACAATAACTTGTATCTAAGAGCCTCAACAATGCATCCAACATACCATTACCTCCACCATTTTAAAGACCTCTGCCCACCACCAAGGGTTATTCCACTTAATCAAGTTAGGTTTAAAGAGCATACTGATTACAAAGAGTACGAGCTTGATGTCAAATGCAAAACACACTTCTTTGAGAGGATTCCATAAAACTTCACCCCCTGACTATCATGTAGTTAATGGGAGGAGAGGAGTCAAGTCATTTTACCAACTTGTCGTTGTAGTAAGGGGTCAAGACATAAATGCCATAGGAAAAAGAATGCCTCTTCATTGTTACCACTGCCAAGGTCCCATTGAGTCTCAGAGTGCCCTGTAAATTTTCCTCAACTTAACTAGGTTGAATCGTCAAAGTTCTTAATAATAACAAGACTGATTCTCACAAATTCTAAAGATACTAAATGAATTTAAGATTGATTTGCACAAATTCTAAAGATACCAAGTAAGAAAACAACATAAAAGCAATATGAGTCCATTATTGTGACTTGTGAGGTTTGTTTCTAGCTCAATTTTTCCATTCTCACTTACATTATTGACCAAGACTATCAACTTGTCACTCAAGAAATCATGATATATAGTACTTCTTATTGCGACAAAATAAAGCATTTCCAAACGAAAATACTTAGTGACATTCCTAAATGGTCATGTCAAAAGACGGCTACTCAACTTTTGGGTGAAAGTGCATTATCAATATTTGTGTTTTTGGTGCATTTGAATAAGACTAAAATAAATTTAATCTAATTTTGGGATTTGAATATTAAGGATTCAATATAATAAAAATAAAATAGGCTTTTGATTTGAATTTCAATGCATGTTTTGGATTTTCATGTCATATGCTCAAGGGTAGGGTATTAATACAATATAAAAGCTATAACATGGTGTTTTATTACTTGTGTTAACCCTCACTAGAGGCCTCTTAGTTGTCGAAACCTGCCACTCCATCATTTTCACCTCTTTTAACCATGGGCATGTTAGAAGGTTGAATTCACATTAAACCATTGTAATATATTATTTTACATGCGTGATTGCCACACTTGTATATGAAAGGTGTGCCCACAGGATAGCTTAATTAAGGGTACCAACCACTATAAGGTTTACACTAGTGTAAGCAGTCTAGGAGGCCCTAAATTTTAGCTTTAGCCACCTAAACAGTGTAAACCCTAAAAAACAAGGAGGTAAGGCAAAATGTAACCTCAACCCCTCATTCTCTCTTGTATTCTACTATGCTAAGAAATTGAGTGCTCAAGGGGTTCACTCATAAATATGTAAGCGTAGCACGTGGGTTCAACAGAAGGGGTTTTTTAAATCCCTTTTTTACACATTTTTTACATACAGAAGGGTACCATTTAAAGGGGCTATTTATGGATTAAATAGAAAAAGCGTGTGTTTTATTCATAAAAAAACTACAGATAAGGGGTTTTTTAATTAGGCCTTGAACGCACATGATATAGAGAGTCTACAGATAGTGAACCCCTAGAGATTGAGTTCTCTTCTTCTCACCTATCACTTGCCTTAAATGATTGAAGATCTACTGTGCTTGTTTCTATGGATGTGTGAGTGTGTGTGAATGAGGGATCGAGCTGTGAGAGGAGGATGGAGCTTCTCTTATGCACAACGGCAACGAGAAGGTAAACCTCTCACATGCTCCATTGGTGGTGATGCTTCCTAACATGAGGATCGAGGAATCCGAGCATTCACGAGGTAAGTGACATACCGTGATTGTGAATTGTAGAGGCAACAACATGGTATATTGGTTGTTTGATTAAGCTCTTATGTGCTCCTAATGGTGGTTTAGTATTTCCCCACCATAACATTGGTAGTGTACTTGTGCCTTTCTCGTGTCATTAGGGACACCCATAATTGGTGCCACTACTGATAAGGAATAGCTACATAATTATCCACCATTGCATCTTGAAATATATATAGTACTCATAGCTTGAAACTACCATAAGAAATCATCATAAGACAATGTTTGATGATATCATCCTCCTCATCATCGTGCAAAAGTTCCATGAGAAATTAGCCCAATCATGTTTGATGAGATTATCCTCCTCATCCAAAAAGTTTCACAAATCAATAGGTAGCATCAAAACCATAAAGATAGACTAAATTGAAAAGCTTCTCGTATAATAAAGCATGCCATGTGTCATGCTAAATAACCAAATAGAGACCATGAAAATATAAGTCAATCAAATCAATCCTAATAAAATGTTTTTGAGATCTCCACTTCATAAGAGAAGAAATCCCAAAACATGATAGTTCAGAGCCTATAAAGCATAACAAAAAAACATACATTCAATCCATCAATAAAAGAAACTCAACCCATCATGATCCTTCACTTGCTTGATACGTTTAGTCCATCAAAGCTCCTACGGATGTAAATAGAGAAACCCAAATTTTTCATAAGTCTAACCATTAATTAATTAAAGATTTTATACTTTCTTTAAAATTCAGCCCAACAAAGGTAAGTTAAAATGATAACCTACATGAAAGAAGATATTATCATTGGTGGTCCATAACAAAAAAAGCCAAAAAAAAATAGCACATCAAAGCTACAGAGTCTTACACATAAGATTCCATCCCATCAAAGCTTGTGCATGTGAAACCCAAGGAAAACCAAAATCAATCCTCATAACCATCCCATCATCAACCTAAAATCATCCTATGAAGAGGATGCACATGCATAACCATCCCATAATGAACCTAAAATCATCTTATGAAGAGGATGCATATGCATAACAAAACAAGCCAAAAACAACACATCAAAGCTACACACTCTTTCACCTAAGACTCTAGCTTCTGCAAGTGAAACCCAAATCAAACCAATATCAACCCTCATAACCATCCCATAATCAACCCTTTTTTATCCCATGAAGAGGATGCTCATGCATAACAAAACAAGCGAATGTAGTCATCAAGGAGTCTATCCTACCCACACACATTCAAATCAGCCCAACCATGACATAATACAAAAAAATCAGCCCATAATCAGTTCATATAGCCATCCCTGTTAATCAACATAAAATCATCCCCATGAAGAGTATGCACATGCATAACAAAACAAGCCAAAAACAGCCCATCAAAGCTACATAGTCTTGCATATCTCCATTTCATATTTTCCTCTTCACAAACACATGTTTCACTCCAAAAACATTTGATGCAAATAAAATAGGCTTCTTGTCCATCCACGAACAAGAAATCAGCCCTCTTGATTCCCAACATGCAAACCTTATATTGTCCCACAAGCACACAATATTTAGGTCCTTGTACTTTCATGAACCTCAACCCTCAAATGTTCAAGAATCTTGATAGATGTAAAATATCTATCACAATATTTGTGATGTCATTTCCTCTTTAAATCTTTCACAAGAGGGTCCATTGTATGGAAGGAAAGCTCTGGGCATTAAACCTTGTCATAGATACAAAAGTTGAAATTGTATGCAGTTTGAGAGTCACATATGTTCCAAAAGTAGATTCCAAATTTGTGTGGCTTATTTGGTTTGTACACCTTACATGGGTTCAACTTGCCCTTTGAGGGTATGATCCTCTTATTCACACTAAGAGATATGTGTGGATTATAAAACCTGTGAAGAAAGGTCTTATTTAACATCTCCTCCCAGGGGATGATCTGCCAAACTTTGTGATCTCTTACACCTCTGGAGAGAGGCCGTTGAGAGGTATCCCTTTTGTTTCCAAATATATCCCCCTTGCTCTTAGGTGCATTTGTGGCATAGAGGGATATGTAATGAATGGAGAATATGGGGCGAAGGCTCCTCTAGTGGCTATTATAGTAGGTGAAATGGATGTGTTACCATAGTTGTGACCGAGGACATAAGACTAATAGGTAACTTTGTGGGTTTTGGAATGTTTCTATCACAATATCTTGTGTAGGCACATCTCTACAGTTGGGAAATGTGAAGATCATGCTCTTAGGTTCTTGGATCCCCATGTAACCTTTTGGAATGGAAACTAGAGCTTGGTCTATGGTGTAGTTGCAGGTGTCACGATATATGTGGGATCGGCTAGGCTTATTGGTGTCTCCATCACGCTTGAGGTAGGATCCCATGTATTTCTTATCCCAATCTATGTCCGAGGATGTTAAGAGGGTATGGTGATTCCTTGTCTCATCCTCTCTAGCTCCACCATAACATGAATACAATCCATGACCATTCAAAGATGCCCTTCCTCGTCCGTGTGGTAGTAGAGGCCACTTTCTCAATTTCATCCCAACTAACATCATAGATGAAGCCTGTAGCCACGTTTGTCAAGGTTTCATGAGTCTCATCAAATTACCAATTCTCAAACTACAAATAGTGTATTTGAGAATCTTATGCCTAGATCCATTTTGGATATAAATTCATCATGTCTGGTACCCTCTAGCAACATGTCAGAATATATGTTTGGTTTGGGTAGCTTGGGTAGCTGGTGCAATTTGGGCTACAAATCTCCATTGGGCGCTTGATGTAGAGTTTCTTCCTCTTTCACTAACTTACACTGTTATCTTTGAGATCCAATAATCTTGCTTTCTTACATAATCTTTTAACAATATCCATTGTTTTCTTGAACTTTGTAACTATTTCTCTTAAAGAAAGAAAAATCTTACAAGAAATAACCAAGATTCAAGAATTCACTCACTATCACCAAGATTTGATTCTACACAATAATCTTTGCAAACTCTGAAATTATGCACCAAGATTCTTGAAATTTGGTTTTGCATAGTAAGCTTTGTATAAAACTACAGTAAACTGCAAACTGCACCAACAACCTACATAAAATCCTTAACAGAATTGTAATCTACACACTACACTACTCAAATATGCTCTACAAAACTGTTAACTGCACTACTCAAATATGCTCTACAAAACTGTTAACTGCACTAAAATCTACATAGAATCTTCAATCTGTACCAATTCTTGATGGCAATTGCACCAATATTTTCACAACAACCTTTAATATCCTCCAAATTACCAAGATTCCCCACAAAACTATGCAAATATAGAAGGAAACTAAGGTTTATGAATAGATTTAATGTAAGGAAACACTAATCAAGAGGATTTAGCAAGAAAGCCTAAACACTTTGGGACCACTATGTCATCCAGTAATGACGAGGAGTCCACAAGTCTCACACCCAGATCTTACAATTATGCAAAATCATATGGAGCCATTTCTAACAGCCATACCACTCCTAAGGCATGAATGCTCTAGCCAACTAATGCACACGAGCTCCGTAGTTGACTTAGGCTAACACTCAGTCCAAGTCTCCAGACACTCACTTCCTAGTATAACGAGAGCCACCTCTTGTCCCCATCACACTAATCAGTATCAAGAGCACACCCACTTCTTGGATGGTCATCTCAGTAGGATTTACCACTCGTATGACATCTATCCAGCAACACAAATTCCTATATGGTACCTTCACATGCTTCCATAACAATACATATAATGAATATACAAAAAATAATCAATATAAAAACCATCATCAAGCAATGATACATCAAACATAGATTGAGTAAACCTTTGCAAGCTTGACATATATTGTTTTCTCTCCATCAAATCTCTAAAATTTCTCTAGGTTATCATTATCCTCTCAATAACTTAATCTAGTATCATTTTAAGTCCCATGCCATGGACTAGCTTCGGAATGTTAAGTCTTCTAAGGTCTTAGTAACTCCAAGGACTCTTTTTTATCTTCAAGAGATAATTCATCTCTTAGGTTTTCGGTTACAAAAACACTTGTTTTGCTTGAGACTCTCAATCTCAATTTTCAACCTTTTCCTTCAGGTTTATTAAGATTTAGGTTGAAATTCTATATATCCTTAATTCACATGCACTTAGCAATCTCTTTCCTTTAATTCTTTAAAACCTTGATAAGGCTCAGAAAAAAAGCCTTATTGTTTACCTAGGATAACCCATTTCTTTGACCTCCTATATACTACACTTGATTTATACTTTAAGTGTTCTAAATTGATTCTCCTAACTCTAAGGTTAAATTTATATAAATTTCACTGATGAATCTTCTGTTATTCTAACTATCTTTCTCTCTCTAAAAGTCTCTCTTTTTCTCTCCTAGAGGCAATTATTCTCTCAATCACATAACCTCTTTGGGGATTAAATAAATATTTCTAATTTCCCCTTCTAGGTCATCTTGGCCAAATTTCTATGTGGTTTTACCAGAAGTTCCAACATTTTCTTTCTCTAAAAGAGGAAATCTTCATGGTCAAGACTCTAAAGTTTCTTTATCATGGTTCCCTATGCATTCTAGGGGCAACACAACATAAGATTAACTCATCATTCCTTCCTAAAATGTACAAATATTTTCTATGAAACTCTATTACATATTTATATACGCAAATGTGCACATAATTGGTGCACATCTACTTACATATAATTAATCTACTCTAGTCTAATAATAGTCTTCTTTTTCAACCCATTAATTTTTCTAGGGTTTAAGGTAAACTAAGGTGGGATTCCCTAAAAAGTTTAACAAAATGAGGGTGATAGATTTGGGTGCAACTATGCCTAAGGCATTTGCATATTTAAATCCCCAAAAATGATGTATCTTATCTATCAAAAAAGTCTAAAATCTAAGGTATGGTTATTTGAATTAGTCTACTATTTATTGGTTTTATAAATTCTACAAAGCCAAAAGAAAACTAAAATAAGGCTAGGAGGGAAGAAGATGAGTCATTGAGAGATTTTATGAGTCGACTTGAGCATTTGAACTCTCATTGTGCACTACATGAGTGCTTCTCAAATAATCATGGGCTTAAGGCTTAAACATGAGGATGTCTAAATGGCTTAGTCATTAGAGGTATCACCACATGGGATGAAGTCACAACTAATGTCATCTAGTTATGAGGATAATTTGATGATGAACAGAGTCATAGCTTCAGATTCTAAGTCTGTTGCATCAGTATAGCCAACGGTCTCATAGGACCATAATTGCAAAACCCATATCTAAAGGTAGTATTTTAGTGGAAATCCCCTAGACTTACATCTCAAAGGCTCTACAAGAGGAAATGAAGATCAACAAATCTCATGAAAATGTACACATATACCTAAGAAGAGAGCTTCATTTGGTGTTCAATCTGTCATCAAGGGAATACCATAAGCAAATGTCCAATTCTAAGCTTAGCTCATTACAATGGCAACTATGGCTTCTATGGGTGCTATGGTCACAAATCCCAAGATTGTCAAACCCATATACAAGCTATTGCTAATACAATGAGACCACAAGTTACCTTGCTAGCACCACTAACATGATCCCTAGTATCTGCCATAATAAATTAGGCCATTATTGATAATCCCACACAATAACTTGTATCTAAGAGCCTCAACAATGCATCCAACATACCATTACCTCCACCATTTTAAAGACCTCTGCCCACCACCAAGGGTTATTCCACTTAATCAAGTTAGGTTTAAAGAGCATACTGATTACAAAGAGTACGAGCTTGATGTCAAATGCAAAACACACTTCTTTGAGAGGATTCCATAAAACTTCACCCCCTGACTATCATGTAGTTAATGGGAGGAGAGGAGTCAAGTCATTTTACCAACTTGTCGTTGTGGTAAGGGGTCAAGACATAAATGCCATAGGAAAAAGAATGCCTCTTCATTGTTACCACTGCCAAGGTCTCATTGAGTCTCAGAGTGCCCTGTAAATTTTCCTCAACTTAACTAGGTTGAATCATCAAACATGCCACTTACCACTTGTAATTGTTATTACTACATAGATCGTTGGATTAAAGATGTCTCAACAAACTTGTGGTAACAAATTCACAAATGGGACCCATCATTACACCACTAAACATGATTGGAGTGAGTGATCAAATACAAAGGTAAATGGTTAGAAATTCTAATCTTACGCCCCCTTGAATGCTATCACCAAGCTACAAACTTAAAACCAACATGTACTTAAACAATGGTCCATTACCTCGATAAACAACCATATCCCAAAATACACATCAAGGGCCCCATTGAGTGAAAATTCTTTAAAGACCTTG
Organism: Cibotium barometz; assembly: GCF_041138505.1. Lineage (NCBI taxonomy): Eukaryota > Viridiplantae > Streptophyta > Polypodiopsida > Cyatheales > Cibotiaceae > Cibotium > Cibotium barometz. The sequence continues at coordinate 30,190,107 of NC_141095.1, read as the reverse complement.
GCTTGTAATATAAGCTATTCATGGTGATGATGCTAGTCAAAAGACTTTAAGACTTTTCCTTGTAGAACAATAATAGTTACATATTTCAAGTTACATCTTTAATAGGAAGTTTGTAAGATTTTCTTAATAATAACAAGACTGATTCTCACAAATTCTAAAGATACTAAATGAATTTAAGATTGATTTGCACAAATTCTAAAGATACCAAGTAAGAAAACAACATAAAAGCAATATGAGTCCATTATTGTGACTTGTGAGGTTTGTTTCTAGCTCAATTTTTCCATTCTCACTTACATCATTGACCAAGACTCAACTTGTCACTCAAGAAATCATGATATATAGTACTTGTTATTGCGACGAAATAAAGCATTTCCAAACGAAAATACTTAGTGACATTCCTAAATGGTCATGTCAAAAGATGGGTACTCAACTTTTGGGTGAAAGTGCATTATCAATATTTGTGTTTTTGGTGCATTTGAATAAGACTAAAATAAATTTAATCTAATTTTGGGATTTGAATATTAAGGATTCAATATAATAAAAATAAAATAGGCTTTTGATTTGAATTTCAATGCATGTTTTGGATTTGCATGTCATATGCTCAAGGGTAGGGTATTAATACAATATAAAAGCTATAAAATGGTGTTTTATTACTTGTGTTAACCCTCACTAGAGGCCTCTTAGTTGTCGAAACCTGCCACTCCATCATTTTCACCTCTTTTAACCATGGGCATGTTAGAAGGTTGAATTCACATTAAACCATTGTAATATATTATTTTACATGCGTGATTGCCACAGTTGTATATGAAAGGTGTGCCCACAGGATAGCTTAATTAAGGGTACCAACCACCATAAGGTTTACACTAGTGTAAGCAGTCTAGGAGGCCCTAAATTTTTTAGCCACCTAAATAGTGTAAACCCTAAAAAACAAGGAGGTAAGGCAAAATGTAACCTCAACCCCTCATTCTCTCTTGTATTCTACTATGCTAAGAAGTTGGGTGCTTAAGGGGTTCACTCATAAATATGTAAGCGTAGCACGTGGGTAGCACCACTAACATGATCCCTAGTATCTGCCATAATAAATTAGGCCATTATTGATAATCCCACACAATAACTTTTATCTAAGAGCCTCAGCAATGCATCCAACATACCATTACCTCCACCATTTTAAAGACCTCTGCCCACCACCAAGGGTTATTCCACTTAATCAAGTTATTTTTGTGTGCATGCACCTATTTTTGTAAATCTTTAATTTTCCCTTTAATCAAATCAAGACTCTGATACCATTGCAAGAAAGAGAAGTTACACTCATAGCATGGAGTAAACACACACACATGCACCATCTCATAAGGGAGAGGTTCACCATGGAAGCTTGTTTGAGTAAGAGAGTGATTATCAAAATGCTTAGTGATTATGAGTTAATTGTGACTAGGGCTTATACTTGTCTTTATACTCGTACCCATTTTCACACACTTATACTTGTGACTAGTGATTATAAGTTAATTGTGACTAGGGCTTATACTTGTCTTATATACTCTTACCCCTTTTCACACACTCATTATCTTGGCCCCCACATTTGGTCGTGCTCATGGCCCCTTTTTCCCATTAGTTTATAAGGCTTGACCATCTTTATAAAGCATGTGAATCTACTACATTACATGTCAAAGAACCAAATGAGACTGTTGACTTATGTCGACTCCAAGGCTAGGAGGTTGTTTGATACGTTTACCCAAGAATTAAGAGAGCTCATCTCTAAATTTTCATATCTTCCACACTAGGAGGTCATTTGATACCTTTACCCCCAGGAATTTAGAGAGCTAGAACTCATCTCAAAACTTTCAGATCTTCTAGATCATTATGTTCACCTTTTATTTCAGGCACTTCCTCGGGATTATCAAAATTAAGTGTAGAAGAATATGATAAAGTCCTTTGAGAATGCATTATAGTTTACAAGTATAATCGTTTGAAAAGTAGAATCGTTGAGAAAGTGGAATCACTCTGAAGATCCAAGAGTTGAATTGAGCAATCAAAGAAACCCATGATTCAAGAGTTGAATTAGCCCATTATAGTTTACAAGTATAATCGTTTGAAAAGTAGAATCGTTGAGAAAGTGGAATCACTCTGAAGATCCAAGAGTTGAATTGAGCGATCAAAGAAACCCATGATTCAAGAGTTGAATTAGCCCATTATAAAGCTTATTAATGATCCAAGGATTGGGCGATTACACCTGAAAATGATCCCAAAAAGGAAACAATCCCAAAAACGGGCGATTATATTCGCCATATGTCAAGCAGTGCAGAATTAGGATCGAGTCTTTTTGATGAAATGATGTGACAATGAGCAAAATGATCCAACTATGAAAATCTAAAAACTATAGTTGTATTAAATCGCTTAGTTGTACCTTGAAGCCCTTGTATACAAATCGACTATATGGGCGCTGATTCTTAAAGTAAAAGAGCTTATTTAAGTTGTAAAGAGCCTTCTTCACAGTATAATGAGAAAGAGAGCTTCAATGGAAAGCTTTAAACTGAGTTGCAAACACCTGATAAAGACCTAATGAAATAAGCTATTGAAAGCTTGAACATAAGCTATGGAAGCTTACACATAGTGTAGAGAGAAACACTAGAAAGCAAGCTATGGAAAAGCTTCACTCTGATACCACTATTTGATCTCGCAGAATGGAGAGTTGGACTAACACATAAATAATGCTCAATGACAAGAACACAAGGGTATAGAGTGCGAGAAAGAATAGCAAGCTCAAAGGAGAGAGATGAAAACTCTCTACACGTACAAAGAGAAAGTACAAATGAGTAAGTAACCCTAAATTATAAATGAGGTTGCTTATATACTAGCTACCTTACCGTAAGGTACTTGTTCACACCTGGATGGCCATGGGGAAAAACCCAATGGGATAAAAGTGTCCATGGCATAAGCGTATAACCTCTTGGTGAAGTATTACCAAATATCTACCAAATGCCTTATCAATAGGCTGATCTGTCAATTGAATCTTTAGCTAATATGGGTTGATTTGTAGAATCTTTTTGAGAATTCATATTTTCTCCACATATGGTTGTCCAACATCGTACAAAGATAGGAGTGTATTAAAGATGGCATGAGAGCATATATTTTATTTTTTTAAACATAAAATCATGAGCTAAACTGAGTTCTCAACAAATATATCCTCTTATGCAAGAGAACTACATGTGCAAGAGAACTACATGTGACTGGTAACAAATGCCTAATCTCCCACATGTATAGTAGTTCAATTTTTCTCTTCTTATGCAAGAGAACTACAACTAACTCATCAAACGTAAGGGCATTGGGGATACCCTTTATCATGAGCCAAAGTGTAGATGGAAAACCCTAGTATGAATCCGATAGTGATGTGAGAATAGTAGATACCAAAGAACTATTTGGATAGGCCTCACCAATACATGCCAGCTGCTCCTTGAGATATTTAATCCTTGTGAGGAGCCCATCCATTAAATTTCCCTCAATCATATGCTCGGACTCTAACTACTTGTGCAAGGAGGCCACTCTTGCCTCGTTACACACCTGGTAAAGTGCATCAAGAATGCTTCATAGTTTTGCTTCATGGTTTTACATGAGCAAATGTAAGGAATAAAGTTCCTTTTCACTAAAAGTGCCACTATTGCATGCATATGTGCATCCCTACCATCCCACATGGCTTGTTTTGTTGAGGGAGGTGCAGAGGTGAATACCATAATTACATTAGAACTTCTATCACCATTCAAAGTACATATACTATGTTGTTGTGTTGCCGAGATAGGGCACACCTCATTTCCATTAACAACATTCCAAAGCTCTGTGACTACTAATACACGGCGTATCATATAGGACCACAATGCAGGTAGTTGGTCATGTCAAGCAAAAAGCATATCAAATACTACACTACCAATTTAACCTATAAATAACTATGCTCTAACACAAAATGCAAATATCCTAACTACCTACAAATAGTGTCACTTTGCCCACTAAATGCAATTGATATATGGCTTTGCTAGTAAATCATGACAATGAAAATCTGCAAAGTGTATGAAAATTTACAAAGTGTCATTAGCAAGAATGCAAAAATTAATGATAATGTTGATGACATTGTTGAAACTATTGAATATGAGCTCAAAGCTGGAAGATGCGATGTTGAGAAGATGATAATGCCCCTGTTTGTACACCACAAATGGTGCTTGTGTTGTGAAGAATACCCAAAATTGAACAAAAACAGTTTGAATTAACACTCCCTTGGGATGCTATGGAAACCTTAAAGCATGCAAACAAGCCTCAAAACATGCTTGAAATGTGAAAAAACTTTGTTAACATAGTTAACGCCACACTATAGGACCTTGTCCACCTAAGAGCATAGCTTAATGTAAGACAATCAAAAGAGCAACTCTAGAAGAAGTGACAAGGGTGTGAGAGCTAAGAGAACCTACACTGATACCAATTTTTTGGAGTGGAGATCAAAGCAGTAGCATGCACATAGATGTAGTAAGTAAGGAGAGAGAAATGGAAGTATAACAAGTGAAGTGACATGATAAGGTCGCTTACACACACTCATAAGAGTGTGTACATACACTCAGGGAAAAAAACCTCCTAAAGAGGAAAAAAGTGCCTTGGCCTATTTATTATCCTGCGTTCATACATCACTACCATATAAATGGCTACAATGGTGGTAGTGGGGATCACCGAGACCACTAAAGAACTGGCACAAAGGTGGTTTCACCCTCAAAGTATGATAGTTTAGTGACCTCACTAAAACACACGTGTCCAACCTGCATCTTACTTTTGAGGAGTTTAGTGCAATACTGGTGGAGGAGGAGATGTGTTTCAAAGCTAGAGATGGTAGTAACATTGCATTCTCCGCAAATGCAACGTTACTACCATCTCTAGCTTTGAAACACATCTCCCTTTCCCTTGCCTTTCTTTGCATTCTCCGCAAATGCAAAGAAAGGCAAGGGAAAGGGCTCAAGTAACCTTAATGCTTCTAAAAAGAAAAAGAAATCCAAGGTAAAGTGTTTTTACTAACAATAAGGCTAGTTATGTGGTCAAATCATGTAGATTGAAGAAAGAAGATGAGAAGAATGGCACTTTAAAACCTTGGAAGAAGGAGTCTGGGAACATTGTTGAAGAAAAATTGGAGCTATTTGAGAAAATAAAAGAAATTTATGCAAAGGTAGAACATTCATCACAGCATCTAATGGTTCATGGATCATGGATAGTGGAGCATGCTGATATATGACCAGTCAAAAGAGCTGGTATATCTCCCTTGAGCCTGTGGGGGACTCCATCCTAGTTATATGATTGAGAATCACACCATGGGTTAAGGTACTATTTCTTTTATTTCTAGCAATGGTGATACTAAGAAGGTGTCCGATGTCCTGTATATGCCAGACATCAAGAGGAGTTGTCAGCTATAGCTACTTGTGACTCGAAGGTTCTCTTCATCAATAAGGCCAGTGCAGTCATTACAGCTGCCAATGGCAATGTCATTGGAAAGGAATCTCGCATAATAACTTGTATGAGCTTTAGCAAATCGATTAGATGTTGCGATAAGAAACCTATGGAATGAGAGATTTGGGTACCTGAGCTTTATAGTCTTAAAAGAGATGCAAAGGTTTGGGATTGTGGCATATCTACCAATATTTTCAAAGATGTTAGATATGTGTGAAGCTTGTATAATGGGCAAGGAACATCGGCATGCATTTCCATAAGAATTATACAAAGGCTTCTCTAAAACTTGTACATGTAGATCGTTGTGGTAAAATGCCAACCACTGTATTAGGTGGTTCTTCCTACTTGTTCCTGATCGGATAGCTTTAGTAGGAAGATGAGGGTGTATTTTCTTCGGGATAAGACTAAAGCTATTAGAAATTTTAAAATATGGCATATCTTGGTAGAGAAAGAGACATGAAAGAGGCTGAATAAGTTTTGAAGACATTGAGGAGGAGAATTCACATCAAGTGAGTTTAAGGCCTACTACAAGGAGCACAGGATCAAGAGAGATTTGATGTTTTCTCATACTCTACAATAGAATAGTGTTGGAGAGCACAAGAATTACATAGTTGTGGAGATGGCGCAAAGTATGCTCAAAGGTAGAGGATCATAAAATTATTTTTAACACTCTAGTGCATATATCCTTAATACGAGTTACGTAAAGGCAATGAAGGGCATGACAGCTCAAGAAGATTATTTAGGTAAGAAACCCTCAGTTGATATTTTAGGACGCTTGATTGTGACATCTTCTTTGGGATATAGTATGGAGTCAAAGGGTTATTGACTATACGACCGGGAGGCAAAGAAGATAATAGTAGTCAATCGTAAAGGGATAGCCTCATCAGGTGGAGGAGAAGGCTTTGTCCACAATATCCTTCAACAAAGAAGTAGCCCAGTAGAGACACAACCACTAGTGCCAGTACCAACTCCACAAGATGTGGATTCCTTAGATAATGAAGAAGAGAAGCCTACAACACGAAAGGGGCTATATCCTAAATGAGGGAAGCAACTTTTGGTGGATGGAAAAGCTTTGTCAGCAACAATCACATAAGAGCTAGCAATTGTTCGTAGATCCAAGACAATAGAGGAGCAAAAGAGGGCCCCTACTCACATTGTCATTAAGGCCTTGATGTGGCTGAGATAATGAAAGTACAAGAGCTAGCCAGCTTGGAGGGAGCATTATTAGGGGGCATGGAGTTAGAGTATGACTCAATTTTGAGAAACCACACTTAGGATCTTGTGGATCATCTTGCAAAATGGAAGGTTATTGACACCAAGTGGGTTTGGAAGGCCACGTACAATCTTGATGATACATTGCAGAGGCGATGTCCTGCCCAAACAACGCATGGACCACGTTCCGGCGAGAGGAACTCTCGATAGGCATGCGATCCGTCGCTGAACGTCCAAGGACCACATATGTGATCCGTGGAGGTGCTTGAGCGGACCCAATTGGTTATGGGTCCTATCCTGGGGAATCAACCGCAGGAGGTCAGGTCTGAAAACCACTCATGAGGTTAACAGACGCTGCGAATTTCTTTCGACGAGTCCAGGATCGTGAACACTCGCACTTTGCCTGCGAGTGGATGGGGTGGAAGGCTGGAAAGCAGGCAGGATTATCACACACTAGTCTCCGTAGATTGCGGAGGGGCCGAGTCAAGAGAGTGCGGGGTAGGTGGACGAGTCAGGAGAGTGCGGGGGCCTTTCCTTTCCAACCTATGCGGGGCCAAGTGCTCCTCTGGAAATAACCTATGCGGGGTCCGGGTTGCCGAGTCAGGAGAAAGCGTAGATTAGATGAGTCCTTTAGAGTTTAGGATAATCCCACTTTCCAGCCTACAGCTATAGGTAGTCCAACCATTGTCAAATAAGGCCTTGATGGATGATGTTAAAACCCTAAGTTCTCTCTAGATAATTGTCATGCATAAACTAGGCATAAACTCATCCACTAACCACCCCCGAGCACAAGGGGTGCACATATGAATTGTCAAATAAGGCCTTGATGGATGATGTTAAAACCCTAAGTTCTCTCTAGATAATTGTCATGCATAAACTAGGCATAAACTCATCCACTAACCACCCCCAAGCACAAGGGGTGCATATATGAATTACAATGAAGTACCTCATACCTTAACCTTGATGTCACATACCATCAAGAGAGGTATGACTCCAATCCAACAGCATGTAGCTGTAGTGTGAAATGGCATAAGAGTAGATATAATCCTCCACACAAGAGAACATAACATAACCTTCCTTAAGTGTGCCCCATGTCCCTATTATATAGGAAGGCCCTTAAGTGACTCTTGACTCTGCATTTCCCATGTATGACACTTGGATGCCTGACCCTAACCTCAACCCTTAAGGTTAGCCCTAACCCATGCTCCACGAGCTTATTCCCATGCTCCCATGCTCACAAGCCTAATGTGGGTTAGCCTCCTAGTATATATGCATATAATGTGCACATAACATACTTCCCCTCTCTCAAAACATTTCACTCTTGCAATGAAAAGAAGGAAATCTACGCTGAACACTCTCAACCGACTCCCAAGTCAAATCCTCTATCTTTCAACCTAATTTTAACCTCAGGGATTAGTCGACTACTACGAAGTTTCCTTTCCTTGAATTCAAGTACCTTTTCAGGTTCATGTGGAACATAGGATAAATCTTCGACTTCAACAAGTTCTTGAGGAGTAACAATGTTATCCTCACCTCCCAGCTTCTCTTTTAATCTACTAACATGAAAGACTGGATGAACTCTAACATGTGGAGGTAGTTTTAGTTCATACGCAACCATGCCAATCCGACGTATAACTCGAAATGGACCAGAATATCTAGGAGATAATTTCGAGCATTTTCTTGATGATGACAAAGTCTGAGAGTCTTTAGGAACTTTAAAATAAACCAATGCTCCTGGTTCAAAGACCGAGGTGAGCGTCCTCTATCATCATAAAACCGTGCCCTATCTTGAGCACTCTTGATAGAATCCCAAGCTTCGGTCAGCATTTCCTGCATATCACGCAAGAAATCCCTCGATGCATCAAGCTCAATGTCCTTAACCGACATCAATAGGTGCCCTAGGTTGATACCCATACATAAGCATGAATGGACTAAAACTAGTAGCCGTATGTTTAGAACTGTTTATAGGCAAATTCTATCATTGGAAGATATTTTTCCCAATTCAATGGGTTTCTAGAGACATATGCACGAAGCATATCCTCTACAATCTGATTTACACGCTCTGTTTGCCCATTAGACTGCGGATGATCAGAGGAATTCATACTCAAAGTAGTTTCCTCGTTGTAAACCATTTGGAATAAAGTAGGAAAACATGGCATTAACGGTTAGGAACCAGGGATCCATCGATGGTCCGACATACCCACATCTGCACAGGGAATTATCGACGTCCTGAGTTACCCATATCAACATAGGGAGTCATCAACGTCTCGATGAGTCACATATATACATCCGTAAACCATCAAGTGGACTGTATAAATTACCTAAAGAATGGAACTAGAGAAAGAAATGCCAACAAAGGAAGAATCCAAAATTCCTTAATCCACAACAAGATAAACTCGTTGAACTCTAAAAAAAGAGGTTTCAACAAGTGAAAATGCCGATAAGATTACACTCATAAAAATGCAGGCTATAAATAAAAGAAGTTTATCTAGAGAATGCCTACACTACAACTTCAAGTGAATTTAGAAAATGAGATTGTCTTTGTGTTGGGGTCAACATGCCAAGAAATGTTAGTAAGGCAACAATCTTGAGGCCAAATTATCCCATAAGATAATATATGTGAGGAATCGCTAGCTTCCCATACCACCATGATACCACCCATACATTTCTTACCAATTTGGAACTCCCTAGTATGCCGTCTAGGAAAAATGAATAAAATCTTACATAAAAGGAATGAGATGGCCTTATCCCAGACTTTCACATACTAAAATCTGTCTATATACCTGAGACCACATCAAGGAACAACTCTTTTCAAGTACATCATTAGAAAACAATTTGAATTATTGGCACCTTTCTAATGATAACTACCCAATAAACACAATAAAGTTGGGGTAGAAAAATAACAATTCACCTAGATACATAAGTAACTAGGTATCTAAGTTGGAATATGTACAAGAGTACAAGGAACATAGTCCAAAATTATGTGCAAAAACTAAGGCAAATGCTACCTTCAAAGCACATGATATTATCCAAAAGATCAAAAGATCCTTATAAAACCATGGATAGAAGCATAGAAGCACCTTGAATCCATGAAAACCATAGTTGATCATAAAAATCAATGCATGCCATCTAATGGTCATTAATCATACCAAAAGAAACATTAAAATTTGTGGCCAACTCATCAATCTGGAGTATATGAACGTGGTGTTGTTCAACCCCTAGACACAAGTGATCTAGGTAGAACCTGATGAGTCCATATAAAACTTGAAAACCATCTAATAAAATCCACCAAAATAACTAAATCAACTAACCCATGATAGAATTTGTCTTCGGCTTAGGAAATTAAGCATATACCACACATTAAAATAACCTTTGTCTAAATTTTCACTAATTTTTTGAAAATTTTAATTTACCTCGAACACATTAGAATACGAACGGTCCAAAAATTTCAGAATCCCAATGGTTTTCTCGGAATACGAAAAGCCAACAGTTTTAGGAAAATGAAAAAACAAAAAAAATCAGAATGTGAAAGGTCAAAAGTTTCCGGAATCCGAAAGGTCAATAGATCCCCAGAATTTGGAAAGCGGAAAGCCAAAAGGCTGTAAGAGAAAAAAATAAGAAAATTTCAAAGAATATTTTTTTTTCTCAAATCTCTTCTTTTCTCTTTTTTTTCAAGCTTTGAAAAGCTTTAAATTAAAAAAACCTTATATATATATATATATATATATATATATATATATATATATATATATATATATATATATATATATATATATATTAAAAGCTTTACTTTTAAAGCTTTACTTAAAAGTAAAGCTTTACTTTTAATATATATATATATTAAAAGCTTTACTTTTAAAGCTTTAAAAAAACGATTTTAGGGGGGTGGCAATTTTCGCCTAGCGGCCTGCAAAACGCCCCCCCCCCCCCCCCCCCCCGCGCGTTTGTAATTCCTGAGAGAGAGGGAGGAGCCCTCTCCTCTCTCCTCCCCTTCTTCTCCAAGCCATGTTTCTCTCTCTCCACCCCCTCCTTGTCTGTTGTGACAGAGAGGAGGATTAAGCTTTAATTAATTTTTTAATCATAATTAAATCTTAATTATGATTAACATTAATCAAAATATGCCTAATAAGAGGTGTTCACACGCGGGAGAAGAAAATAGAAGAAAATTTCATTTTTGAGAGGAGAAAAGAATCCCACGCACACAGGAGAGCACTCAATGCATCAATTGGCTACCCCCCACACTGCATTTCAGTAGAAATTTGGTAGAAAAATTAATAGCATCTCCGCGAAAAACCTGCCAAAATGCATTAAAAATATATATTTTTAACCATAAAATACTCTAAATTTTTTAAAAATTAAAAAAATTAAGGAAATTTATTCTACCAAGAATATTCACAATAAAATGTGCTGTATTTTGGTAAAAATTTCATAAATGCTTATTTTAAACCAAATTTTTTTGAGAAAAATAGCATTGAACTTACGAAATTCCCTCGCAACGTCGATTTGTCCATTGAATAAAAGAAACATGCGTTCCAACCGCCATATCAACGATCCACGTGCATAATCACCAAAACAAACCAATAAAATAACATTTTTATTTAGTAAATATTAAAATTTGCTTTAAAATGGCTAAAATTTGGAATAAGAAAGAAAAAATAACAACAATTAACTAGAGATTGCTCTGATACTACTGTTAAAACCCTAAGATCTCTCTAGATAATTGTCATGCATAAACATGTATAAACCAGGCATAAACTCATCCACCCAACCACCCCCGAGCCCAAGGGATGCACACATGAATTACAATGAAGTACCTCATACCTTAACCTTGATGTTCCATACCATCAAGAGGTATGACTCCAATCCAGCAGCATGTAGCTGTAGTGTGAAATGGCATGAGAGTAGATACAATCCTCTACACAAGAGAACATAACATAACCTCCCTTGAGTGTGCCCCATGCCCCTATTATAAAGAAAGGCCCTCAAGTGACTCTTGACTCTCCATTTCCCATGTGTGCCCCTTGGATGCCTGACCCAACCTCAACCCTTAAGGTTAGCCCTAACCCATGCTCCACTAGAGCTTGTTCCCATGCTCATGCTCACAAGCCTAATGTGGGTTACCCTCCTAGTATATGCACATATAATGTGCACATAACAGATGAGATAATGAAAGTACAGGAAGCATTAGCAAATCCGACTAGAGGGGAGACCATGGAGTTAGAGTATGACTCAATTTTGAGAAACCACACTTATGATGTTGTGGATCATCCTATAAAATAGAACATTATTTGCACCAAGTGGGTTTAGAAGAGGCAAAGTACAAGCTTGATGGTACATTTTATGGATAAGTACAAGGTAAGGCTCATGGTGGCGAGGGTTATGCACAAGTTAAAGGGTTTGACTTTCAGGAGACAATTCCCCCCTTAACCAGATTGACCACTATTCACATAATACTAGCCTTGGTCGCTCATGGTCGGTATTGCAAATGGATGTGAAGGCAGTATTTCTAAATGACCATCTCAAAGGAGGAGGTTTATGTGGCGTAGCTAAGATTTGATATAGTTGGTTATGTGGCGTAGCTAAGATTTGATATAGTTGGTTATGTGGCGTAGCTAAGATTTGATATAGTTAGTTCAGAAAACAAAGTGTACAGACTACGAAAGGCATGGTACATGTTGAAATAGTTAGTTATGTGGCGTAGCTAAGATTTGAAATAGTTAGTTATGTGGCGTAGCTAAGATTTGATATAGTTAGTTGTAAGGTTCCTCCCTTTAAAAATGGGAGAAACACTTAAGATAGTCCGCTAAGTCTTATCTTGGGAAAAATTTCCTATTCATCGACACCTTGACCCTGTAGAGATTCAAGGATACGATTTATAGGTATGACCTAGCTCTATCCCGCAGGGGGAGCGTGATTTCCTAAGCGTCAAATCACCCATAGGGCAATTGATCAAAAATTGGGCAACTACTAGACTTGATCTCTAGGGACAACGCTTTTTTCCTCATCTTATGCAAGGCACAGCCGCTGGCCTAGTCTTCTTGAATAGAGTTGCCCAAGAACCTAACTATCTAACGTAGGGCTTTCACTTAATTTGTTGGAAAGCTACCCGACTAATCGGGTCCACCCATCCGTAGGATGGTGCCGTCAGGGCATTCCATCCTCCCACTTTCCACCCTACTCACGCATCAATTTGTTTTCTAATTAATACTACCACACTGTTTGACATAAATAAGCATATTCCTTAATTAGGGCCCTTCTTCACAAGGTTCGTTATGACAGCCTTCTTACACAATACAATCATACCAAAGACAAGATGCGATTATATAAAAAGTTTATACATGAATCCATTTCCATACAAGCCAATCCGGCTCTCTTATTCTTATTCTGCCGATGATCTAGAATTCGGCCTTCCAGCCTCTACATGCTGGGCATAACCCTACGGGACCATACACCTCATCGTCGGCTGCTGGCGAGGACTCAAGCCGGCCTGTCGCCCTCTCAGGCTCCATCGCTCGATCCTCCCGCCCCTCAGAGGGATGTCTGCACACTAGGGTGGGCTTATTTACCGCACTAGCCTGGGCCCTCAGAACTAGGCAGCCTCATAATCTCTCGCCTCAATCGGCGATCCTTATTCTCCCAAAGGTAGGAGGGATACCTTGGGCCATTCCCGGGCTTTGCTAATGATGCCGCCCGGCTACACAAGCATGGAACGGAGTTAGCGTTGAAGCCAAAAGAAATCTTGAATTCCAAAGATAACAATTTCAATGCAATTTTCTAAGTATAGCATTCACAATTCATGAAGATAGCAATTTCAACGCAATTTATCGAAAACAACATCACATAATTCGTAATTTCATATAATTTTTATGTCCTCATTTTAAAAGAAAAAGACACCATTCATTAATACTAATTTAAGGAAAAATCTCTTCTTTTGAAAATTAACCAAGCTAACCTGGCCACCGTTTCCTTGAGGGACTTGAAAAGGGAGGACTGGAGCCGCATTGGGCGCATCTCCCTCCATCTCGTTGTTACGTGCGCCTCTTGAGGCAATATTTTGCCATCTCCGGGATGAGGCCATCTTAGGCGTCGCCTTGTAGAGCTCGCTGCTGCGATCGAAACGCTTCAGTCGGATCTGAATTCCGAGCTCGTTTGCTCACCATATGAGCAAAAGAATATGGCGCACGAACCCTCGCTTGAGCCAAAAATCCCTTACTAAAGTCTACGCAAATGGGGGGGGGGGATTATGAGATGTCCTTAAGGCTAAAGGCAAAAACGTGGAGAGGGCTGGGAGGGGTGGCTGCAAGCCTCTCTCTAAGTCTATTCACACGGGGGGGGGAGAAGAGTTAAGGACACTGGTCCATGGCAAGAGGAGGATGGAGGAAAATTGGCTTATCTGAAAAGAGCCAAATGAGGGGGTGTGAGAGGGGTGGCTGTACTTGCAGCAAGTACGCTATGGCGGTACGGATGGCAGCACAACAGGGCATACGCTACACAGAAGTGCGTGCCGACTGAGGAGCACCCCGGGGGTTTATATAGCTGAGGGGTGAGGGTACGGGCGCTGCGCAAAGCAGGGACGAAAGGACGGTGTACCTTCAAAGGCTATGGATCAGTGGCCTGCATGGGTCTACCGGAAAGGTACGGTGTCGGTTGTCTGGGAAAGGAGTGGTACGCATGTACCTTATCTGGTCTGGGTGTCCGCCCAAGGGTACGCGTGGACCAAACAGTGGGCGGCCGTCCTTTGGTTCTTGGGCGGCCATTGTACGGGCGCCTTAGTAAGTGTGTACGGACCAAATTTTTGGGGCGGGGTATCCAAATTTGGGGCGCCCGCCTCGATTTGCGTGCTGGACCGCCCCGGGGGACGAAATTTTTTTTTGTCCGGGAGGTTCTCCTGGTCGCAGGGGTTCAGACCGTTTGTCAATCGGACGTGCGGTCGTGCATTTATTAAGGTTTAAAGGTCGCCGTTTTTTAACTAAAATGATTAAAATTAGCGTATAGGCTTGATCCGGTGTCCGTTTTGGATGCTGTAAAATCCTATATTAGGGTAAATCGCGCGCAGATTCCAAATTTGGGCTCAGAATTTGAAGATTCTAAGTGGAAATGACTCAAATAATAAAATTATTGATATTTATACCATAAAAACTCATAATTACATGGACATTTCTTTATTAGTGAAGATGGGTACGTTACATCCTTCCCCCCTTAAAGAAATCGAGATGTCCTCATCTCGTCATGAATTGGGGATAATCCTTTAAGAGTGTAGCTTCATCTTCCCAAGTTGCATCCTCTTCAGGGTAATCTTTCCACTGAACTAGATGTTCTACAAGAGTTCTATTTCGGAGTTGCCTTTCCCTAGAATCTATGATGCTATTGGGCTGTAATTCAAGGACTCCTTGAGTAGGGATTACAACTTGTTCATCATCAAGAATATGATCGGAACTGGGGACATATGGCTTTAACAAACTTACATGAAATACATTATGGACTTTGATATGGGCTGGAAGTTGGAGTTTATAGGCACTTTTACCTAGACACTTGATAACTGTATAAGGACCACAATACCTAGGGCTGAGCTTCTTATATTTCCCAAGTGATAGAGAACTTCGTTTGGGGCGTACTCGTAGAAGAACTTTGTCTCCTTCCTTGAAGATCCTTTCAGACCTCTTGTTGTCAGCATAATGCTTTTGTCGATCTTGGGCAGCTTTAATATCCCTTTGGATAGCTTTGGTTTGTTCCTCCATCTCTTCGAGCATTTTCCTGGATGCCTCAACTCTTATGGTCGGATCAGAGAAATTTAGAGGAGATAAGCATTCTTGCCCATAAAGTGCTTTGAATGGTGACATTTCTATGCTTTGATGATAAGACGCATTGTAGGCAAATTCTACCAGAGGAAGGTATTGAATCCACCTTCTGGGTTCCCGTCCACAGTATGCTCTGAGAATGTCTTCAATTACTTGATTGACTCTTTCAGTCTGGCCATCGGTCTCTGGATGATAAGCTGTGCTAAAGCAAAGTTGAGTCCCCAGAGCTTGAAATAGAGACTGCCAGAATTTTGAGGTGAAGTCAGAATCCCGATCACTTACTATCCTTTTTGGGAGATCATGAAGTTTGAGGACTTCCTTGATGAATATTCGAGCAACATCAGAAGCTTTGAAGGTCTTTTTTGCTGGTATAAGGTGAGCTACTTTGGTAAGTAAGTCCACTACTACTAGAATGGAGTCATATCCTCCTTGAACAGTGGGGAGACTTGTGACAAAATCCATACTAATGCACTCCCACTTCATTTGGGGAATATCTAAGGGTTGAAGCTTTCCAGGCATCTTGACCCTTTCAGCCTTGATCCTTTGGCATGAGAGACATTGTTTCAAGTACCGAAGCACATCATTTTTCAAGCCCGCCCAATGAAAGCTCCTTCTTACCGCATTTAATGTTTTTGCATAACCTGGGTGTCCTGCAGCAGGGCTATCATGAGCTTCATGGAGGATTAGTTTCTTTAAAGCAGGATCCTTAGGGATACATAGCCTGTGATTGAAGTAGAGGCTTCCTTCATGAGTGGAGTATCCCTTGATTAGATTCTTCTCTTTCTCTGAATGTCCCCCTTCTTCTACTAACTTTATCATCCTCTGATAATCTGGGTCATGAGATGAGACTTCTTCCACCTTGACCAGTATGGGATTATTTGGCATTGAAATTGCATTCAAGAAAGATTTGCGGCTAAGTGCATCAGCTACCACATTATCTTTCCCAGGGCGGAATTTGATGTCGAAATCATATTCTTGTAGAATTTCAATCCATCTCCTTTGCCGCATGTTGAGGTTAGGCTGGGTAAAGATCCACTTTAGACTTTTGTGGTCAGTTACAAGCTGGAATTTGCCTCCCAAGAGATAATGTCTCCATAATTTGAGGCAATGAACAACTGCTAAGAGTTCCAAATCATGGGTGGCATAGTTTGCTTCATATTGCTTCAGCTTGCGGGAAATATAAGCGACTGGTCTTCCTTCTTCGCCTAAGACACCACCAAGTGCTAGACTACTAGCATCGGTAACCACTTCAAATTCCTTGGAGAAATCAGGAAGCTTCAAGACTGGGGCAGAAGCAATAATGACTTTCAGCTGATCAAAGCTGTTTTGATGGATTGGCAGCCACACTATTTTGCAATCCTTCTTAAGAAGATCTGTCAAGGGTGCAGCTACCAAGGCATAATCTTTGATAAAAACCCTATACCAACCCGTGATTCCCAAGAATCCACGAACTTCACGAACTGATTTAGGGGGTGGCCATTCTAGAATATCCTTGACTTTAGCAGGGTCTACTGAGATGCCATCTTTGGAGACGATGAATCCAAGATACTCAATTTGATGAGTAAAGAAGGTACATTTGCTCTTCTTGGCATAGAGTTTGTGTCTGCGCAGCAATTGCAGGACTCTACGCACATGCTCCTCATGCTCTTCCATTGATTTGGAGTAAATTAGGATGTCATCAAAGAAAACAAGCACAAACTCATCCAAGTATGGGCGGAATATATCTTGCATTAGGCGGTTGAAGGTTGCAGGAGCATTGGTTAACCCGAATGACATTACAGTAAACTCATAGTGGCCATAACGGGTATTAAAGGCTGTTTTGGGTATATCTGCTTCCTTGACTTTGATCTGATAGTAACCAGACCTCAAATCTATTTTTGAGAAGACTTTGGCCCCATGAAGCCTGTCAAGAAGTTCATCGATGCGAGGGATAGGATACTTATTCTTGACAGTGACTTGATTTAGCCCTCGATAATCTATGCAGAGGCGGAGAGTCCCGTCCTTCTTTTTTTGGAAAAGAACAGGTGCTCCCCACGGAGAGCTACTGGGGCGTACAAATCCTTGTTCAATGAGTTGGGAAAGTTGCTCCTTAAGTTCAATGGCTTCAGGAAGGGACATTTTATAGGGAGTTTTTGAGACGGGTTGAGCTCCAGGGATCACCTCGATTTCATGGTCGACTTCTCGAGGAGGCGGTAACCCTGTAAGCTCGTCAGGGAAGATGTCAGAGAATTCTTGGAGCCAAGAGGGTTCTGTCTCCATACTAGGTTCAATGACTTTGTTGAGTTTGACTAAGAAAACTTGCTGACCCTTACGTGTCCCCTTGAGAAGATGTTTTGCCTTGACTACCCTAGACTTAGGTTTTCCTGTGATTCCCTGAACAGATATTACTTGGCCATGCTCATTTTCAAAAGTGATACTCCCCTGGTTACAATGAATGCTAGCTTTGTTTACAATTAACCAATCCATCCCAAGGATTCCATCATAAATTCCTAGTGGCAAGACTCTAAAGTGACCATGAGTTTGCCCATTACCCAGCTCAAAATCAAGGTTTCCTATAGAGTGGCGAGATACTACTTCTTTTCCACTGGCTAACTCTACAATCATTTTTCTAGCTGATTTTTGACTCAAGTTTAATTTTTGCAAGCACCTAGGAGAAAGGAATGAATGGGTACTGCCACAATCAATCAAAAGCTGAAATGGCTTACCGTGATGAGTGGCGGGGGCTTGGATTACACCAAATTGTTTATTCGGACCTTGGTGTTCTACTGCCGCATGGACGGTGGCGCGCTCTTCTTCAGCCTCTTCCAAGGTTGGTTCTTCACTTATAACACAGGCAGTTCTAGCAACTGTTCCTCCGCGGCCTCTGCTACGACCACTGCCTCTTGCACCTTGGTGGGTAGGGGTTCCACGGCCTTGATTTCCTCTGTTACCTTGGGGGAATGATGTTGCCATCTTGGGACAGTTGGCTCTAAAGTGTCCCGGTTCATTGCACTCAAAACACAGAGGGCCTTCTCTGGAAGAAGCAGCATACGAGCGGGGGCAAAAGAGTTGCCTTGTCGCCTTCTACTGTAGTAGGGGAAATTCTGTTGAGGTTTCTTGTAGGGTTGATCTCTAAGGTTTGCCTCAGGGTAAGATCTCTTTTGATTCTTTGGTTTGTTAGCCTTCATTTCTTTCACAAGGGGCTTTGCTCGTATGAGAGCATCCTGTAAAGTGGTTGGCCTCATTGCTTCAAGGCGGGAATCTAGGGGTTCATTTAGCCCTTGGCAGAAACGAGCCACTTGCTGGGAAGTAGTCATAGCTGGGGCATACTTCCGAAGGGTAATGAATTTGGAATAGTAGTCCTCAAGAGTTAAGCTGCACTGTCTAAGACTAAAGAACTCATTCATCTTTATGGATTCATGGGATGGAGGAAGATATCTTTCCTTCACTGCCTGCTTGATGTCTTCCCACGTTTGAGAATGCTCGGTGACTTCCTTGTCACGGCACCACTGTTTCCACCAGAGTTTAGCATCTCCAGTGAGGCGAAACCGTGCGAGCATAGACTGATTTGCTACTCCAGTACCGGCAGCAGAGAAATAATCGTCCATCGCCTCAATCCAGACTTCAGCATCCTTCTCAACCTTTGAACTTTCTCCTTTAAAGGAGGGAGGTTGCATTTGCTTGAGCAGGAGCTTCTTCTCCTGGGTATCGGTATAAAGCGCATTGGGAAGTGGAGGGTGGTCATCCTGGCCATCATCGTAAAAACAATTTTTAAGATTACAAGATTCATATTTGCACAACGCTTAATTTTTGGAGAGCAAAACCATTGAAATTATTTTATTTCCAAATATTTACAAGGACAAGTTTTATTACAAAGATCTGAGACTAATATAATTAGTCTTATTTGACATCAAGGGAAATTCCTAGGCTTCACTGTGACATAAGGGTAGAGCGGTCCACATATGTGAAATATGGGGGTTCCGCTGTAGTTTCTAAGACTCTAAAAACTAATGGTAAGGGTGGTAAACTCTGGATTGGGGTGGGTCCCAACACTGCTACTCTATCAGCAGGTAAGACCTGCATCACTTTGTCATACACCCAACGATCCTGAGGTATGCGAACCCCATCTATAGTCACCGAGGTGTCGTCCCTGGGGGTACCGACGAACCAAAATAAGCGGACCATCTTCAGCTTCTCAATCCAACGAATCCGCTTAAGGTCGGTGGTGAGGTTCCCAGTCTGATCTGCTCGGATGAAGAAGTATCTCGGCCCACGACTCCAGAAATCTCTACCCCATCCTCTCTGAATACGAGAGAAATGAGGGAGGGATATCTTCTCTAATATCTGCACCATGGTGTCGTGGAACTCGAAATTCGAGGAGTGACTAGCAGTCTCGAAGATGCATTGGAAAACTAGAAATTTGGAGTAGGCATCTTCCTCTTCCTACAATCATTCAAACATCAATTTAATTTATTTGTTTTAGTAGGATGTCTTTACTAATTATGTTAGGTAAAACATTTATTATAAAACAGTCCTTAAATGCAATTCCTAGGAGCCAAACTTGCTCTGATACCAATTGTAAGGTTCCTCCCTTTAAAAATGGGAGAAACACTTAAGATAGTCCGCTAAGTCTTATCTTGGGAAAAATTTCCTATTCATCGACACCTTGACCCTGTAGAGATTCAAGGATACGATTTATAGGTATGACCTAGCTCTATCCCGCAGGGGGAGCGTGATTTCCTAAGCGTCAAATCACCCATAGGGCAATTGATCAAAAATTGGGCAACTACTAGACTTGATCTCTAGGGACAACACTTTTTTCCTCATCTTATGCAAGGCACAGTTGCTGGCCTAGTCTTCTTGAATAGAGTTGCCCAAGAACCTAACTATCTAACGTAGGGCTTTCACTTAATTTGTTGGAAAGCTACCCGACTAATCGGGTCCACCCATCCGTAGGATGGTGCCGTCAGGGCATTCCATCCTCCCACTTTCCACCCTACTCACGCATCAATTTGTTTTCTAATTAATACTACCACACTGTTTGACATAAATAAGCATATTCCTTAATTAGGGCCCTTCTTCACAAGGTTCGTTATGACAGCCTTCTTACACAATACAATCATACCAAAGACAAGATGCGATTATATAAAAAGTTTATACATGAATCCATTTCCATACAAGCCAATCCGGCTCTCTTATTCTTATTCTGCCGATGATCTAGAATTCGGCCTTCCAGCCTCTACATGCTGGGCATAACCCTACGGGACCATACACCTCATCGTCGGCTGCTGGCGAGGACTCAAGCCGGCCTGTCGCCCTCTCAGGCTCCATCGCTCGATCCTCCCGCCCCTCAGAGGGATGTCTGCACACTAGGGTGGGCTTATTTACCGCACTAGCCTGGGCCCTCAGAACTAGGCAGCCTCATAATCTCTCGCCTCAATCGGCGATCCTTATTCTCCCAAAGGTAGGAGGGATACCTTGGGCCATTCCCGGGCTTTGCTAATGATGCCGCCCGGCTACACAAGCACGGAACGGAGTTAGCGTTGAAGCCAAAAGAAATCTTGAATTCCAAAGATAACAATTTCAATGCAATTTTCTAAGTATAGCATTCACAATTCATGAAGATAGCAATTTCAACGCAATTTATCGAAAACAACATCACATAATTCGTAATTTCATATAATTTTTATGTCCTCATTTTAAAAGAAAAAGACACCATTCATTAATACTAATTTAAGGAAAAATCTCTTCTTTTGAAAATTAACCAAGCTAACCTGGCCACCGTTTCCTTGAGGGATTTGAAAAGGGAGGACTGGAGCCGCATTGGGCGCATCTCCCTCCATCTCGTTGTTACGTGCGCCTCTTGAGGCAATATTTTGCCGTCTCCGAGATGAGGCCATCTTAGGCGTCGCCTTGTAGAGCTCGCTGCTGCGATCGAAACGCTTCAGTCGGATCTGAATTCCGAGCTCGTTTGCTCACCGTATGAGCAAAAGAATATGGCGCACGAACCCTCGCTTGAGCCAAAAATCCCTTACTAAAGTCTACGCAAATGGGGGGGGGAATTGTGAGATGTCCTTAAGGCTAAAGGCAAAAACGTGGAGAGGGCTGGGAGGGGTGGCTGCAAGCCTCTCTGTAAGTCTATTCACACGGGGGGGGGGAGAAGAGTTAAGGACACTGGTCCATGGCAAGAGGAGGATGGAGGAAAATTGGCTTATCTGAAAAGAGCCAAATGAGGGGGTGTGAGAGGGGTGGCTGTACTTGCAGCAAGTACGCTATGGCGGTACGGATGGCAGCACAACAGGGCATACGCTACACAGAAGTGCGTGCCGACTGAGGAGCACCCCGGGGGTTTATATAGCTGAGGGGTGAGGGTACGGGCGCTGCGCAAAGCAGGGACGAAAGGACGGTGTACCTTCAAAGGCTATGGATCAGTGGCCTGCATGGGTCTACCGGAAAGGTACGGTGTCGGTTGTCTGGGAAAGGAGTGGTACGCATGTACCTTATCTGGTCTGGGTGTCCGCCCAAGGGTACGCGTGGACCAAACAGTGGGCGGCCGTCCTTTGGTTCTTGGGCGGCCATTGTACGGGCGCCTTAGTAAGTGTGTACGGACCAAATTTTTGGGGCGGGGTATCCAAATTTGGGGCGCTCGCCTCGATTTGCGTGCTGGACCGCCCCGAGGGGCGAAAATTTTTTTTGTCCGGGAGGTTCTCCTGGTCGCAGGGGTTCAGACCGTTTGTCAATCGGACGTGCGGTCGTGCATTTATTAAGGTTTAAAGGTCGCCGTTTTTTAACTAAAATGATTAAAATTAACGTATAGGCTTGATCCGGTGTCCGTTTTGGATGCTGTAAAATCCTATATTAGGGTAAAATCGCGCGCAGATTCCAAATTTGGGCTCAGAATTTGAAGATTCTAAGTGGAAATGACTCAAATAATAAAATTATTGATATTTATACCATAAAAACTCATAATTACATGGACATTTCTTTATTAGTGAAGATAGGTACGTTACATTAGTTATGTGGCGTAGCTAAGATTTGATATAGTTAGTTCAAAAAACAAAGTGTACAGACTACGAAAGGCATTGTACATGTTGAAATAGGCCCCCTTGGGCATGGTAGGTTAGCGAGCATAGAGATGCTTTCTTTGTAACTATTGGTTTTTCTAAAATCCCGTCAAATATAATTTTTATATTTTCTCTGAGCAGGGTAGACACATGATCATTGTCTTATTTGTGGACAACCTCATCATGATGGGGAACCATGAAGAGAAGATATGGTAGACACGAGAGTTGTTGAGTTCAAAGTTTGATATGACAGAACTTGGGCTCATTCATTTTTGTTTGGGGATTGAGGTCTAGCAAGAGTTATATAGAGTCTTGATTTCTCAGTACAAGTATACAGGAGAAAGGCATTTAGCATGGCTGATACATTTTCATGAAGGCTTTGGAGAGAGATTTGCTAGAGTGACATCTTCATTGACTCAATGTTTGCCCAAAGATGTAGTTCACCTACATGAGGGGGGAGGTTGTTGCTCAATTCTACACCCTCATGTTATTTCTGTGTGGGTAATAGATGTGCTCTATTACGTAAGGCCTCCTGTATGAGGAGTAGTCATTGTGGTGAGCACCCGAGCACCCGATAGTTCTTAGTTTAGACAACAAATGCTGGCCAAGTGTGGCCAGATGGTTATGGGACCGCATTAGTGAGTGTTAGATAGCAAACTGACAACATATTATTCTTGGGTTGTGGGGCCAGTTTGATGGTCCACACAATCTTAGATGACCATGGGAGGTACGTAAAGTCCCTATATATGAGTTTACCTATAAGCCACAACACATGAGAGATGTGCCTTGTATTAAAAGATTTATACACTGTGTAGTGGTGCACTAATTTCTTTGTTAAAGTGAGCGAGGCCATGACAACTTGCATCTCAGGTCAAGTGAGGGCTTTACCTATAAGCCACAACACATGAGAGGTGCCTTGTATTAAAAGATTTATAAAAGTGTAGTGGTGCACTAATTTCTTTGTTAAAGTGAGCAAGGTCATGACAAGACCATTGACTCGTGAGACTGGTCTTCGCATGTGTGCATGCTGCACCTATGCTTCCAATAGAGCACCACCCTTTTGTTAGGTTGTTCTAATTAGCGCGTTGATCATAGCCACTAGCAATGTAGAACCTAGGTGTTGTGAATTCTCAACTTGCATCTCAGGTCAAGAGAGGGCTTTACCTATAAGCCACAACACATGAGAGATGTGCCTTGTATTAAAAGATTTATATACTGTGTAGTGGTGCACCTCCTTTTGTTAGGTTAGCGCGTTGATCATAGCCACTAGCAATGTAGGACCCAGATGTTTGTGAACTCTCAACAACTTGCATCTCAGGTCAAGAGAGGGTTTTACCTATAAGCCACAACACATGAGAGATGTGCCTTGTATTAAAAGATTTATACATTGTGTAGTGGTGCACTAATTTCTTTGTTAAAGTGAGCATGTTAAAGTGAGCAAGGCCATGACAACTTGCATCTTAGGTCAAGTGAGGGCTTTACCTATAAGCCACAACACATGAGATGTGCCTTGTATTAAAAGATTTATAAAAGTGTAGTGGTGCATTAATTTCTTTATTAAAGTGAGCAAGGTCATGACAAGACCATGCAAAATGGATAGGTCATAAACGCAAGCAGACAACAACACAAGGAAGATACCAGGCTAGATAGAGGAGGGAGAGCGGGGGAAAGCTGAAGCTCAAAAGTTTTAGGACATAAAACCTTTCCCGCCTAAGATACATATACATGTACGTAAGGAATGTAACTAGAGTAATATCGATAAATTAAATGTAAGATTATGACTTCTTAAATGATGAAATCACTACCCCTATTCAGTCTACTGGGGACATATCAAGGGGCACTAATTAGTTAATAGTATTGAGGTTAAACCTTAATAGTACTAAGGTTGCCTCATTTCTCTCTACGCTACCCCACACCCTCCCTCCCTCTCTCCGCGTTTCTATCTACTTTGCCCCACACTCTCCCTCGCTCTCTGCTTAGCCCCACACCCTCTCTCCGCGTTTCTATCTACTTTGCCCCACACTCTCCCTCGCTCTCTGCTTAGCCCCACACCCTCCCTCGCTCTCTTACCCCCACACCCTCCCTCGCTCTTTGATTTGCCCTAGACCCTCCCTCGCTCTTTGATTTGCCCCAGACCCTCGCTCTCTGCACACAGCCCCACACCTTCCCTTGCTCCCCCCCCAACCACGGCCCCTCTATTCTCTCTCTCCCCTTTCACGCAAGCTGTCTAGTAGACTGAGAAGAACAAACGAAAAAGAAAATAAAATCATTCGCGTGAATCCTCTAGAAGCATCCTTTTGTCTAAGGTCTCATCAAATTTTTTTAAATCTTTTATCTAAGGTCCCATCACTTTCCTCCTTTGTAACTAATTAATTAATAGCAAACCAGCATTTTGGTGCCATATTGCCTTGTGGTGCGGTGTCAAAACTTAAAAATTAAATGCAAACACTTCCTCTGCTAAAAAATTTAATATTGGAAGGGTGACTTTGAGTCTTTTGATAGATTTTTTCAAGTAGACTTAAAAAAAAGGTTTAATTTTTGGGCACCGTCCCTCGCGCTTTGCAAAATAATCACGTGTGAAATGTGTTGTTGTGAACTCGACGTGGTGACACGGTGGAGTCGCCTGGCGGAGAAAAAGTGCTGACACAAAGGCTGCTTGACTGTCTGTCTTCAGAAGCAAAACCCTGCACGCCTGTATACAGTCCCATGACCCTTCTCCATCGCCATAGCTTTGAAAAGGAAGCCAAAGCCTCCGTCGGAGATGTCTTCCCAGTTCCCCATCGCTGTAGTCCTCCTTACCATAGCTTCGGCTTCATTTTTCTGTGCATTTTAAGCTGTCCTTGACCCCAGTAAACGCCATCGCTCTGGCTTCATTTTAAGCCTACTTCTGCTGAGCTTCACCTCGCCATCGCTTTGCAACACCGCTTGTTTTTTTCTCTGAATTGTCCTCCCTCCATGTCCACCATTATCTTCGGCCCTGCAATGCAGAGCATCGAAACCCAACGATGTGAAACATGACTTTTCCATCGAGGCCGTCGAATCAGAAGAAGATGCAGAAAGCTTTTTGCTTTTAGTGCTGCAAAAGGGCTGTAGCTCGAAAAGGCTCAGAGAAAGAGTCGAAAATGTTAAGACATAAAGCTGCCTTTTGCTTTTAGGGTTTCAGAAGGCTTGAAACAAGGCTCAAAGAAAGAGAAGGAAAGGGTCTTTTTGAACAGGGAGATCAGTGGTTTGGAAAAATCCAAAAGGGAAAATGTCTTTGACAGATTTGAGAGAGCGGCATTTGCAGGCAAAGGTTCAGGTCAATGCTTTGAGAGAGAGATTGCGGGAAAAACGAGCGCAGCTCACTGATACTGATGGTATGTGTCACTTCTTGATGAGAGATCATAATCCCTTTTTCTTCGAGATATTATATATAGTATTCATAGACATCGATCATGTCCACCTGCCGTAGCTAGCAGGGTTTGAACCTGGGCTCATATCCAGGAAGACCAACACCTTAACTACAGCCGTGTACATCATACCCCTTCTCCTAAAAAAATAATAGGTACTGATTTTGCAAGCTTCCCGCTTGTGCGTGATGTGTATGCAATGCCCATATAATGGTTTTGGCCCTTTGCCTTGCGACCAGTGTATTCTGGTATGATATGGCTTGAAGTTTTAACCAATTTTATGACATAACATGTGACATGATGATGTTTTATGCTTGTGGTTAAGGCGAGTATATATGCATCAAATGTTGCCTCATGATGATGGCTTTGACAAATTGCAATAACATTCGCATCTAAGTGTGCATTTAACCACATTTATGAAATTATATATGACACTACTGTGTGTTGTAGGAGGGGCTGGAATAGATGTTTTGTTTTTCAGTTGAATTCACTTGCGTGGATTCCAGTTTGTGATGACTTTCATTTGCACGGTTTGCAGTTGCAGAGTATGCAAGACTTAATGGGTATGCAAGTGTTCGCTTCAGTCCTGGGGAGCTTGTTTGCTGCAGAACTCTTCAAGGACATACAGGAAAAGTATGCCAACTTAACCTGAATATCAATCTTTCAACTGTCAATAAACATTCATATTTCAAATGACTCTGCAGAGTCAAGTAATGATTTAGTTCTCCCTGCTAGATCTTGTTGAACTCTCAGCAGTTGCGTAAACAGCTGCATGTGTCTAGCTTTTACCACATGTTGTCAATGGCTATTGAAAGAGTTAGACAATTATCCCATATATGTATGGATAAAAATAGTTCCAAATTCATATATAAGCAAGGAGTGGGCTCATAAGTCACTTAATGGGTGTGCAAGTGTTTGCTTCAGTCCTGGTGAGCTTGTTTGCTTCAATACAGGAAAAGTATGCCAACTTAACCTGAATATCAATCTTTCAACTGTCAATAAACATTCATATTTCAAATGACTCTGCAGAGTCAAGTAATGATTTAGTTCTCCCTGCTAGATCTTGTTGAACTCTCAGCAGTTGCGTAAACAGCTGCATGTGTCTAGCTTTTACCACATGTTGTCAATGGCTATTGAAAGAGTTACAATTATTCCATATATGTATGGATAAAAATAGCTCCAAATTCATATATAAGCAAGGAGTGGGCTCATAACTCATTGTGTTGAGCCAACCTAGTGTGGGTCTTGAGCTAGACTAACCCTGGAGGTGGGTCTAGGGCTGCGGAGTTTGCAGGTTGGTATCATGTGTGCATCTCATGGTATCATGTGTGCTATGGGATGCACGTGGTGGTGGTGGTGGTGTGAAGAAACAGCACTTTTCCAGCCCTAAAAAGGGATTTTCTGGATTATTTTATATTTTATATTTTAGAGGTTTTTTGTCTTGGCTGCTGGCGTACACCTTTATGGTGACCGACCAGCACCCCTCTCTGCTAAAAATAGCATTGCCTCATACCTCATCAAGGCAGTACCACTTCATATGCCAGCGACTACTTCAGAGCACATATCAGTGTTTATACATCAGCTTACATCAGCGTTTTGCTTCAGCAAACACCTGCGTTTTGCTGCAGCTCACATCAGCGCTTTACATCAGCCTGTCCTCAGGCTTACATCTGCGTTTACATCAGGTGTACATCAGTGTTTATCATCTGAGCCTTACATCGTTTACATCAGCCTGTCCTCAGGCTTACATCTGCGCATACATCAGGCTTACCTCAGCGTTTACATCTGGGCTGACATCAGCCTTACCTCAGCCTGTCTTCAGCCCTTACATCTGGGCTGACATCAGCGTTTATCTTCAACCTCACATCAGCCTTACATTGGGACAGCAGCCCTCTCTGCTACTTCGGGATAGCAGCCCTCTCTGCTTCATCGGGATGCAGCCCTCTCTGGTACTTCAGGATGCAGCCCTCTCTGCTACTTCGGGATAGCAGTCCTCTCTGCTACTTCGGGACGGCAGCCCTCTCTGCTACTTCGGGACGCAGCCCCCTCTCCTTCAGGTACGCAGCACCCGTGTCACTAGAGCTTGTACCACTTGGGATGGCAGCCCTCTCTGCTTTAGGTACGCAGCACCCGTGTCATCAGAGACTGCACCACCATCATCGTCATCGACGTTACCTTTTTCCGCTGCCACTATCACCTCGGAGTGCTTTGCCTCACATCGACGCGAGCCTTCGTCATTGACCGTGCTTTAGCTCCGATGTCCTTGCTGCTGCATTGGTCTTCTTTTTGCTCAGAGTCACCTCTCATATGAGGACTCTTGTACATATCTGCACTCACCTTTTTATATATATTCACTCACATATTTCATGCTGTGTGGTTTTACTCTGATCTCTCGTATTTCTGGTCCTTCCATCCTTTTGTCCTCACAGGTGGTTCACATGCGACATGGTCTTGAGATATGAAGGCCTCATGCTATTTGGTGTACACGTGTCTCTCTTCCAGGTTCTGGCGTGGTTTGGACTAGTGAGCATACGTTGGGAGATGAGTCCATCTATTGCTTTCCTTGTGCAATCTATGTGTACTCGTGCTCTAGCATGGTTTGGAGTAGCGAGCCTACTGTTGGGAGATGTGTCCATCTATTGCTTTCCTTGTGTAATCTATGCACGTGTGTGAGTGCTTTGGATGAAGGAAAATCGTGGGACGAGATCGTGAGGGTGTTTCAATTTGTATCATAGCTAGGGTTGCAAAAAAAATGGTGTTTTTGCGATGGGCACTCCAAGTGGGACCCAAGGGAAGTGGACATGGCATAATCCCTATGATAGTGAGGAGGCTCCAGCACCCCTTTCTTTGCTTACACCACGGCTAGGCTGCAGGATTTAGATGCCGAGATCGAAGGCACTCCAGCAGGGCACTGGAGCATATTTTTCCAAAAACGCAGATTTGACCAGAATCTAGTGCAGCCGACATCAATCATCTTGCTCTTGTATCCACGATTGGTCCCCTTGGTCCTTCTCCTAGTCCAACGCTTGCCACAACTGCACTTTATGCTCCAAATCCTGATTCTAATCAATCTTTTTCTGGTTGCCCCTTCTAGACTAGCTTCAGGATATGTCCATGGGCAAACTTTCACATGACACAATGTCATTAGAGTAGATTAGTGTTGTGGTTAGTGTAGGATTAGTTTATCATTAGGTAGATATCTTGTCATTGGGAGAGCTCGATCCATACTTTCAACATGGTATCAGAGCTTAGGTCTAGCTCTTAGGTCTAGCATATTAGCAATGATTAGGGTTATGAGTTTTTAGGGTTCTCATGAGATCAGGGTCTCTTAAGTTTTCTAACTAGGACTAGTTATTTATGGTTATCATCGTCTTCTCTTTGTGACTTTGCTTTATGAGAAGACTCCTGTTTGGGCATAATAGAGAAATACTCTTTGAAAGCAACCTAGTAGAGTGTGGCAGCAAGAAAGCTAAGGCCAAGCTGTTGTATGCAGTTGTAGGGCCGTAAAACACAGCAAAAACAATTTTTCAAAGCATCAAGCAACAACATCGGCCAGCTGAAGAAGAGTAGAAGGACAAAGTACCGGTGCTAGCAACCTAGTGCTCGCTTCAAGCAACGCCCCCTTCGGCACACTGAGCAAAAGACATGAACGTGAAGTGGAAGCATAGCGAATTGTGTGCCTATGCAGTCGCGTGGGTGTGAATGAGCAGGCCAAGGTGACCACCAGAGTGGAAGCAGGCGGGTTCACCAAGCCAAGCCGGGGTCAGAAGTCCATGCTTTGTTTGAACAAGGAGATTGAGGAAGACCACCTCACCATCGAGATCTACCACCCAAGAAAGGCTATCGTGGGCAGGCAAGCATTCCAGCCCATAGCAGGCGATTGGAGCACAATTCAGCCAACTCCAGAGCGCAAGCCATATCGCGTACAGCAACAAGGAAACGCTAGAAATCACCAGAGCCTATCGTCCTCTGTGCAAAGAATAGAAGCCATCCATCACAAAAGAGCAAAGGAGAGAGAAGAACTCCATGCTGATGATGTCGCGATTGGGAAGCAGAAAGAACCAGGCAACAACCGGCGCCACAGAAACTCGCAGGAGCACAGAGCTAAAGGATAAGGTTGCTTTTGAAAACAATAAAAAATAAAAAATAATTTAAAATTGCATTAAGGTTAAAACCCTTAGGTTTTATAAAGGATAAGGTTGCTTTTGAAAACAATAAAAAATAAAAAATAATTTAAAATTGCATTAAGGTTAAAACCCTTAGGTTTTATAAACCTTGGTGGAAAGAGTCCTAAATAAGAGACTATTCATATGGGCCTTCAAAAGGGCAAGGTTTGGGCTTCATTACACCCATTACATTGTCATCGAGTAGATCTTCATCGATAAATTCTCACAAAATTGGGAGTTATTGACAAAAAATGTCTACAATGTTTTTATCACTATTGTAACCTCTGTAAGTCATTATATGAGCAGGTATATGTGATTGATAATGAGTCAAAAGATTGTAAAAGCGGTCAAATGAGCACGCTAGTGTGTGTGAAAAGAAAAAGTACAATCTTTGTAAAAATGCCGCAACCACATGAGTATGCGAGCATATGTGAAAACCATAAATGAGAAATTGCATCTAGTCCACATCAAAGAAGCTACCCACCTCACTATCAAAAAAATTGGAAATTCTACTTCCTACAAAAAGTGCTTTCTGGAGGGGAGCTGGAGCCTGGAGGCCCCGCAAACCTGTATCCTGTGCCGTCAAGAAAGTGCTCATGGCCTCCGCCACAAAAAGAAAAAGAAAGGGCGCCAAGGGGCACCCCTGCCGCACCGAGCGCGAGAGCTGGAACCTCTCTCCGCGCACGCCCTGTATCAGCACCTGGCTATGAGCCGATGTGTAGAGTGCAGAGACCCCACGGATCCACTGAGGGGGGAAGCCCATCCTCTCCATAGTGCCTTCCAAGAAGGCCCAGTCCACCCGATCATATGCCTTCTCAAAGTCGAGTAGGAGCACTGCCAGATCCTCCTGCCGAAATCTAGCCAAAGCCGTATCCTCCCAGAAAGAGAAGATGTTATCCAGGATGCTCCTATCCTGGATGAAGCCTGTCTGCGTGGAGTGGATGATGTCCGGAAGGTGAGGCTGAAGCCGCCTGCTGATCGCCTTAGCTAGGATCTTGTAGGCCGTGCCTAGCAAGGTGATCGGTCTCCACTGTCTAATCTCCAGTCTGTCTCCTCCCTCTTTGGGGATCAAGTGGATCAACCCCTCTGCCATGCTGTCCGGCATGTCTCCCAACTCCATGATCTCCTGGAATGCCAATTTGAAACCCCTATGCAAGAGACCCCAGTACCTCTGGAAGAAAGCCACTGAGAGACCGTCCTCTCCTGGGCATTTGCCCCGAGGGAGTGCCTGAAGAGCCTCCTCCAGTTCTGTATCCGAGAAGGGGGAGAGAAGGGAGTGCTGCAAATGGGCCGGCACAACCGGTCTCGTGAAGCTCTAGACTGCCTCCCTAGCCTCTCTCACCCTGTCATCTGCTGGCTCAGCAGAGAGCAGATCCCTGTAAAAATCTGTGGCGATCGCCCGAACCCTAGGGGGATCCACCACTACCTGGCCATCAGTCTGCCGAAGACGCCTGAGACCCTCTCGTCTGAAGCGAGGCCCTGTCGCCTCAAAGAAATCACGAGTCACTCGGTCTCCAGCCTGTGTCCAAAAAGAAGCCCGAGCATGGAATCGGAACTCCACCCTCCTCTCCTTGATGGATCTGATCTCTGTGCGAGCTTACTCCATCTGCTCTGTAATCCAAGGGCTCGTAGGATCCCTCTCCTGAAGTCTCTGAAGGGAAGCTAGACTCCTCCGCAGGCTCCTCTCCTGCTCTCTGAAAGCCTCCAGACGGTCCAGGACAGCCTGTCTGAGCATCCTACTGATCTCCTGCAAACCCCTGTCAAGATCGTTGGCTGCCGATCCTCTCCTGAACTGAAGCTCCTGCCAGATCTGCTCAACTCTGGTCGCAATCTCGGGCTCCTCTATGAGACAATCTGGAATCCGGACGCTCTGGCCTCGCTCTCCTCTCGTAGGGTCCTCGATCTGGAGAAGCACTGGAAAGTGGTCTGAAAACGAGGAGCCTGCAAGTATACCCACAGTGTCACGATTGTGACGTGTTTATATATCAGATTCTCTCTTCATTGTTGATTACTGTTGCAGATGCAAAGAGTTACCAGCCAAAGGGAACCCCTACCCTCGACTGGTTGCGACTCTTTGTCAAAGGATGTACCTCTTCTTCGACGAATGGTTGTATCCCTTAATGAATGGTTGTGCCTCTACATCGACTAGACACATCCCTTAGCCTAAAAGTTGTACCCTTTCGTCTAAGGTCATGTCCTTTCATCAAAGGACATGCCTCTTCAAATGTGTCTCTTCATCTCCTATATAAGAGACCTATTGTACTCAGTTTAATAACAACAAGTCAATTCAATCTTGTCTCAAGTGTTCTCCTGAAGGTTCTTGTTCTAAGTTAATTACTTAAGTAGTAATTAGTACACAATATGCAGGATTAACAACACAATCCTCACAGTGGTATCAGAGCAAATTTTTTCCTACCCGTGGGTTGTGAAGCCCTCACAGTGAAGTCAGTTTTTCCAAAGTTACGACCTCGCTTCTATGGGCCTTTCAAGATTCTTAAGAAAAATTCAACTGTCAGTTATAAGTTGGAACTTCCACCGTCATGGGGAAAGATTCATCCGACTTTTCACATCTCTTGGCTCAAACAGTATATTCAAGGAGATTCGCCTGTTCCAGACTTATCTTCTTATGTACCAGAAATTGAAGATGACCATATTATCCTTGTTCCAGAAGTAATACTTGACGTAAGACAGAAGGAAACAAGAAGAAAGTTGACTACAGAATTTCTTGTGAAGTGGATGGACTTGGATGAGTCTGATTCCACTTGGCAAACAGATGAAGAAATGCAGCAGTACCCTAACCTTCTTCAGGAGTTCTTCGACAAACAGATGTCTATCATTTGACACATGGGTTTTATTTTAAATGGGAGGGAATGTCACGATTGTGACGTGTTTATATATCAGATTCTCTCTTCATTGCTGATTACTGTTGCAGATGCAAAGAGTTACCAGCCAAAGGGAACCCCTACCCTCGACTGGTTGCGACTCTTCGTCAAAGGATGTACCTCTTCATCGAATAGCCACATCTCTTCGACGAATGGTTGTATCCCTTAATGAATGGTTGTGCCTCTACATCGACTAGACACATCCCTTAGCCTAAAAGTTGTACCCTTTCGTCTAAGGTCATGTCCTTTCATCAAAGGACATGCCTCTTCAAATGTGTCTCTTCATCTCCTATATAAGAGACCTATTGTACTCAGTTTAATAACAACAAGTCAATTCAATCTTGTCTCAAGTGTTCTCCTGAAGGTTCTTGTTCTAAGTTAATTACTTAAGTAGTAATTAGTACACAATATGCAGGATTAACAACATAATCCTCACACACAGTGCCACCTCTATCGCAAGCCCACTCATCAATGTAAAACCTTTCGATGCGGGAAAGGTTAACTCCTGTGGCCCGTCTATCCGAGCGCGAGAAAGATAAAACTCCCCTGCAACCTGCCAAACTCCGAGAGAGTCCACGGATCCTGGCCTCTCACCTGCAGCACTAGTTCCTCCCAGGCAGCGAGCTCCGGCCCATGAATGGTCTCCTGGCTGTCCCCCATCCTGTCCACTGCATCCTCCAGCATGTTGCAATCCCCCCCTAGGCACCAATGGTCTGCCATGGGGAGGGACTGCCTAATGGTGCTCCAGAACTCAGCTCTCCCGGTCGCCCCATTAGGGGCGTAGAAGTTGAGGAAGCCAATGCGGTCTTCCCCAACCCGAAGGATGATCCACTGCGCTCGACCCTGGACCAGAGTGCCAGAATCCACAACCTCGGATAGAAGTTGCTTGCTGACTGAGATGCATACTCCACCCTGGTTCCCCTGGGAGCCATATGCCGGTGACCAAAAAGTGTGACTCCTGCCTGGCAAGATCTTCCCGCAGGTGCGGGTACGCCCGGCAGAAAGGTGGTGCTCTTGGATGAAAAGGATA
Source organism: Cibotium barometz (assembly GCF_041138505.1). Taxonomy (NCBI): domain Eukaryota; kingdom Viridiplantae; phylum Streptophyta; class Polypodiopsida; order Cyatheales; family Cibotiaceae; genus Cibotium; species Cibotium barometz. The sequence continues at coordinate 30,156,118 of NC_141095.1, read as the reverse complement.
TCTATGGGTCCTCCAACGAGAGCCCTCTGGATCTCCTGGCGAAGTCTGCCCCGACCAATGTAGCAGCGAGGTCCACCAAGACCCTGGATGTTCCATGAGAGGATCCTCATGGATGAGCTATGGCAAGTGAAGCAGCCGCCAGTGGCTCACCCCTCTCAGTCGGCCCGGATGAGCTGCCCTCCACTGTGTGAGTCTTGGGCGCCGGCTTGGAGGGAGAATAGTCACTGTCTGTCCGGGTGCGGAGTCTCTCCAAAAAGAGGGTGACATGTCTCTGTGTCGAGCCCCACTCCACCTTCGCCCTGTCCAGGGCATAGGCGTGAGACCAATCCTCGGCATATATGTATCTAAAGGTAGGCTGCATCCTCGGGGCGGCGTGGAGGAGAATCAGTAGCACCGCCTCAACTGAGGTGTGGACCGGATCCGCCCGCCAATCTCCTATACCAAACAAGCTCATGCGGGCTGAGTGTAATCGGGTCTGCAATAGGTCCGTGAGCCCCAAGTCGCTGAAGTGGTGAGAAAACTCCAGTATCTGATCACGCAAAACTTCCTCTACAGAGTTGCAATCCCATGCTGTGCCTGGGGCAACACTGAGAGGAAAGGAGAAGGCCACCATGATGCTCACCACTGAAGGAGAACGAGAGGGATGGCACACCACGCAAACTCGCAAGGGCGTGACCAGTGTCTCGAACGGGCCAGCATCCAGCTGGAGACACCTGAAAAAGCCGTAATCCACTGGGAGCCCCATCACTCGTGGGGGCCCCCCAGGGGAGGCTGGAGAGAACTCTGTGGCGGGCGAAGCTAGGATCGCCATCTCCACCGGCCCGGAGTGGCGGTGGAACAGCCGCTGAACTGAACTCTGGCCTACCCAGCTGCGCTGCCTCGAGGCAGTGGGTGGTCTGGAGGAGTATCCTGGAGAGGCCGAGGGAGGGATGGTAGCTCGCGGAGAGGAGGGGGGAGAGCGAGGAGAGGATGGAGAGGCATCTGCCAGAGGAGAGGTGTCAGGGGGGGCCGCCGGGGGAGGCGGGAGGGGGGGGCTGGGGGGGGAGGGGGGGGTGGAAGGAGTGCTCTCTGAATGAGGGGAGGAGGGGCCGGGGGTCGTAGAGTGCGGCCCGGGATCCTCAGGAATCTGCTCGATGGAGGGGGCGGGGCCCCCCGCGGGGGGAGGCGGGAGCGGGGTCTCCACGTGGGGGGCTCCACCGGCGGCCTCAACGGGCATTGAGACTGAATCCTCGTCCATTGGGGTGGGACCTGCTGGCCGCCTATCCCTGACTGGAGCATAAGTGCGGGTAGGTGCCTGGGCGCCAGCTGGAGTCGCCTGTCCGCCAGCCTGTGCTGCCTGCTGGCGTTTGCGACGGTCCCGTGCGGGCTGGGCGTTTCCGCCGGTGAACCTACTGCCATCCGCCAGCCTCCTGGGTCTGCGCGGCATCCTCCGCCGGGGCGTGCTCGTCAGATGATGGCGCCTGCTGAGACGAGCCAGGGATGTCCGGTCTCTGAGGTGGATGGCCACCCCTCGGGCCTCCTGAAGGGGGTCCAGAGGCGGCAGAGCGTGAAGGATGAACCCCCTTGCGGGGACATGCGCGTGCAAGGTGGCCCATCTCCCGACAGATGTAGCACTGGTCGGGGAGGCCCGAATACTCCACGCGCTGTATCAGATGTCCTCCAGAAAGACAAGGGAGGAGGATCGTCTTCGGGAGGGACTCCAGCGACGGAACCACAACGCAAATGGCCGGGAGTCCTGTTGCCCGAGCTATCACTGAAGCCGCTGTCTGAGGCGTCTCCACCACCTGCCCGAACGCCTTGCCAATGGATGACAAGAGGGGCAAGTACTCCCTGCGGAGTCCAGGAAAGCAGATAGTGATGGGGAAACCTGTCGCGCCTGCTAGCGGGTCAGAAGCGGGGTCGAAACCGTGAGTCCATCGCGCCAGGAACGCCCGGGATGAACGGAGGGCAATGGGGCTCCGAGCCAGCACCGTCTGAGCTGCCTGGGGGGACTCCAAATCCACCTGGTAGTAGCCACGTCCCAAAAAATCGACGCTGATGATCTTGGCAGGCACGCCAACGAGGCTGCCTTGCAGAAGGTCGCGAAGCTCTCTCCGCATCGGACGGCTACCCACTATCTTGCAGACCAAGGAGGAGGCCTCAAGAGCGGATACTGTGGAAACAAACAACTGATGATCTGCATCTGTGAACTCCAGACGGAGACCGGAATCGGCAGGGGTAGTCGGAGCGGCTTCCATGGAGTCCTCCAGAGGGAAAAGGCCAGAGACCGGGGTCACCAACGGGAGGGACACAGCCCTACGAGGAAACAGAGAGGCGGAAGGAGAGAGGATAGCGGGGGCGGAGCGGGGGGGGGGGGGGGGAGGGGGGAGCTGAGGCGGGGGAGCTAGCGGTGGGAGGAGGGGCGAGACGGAGGGGGAGGTGAGGGAGAAGGCGGGGGGAAGAGCCGCGAAGCGGAGGAGAAGGCGGGGGAGCTAGCGGTGGGAGGAGGGGCGAGACGGAGGGGGAGGTGAGGGAGATGGCGGGGGAGAGAAGGCGGGGGAGGAAGCGAAGAAGGCGGGGGGGGGGGGGAGAGATGGCGGGGGAGGAAGCGAGGAAGGAGGCGGGGGAGAGAGGCGGAGGAGAAGGCGGGGGACAGGCCGGGGGGGGGGGGGGGGGGGGAGGGGGGGGCGCGCGGCGGCGAGAAGCTGCAGGGGGAAGGTAGACGGGAGGGGGGGATGAGGCGGAGCTCGCAGGAGCAGATCTCTATGAAAAGATCTATGTTGAATATCCTTCTCAGAATGAGAGAGAGATTCTGAATGCTGATGGTGAATGACTGCTTCTTTCTCCAATGCTAATGTTCACCCTTGGATGCTAGCTTTCCTCTATGTAATAGGTAGGAAGATGACTGAATGCTATCTATGATGCTGTCTACTGACTACATGCTGAATATACTGCTGATCTGCTGACTCCCAATTCTCCCAAGGAAGGGAAACGCTGAGAAGAGAAGATGATCTGAGATGTTGAACTGAATGGCCTATTTATATGAGTGAATGCTGCTGGTCGGGTACAGTACAACAGTCGTCCAGCAGCCAACGTGCTCACGACTTCATTAAATGTTATATATCTGCTGTCGGCTGCCATAAATGCACACCACCTGATGCTATTAAATGCTTTGATGACTCATGTGCTGAGGATGGGGCTGAAACAGTCCCATACATCATGTGATAAATGCTTGAATGCGTGAATAAATGGATAAATGCTTGCTAAATGCTTATGGATGCTTTGATATGCCATGTCACTTGTACACCTTCTGGGTGTGCACATGACACAGCCACACACATACGAAAGGATCCATCCTTCTTTTGAACCAAGAGGACGGGTGAACAATATGGGGAAGAGCTTGGCTAAACCAAACCCTTCTCAAGAAGCTCATTCACCTGCATCATGATCTCCTCTTTTTGGGATGCACTTACACGATAGGTTGGCCTATTAGGTGGTGAGCTACCCGGCACAAGATCAATGCGATGATCCTCCGGTCGTACGGGTGGCAACTCATTTGGTAATTCATCAGCAAAACAATCATTGTGCTCTTGCAAAAATTTCAGCCTATCATTACTAAGAGTGTTTACATGTATATTATTTTCCTCAACATGATCTTGTACAAAAATCAAGTACGCAAAAACACTCTTTTTCATTACTTTCTTAATTTGTACATGAGTTACGAGGGGAATGGTATCACCCTCTTCACCAGCATCAATTACATGCTCTTGGCCTTTATGCATGAAGGTGATCCTGTTGGTCTTGTAAGCCTTGCACGGATCAATACGTGTATGCCAAGGCTTTCCAAGCAATACATCACAGCCATTCAAAGGCGCCACAAGAAACCCACTTTAATACCCAAAGCAGCTGCCATCTGTGTGGATATGAAATTTTCAAATGCACAATCATCAAACATGAACAAAGCGGGCTGATCCTTGAGCTGTCCCCAAGCATTACATACAACCAGGTCTTTGCTATCATGTGAAGTGTTGCCCTGCACATCCGGAACCATATGCACATTAGGCTTTGATGCATTTGCATTATCACGCTTCTTCTTGTTTGGGCATGCCTTTGCAATATGCTTGGTGCTACCAGAAGTAAAGCATTTGCCCTCACTCATATATTGCTTTTTCTGCTCCGGAGTGAGACCATAGTCTCTCAGTTTGAAGAGACGCTGCTTGGTAGTGTTATTTTCAGTCTTTGGACTATTTTTATCTTGGTTTTGGTCCTTTTTAGGATAAGAAGATAAATTACATGCAGGTACACACCTCAGCAGAATGGTGTTGCTGAGAGGAAAAACAGGATCATTGGTGAGATATGTGATGTGATGAGATGTGGATGAAATGTGATGTGATGAGATGTGGATGAGATGTGATGTGATGTGAATATATGTGGATGTGAATGTGAATTTATGGATGGATGTGGATAGACATGCATGTGGATGACTGGATGGATGTGGATGAATGAGATAGAATGTGTATGGATGTGATGAGATATGGATGGATATGGATGTGATGTAATGTGGATAGAATGTATGTAATGGGATGGGAATGCAATGAATGTGATGGATGTGAATAAATGCGATGAGATGTGAATGGATGTAAATGCAACATGACGTAAATAGATGTGATGCGCTTGAAGAAGATGAAGCATCGGTGTCCAACATCTCCAAGTGAACAAAGGCTAGAGTCTTTGCAACTGAAGCTGAAGAATTAGCACTCTTCTCGGTCCGCTCGGGACACTTTCTCCAATAGTGGCCTTTCTCGCCACAATCATTACAGGTCCTCTTGGCCTTCAGTTTCTCTCGGTTTGAATTGGGCTTCTTCTCAGAAGACTTCCCTTTGCCCTTGTTGTTGTTGTTGTTACGGCCTTTTGAGCGTTGGCCAGTCAAGGCCTCAGAACCTCCGCCTTGTGGAGGGTTTGTGAATCGTTCTTCCTGGTCCAAGACCATGGACACAAGCTCCTCCCATGTGATGGTGCTGAGCTTGCTATTGGTGATCAAAGAGGAGGAAAAGACTGAGTACTGAAAGGGCAATGACAACAACATTATGGCCATATCCTCTGCTGATATCTCTTTCCCTGCCTAGAGAACTTCTTGCTGAAGAGCCTGTAGCTTGTTGACGTGCTCCTGCATCGTCGACGACTTTGCAGGATTCATCACCCACATTTGAACTTCCAAGGAGATTCTCTTCATGGGTGATACCATGTTGTAGAAAGAAGTCAAATGCTGTCAAATCCCTCTGGCCAGCGTCGTATGCTTTATGTGATTGATCACTTGTGGTGTGCAATTGAGGAAGATGAAAGAACGGACTCGCGCGTTAACATGATAAAAAAACTGTTCCTGTGCCTCCCGTTTCTTCTGAATAGAGGGTAACTCCCCTTCTTCCAACTCCGACTGTGGAACCCCAACAACAATGAAATTAGCCAAGGCATAGGACTCCAAAACAAATTCCATCATTACCTTCCATATGCCGTAGTTGTTCTTGTCCAACTGTCGGTCCATCGGGAATGTGGGGAGTGTTGGCATCTTCACGTGCTTCTCAGCCATCTCAAGCAAATCTACCATCTCAAGGGTTCACAAGGTCTTCTGAAGGAAGGGTGGGTGGGAAAAAAGAAGAAGAGGTTGCAAATAGAATGCAAGGTGGCTGTTGTCACATGCACTCTGCACTTAGTGCATGGTGACAAACTGGCTCATCATCAGAGCAGTGCAACAGTTGTACAGTATTAGAACCCAGTAGGATGATATTTGTCATACGCCGTGACCCCATTGTACATCCTCAGTCCAGGAATCCCACTCTAGCCATTCATTTGAGTAGATAGTGCGTACCAACTCTCTGCGGACTCGCAAGAGTCTCTCAAGCACAATGAACATGTATGCAAATCTGGTGGCTGCAGGCTGCAATAGCTCAAGAGTGCTGTAGGCTCGATACATGCTCAAGACTTTTGGCCTCGTCTTCACAAACTTCACCAATAAGTCGAGGCTATGTGATGCACAAGGGGTCCACACAATGGCTGGAAATTCATCCTCTAGCATAGAGCCCATAGACTTACAATTACTTCCATTATCTGTCACCACCTCCACAACATTCTCAAGCCCAACTTGCACTATAGCCTCCCTTATATGTGTCCAAATAAATGCACCTGTAACTGTGAGACCTGGGAGGGAGGCATCAATGGCTTTCAAAAACATAGTGCCTTTGCAGCATGACACCAAAACATTGTATACATTTCTCCTGTGTACATCTGACCACCCATCACACAATACAGTGCAGCCATACTTTTTCCATGTTTCCTTCAAGGGCTCTAGCTGCACTTCTATGCATGATTTTTCCCGCTTTAGCTCTCGTGTCCGCAGAGCCTCAGATGTAGGGCCATCCCACTCGCATCCAATGCGGCTGATGGCCCTCATGGTCTTCCTCCATTGATTTGTCTTGGCCACATGAAAGGGAATGGCACACCGTATGAACATCCGGGTGAGCTCCCTAGTTGCCTCTGCAATTGCTTGCTTTTGAAATCCTGCTTGGATGCTAGCCCTTTGTATAGTATTTATTGGAGGGGTGTCTTGTGAATGTGATACATCACCTGGCAAAGGAGTCCTCCTTGCATGCACACCCGACACTGAGGTAGAGGAGAAATCTGATCCCGTGTCTCTGCCTCTGGCCCTCTTTGCTGCTGCTGCTTGACTTGAACCAGCTTCATGCTCTTGACCACCCATTGCTGTAGATACTTCCTCTTCGGGAATGGCCAAACGCTTTCGCCTCCACATTTCAAGGCTTTTCCGAACATCTAGAGGAACAGAGGGGCATGGCCCTACATCTTTGTTTGGAACATGAGCAAGATGGTCCTTCACACGGGTGACACTCCCCGTTTTGACCAACCCACAATATTTACATCTCCATTTCCTGGAGCCACCAGATCCTGCATAACCCCCCACTTGCTCCACATGCTGCCAAAAAGGATCCGGAGTCCGAGCCATGTTACTTAACTTACTTGTGCGGTTCGAGGTCGGGAGACTCGGAGAGATTCGAGAAGTGGAGGCTGTTTTTTTGGTCCTGCAGGCTGCGAGCAAGGTGCGACTCCTTCTTGCTTGGTAGAGCTTAGATGGCAAAGGTGGAGGCCCCAAGTAGAGAGGTAGAGGGCGTGGTAGAGGGCTGATGTGGAGGTAGAGGGGTAGAGGGCAAGGTAGATGGGTAGAGCAGCTCCAAACAGGCGGCGGAAACAAGGCGCAAAATGCCGGCGAAAGAGAGCACGCGGGTTTCTAAACCCTGGAAAAATAACACCTTGGAAACGCCGTTTCTGGAAACGGAAACATTTCCGAAACGTGGAAACGTTTCGGTGGGCCAGAAACGGCGTTTTTGGAAACTATGCTTGACATCAATGGCCTGCATCATTTGCCCACCACTAGCCACCTTGCTGAGTTGTTGGTCGCCGTCCTTCAACATCACCACCAGGTGTCCTTGCTCCTTAACGTGCTCTCAGTCGACCGGCTACAGTTGCCATCAACAGTTGCTCGTCCATGCCTATTATCCACGTCATTAGCAATCTGTCCTCTCCAACTCGTGCGCAACACCTCGATTCCATCTTGCATTTTCAATTTCTGCATGAAATTGAAGTTGCAACATTATCGGAACAAATTTGAGGCTTTTGCAAAATTGCCCATCTACATCAGATATGGATGCCTCCTACATCAATAGGATCACTCCCATAGTTACTAGCAGTGGGAGTGCGGTGGTGGTTATTCTAATCATGTGTAAACACACTTAGAAGTGGATAAGATAAGTGTGTCATGTGGTGTAACAAGACCGCTTCAAACACAATACAGAATATTGGTAGACAACAAGACAAGATCAAATAGATGGAGAGAGAGAGATTTTATTATATTGCAAGAGAGGTTACAACGGAAAAAGTACTTCTATACAGAAGCTCGACCACCCGACCACCCGACCATCCCCGAGCGTTTGTAAGCATAGGCTGCCTTGATCACACTCACACTCGCAATCACACTCTCAATCGCAATCATGCTCCCAATCACATTCACAAGAGGTCTCGCGATATATGTGTCACACACACACTCGCGGTATGCCGAATATAGAGAGATGCGTTCGCCCAAAATAGCCAAAAGCGAGATGGTGCTCCAAAAACGCGCGGCCCTTTCTTGCAAATTTGGGGCGCGGTCGATGCTGCAAAAACATGGTAAAAAGCAAAAGAAAACTTTTCGAAAAGATTATCAAAGTTGTTTTTTTTTTTGGAACACTGGAAAAATCGACCCTTCTTCAAGCTTCCGTATCTCCAAAACTGATGAGAATTTACCTGCGCTTGTGAGATAGTGTTTTGTTCTCCTCGGCGAGCTCTACAAGCGCCGTGAGATACTCTCTCTCCAGACTTGCCTCCGAATTCTCAAAAAACAGACTTTAATATTGAATTTTCTAGAGAGAATGAAAAACAGGCATTTTCTACTTTTTCTCTAATCTAAGGCATCAAACGAGATTGAAAACGACTAAAGTATGAAACCTTCACTCTGGCAAAGTTGTTCTATGTGATAAGGACTACATTTCATACATACAAAACTTTTTCTAATTCAATCCATAACATGCTCAAAAATCAATCCCAATGTATGCACTTGTGAAGGTGGGATGAGTCACTGTCATAACATGCCCATATGAGACTTTGCACAAACATCCAAAATCACCTAAAAATCACTTTTAAACTTTATCTACATGCATGATACAAAAAAGTTTATTATGGCCTACAAGGGTCTATTACATACTCCCCTCCTCTCAAAAACTCTTTCCTCAGAGTTAGAACGAAGGAAACTCTGATTTCAAAGTATCTAGATCTACCCAAGAAGCATCTTCGACAGGATATAAATCCCATTTAACCAAAACCTCTACTATGTTTCTATTCCCAAGGTTTCGAACTCTCCTATCTAAAATGTAATCTGGTTGAACTCGAAGGGAACCATCATCTTGAAGCTTAGAGTTGTCCTGCAAAACATGGTGAACATTAGGAACATATTTCTTCAACAAACTAACATGGAAAACTGGATGGATCTTAACATGAGAAGGAAGTTCAAGTTCATAAGCCAATGATCCTATCTTTTTCAAGCCCCTTGATTTTGTGTTGAGTGTTGGTTTTGTGTTTGAATGTAAGAGTTCTATCTTCGCAATCAATCAACGCATGATTACCCACTAGCCAATCCATGCCAATGATTACGTCTCGCTCATGAATAGGAGATAGAATTAAAGTTAGGTTTTCATGTGAGAGACAAACACACAGAGAGAAGAAGGGAGAGAGAGAGAGAGAGTTGTGGGGATAAGTCAACTCATGATATGAGTGTGTGACTCCCCTATCACACATGTATATTGCACTAGTACACATAGTGTACTTAGTACATTAAAAGTACTAAGTGTACTATGTACTATAACTTATGGGCTTGTACACACTACAAGGGTGGGCATAGTGCCTTTACCCCAACAACCTCTCACTTAAAGACAAAGTGCCCTTAAATGAAGGAAAAGAAAAAATCAGCATGTACATTATAATATACAAGGCCATATCGAGGCTGAAACTGGCCTCATTCAATGCCCATCAAGTGTCTGCAATGAGCAAATCGCTCTGGAGGCAAACTCTTTGTCAACAGATCAGCCGGGTTGTCATCCGTATGAATCTTAACAAGCTGAATTTGCTTGTTCTCTATCACCTCTCTGATGAAGTGATACTTCACATCCACATGCTTCGTCTTTGCATGAAAGACAGGGTTCTTTGCCAACTGGATGGCACTCTGACTGTCACAATGCAACAATGGAATATCCCCTGTATAGCCCAAATCAACCACTAACTGAGATAGCCATAATGCCTCTTTGCAAGCCTCTGTGGCTGCAATATACTCGGCCTCTGTAGTAGATAAAGCAGTGCACTTCTGCATCCTGGATATCCATGACACAACACCTCCTGTGAATGTAAACACATAACCGGTAGTAGACTTCCGGTTATCTGGATGACCGGCATAATCCGAATCCGTGTAACCATGCACTAATGCATCCTGTTTGCCAAAGCATATGCACATATCCTGTGTGCCCTTCAGGTATCTCATGACACCTTTCACTGCTTCCCTTACATGAGACTGCCACAAGCTGAAGCATACGGAATCTTGGCCATATCAGCCCTGCCACTATCTGACTGTGGGCTGTCCATAGCACTGAGTTTCACATATGGAGGCAAAGGAGTACTAGTCTTCTTCCCCCCGTCCATATTGAACCTCTGCAAAACTTTGCCAATGTATTCCTTCTGAGACAAATACAACACATGCTGATTTCTATCCCGAAGTATCCGCATACCCAAGATGTGATTTGCATCACCCAAATCCTTCATATCAAAGGTTTGATGCAGCCTCTTCTTCAAGGCATCCATCTCCTTACGAGATTTCCTGGCAATCAACATATCATCAACATACAAGATGAGGATCAATAGACTGCCATCCAAAGCTTTCTTGGTGTATAAGCAGTGATCTATGTCACTTCTCCTGAAATCCTGGGATTTCATGAATGTATCAAATTTATGATACCATTCCCTTGGTGCCTGTTTGAGCCCATAAAGACTCTTTTTTAGCTTGCATACAAGCTTCTCCTTTCCATTCACTGCATAACCCTCTGGCTGTTGCATATATATCTCCTCATGGAGATCACCGTGAAGAAAAGCAGTCTTCACATCCATCTGAATCAAATCCAGATCATCATGAGCAACCAAAGCTAACACAGCTCTAAGTGTGGTCATTTTGACCACTGGAGAGAAGATCTCATCAAAGTCCACACCATATTCCTGCTTGAAGCCCTTAGCCACTAACCTGGCTTTGTATCTTGGCTTTGCATCAGGTGCAACTTTGAGCCTGTAAACCCACTTGCATGGCAAAACCTTCTTGCCTGCAGGCAAATGCACCAACTTCCATGTTCCATTTTTGTGCAGAGAATCCATCTCTGACTTCATGGCACGCTCCCAAAGAGCCTTGTCTGCCCTCTGTAAAGCCTCCTTATAACATGAGGGCTCCCCACAGTCAGTAAGCATCAAGTAGTCAACCCCTGGAACAAACCTGTCAGGGGGTCTGGAGGGTCTTGTGGACCTCCGTACCCAATGACCATCATTTGCAGGTTGCTGTCCAGCCTGCATATCACCTATTGGTGGCTCCTGTTCCATTCCATAAGGCTGAAATATCATGCCCGGTATCTCCTCTAACTGTGGGATATCCATAGGGATATCTTTTGTTATCTCTGGCTGTCCATTTGGACCATTTTCAGCACCATTTAAGGGCTGGTTTTGCTGCTGTAATGGCTGATTTACAGCCCTTTGTTGTTGTCCATGATGTCCATCATCATCAAAGATGACTCTGCCAGGCTCCTGTTGTCTTGCAGGCTCCTTATACATGCATGTTTCATCAAAAATGACATCATTGCTGCGTATAATCTTTCTATTCACGGGATCCCAAAGTCTATACCCCATTTCACCTCTGTCACCATATCCTAGGAATATGCATTTGTGAGACTTAGGATCAAGTTTGGTGCGCATTTCCCTGCGTATGTGCACGTATGCAACGCAACCAACCACTCTCAAGTGCTTGTATGACGGAGGCTTTCCTGTCCATACTTCCTCTGGCACTTTCCCACCAAGCCTCGTGTTAGGTGACCTGTTTATAAGGTGAACGGCTGTCATAACAGCTTTAGCCCAAAAACCATGAGGTAAGGCAGCATGTGACAACATAAAACGGACCTTCTCCTGAATGGTCCTGTTCATCCTCTCTGCTGTCCCGTTTTGTGGAGGATCATAAGGAGTAGAGAGCTCTCTCTTGATGCCTTTAGCCTCACAAAAGTCCTGAAACTGTTTGGACATATACTCTCCACCATTGTCGGAACGCAAAGCCTTCAGTGTTTTGCCAGTTTGGTTCTCAACAAGAGCAACAAACTTCTCAAACACTGAGAATGTATCACTCTTCAAACGAAGAGGATAAACCCACACCTTGCGTGTGGCATCGTCAATAAAAGACACAAAGTATTTTGCCCCTCCCAAAGAAAGTTGAGGCATCTCACATACATCTGTATGCACAAGCTCTAACTGAGCATCTTTCTGTCCAAGAGCTTTCTTGTGGGGGCACTGGAGTTGCCTGCCATATATACAATGCTCACAAAACTGAAAACTTGAAAACTTTAGAGAAGGCAAGTAACCAAAACGAGACAATTGCTCCATTCCTTTGACACTCATGTGTCCCAACCGGCTATGCCACATAGAGATTTCCGACAGCTCGGTTGCATTTACATTAGCATGGTGACAAACACCTGCATGCATGAAGTAAAGAGTGTCCACCTTAGAGCCTCTGGCAACAACTAGTGAGCCCTTACTAATCTTCCACTTTCCACGACCAAATGTGGTAACATAATCAGCATCATCAAGCTGTCCAGTAGAAAGCAGGTTCTTCTTGATCTCAGGCATGCCTGACATCATGGAGCATAAGCTGTGAGCCATCTGTAAACACAAGCCTCACATCATCTCTGCCAAGAATCTTGCATGCATGGTTGTCACCCAAATAAACTACTCCTTCATTGCCAACAGTATACCTGACAAACAAGTCTCTGCAACCTGTGACATGAAAGGAGGCACCTGAATCAATGATCCATGAGTGCATACCATGACCATCTCCTGCAAGAAGTGAATGGGCATCAAGTGAAGACGTGAATAGGACTTCATCCTCACTGTCACCTGTATGTGACACATTGACTTCTTCAATCTTGACTCCACTTTTGCCCTTTGGCTTTGCATCTTTGGCTTCATCTTTGTCTTTGTCTTTGCCTTTTCCCTTTTCCTTTTGATCATTTTTCCATTTGTAGCATTGCTTTTTGATGTGTCCCTTCTTGCCACAATAACTACATTCCAAGTCCTTTTTGGAGCGAGACTTGCTCCTTCCCCGTTCTTGGCTTTTTCCCCTTTGCTGGGATCTCCCACGTGCATTCATTGCATTGGACTTTCCAACAGAATTGTTCTTCCTGTTCATCTCTTCTTGAAGAAGAGCACCCTCAACATCTGCATATGACAGCATAGCATTCGAATTGCTAGTGGCTGTCCTGAATGTGTCCCAACTCTCTGGCAAAGTGCATAAGAGAAAGGTGGCTTTGAACTCATCGTCCATTGCCAACTTTTGATTTATAACTTGGCTGACAATACCATTAAACTCATTTAGATGGGCTGCCATAGACGCCCCTTCCTTCATCTGAAGACCTATGAGTTTCTTCAACCAATACACTTTGCTTGAGGCACTTTGCTGGGCATACAAGTCCTGCAATCTCTGCCACATTCCCCAAGCTGTCTTCTCTTCACGAATGCTGCAAAGTAAAGTGTCTGACACAGACAACATGATGGTGGATCTTGCTAGCTCATCCATATCTTCCCACTCTTCAGCAGTAAGAGAAGCGGGCAATACACCCCTTTCTTTGATAGGCTTGTGCTGCTTCTTCTGGAGCAACACATTATAGCACTGGGTTTGCCAAATATCATAGTTATGTGAGCCTTCAAGCTTCTTGATGTGAAGCAATGAAGAGCTCTCACCTGTGGTTGCCATAGCAATATGCAACCTGTCAATGCTTGACTCCCTGCAAAATGTGCAAACACTGCACCAAAAGCACACAAAGTGCTCACAGTTGTTCTCCCAAGCTTTATCTCCCACTGCGGAAGCACAAATGCAACTCTACTCCCACTGTATGTGATGAAATCACCAAAATCTGGTTGCTGCAGATTTAGGACAGCACCTTAAATGTGCTCTGTTGCCCTTCCAAAGTACTGTACAGGAGTACTAAGTGCTCACCAATGATGTACCAAACCTGTACCAGCAAGTACAGCAGCTGAAATTGAGCCTTTTGGTCACTCAAATCAATGTGCAGCCATGCCAAAACTTGTACAAAGCTGTACCAAATCTGTACCAGCAAGTACAGCAGCAATAAATGCTCTCCTGGCTGTCCAAATGAGTGAAAATTAGACTTTTACAGTCCCGACCACTGCATACAACAGTCCCGAACAGAAATTGGGCAAAAGCCTCTTGACTGCAAGCTGATTTCTGAGGATTTAAGGCGTAAAAGTCTTGCCTGCTGCTTTGCCAAGCTCAACAAGCATAAAATCTTGAAAAGCCCCTTGATTTAAGATCAATTTCTGATCATACGTGGTACATTAACGCATATGAAGGCATTAGAAGTACACAGTGCTTCCCCCTGGCCACATATACATCCAATACATAAAAGCCCCTTGATTTACAGGCACATTGAGTGCTTGACAGGCATCAACACATTGCCCAAAGCATCAAATGCGAGTGCCTGCATGCAAATCAATCCAATCGGCACAAAAGCCCTTTGATTTGCACTGCAATTTCCTGCAATTTTGGCCCGAATGTGAGATTGCTCACATCATACAGCATGTATGAATGCCCAATGGCACAATTACATCAAAAGCCCCAAATTTCGACATCCAATTTCTTGCAAATTGATCCTGAATGTGACCAATGTCACCCAATTTTGCCAATTTTGCTCAAAATTTGAGCAATTTGGCACCTGTACCTGCTCAATTGCAAATCCCCCCAAAAAAATTGAAGCAAATACCTTGTAATTTCTGATTGCAGGAAAGGGGGGGGTCGTGCTGATGCTGCTGCAGAATTTATGTGCAGATATTGAAAAGGGCAGCTGTATTAATGCAGGCGGCAGTTCCTCAGGCGTGCTCCTCAGGCATGCTCAGAGGTGAGTAGATAGAAATGCCGACGAGTTCCATCAAGCTACTGCCGAGACGAAAGGAACAAAAAACACGTAGAAAGCAAAGGCCAGCGCAAGAAACACTGCGATGGCAACCACCTGCAGAGGATGGTACATGTCGACGCATTCTGTCTTCTACTGCACCTGTATAGACGATGTTTGGAGCTAAGTTGGCTCTCAGCAACAGACCATTCACGCCTCTTCTTCTCTATTTGGTCGACGGCGATGACTTTTGCACCGGCCGCGTTGGAGCCGATACCAGTTGTTCTCGCCCAGCGATAACACGCCTGCGCTACATGCGACGGCCCTCACCGAAGCTAGCAGCTATAGGGGGTCGCTCGTAGGCGTGTTCGATGGACGCCCGCCTGCCTTCGCCTAATGGTTTTACGCTTTGTAGCCAGGCGTCTAAAGCCCAGCCTACACACAGACTGCGCCCAGCACGTTGACTCCTTGCGCTTCAACGACCTGCTGTCTCAACGACCACACACAGTGCTCTTCTACAGTGGATTTCCAGCGTTGCAGTTCTGCCCGTGGATCTTCCTCTGCTTGTGCCAAACTCAAGGCTCCAAAGCCGAGTTTCTTCTTCGCGATGAAGACGACTCCGCACACCCGCACACACACGGACGTGGCTCTGATACCAATTGAATAGGAGATAGAATTAAAGTTAGGGTTTCATGTGAGAGACAAACACACAGAGAGAAGAAGGGAGAGAGAGAGAGAGTTGTGGGGATAAGTCAACTCATGATATGAGTGTGTGACTCCCCTATCACACATGTATATTGCACTAGTACACATAGTGCACTTAGTACATTAAAAGTACTAAGTGTACTATGTACTATAACTTATGGGCTTGTACACACTACAAGGGTGGGCATAGTGCCTTTACCCCAACAGCTCACCCATGTCTATAACATAAAAGTTTCCTTTGTGTTCAGTTTCAGCCAACGTAAAAGAAAGATTTTCAATGTACCCACTTGTGTAATGTCTTCTCCCATTAGCCAACTCAACCGGGCGTTTTATATCTTGATGAACTTTGAGTTTCAATTTTTGAGACATTTTGGAAGAGATAAAACAATGAGTACTACCCGAGTCTATAAAAAAATGTATCTTTTGAGTCCCAATCTTTCTCGGAATTTTGATAACAGAAACCCTCAAATGTTCAAGAGAAGAAGAAGTCTTACACTTCATAAGAAAATCAGAACACTTACCTTCTTCGCTTGCATCCTCGATTGTGGTCTCCAAAACCTCATTCATCTTTGCTTGTAGTGGCCTGTCCATAGCTTTGTTTGGACACTCGTAGGTACGATGTCCCTGTTCCCCGCATCGAAAGCATAATCCCAACCGCTTTTCCCTCTCCAAGAATTCGGGATCATGTTGCCAACGCACGGGTTGTCTCTTCTTACAGTTGTTATTACCAGAATTCTGATTTTGTGAAAAACTCCTCGGATTTGGTGCACGGTTGTTGTCATTAGAAAAATTTTGATTCTGTCTTGGTCTTTGATTAAAGGGTGCGGATCCCTGAAGACGATGGCCTGTCGATATGATCCTAGAGCCATAAGCTCCAGAGTTTGCTTTCTTTTCATTGAACTTCTCCATCTTCTCGTAGTTCTCTGCTCTAGCAACAGCATCAAGAAAATCCACACATCCAGATCCCTTGACTTGAAAACGTAGTGTGTCTCGTAGCCCTTCAATAAACTTGCTCTTTAATGCATCGCCGGTCACCTCAGGTGCGTATTTGTGAAGCCGTAAAAATTTTTCTTTGTATTCGTCCACTGATAGATTATGCTTGTCTTCTTCAAATTGCTTGAAGCCGTAAAACTCCATCTTCTTCTCCATATTGAAGTGAGGCGAGCAATACCTTTTCTTAACTTGAGTTCGAAATTCATCCCACAAAATAGGTCCCACAATCGTTCGCGTCTGCATATAAGACTTCCATCAAAGTTTAGCAACACTTCGAAGCTGTAGAATTGCAATTTTGGCCTTTGATTCTTCAGAAAATTCGCGTAGCGCAAAGAAGTCTTCAAGCTCTTCTATCCATGCCTCGAGATCTTCGCCAGTTTTCTTTTCGCCATCAAACTCGTTCAATTTTACTTTCTTGAAAACCTGCTTAATTGCAGATTCACCGGCACTATCTTCCCAAGATCTCTCTCGTCTTCTAGTTGGCGGTCTTGCATTCCCAGCTCCATTGTTCGAAGGTTCACCCATTCCTAAATCCATAAAAATACCTTCAACCGGATTCACAGTCGCCTTCCCTGCTTTCTCCCTTCTCAATTCATCTCGCAAAGACTGAATTAGTGCTTCTTGTTCTCGGAGCCGTTCCTCTAAGTTCGCCATCTTCAAGGATGCAGCCTGCTCTAATACCACTTGTAACAAGACCGCTTCAAACACAATACAGAATATTGGTAGACAACAAGACAAGATCAAATAGATGGAGAGAGAGAGAGATTTTATTATATTGCAAGAGAGGTTACAACGGAAAAAGTACTTCTATACAGAAGCTCGACCACCAAAAAATATGTAATAGACCCTTGTAGGTCATAATAAACTTTTTTGTATCATGCATGTAGATAAAGTTTAAAAGTGATTTTTAGGTGATTTTGGATGTTTGTGCAAAGTCTCATATGGGCATGTTATGACAGTGACTCATCCCACCTTCACAAGTGCATACATTGGGATTGATTTTTGAGCATGTTATGGATTGAATTAGAAAAAGTTTTGTATGTATGAAATGTATGAAATGTAGTCCTTATCATATAGAACAACTTTGCCAGAGTGAAGGATTCATACTTTAGTCGTTTTCAATCTCGTTTGATGCCTTAGATTAGAGAAAAAGTAAGAAAATGTTTGTTTTTCATTCTCTCTCTAGAAAATTCAATATTAAAGTCTTTTTTGAGAATTCGGAGGTAAGTCTGGAGAGAGAGTATATCACGGTGCTTGTAGAGCTTGCCGAGGAGAACAAAACACTATCTCACGAGCGCAGGCGAATTCTCATCAGTTTTGGAGATACGGAAGCTTGAAGAAGGGTTGATTTTTCCAGTGTTCAAAAAAAAAAAAACTCAACTTTGCTAATCTTTTCGAAAAGTTTTCTTTTGCTTTTTACCACGTTTTTGCAGCATCGACTGCGTGCCAAATTTGCAGGAAAGGGCCGCGCGTTTTTGGAGCACTGTCTCGCTTTTGGCTATTTTGGGCGAACGCGTCTCTCTATATTCGGCATACCGCGAGTGTGTGTGTCACACATATATCGCGAGACCTCTTGTGATTGCGATTGTGAATGTGACTGGGAGCGTGATTGCGATTGAGAGTGTGATTGTGAGTGTGAGTGTGATCAAGACAGCCTATGCATACAAACGCTCGGGGGTGGTCGGGTGGTCGAGCTTCTGTATAGAAGTACTTTTTCCGTTGTAACCTCTCTTGCAATATAATAAAATCTCTCTCTCTCTCTCTCTCCATCTATTTGATCTCGTCTTGTTGTCTACCATTATTCTGTATTGTGTTTGAAGCGGTCTTGTTACATGTGGCATCTACTTATTAGAGTGTGCTATTTGTATGGGTCAAAGGATAAAGCTGCATGTCTACAAAAGCATTGTACTTGGTGAGTAAATTACATTTCTATCAATCAATCTAATCATCATTGAGTCGGGCAATCAATTGTCCTTTGAGCATTGTTTTTCTATCTCTAGCTCTCTCTTTCTCTCTCTACACACAGCATGGAGATCTTTGATCCTCCTTAGCCTAGGATCTGCTGCTTAGCTCTCAATTAGGTGCACCTGCTAACCTGAACCCTAAAAATGTCAACAAAACAAGCTTGTTGCATCAACCCCTCAATGGATTTAGTCGAGGAACGGATCTCGGAAGGAATTGGCGTGGGGGAGAGGAGGAATGGAGGAAGAAGAATCCGAAAGAGGTAGTCGCTTCTCTGGGGCCTAGAGCATGGCTTTTTGCTCAGCAATTGATCTCCTTGTTGCTTCATGAGAAGCATGCAATCTTGGAACATTGTTTGCATCTAGTCCCATGGAGAGCATTGCTCCCTGATGCTATTGCTGGAGAATAAATAGTCTTTTCTTGGATCTGGTGCTCTCTCATCATTGGAGCAGTAGCCAAGTTTTTTCGTGATGGCAAATAAGCCATCCATTGTGTGTGTGGGAGACGTTTCCAGTCGCTTCTGAAGGCTGAAAACTGACCGTCCTTTGACGGATAGAGTCACACTAGAATGGGGAGTGCTTCCGGTATCTATAAACCATCCACTCAGCGCGATTTTTTTCTTGGCTGAATTTCTTCACCAAAAGTAAAGCTATGATAGAAAACATATAGTTTAGATGAGAAAACGCATAGGAGGCAGATTTGATGAGAAAACTGTTGCATGCGCGGAAGCCTTGCTGTAGTTGATCCACAGCCCTAAGCATGATTAAGAACATTGATGCTAATTAACACATGATTAAGACGCAAAGGAGACAGAAGAAGAGAGAGATTAGGTGTCGGGTTTTCTTGTATTACTATGGTACAAAAAGGTAACTAGATGCTTGTACATGATGTAGGCCTATGGTCAGCCCCATAGGGGTGGCCTGGGTCCCCTTCTACGTATGCTTTACTGAGGCTATGACTGAATGATGATTATGAACGCAATGATCTTGCTGAAAATTGATTTATGCTTATATATGAGTGTAGAGTATTGGTTGGCCAGCATCCAGCAGTCGACCAGTTCTGAATGGACGTAAAATCCCTTTAATATATATAAATGATGCACCTTATTATCTCTGCTGCCGGCGAGTTGCTGGGCATCCAGTCACCTGCTGGCTGCCGACAACCTGTCTACAACACCTCTATGTCAATGCTGATGATGGTGTTTATGCTGCCGAATGTCACATGCACTCTGCACTGTAGTGCATGGTGACAAACTGGCTCATCATTAGCAGTGCAACATTTGTACAGTATTAGTACCATTTAGGATGATATTTGTCGTATGCCGCGATCCCATTGTAATCCTCAGTCCAGGATAAGTCAGCAGGCACGAGCTACGTAGGTCATTCTCAGCCATAGCAAGTCAATTAGTCAGTCTAAGTCCCTTAACCCACTTTAAGAGACGCATTCATGCATATACAATCAGTGGAAACCTTAGGGTTTGCATCAGAAAGCATGTTGCACATTGCACATCATTCATGCATAGCATCTAGACCATTGCAGGAACCCTAGATATCATCCAGTATTTATCAGGATATTTACTAGGATTTTTCTGGTATTTTTCCCAGCATTTTCAGCATTTTATACACATTTATGCATTATTCATTGGACATGAGCAGTCGGCTAGTTCAATAGCCAGCCTACTGGCTCATTCAGCCCATATAAATAGAGCCTTTGCATACTCACTTTCTCATTCATTGATATTCAGCAAAGAGCATTCAAGCACCTCATATTCAGCCTTGCATTCACCTCAGTTCCATGCGTTTTGGAGAAGCGTGTCATTCTTCAGCAAGAGGAGCATCAACGCTTGTGCATTCAGCCCTCCATCAGCAAACGCATCAGTTCTCAGCATTCAACCATCAGTAAACCTTGCGTTTTTTGCATCCATACAGTTTTCAGCATTCATCATATTATCGTTTTGCTTCAGCCACTTGGTGAAGGTAAAACGCAACATTCATATTCATTAACAGCATTCATACTCAGTCAAGAACAGTCCCAAACAGCCCCTCTCTCAACCCTAGCTTTGCATCCCTCCTTCATTTCATTGGGAAGAGTGCATAGGCTCGATATTGGATATCTTTGGTGTTTTTACAACAGTGTACAGTGCAGCCCAACACTTGGTCTTCAGAGGTCTTGCGTTTGGCTTATTTTCTGTCACACCGTCAGTCTGTTTAAAGATAATAAAGCAAATACTATCTCGGTAACGGGATAGGGGACTCTTCAGTGGGTAATTCGGGACCCCATACAGTGTACGGATGTCATTTCTCTCTCTCATATCTCTCTAAAGTTTGAAGTATTAAAGTGGATTGCCAAACTCACAAAACTCAGGATACAATAGACGGTGTGAGCATTTGTGTGACAGGATCCTCTAATACGAAGACTTCCGCTGCATGTTACATTGGTATCAGATTCAGCTTGTCCACACTCACCGTATCCTAGCGTGAGGGCATCCTTGGATGGTCAGAGTGCGTTCTGGCGCGACCACCGTCTACAGAAGAGAGTACTCATCAGTCGGAAGACGTCTCCCCTAAAGGAGACCTTGCTCTTCCGACTACCGCAGACACCATAGATCTTCTTAGAGCTCAGAACTAGCTGCTCATGGAGCGTCTCCAACTCTTGGAGGCAGCAGCAGCACGTCGTGCTTCGCCTCCAGCAGCCCCCGACTACATCTCCCTCTTCTCTCAGATGGAACAACAAAGGAGAGAAGGTGAGGCCCGAAGGAGAGAAGAAAAAGCAGAAGCAGAAGCTAGAAAGCAACAAAAAAAAGCAGAAAGACCACACCGGCGAAGACCGGCGTCAGGCTGAACTCACTGCTCAGGAGCACCAACGAGAGCTTGATTGAGAACGTATGTTACTCGAGCACTAAAGGGAAAAGGAGGCCATCCATCTTAGATACTAGCAGCTCTCTTTTGCATCCCCAGCCTCAGGTGCCACCAGCCACAACAGTCCGTAGCATCAACTACCGTCATTCGCAGTCAACCTAATTTTAGTAAGTATGATGGTAAGTGTGATCATTTAGCAGTAAATTAGTTCATTCATCAATTTACTACTCATTTTCCATTAGCTAGGATCACAGATCCTCAGGATAAGAGTCCACGTAGCGGCTCCCCATCTCACTGGTGAGGCAGTCACTTGGTGGTAGCATTGGTCTAATCTTTATATAGACCAGACCACAGGTGTCACAGCTTTTAGCTGGGATACATTTGTCCATGACGTGAAGACCAGATTCCTTCCGCCCCAGTACATGACCGGTCTGGCAGATGAGTTCTATGGACTCAGACAGAATGGATCCCCAGTGCTTCAGTTTTTTGGCAAGGTTATTACTTTAGCACAGCAGTTAGGGTTATCTGCGGAGGTCGAGATGGAGCAATTCATTCGTGGTCCTAACATTCGGTTCACAGTTCGTAACTTTGAACCCAGTACATATGACCGGGCTCTGACTCTCGCTCAGAATGAAGAAATGAAGATGAACGGAGGCAAGCCTAAGCAGTCATCTCAGTCCAGTACCAAACCCCAGCAGCAGCAATCCATTGCACAGCCAAGGAAAGATAATGCATCTTCTAAAGATGCTAAGAAGGACGACAGTAATAGCTCCAGTTCAGGGGATAAGAAAGATAAAGAATTTAAGCCTAAGAAAACCCCTGATAAAAAGGCTAAAGCAGGCATTACTAGAGGCTATCTTCCTCCAGAGGAGCAAAAGAAGTATCAGGTAGAAAATAGATGTTTTTTCTGTCACATCATAAGGCATGGTAAGAAGGATTGCCATAAATGGCAAGCGAAACAAGCTACCAAAGCTCCTTCTGCCACAACATCCCCAGATCCTCCAGCCTCGCCTACTACCACCAATGCGGTTCAACTTTTACCTTCTATGCATCCTATGCCATCCGTGGTATTTGATGCTAAGTAGGAGGGTGAGAGCGATGCTGCACAGAAAAGCCTGATCCGAGCTTATGGCTCTGCCAAGGGCCGACAGTTTGTAGTTCTTTTCGATATGGGTAGTTCTGAGGATGCCATCTCTCCCCAGTTGGCTAACAAAATGAACTGCACATTAGTCCCATATCATCTGGATGTGGACGGGTTTACACCTGGTCTCCGCACCCACATTTCTCAGAAGGCACAGCAGTTTGCCTTTGATGTTCAGAAGGCCTCATTCCAACGAAATTTCATCATCTCGCCTTTGTTGGGGTGTGACATGATCTTAGGAATTCAGTGGTTCTGTCAGTATGAGCCTATTTTCGATTGGGGACAGGACACTTTTACTATCTGTAAAGGTTTTCCCGAGCCTGTCATGATTCGTGGTGTTAAAAGCATTCTTGGTATCCCATTGATTTCGCATCTCCAGGCCCGACGAGCTATCCGCAAGGGAGCAGAAGAAGCACTACTTTATGTTCGTGCTCAAACAGCCTCTATCTCATCGGTAGTATCCATCTCATCTTCCTTCCCTCAGTTAGCAGACCTCCTGTCTAGACATTAGGACATTATGCTCAGGGACGATCTGTCGCCGAGTCTCCCACCCTCTCGCCTTGAGGACCATCATATTAATTTGGTCCCTGGATCACATCCTCCTAGCAGGTTTCCCTATCGTCTTTCCAAGACTTTAGAGGGCGAGTTAGAAAAACAGTTATCTGAGCTTCTCCGAGCTGGATTTATTCAGCCTTCTTCCTCACCATTTGCTGCACCCATCCTATTTATCCAAAAGAAGGACAAGTCTGCACGTCTTTGTGTAGACTACAGGGCATTAAACAAACTCACCATTAAGAATAAGTTTCCTATGCCAAGGATAGAGTACATTTTGGAGCGTTTAGACAGTGCTAAATTTTTCACTAAGATCGACCTCAAGAGTGGTTACCATCAGGTCTGCATTTTCGAACCTGACATCCCAAAACAACTTTTCGGACAGAGCGTGGTCACTACGAGTTCGTAGTCATGCCTTTTGGGCTTACAAATGCACCCGCAACCTTCAATAAGATGATGTCTAGGATTTTCGCAGTCCACATTGGGAAGTGTGTTTTCATATTCCTTGATGACATACTAGTCTTCTCAGTCACTGCGGAGCAGCACGAGAAAGACGTGGAGAAAGTCTTGCAACTTTTGCGAGATAATGGGCTCTACATAAACGCCAAAAAGTTTGTCTTTGGTGTGAAAGAAGTTTAGTATTTGGGCTATATCATCGGTTCCGATGGGATTAGACTGGATCCATCAAAGGTTCAGGAAATCTTAGATTGGTTCATTCCTAAGACCGCCCAAGAAATCCGCTCATTTGTAGGTCTTTGTCAGGTCTATAGTACTCCATCAGTTTTCCAACCTTGAAACATCTTTTACCGACTTGCTCAGGGGGTGAAGACTCACAAGCAGAAAGTTTCAGTTACAAGCAAGGCGCTTGATGCATTCCGTGCACTCCAAAAAGCCGCCTCAGAAGCGTCTGTATTAAAGTTAGCGTCTTGGGATGAACCTTTCAAGGTCATTACCGATGCAAGCAATGTAGCCATAGGTGCAGTTCTCCAGTAGGACAATAGACCCATGGCATACTACAGTAGAAAGTTGGATGTCGCCGAAAAGAAATATTTGGTGTATGACAAAGAGCTTTTGGGTGTGATCACAACACTCAAACATTGAAATCCTTTTCTTTATGGACAGGTCTTCACAGTAAAAAACAGACCACCAAGCACTTAAGTGGCTTCAAACTATGCCAAGTGCCCAATGGAGTGATCAACAGGCCAGGTGGAGTCAACTCTTCCAACAGTTTGAAGGAATGATTGAATATATCCTTGGTAAGCATAACCCAGTAGTAGATGCTCTTAGTCGAAAGGCCAACATCCAGGCAGTCCAAGAATCTACCATTCTCGAAATCGCGGGGAAGGACTTAGAATGAAAGACCAATATGTCGACTCCCCTGAGTTTGGTACTCAGTACAGTTTGGCCCTCAATTCTGAGCCGGGCCATTATTCAGTCCAGAACCGTTGGTTGTTCTTCAAGAACCGCCTGTGTCATTCGGGAAAAGTGTTCCGCTCTTCTCCATGATGCCCATGACTCCTTAGTTGGAGGACATAGGGGTATCAACAGTACCCTCGAGAAATTAGAACGGTCCTTTTATTGGTCCACTGGATCCCGTAACACTCAGTGTTTCACCATTGTGGATCGCTTCAGTAAATTCTGCATGCTTATCCCATGCAAGCATACGGCCACAACCGAGGACGTAGCCCGTCTGTTTCTCAAGCATTGGGACCCAGTTTGTGGTTTGCCTAGCACCATTATATCAGATAGAGATTCCAAGTTTACCTCGCATTTTTGGAGGGCATTATTTGAAAACTTCGGAACTAAGTTGCAGTTGTCTAGTGCGTTCTATCCGCAGATAGACGGCCAAACAGAAATTTATAACCAGTTGGCTTTTGATGTTCTCAAGTCATACTGTCATGACCAGCAGTCCAAATGGGAACATTATCTTCCATTGGTCGAAGCTATCTTGAACGACACTCATTCATCCAGTGTTGGACGGACTCCATATGAAGCAGCCTTTGGTCGCCGTTTCTCTTCTCTTTTGACGAGATTGGTGTCTCCATCTCTAGAGGCTAATAAAACCAGGGAAGCATTTTCCGAGATCATTGAGTCAGTCAAGGACCGCTTGACCAAAGCACATGAAGCATATACCAGACAGGCGAATAAGTCTAGACGAGATGTCCACTTCAAGGAAGGGGATTGGGTCTATTTGCGTATCATGAAACAAAGATTGAAACAAGTGGGTAAACGTTGTTCCAAGCTTTCATTCCGTAGTTTTGGACCTTTCCCAACAGTTAAGAAGTTAAGTGATGTCTCCATGAAGTTAAAATTGCCTAACAGTTGGATGATGCATGATGTTTTCCGTTTTTCTTGGCTAAAACCATATGTTGGACTAGAAGTGTTTGATGTTTCAGATGAACAGCAGCTAAACGTGGTAGACGAAGTAGAAGTCATCGAGCCTGAGTAGATCTTTCTTCATCGTTAGAAGCATGGTTCCGGTCGACGGATGCGTCAGTTCTATACGAAATTTCGAGATCGAGGTACCCATGAAGCCGTATGGCCAGACGAGGAGTTCTTTCAAGAGTTTCTCCAGTTGTTGGCAGACTACTTGGAAGCCATGAACCTGCCGCCAAGCTAAGCAGGAGGGAATGTCACATGCACTTTGCATTGTAGTGCATGGTGACAAACTGGCTCATCATCAGTAGTGCAACATTTGTACAGTATTAGTACCATTCAAGATGATATTTGTCGTATGCCGTGACCCCATTGTAATCCTTAGTCCAGGATAAGTCAGGCACAAGCTACGTAGGTCATTCTCAGCCATAGCAAGTCAGTTAGTCAGTCTAAGTCCCTTAACCCACTTAAAGAGACGCATTCGTGCATATACAATCAGCGGAAACCTTAGGGTTTGCATCAGGAAGCATGCTGCACATTGCACATCATTCATGCATAACATCTAGACCATTGCAGGAACCCCAGATATCATCCAGTATTTATCAGGATATTTACTAGGATTTTTCTGGTATTTTTCCCAGCATTTTCAGCATTTTATACACATTTATGCACTATTCATTGGACATGAGCAGTCGGCCAGCTCAGTAGCGAGCTGATTGGCTCATTCAGCCCATATAAATAGAGCCTTTGCATAATCACTTTCTCATTCATTGATATTCAGCAAAGAGCATTCAGGCGTATCATATTCAGCCTTGCATCCACCTCAGTTCCATGCGTTTTGGAGAAGCGTGTCATCCTTCAGCAAGAGGAGCATCAATGCTTGTGCATTCAGTCCTCCATCAGCAAACGCATAAGTTCTCAGCATTCAGCCATCAGTAAACCCTCGCGTTTTCTGCATCCATACAGTTTTCAGCATTCATCATATCATCGTTTTGCTCCAGCCACTTGGTGAAGGTAAAACACAGCATTCATATTCATTTACATCATTCATACTCAGTCTAGAACAGTCCCAAACAGCCCCTCTCTCAGCCCTAGCTTTGCATCCCTCCCTCATTCCATTGGGAAGAGTGCATAGGCTCGAGATTGGACATCTTTGGTGTTTCTACAGCAGTGTACAGTGCAGCCCAACACTTGGTCTTCAGAGGTCTTGTGTTTGGCTTATCGTCAGTCACTCCGTCAGTCTCTTTAAAGATAATAAAGCAAATACTATCTTGGTAACGGGATAGGGTTCCCTTAAGTGGGTAATTCGGGACCCCATACGGTGTACAGTTCTCATTTCTCTCTCTCATCTCTCTCTAAAGTTTGACGTATTAAAGTGGATTGCTAAACTCGC
Source organism: Cibotium barometz (assembly GCF_041138505.1). Lineage (NCBI taxonomy): Eukaryota > Viridiplantae > Streptophyta > Polypodiopsida > Cyatheales > Cibotiaceae > Cibotium > Cibotium barometz. The sequence continues at coordinate 30,129,364 of NC_141095.1, read as the reverse complement.
GAAACTTAGGATACAGAAGACGGTGTGAGCATTTGTGTGACAGGATCCTCCAATACGAAGACTTCCGCTGCATGTTACACTGAATCTAATGATATTGATGTTGATGGTTCTGCTATTGACGATGATGGTAGTGCTGATGAAGATGTTGATGACCCTGACGCTTTGCTACTGATGATGTTAATGATGCTTTCCTAACTACGGTACTAATCAGGGATTAAGCCAGTTCATGCTGAAGATTAGCGAAGGCACGGGCATGCACGTGACAAAAACACACAGCTTCAAAAAGAAAACGCAGGAGACATTGATGATGGCAGAAACTTTGATGAGAATCACACAATTTAAAAAAAGCGCAGCATTGAAGACATGGAGCAGAGCTAAGGTGGCTCTGATACCATTCTAACATTTAAGGTGCTAGGATGGAGCATGTGCAAAGAGAGATGGAGGTTCAACCCATGACAAGTTGGTGCACAGAGATAGAGAAAGAAAGAAAGAAAGCTGTATTAACGTCTACTAGAGGCCGAACTCAACCTATGAGACAAATCAATGTACAACTGTCAATGTCCTTTGGATGTCCAGAAAAAAGGACAAAATAAACATGAAATAAACTATGAAAGTATTGAGCTAGTGGAAGGGGGGGGGGGGGATGGATGGAGCACTATTGCTAAAGGCTTAGTATGCAACCTATATGCGTAGGGTATACAAGAATGCAATGCAGATCCGTCTAGCTCCAACCAGTATGGTGTTGATGTCGAGCCTGTATCTCTGTAATCTCCCTTTGATGTAGTCTGGGAGTCTGGTAGCCTGGTGCTCTCGGTCTCTGTCTGGCTCGGAGGTCCGCAGCGCGCTGAAGTGTAACCCCCTTCCTGTGTCAGGGTAGGCACTGGGATAGATCTCTGGAAGAAATCATTGAGCTGGAGCTGTTGCCTACCTCTTCTTGTGGTATGAGTCCGTAGCAGTGCCTCAATATGGTGCTATGTCTCTAGCAAGAACTGGCCAAATCTGCGCTGGTCTGTGGATTCCATGATCTGGCAGAGTGAGGGATGTCCACTGAAGATGGTGGTATATATCTCTCTCTAATGTCACTATATGCTCTGCATCTGCATACATAATGCTCCTCACTCTCAACCTCCTCTTGGCATAGTCTGCATATCCTCTCCGCTCTTGGGATCCGTGCTACCCTACTTGCGTCAATCTCAAGCTGGTGTGATGACACTCTGAGCTGGCCAATCGCCATTAGAACCACGCAACTTGCAAGTACATGCTTTTATAAGCATCAAGCCTTTCTTTTGGCCAAAACTAAATAAGGGCTGTTATCACCCAGAGAGAGTTCACACCAACTAACTCTGAAATACCGAACACATAGCACAAGAGAAAAATAAGGCATGATCTTTAACATATGACATAACAGGTGCTTAAAACTTACATAATTAAAATTATTGGTTTTTTTCCAATATCACATGAATTTCTGATGATGGATCCCTATGTTTGCCTTTTTTATAGGTATACTCGTTGGATTGGTCACAAGGAAAGGATCGGATTGTAAGTGCTTCACAAGATGGCCGTCTAATTGTATGGAATGCGTTGACAGGCCAAAAGACACATGCATTCAAGCTAGATTGTTCATGGGTGATGACGTGTGCTTTCTCTCCGAGTGGACATGCAGTAGCCTCTGGAGGGTTAGATAGTGTATGCTCTGTGTATGCATTGAATTCTCAGCCCGACCAGGATCAACTTGCTCCCAAGACATTAGTAGGTCATAAAGCTTATATCTCTTGCTGCAAGTATGTACCTGATCGTGATACCCAGATCATCACAGGCTCAGGGGATCAAACGTGTGCTCTCTGGGAGTTGGAAAAGGCTCAAAAAATTTCTGTATTCGGTGTAGACTCGCCATCAGGTCACACGGCAGATGTAACAAGGTGAATGCTTTATGAAGTGGTTGCCAACGAGAAAACAAGGGATTGTTCTTGCATGGGGATCCATTAATATAAGGGAGCAAGTCATTCATGTTTTAAGGCTCTATACAAGTGCAGACTTGTGTGTTTTTTAAATGAGGCTAAAGATCACCATTTTGTTGCTCTTTTTCCAGTTTGTCTATTAGCAGTGCGAATTCGTTCCAGTTTGTCTCCGGCTCATGTGATCAGACAGCACGCCTGTGGGACATGCGTACTGCCAACAAAACAGCACAGACTTATCATGGTCATGAGGGTGACGTGAATACTGTGCAGTTTTTCCCTGACGGCCTTAGATTCGGCACAGGGTCTGATGATGGCACATGCAGGATTTTTGATACACGTACTGGGCATCAACTGCAGCTATACAAAGAACCCTCTTTGACTAATCAAAAAGCAGCGGCAGTTTCTATTGCCTTTTCATTTTCAGGTCGTCTTCTTTTTGCAGCATACTCAAATGCAGACTGCTACATATGGGACACTATTACAGCTGAGGTGAACATATCTATGTAATCTTGTTTGCGAGCTATTGCACCTTTTGTTTATGTTAGAACGTGTTTCACAATGGGGTCAAGCAGAAAGAAATGTGAGGTGGGTCTGGCTGGGGTCCTTTTTGCATCCTTTTGCACGGGTGATTTTCCACAGCCAACTGTTACTGTATTTTATCAGTATTGTTAGGAAAGTGCTTTCACGTTAATGCATGGTTGGGCCAATTGATTGAGAACTTAAAAAATGAGGCCAAGGGGTTCTTTTCCATGACTGAAAAATATGGAAACCTGACAAAACTGACTGCAAATAAGTATGTCCTCTGAAAATTCTCAGCTTCTGTAAATAGCCCACTCAGTGAGCAACTTATGCTGGGTGCTGATAAGAACATAAGCATTGCTTGGTTTATTAAGTGTCTCTCTCACACGGGGTCTATGAGACCAAACACCTGGGGTTGGCAGTATGGAACTGTAATGGCATGTTGTGGTCGAATCCAGGAGGCTTGAGCGAGATTCTCACAGGCAGGGATGTCATTTTTTATACAGAGACTCATCAGAGTCGTAAGAGGGGCTTACCATACATAGCCGGGTATCAGTGGGAGTCAGCTTTTCGAGGCGAGACCCACACATCAGGAGGAGTACATGGCTCTGGGGGGGTAGCTGTCCTTTTTAGATCCCATCTCCGACAGATTCTCTGCATCGTCCCCGGAAGGACGAGGATGCACGGTATCTTTGGGTGCGGCTACAACTTAGCAGTGACAGAGTCATCCACATTGCTGTGTGTTATTTTCCACCACGCCACTCCCCTTACGCCGCACAGCATGGCCAGTCACCGTACTTACCATTATATGAGGATATCATGGAGTTCTCGCAGTTGGGGAAAGTCCTCCTGCTCGATGACCCTATCAGACTACAGGAGCTAGACATCACTGACATAGGGTTGTAGCGATCATCACAGGACCGTGAGGAGGTCACAGTGTACGGGAGAGATTTCTTAGAGCTGGGAGCTGCACATGGTCTCGTTATCTATAACGGGATGTCCCGATGGCCCTCCTCCGGGGCCCTCACCAAGTGACTCTTGACTCTTCATTTCCCATGTGTGACCCTTGGATGCGTGACCCTAACCTTAACCCTTAAGGTTAGTCCTAACCCATGCTCCACTAGAGCTTGTTCCCATACTCCCATGCTCACAAGCCTAATGTGGGTTAGCCTCCTAGTATATGCACACATAATGTGCATGTAACATAGTACACATAATGTACATATAACATACTTTCCCTCTCTCAAAACATTGCACTCTTGCAATGAAAAGAAGGAGAACTGCATTGAACAATATCAACCGACTCATAAGTCGAATCCTCTATTTTTCCTATCTTTCCACCTAATTTTAACCTCAGGGATTAGTCAACTACAAAGTTTCCTTTCCCTGAATTCAAGTACCTTATCAGGTTCATGTGGAACATAGGATAATTCTTCAACTTCAACGAGTTCTTGAGGAGTAACTATGTTATCCTCACCTCCTAGTTTCCCTTTCAATCTATTGATATGAAAGATTGGATGAACTCTAACATGTGGAGGTAGTTTAAGTTCATACGCAACCGTGCCAATCCGATGTATAAATCGAAATGGACCACAATATCTAGGAGATAAATTCGAGCATTTTCCTATTGACTAAGTCTGAGAATCTTTAGGAACATTAAAATAAACCAACGCTCTTGGTTCAAAAGACCAAGATTGTAGGGTTTGAGCTGTTAGGGTTAGGGTTTGGAAGGCACACTAACAGGAAACGTGAGAGTGAGAGAGAGGAACACGACTGCTCATATATTGATTGTGATAAAATGAAGTACAATAGCCACATAAAAGATGTGACCTAATAGTGTGTTCACATGGTCCGGTCATAAATAGTGCCAGGTGGACCAAATCACTTATAAACCTTTATAAGTGAAACTAAACTAAACTGGGAGAAAAAACCTCCACTAACTGAAGTAAAAAGTGCCCCAGTAACCTACTGATGATCACTAGCACTCCCCTGGGTGCATACACAGCATAAAACCCAACAAACTCCCCTGGAGTGATATGTGATCACTGTACATCATCCACCAAAAGGAAACAAATTCAAAGCAGTGCGGAATGCTTCGAATTTCGAATGTGGTAGTGCCTTGGTGAAGATGTCTGCCACATTTCAATCTGTAGGGTGGTAAATCAGACTGATATCACCTGCCTGGAGTCTCTCCCGAACAAAGTGATAGTAAATCTCAATGTGTTTCATGCGAGCATGAAACACAGGATTCCTGGCCACGGCAATGGCACTTTGACTATCAGTATAGATAGGTGTAGGCTCCTCTACTGAAATAGCCATATCAGTCATAAGACGACGCAGCCATACGCACTCAACTGTAGTAGTGTAGGCTGCTCTGTACTCTGCCTCACAAGACGAAGTGGCCACTGTGGTCTGTTTCTTGCTTAGCCAAGAAATACATGAAGAGCCAAGAAAGAAACAATTTCCACTAGTGGAATGTCTGGTATCAAAATCACCAGCCCAATCTGAATCGCTGTAAGCATATAGCTGCATGTCACCCCCCTCAGGATAAAGCAATCCAAGAGACAAGGTACCCCGCAAATACCGAAATACATGCTTCACAGCTTGCCAATGTGACAATCGCGGGCTGTGCATAAATCTGCTCAACTGAGATACGGCATACTGAATATCTGGTCGTGTAGTACACAAGTAAATAAGGCACCCAACAGCCTGAGCATATGTAGTGGCATCAAATAAAATACTGTCATCTTGTAGTGACAATTTCATCCCAGGCTCCATAGGAGTGGTGATAGGCTTGCAATCCTGAAATTTGAACTTCTCCAGAAGTTTAGCAACATACCGAGATTGCAACAACCCAATGCCTCTGTTATCCTGCACAAACTGTATGCCCAAATAGTAGTGTACGAGCCCCAAATCAGACATGGCAAATGTCTGTTTTGCAGTATCTCTTTAAAAGCTGCAATTTTGTCATCATTTGATCCCATGAGCAAAAGATCATCTACATAAAGACTGATGACCAGCATATCTTTCTCTTCTTTCTTTACATACAAAGTGGCTTCTGATGGACTGTTCACAAAGCCTTGTGTCACGTGCACACCAGTCAGGTGTACAGTGACATGGCATCATTCTATGGCATCATTAGCATCATCAGTAGTCATCAGGTATTTTACTGGTATTTATGCAATTTTATAGGCATTTTTACAGGCATTTATGGGGCGGCCGACTGCATTTGTGGACATGGCATCTGGCCGACAGCCCTTATGCTGGCCGACCAGCAGCATGTTTGCATATATATACATGCGCCTCTCCATTCAGTCATTCAGGATCATCCTCAGCAACATAATCAGCAAGCGCATCCGCCTCTGGATCATCATGCGTTTCAGCCTACCATCATCAGCATCATCCATTCAGCATTCAGCACTCAGTCCCTCAGCGTTTCTGCTCCAGGAAGGCTGAGAAGTGTAACACATCATCAACAGCATTCATCTTCAGCAAACGCAGCCACATTCAGCTCAGTTCAGCCCATCAGTTCTGCGTTTCATCATCAGGTCAGCATTCAGCATCTGTTCCAAAGCCTCCCTTCAGCGTTTCCTTCCCAGGAGACAAGGGAAAGAGTGGACAGCAGTTCATCCCACATATTCAGCATATAGGCAGCATATTCAGCAGTACAGATCCATTTGGATCTCATTGTAACCACATTCATTCATCTAATATAGCTGCATTGCATTGACACCTATTTGTCTGTCTCTTAAACATCATTAAGTGTAGTTTAGTTAGACTAAGGTTGTGATTACTACGGTCTTAAGCTCTCACATGTCACATTGGTATCAGAGCGTTACAGGGTAACCAGCCTTAGAGCATGTTCAGTTCATCAGTCATTCAGTCAGTCATCATTTTTATCGCTTCCGCAGAGTTAAACCTAGTTCTCGAAATTTTGCAAGCCACCCTTAGGGATTTTCCCTTAGGTCTGCATCAGTAACCCATCCATCTGCATTCTTGCACAGCATATAGGGTTGCACATGGCTTGCATAACAGACATCTTAGCAGTCATCTTAGCAGTCAGTCTTGCATACATGTTACCCATGAACTCTCAAGAAAGAAGGACATCCATCATCAAAGAAGGACATAAGTTTTGGACTTCAACTGGCAGCAACAGGGGGTTTCTCTTCCACAGAAGACGGAAGTTTGCTCCAACATCGCCTCAGGAGGTTCAGAGCTTCAGGTACGACAGAGATGGTAGGTGAAAGGTTTCCAGAGGCAGGTCCGGGGTGACTCAGGTATTTGCCATTCAGTTCCCGCAGTACATAGAGTCTTGGCTCAAAGGATTTCACTCCTGCGGACGGCCTCAGTCCCAGCAGAAGACAGAAGGGGGCAGTGGTTCGGAGGAGAAGGATCACAGAGGAGTCGAAGGTTGCCAGGTATCCACCCAGCAACAGTTTAGCAGCGGGGAATGTCACGTGCACACCAGTCAGGTGTACAGTGACATGGCATCATTCTATGGCATCATTAGCATCATCAGTAGTCATCAGGTATTTTACTGGTATTTATGCAATTTTATAGGCATTTTTACAGGCATTTATGGGGCAGCCAACTGCATTTGTGGACATGGCATCTGGCCGACAGCCCTTATGCTGGCCGACCAGCAGCATGTTTGCATATATATACAGGCGCCTCTCCATTCAGTCATTCAGGATCATCCTCAGCAACATAATCAGCAAGCGCATCCTCCTCTGGATCATCATGCGTTTCAGCCTACCATCATCAGCATCATCCATTCAGCATTCAGCACTCTGTCCCTCAGCGTTTCTGCTCCAGGAAGGCTGAGAAGTGTAACGCATCATCAACAGCATTCATCTTCAGCAAACGCAGCCACATTCAGCTCAGTTCAGCCCATCAGTTCTGCGTTTCATCATCAGGTCAGCATTCAGCATCTGTTCCAAAGCCTCCCTTCAGCGTTTCCTTCCCAGGAGACAAGGGAAAGAGTGGACAGCAGTTCATCCCACATATTCAGCATATAGGCAGCATATTCAGCAGTACAGATCCATTTGGATCTCATTGTAACCACATTCATTCATCTAATATAGCTGCATTGCATTGACACCTATTTGTCTGTCTCTTAAACATCATTAAGTGCAGTTTAGTTAGACTAAGGTTGTGATTACTACGGTCTTAAGCTCTCACATGTCACACCTTGAGTGAGCAGGAAAGCATCTATCTTTGCATACCAAGCTCGTGGAGCTTGTTTCAAACCATACAAGGCCTTTTTCAGCTTGCATACTTTCCCTTCATGACCATGTTCTGCAAAACCTATGGGCTGATGTACATAAACTTTCTCCTCAAGGTCCCCATGTAGGAAAGCAGTCTTGATGTCCGACTGATGAACAACCCAACCACAATGTGCAACCAATGCAATGACACTCCTAAGTGTCGACATACGGGATGTAGGAGCAAATGTCTCCTCATAATCAATGCCCTTCTTCTGTGCATAGCCCTTAGCAACTAGACGGGCTTTGTACCTGTCAATGGATCCATCTGCATGTCTTTTCAACTTATAGACCCACTTAGTACCAATGGCTTTCTTGCCTTTGGGCAGATCAACCAAATCCCAAGTTTGATTCTTTTTAATAGAATCAAGTTCATCCTGCATGGCTTTGTTCCAATGCACATTGTCTCGTGCATCCACAAATGAATCAGGCTCATCATCATCCTGTAAATTGGCTGCCATAACCATATTTAAATCCATGATGTGTGCATGCTCATTGGTCCGTGTCTCCCTACGAGTACGGCCAGCAAGAGGAGTCTCTAGATGGCTGTCCTGTAATGTCCTCAAATACCATCTAGGTATATGTCTGACTTGTGGAGCCTGTTGCCCCATATTTGGCTCAACTTCTGGCTCAATCTCCTGCTGAATTTCTGCACCACCTTCATGATTGGCTGGCTGTCCTGCACCCTCATGGGTTGGATCACCAACTGTGGAATGAAACTCCATAGGTAGTAGACCTTCAAACACATCATTTTCAGCCTGATTTACATCATAATTAGCCATGGATAATTCTGATTTTTCATCAAAAATCACATCCCGACTAGTGAATATCTTCTTGGACAATGGGTCATATAACCGGTAGCCCTTGCACTCACGGCTATACCCAACAAAAATACATTTTGTGGCTTTATCATCCAACTTCCTCCTCAACTCTTTGGGTATGTGTGCATATGCAAGACACCCAAAAGTACGAAAGTGTGATACCGAAGGCTTGCGGCCATGCCAAGCCTCAAAAGGAGTAATGGAAACCAATGCCTTTGTGGGACATCGATTCAAAATATGACAAGCACACATAACAGCTTCCACCCAAAAGACATGTGGTAGCTTCTTTGCCTTTAACATACATCTGGCCATCTCCATAAGTGACAAATTCTTCCTTTCTGCAATCCCATTTTGCTGTGGAGTATATGGAGTAGTATACTGATGCTTGATACCTCTACTCTCAAGAAAGGAATTCAACATGTGTGACACATATTCCCCCCTCGGTCAGAACGGAGGGTCTTAACCTTGCATCCTGACTCTGTTTCAGCAAGTGCTACAAAGGCCAAAAATGCATCATATACCTGTGATTTCTGTGTCAACGGATAGACCCAGCATATACGAGAGAAGTCATCAATAAATGTAGCAAAATAGAAGCAACCTCCTAATGACTTCGTCTGCATGGGACCACAAAGATCACTGTGTATAAGCTGCAACTTTGCAGTTGCTCGTAGAGCTTGATCAAGTGGAAAGGAAAACCGATGCATTTTTCCCAAAATACATCCTTCACATATGTGATCTGGAGGCTTCTCCATAAGAGGTAGATCTGTCAACATGTTATGTCGTTGCATAAGCATAAGACTACCAAAATTTACATGCCCCATGCGAGCATGCCATAACTCCGCATCAACCATAGCTGGAGTAAGAGTGAATGCATTATAAGCAGACTGATCCACTGGCTGAAATGCATCCAACTGATAGAGTCCATGACATAATGTACCAGTAAGCATCAAGGTCAAGGCATTAGCTTTGTCTCTGACCATGCATTTGTCATCATCAAAGTTGACTTGCATACCACACTGTGCTAAAGAAGAAATGGACAACAGATTCTTCTTTATCCCTGGTACATATAAGGCATCTGTAAGGCGAAGAATAGAGCCATCAATGGCTGTGAGCTGAATCTCCCCAATGCCACGAACTGGATATGAAGCATTATTGGCACACTGAACGGTCTTGCCAACAGGGGCAGGGCATACATTACAAAACAAATCCCTGCGAGATGTAATATGCTTTGAAGCACCGCTATCAAAATACCAAGTACATGCATGCTCAGTCACACTCAGTGCCTGTGAAGACCAAGAGGCATCATAACTGCATGTGTAGAAACAGTAATCCCTGTCTTCAACAAAGGAAGCAGTCTCTGGAGGAGCTTTAGAGGTATCGTTTACAGACATTCCAGATTCCTTCGCCTTCTCTTTGGCAATCCTCTTCCTACACTCTGTGATGTAGTGACCTGGCTTCTTACAGTAATGGCATTTTCCCTTCTTCTTGGGCTATCCATCACCTTTCTTGGTATCTTGAGATGAACCACCATCACCTGAATTCTGATTTGAACTCTTTGGCTGAGATTTGCCTTTCCCTTTTTGACCTGTCACAAATGCTTGTTCAGCACTTGTGTTCATGTTCATGTTCTTCCTGATTTGCTCTTCCTATAACAAGAGAGCAACAAGTTCCTGATACTTTAGGGGCTCAATAGCATTCCTCATGCTGAGGTTCAAAGAGGTATGAAAAGCCAAGTAGGATCTTGGCAAAGAGTTTAAGATGGTGGATGCAAGCTGTGTCTCAGGAATAATCTCATCCACATTGATGAGTTGCTCTCTCAAATCCTGTAGCTTGTTTAAGTGGCTAGACATATCATCTCCTTCATGCATCTTCTGATTTTCCAGCTCTCTTTTCAAAAATGAGATCCGTGCCTCATTACGAGCAGCATACATCTGCACCAAAGGCACCCATGCATTCCGTGAAGAGCCAGCTGAACGAATATGAGGTATAATAGACCTTTGTACTGACAATGCAATAAGTGATAAGGCTTGTGCATCTTTGGCATCCCATGTCTTTTGAGCATTTGTTCTTTGAACAGGCAGTGGCTGACCTGGTGCCTGTGCCTGTGCCTGTGCCTGTTGTCCTCTTCCACGAGCACTCCCTTGGGGAGGAGTCTCTGGAGCCAATGGACCTGGACGTGGTTCATCACCACTAACAAAATCCCAAAGACCTTTTGCCACGAGCACATTTCTTAGCATAAAACTCCACAAGGAGTAATTCATGCCATCCACCTTGTCTTCCTTAGACAAGTACGTGAACACATCACTCTGCTGTTGATTTGCCATTATGCCAGTGCATAATGCTGTACCTGTGTATCAAAAAATCCAAAAGCAACAACCCTGAAAGCAACTATACTCCACTGAGTACAACTGACCCAAATATGCTTGCACTCTCAATCCTCTGAATGTGCAAAACAATGCACCACTGACTAAGTAGAGCAACAAAGGTGGCTCACACAATGCCAAAATGCCCAAAATTTTTGCACCCAAAGCCTTGCAAAAAGCCTATAGAGGTTTCTTTGCAAGAAAACCTCCCTGTATCTGCGAGAAAAACTCTCACAGAGAAAATGCCTAAATTTCAAAACATGTAAAGCTGTAAATTTTACCCAAAAGATTTTGCAGGTGCACTCGGCTGTAGGCTGTACGGAACAACAACAGGTATTGGTCTGCTGTCTGCTGTAGGCTGAACGGAACAGCTGTCAGGTACAGGTCGACTGCTGTCTGCTGTACGGAGCAGATTGTGTACTGAACAGCTGTACGGAACAGGGCAGGCGCCTGTACGGAGCAGGGCAGGTGCTGGTCTGCTGCAGGTTTACGCAGCAGGTGCTGGTCTGCTGCAGGACTGTACGGGCAGTTGACAGCGAGGGCAGCTGATGGCGTCTGCTTGTACGGACAGCTAGGCGACGAACTGTATGGACAGCTGCAGGGTACGGAACAGTTGATGGCGAGCTACAGCTGTATGGCAGGCGAACTGATGGCGAGTGACTGAGTGGCTGCAAGCTGAAGGCGACTGACTGTACGGGCAGCTGGGCGAACCTGCTCTGATACCAAATGTAGGGTTTGAGCTGTTAGGGTTAGGGTTTGGAAGGCACACTAATAGGAAACGTGAGAGTGAGAGAGAGGAACACGACCGCTCATATATTGATTGTGATAAAATGAAGTACAATAGCCACATAAAAGATGTGACCTAATAGTGTGTTCACATGGTCCGGTCATAATAAATAGTGTCAGGTGGACCAAATCACTTATAAACCTTTATAAGTGAAACTAAGCTAAACTGGGGAAAAAAACCTCCACTAATTGAAGTAAAAAGTGCCCCAGTAACCTACTGATGATCACTAACGCTCCCCTGGGTGCATACACAGCATAAAACCCAACAGAGATGAGCGTCCTCTATTAGCATAAAACCGTGCCCTATCTTGAGCGCTCCTGATAGAATCCCGAGCTTCGGTCAGCATTTCCTACATATCACGCAAGAAATCCCTCGATGCATCAAGCTCGATGTCCTTAAGACCGACATCAATAGGTGCCCTGGGTTAATACCCATACAGAAGCATGAACGGACTAAAACCAATAGCCGTATGTTTAAAACTGTTATAGGCAAATTTCATCATTGGAAGATATTTTTTCCAATTTGATGCTTTTCGAGAGACATATGCACGAAGCATATCCTCTACAATCTGATTCATACGCTCTGTTTGTTCATCAGACTGCGGATGATCAGAGGAATTCATACTCAAAGTAATTTCCTCGTTGTAAACCATTCGGAATAAAGTAGGAAAACATGACATTATATCAGCAGGAACCAGGGATTCATCGGCGCTCCGACGTACCCACATGTGCACATGGAATAATCGACATCCCGAGTTACCCATTTCAACATAGAGAGTCATTAGTGTCTCGATGAGTCACATATGTCCATCCGTAAATTATCAGGTTGACTGTATAAATCTCGTAAAGTACGGAACTAGAGAAAGAAATGCCAACAAAGGAAAAATCCAAATTTCCTTAATCCGAATACAACAAGATAAACTCGTTGAACTCTAAAGAAAGAGATTTCAACAAATGAAAATGTTGACGAGATTATGCTCATCAATACATGCAGGCTATAGATAAAAGAAGTTTATCTAGAGAATGCCCACACTATAAGTGAATTTAGAAAATGAGATTGTCTTTGAATGTTGAGGTCAACATGCTAAGTGATGTAAGCAAAGCAACAATCTTGAGCCCAAATTATCCCATAAGATAATATATGTGAGGGATCACTAGCGTCCCATACCACCATGATACCACCCATAAACTCCCTAGTATCCCGACTAGGAAATATGAATAAAATCCTATATAAAAGGAATAAAATGACCTTATCCTAGACTTTCACATACTAAAACCTGTCTCTATATTCCTGAGACCACATCAAGGAATAACTCTTTCCGAGTACATCATCAGAAAAGAATTTTGAATTATTGGCGCCTTTCTAATGATAACTACCGAATAAACACAATAAAGCTGGGGTAGAAAAATAATTCATCTAGATACATAAGCAACTAGGTATCCAAGTTGGAATATGTACAAGAGTACAAGCAATATACTCCAAAATTAAGTGCAAAAAACGAAGGCAAATGCTACCTTCAAAGCACATGATATTATCCAAAAGATCAAAAGATCCTTATAAAACCATGGATAAAAGCATAGAAGCTCCTCGAATTCATAAAAACCATAGTTGATCATAAAAATCAATGCATGTCATCTAATGGACATTAATCATGTCAAAAGAAGCATTAAAATTGGTAGCCAACTTATCAATCCGGAGTATATGAACGTGATGTCGTTCAAGCAAAACTCCAAAGTAAGTAAGTGAAACACATGTGTGTAACACTCATTAAAAAATCCGTAGACACAAGTGATCTAGGCAAAACCAGATGAGTCCATATAAAACTTGAAAAATATCTAATAAAATCCACCAAAATAAACCGATCAACTGACCTATGATAGAATTTTTTTTAGGCTTAAAAAATTAAGCACAAACCACACTTAAATAAGTGCAAAATAAATTATCATGGAAAAGTGTCAAAGGTGAGACACACTTTGAACACAGATTATAGCCATCATTGAAAAAATTAAGGAACATGTCAAAAAAGAATGGCTAAATAATGGTAAAAAATCATGAAAACATCGTTTAGAATTAAGTCGAACAGAAATAACTACTAATACGAGATATAATCATATTAATAATATACTAATAAACCGCATCTATCTAATGTCAGCACGAGAAAACGTACTTCAACATTAAATAATCCTCGAAAATAATAAATTCTCGAGAAAAAGAATTATCGTGATTTTTTTCTAATTTTTTCTAATTTAATAGGGCCTCAAAATACGATAATTTTGAATTTCACCAAACCTATCTTATGGCATTCCAAAACTATATTTTTTCAGAAAATTTTCAGCAATTAATTTTGCCAAAATACCATTGATATTTTAAAAATTATCAATTTCTAGGATTTTTAAAAATAATTTCTAGAAATTTTCTAATTTTTTCTGAGAAACCCATCGTTCACTAAATTTTCAATTCCGTCCGATAATTCTCAAATCCAATGAAAATTTATAATTTTAATGGATTTTTTAATTTTTTGGATCAAAAAATATATTTTCAAAGAAATTTGAATGGTTATGGGTGCTCGAATGAACACACCACATGCCAAACACCAATCCCACATTTTTCATAAATTTAAAATAACCTTTGTCTAATTTTTCACTAATTTTCAAGAATTTTTTAAAAATTTTAATTAACGTCGAACGCATTTAGAATATGAACGGTCAAAAAATTTCGGAATCCCAATGGTTTTCTAGAAATATGGAAAGCTAAAAGTTTCGGAAAAATGAAAAGACAAATAAAATCGGAATGTAAAAGGGTAAAAGTTTTCGGAATCCGAAAGGTCAAAAGATTTTCCGGAATTCGAAAAGCCAAAAGGTTTCAGGAAAACGGAAAGCCAAAAGGTTTTCCGGAAGCTGAAAAGCCAAAAGGCACAAAGAAAAAATTTCCAAAAATTTTCAGAGAATTATTTTTCTCAGATTTCAAATTTTCTCTAATTTTTAGGCTTTTTTAAAGCTTTTTTTAAAACAATTCTAAAAGTTTTTTTTTTTTGTGTAAATAGCAAACTCATTAAAAAAAAACCAATTTTAATAAGCTTTATTCAAAGCTTATGGAAAAAAAATTTTAGAGAGGGGGGGCGATTTTTGCCCGGCGGGCTGCACTGCCGTCCCCCCCCCCCCCTCCTCTCCCCTGGCGTGCGCCTCTGTTGAAGATAAGGGAGAGGAGGTCTCCCTCTCCACTCTCCTCTCTCCTTCTTTTCCATATCAATTCCTCTCTCACTACCCCAACTTCTCTCTCTCTCTCTCTCTCTCTCTCTCTCTCAATCATTAATCAGAGAGTTTAATTTTTAATTAATCTCCTTCATCATAATTAATCTTAATTACGATTAATATTAAATAAAAATGTAATTTTTTAAGAGGTGGTTTATAAACGCAAGAAGAAAATAGAAGAAAATTCGGAATTGAGAGACGAAGAGGGTTCCACGCACACAGGAGAGCATTCAATGTAGCAACATGTTGCCCCCTACTGCATTTCAGTAGAAAATCGGTAGAAATTTGATCGCATATCCGCGGAAAAACCCGCAAAAATGTATAAAAAATAAAATTTTAACCATAAAAATGCTCAAAAAAAATTTAAAAAATTAGAAAAAAATTCTTAAAAATTCTAGAAATTTAGGGAATCCATTCTATAAAAAATATCTACAGTAAAATATGTGGTATTTTCGTAAAAAATTTCATTAATGCTTATTTTAAACCACAAAAAATAAAAAAAATAGCATTAAGCTCATGGAATTCCCTGCAACATTGATTCGTCCATTGAATAGTAGTAACACGCGTTTCAATCTCCATATCGACAATCCACGTGCAAATCATAAACACAAATCAATAAAATAACATTTTTATTAGTAAAATTAAAATTTACTTTAAAAAAAAGGTAAAAATTGCAAAGAAAAATCAACAACAATTAAGTAGCGAGTGCTCTGATACCACTGTTAAAACCCTAAGATCTCTCTAGATAATTGTTATGCATAAATCAGGCATAAATCAGGCATAAACTCGACCACCCGACCACCCCCGAGCCCAAGGGATGCACACATGAAATATAATGAAATACATTATACCTCTACCTTGATGTCCTATATCATCAAGAGGTATAACTCCAATCCAATAGCATATAGCTATAGTGTGAAATGGTAGGTGAGTAGATATGAACCTCTACACAAGAGAGCAAGTCCCAAGCCTCTCCGAGAACATCACCCTCCCATACCTATCACCTGCCTGGACACATGGCACTCCTATGCACGCTCCCTCTATCATATCCCCCATCAGCCACCCCTACCCCCACCACCAGACCCCCGCCCCACTATCTTCACCTTCTTCACAAAGGGCATGGTCCTCAAGGCCATTCGTAGACTACGCAATGGGCGAGCCCAAGATCGTGAGGGACTCACTGCCGAGTACATCTCGCATGCCCATGATACCCTAGCGTCCCTACTAGCCTACATGTTCAATAGAGCCCTTTGTGAAGGATTTCCATCCTCTTGGTCCACCAACACCATCACCCCCATCCTCAAAGCCGGAGATCCACTTGATCCTAATAACTACAGGACGATCATGATTGGCCACACATTGGCCAAACTCTATGGATCAGTGCTCGAGGCGGAGCTCAGTTCATTTGCAGAGAGCCAGGGATGCAGAGCCTCAGGACAAGCTGGCTTCCGGAGGAGCTACTCTACCCTTGACCGCATCTTCACCCTCCGTGTCATCATCGAGGAGGGTAGAGCACGACACCAGAGGATTTATTGCTGCTTTGCGGATTTCCGTAAAGCTTTTGATACTGTACCCTGAGCCCGCCTCTTACACCGTCTACAGGAGATCGGAGTCCCAACTGACATGGTTTGGAGCATCATCGCCCTCTATGAGTCCGTCACCAGACGAGTGAGAGCCCCAGGAGGTACATCACAGGAGATTTCCAGCACTATTGGGGTGAAACAGGGCTGTCCTCTGTCACCCACTCTTTTTCGGCCTCTACATTGATGAGATCTCGAGCTTCATTGATGAATTAGGCGGGGCTGGTCCCACACTAGCAGGCATATTGATCCCCATACTACTTTATGCAGAATCCAGATGACATCGTCCTCCTCTCAGACTCAGCCGAAGGGCTTCAGAGACAGTTGGATGCCTTACATGACTTTTGCACTCAGCGGGACCTCTCTGTTAACCTTGGTAAAACCAAGGTAATGGTGTTCAATACCTCTCGCCCCATCACATCTAGATTGAGCTTCACATATAGAGGGGATCCTGTGGAGATTGTCTCGTTCTATGTCTACCTTGGTGTCACTTTCAGTGGCCCACCCTTTACCATGCTTCCCGCAGCACATGCAAGAGTGACGTGGGGATATGCAACCTTGAGCTTACTTGAGCGGCAGTGCTTCCAGACATTTCCAGGAGCCCAGGACGAAGGGCTGGCTTTTTGACACACTCATCACACCAGCCTTGATGTATGGAGCAGCTTTCTGGGGGTCAGATTTATCGGATGAGGCTTGGCAAGCGAGTTGAGACATGATGTTCTCTCGTATGATCCGCAGCAAACCATCAGTCCCACACCATATTATCCGGGTAGAGTTTGCTGCAGCCCCAATGGTAGTGGAGGCACTCTTCCAGACAATCACATACCTCCATCGCATCAGTCACATGGATCCCCACAAGTACCCGAGGCTTGCCTTGGAGTTCTCCAGACAACTAGCACTTGAGGGGCACTCTAGAGTATGGTATGCACGAGTTTCCACTTGGTTCTCAGTATATGGGCTCTGCATGGACCGCCTACCTCCCCTTTAGTATAGTTTGGACTCCTCTTTTTTCCGGCTGTCTCACGAGGATACCAACCGGGTTATCCAGTCAGATCTTCTTAGCCTCTACACACATTGCACATGGATCACACCCTCGGAGCTCCCCACGAAGATGCACTTTTACAGAGACCACTTCCTCACACTCACTGAGGATGGATTCATCCAGCAGTCGGGCTACTTGAGTGTTCACATGTCCTATGCCATGCGGATTGCGATCGGCCAGATACGGGTTTCTTCCCACCGCCTCAGAGTGGAGACAGGTAGAGCTGAGCGCATCTTCAGAGCCGGGAAGCTCGTACGGACACCCAGAGAGGAGAGGATCTGCCGACTATGCCACACAGAGGTTGAGACGGAGGAGCATTACATATGCCGCTGCCCAGTATACTGTGAGATCCGTGGGAGGTTTCACTGTCTATTTCGTGAGGGATTCGGTCCACTCTCCAGGATCATTGACTTTCAGGACCAACGTTGCTTGGGCCTCTTCCTGCTTGAGCTCCGCAGACACAGGGACACCTTCTTGAGACACAGGCCCCAACCACCCGGCCCCCTCCCTCGGTAGCCAACCATCACTTCCGGACCCAGGAGGTGGAGGATACCGACATAGTGGATCTTGTTGATCCTCCACGATGCGTTGGACCTACCTCGCCCGAGAGGAGTTACCTCGGACCGAGCCTCTGCACTCCACCGTGCCCGACGCCCTCGACCCCCCCCCCCCCCCCCCCCCCCCCCCCCCCCCCCCCCCGGTCGGCCACGATCACCTCATAAGCTCCAGATCTAGGACATGCTCCGCCGCCATCGAGCTACCTTTCCACGTGGCATAGCTGAGGGAGACCTTTCAGCCATACTTGTCAGCCCCATGCTTGACATTTTGGAGAGTGGTATACCATCTACTCGGAGCTGATGTTGCTCCCATGTTTTTATGTTCTTAGTATTCCATGACAAGTTTCCATGGACAGTTTTGTATCACCCCAGTGAGATAGCTATATTTATGTTTTCTTTCTATTTTATTTTCCATTCCATGATGAGATATGCCATGGACATCATTGTATCACTTTGGTCTCATAGGCCCATTGGGTCTTTAGTAGATGCTTAATATATCTTTCTTTCTTTCTTTCTTTCTCTTTGCAGAGCCTTCTACATGCTACCCCCATGCTTGATATCCTTGATGCCCCCCTCCTCCTACTGGGGGTAGCTCTATAGGCTGTATGATGATGATCCCATTTTGTATCATATGGCTTGGATTTGACATTTCCAGCTTATAGCTCTAGTCTTTGTTTTCTTTTGTACCATGATGATATATGGACACTATCGTATCACTTTTGGTATCATAGAGCCATTGGGGCTTTTGAAGATGTTTAATATAACTGTGTGTGTGTGTGCGTGCAAGAAAGTCAAAGTGGAAGGGGACCCTTATGTGGATATATGGCGTGTGGGACGGAACACCTCACGGGAGCCCCCCCTCATCTTGAAACTACTTGACCTTGCTAGCCAAGAGGCCTTGATGGACACACAGACAGCTCTCCGAGGGAGAAGATATACCTAGGGGATGATCTTACCCAAAGCCAGGTAGAGCACAGATGGGTGAACCTCCCAAGGTGCATGAGGCCTGTAAGGCGGGGAAGTGGGCAGTATATAGGGACAGGCGAGTTATCATCTCAGAGCAGTGTCCCAAATAGGGGCGTGGGGTCTGTGGGACCACACACTGGAGTTGGCAGTTTGGAACTGCAATAGGACACTAGTTGGACATTGGGGGACTTAGGGAAGTTATTATAGAGAGGGACCATCTTCTTCACAAAGACCCACCAAAGCCCGGAGAGAGGGCTACCACGCATTTCTGGATATGAGTGGGCATCCACCTACTGAGAGGAGAATCACATGCGGTGGGGTACGCGGGTTTGGTGGAGTGGCGGTGCTATTCAGGACACACCTACAGCCCATGATCACCATAGTCCAGAGGGGCACAGAGGCACACATTATGTGGGTGAGGTTACAAGTCAAAGTGGAGAGATGTATACATGTCCCATGCACACCCGTGCCATGGCCTAGACCACACCTGTGCCATGGCCTAGACCTCAGCATGAACAGCATAATCCCTGATTAATACAGCATTTAGGACATCATCATCATCATCATCATCATGGAGGGCATGGGAACCTAGTCGGCAGCCATAAGAAGCATCCATACAGCAGTCTGAAGAACCCAAGCATGTAGGCGCCAGTCTACAGCCAGTTAACAAACAGTTTGGACAAATAAAGGAATAAGGGCAGCATTTAATAAACATTTTAGACAATATTCTGGGTCCACAGCAGGCCCACCAGCACCTCTAATATATATATAAGTGTAAGTCAGCCTTTGCATTAATCAATCATTCATCAATCATCGTATTCACCTTTTGAAGAAGCTTAGAAGTTAGTAGAAGGCATGTAGAAGGCCAAAGGTCACCTTGTTGGGTAGACCAAGGGCCTTGAAGATGTATAGACAATCAGTCACCTTTTTGTACCATAATACAGGAAACCCTGACACCAACTCTCTCTCTTCTCTCCTCTTTCTTAATCATGTTTATTCAGCATCTTGTTCTTAATCAGGTTTAGGGCTGTGGATGAGTACAGCAAGGCTTCCGCGCATGCAACAATACACATCGCGTTCTAGGAAGTCTTCATATGCTATCTTGGAGGACCAATTACAAGGAATCGTACGAATCTCTCAAAGGTGTGAACTATAACGAGGGTTGGAAGAAAATTCAAGAGAAATGCCCACCCACACCTATCACATCTCCTTCCATATGTACGACGATCCCTGTACGAAGTACTAGATCAGCCCCTCCATTCCACCACCATCACATCCACGCCCCATCACATCCACCTTTTTCACACTTGCCATGGTGGCCTGAGCCATCCGGAGACAAAAACGTAGATCATAGGACCACGAGGGCCTCTTAGGAGAGCACATCTCCCATGTGGGGGAAACTTTGACATCTCTCATGGTCCATCTATTGTTCAACTAGACTCTTTTGGAAGGCTTCC
Source organism: Cibotium barometz (assembly GCF_041138505.1). NCBI lineage: Eukaryota > Viridiplantae > Streptophyta > Polypodiopsida > Cyatheales > Cibotiaceae > Cibotium > Cibotium barometz. The sequence goes on along the minus strand of NC_141095.1, from coordinate 30,108,799 downwards.
CACCCACCTAGACAACCCATATCATCACATCTATCCATAAAGCCGGAGATCCCATAGACCCCAACAATTAGAGGACTATTATGATTGGCGACACACTCACCAAACCTTATGGGTCAGCACTTGAGATGGAGCTCAACACACTAGCAGAGAGACATGGGCATAGAGCATCAGGGTAGGCATGCTTCTACAGGTAATTCTCCACCTTGGATCACATCTTCACCCTTCGAGCCATCATAGAGGAGGCCAGAGCATGACACTGACCGGTTTGCTTCGGCTTTGTGGATTTCCGCAAAGATACGGTGCCGCAAGCCAGATTACCGTAGAGACTCTAGGATTTGGGGGTACCATCAGACATGGTCGGGGGATCATTGCATTATATGAGTCAGTCATAGGGTGCATGAGATGCCCAGGAGGATTATTAGAGGAGATCTCGAGTACCATCGGAGTGAAGCAAGGATGCCCACTGTCTCCCACTCTCTTTGGCCTCTACATCAATGATATTTGGGCCTTCATTGATAGAGGAGGGGGAGGAGGCATATCACTAGCGACATCCTTGTTTCCATACTACTTTATGCTGATGACATTGTGCTTGTTGCAGATTCACTAGAGGCTCTCCAAAGGCATCTTGACACATTATAAGACTTTTGTGCATAGTGGGATCTCTCAGTAAACCTTGGGAAAACCCAGGTTATTGTCTTCAACACATCCCCTCTTTGGCTGAGTTTCACCTACATGGGCAGCCCGCTGGAGCACACTTATGTGTACTGGGGAGTCACTTTTACCGGACTGGTCTTCTCGATGAGCCATGTTGCAGAGGCTAGACTGATGAGAGGGTATACTTCTGTCGCTTTCATGGAGAGACAGTGCTTCCAGGCCCATTTCTAGCAGCCGAGAACCAAGATGTGGCTATTTGACACCTTGGTCACTCTGGCATTGATGTATGGAGCACCCTTTTGGGCACCCGATATCACATTGCCAAACGGCCGAAGATAAAGGCTGCAAGTCATGATGCTCTCCCGCAAGATATGCAGCAAACCATAGGTCCCACATGTTATTATCTTGGCAGAGTTTGTTGTAGCACCCATGCTAGTAGAGGCCTCCGTGAAGATCCACCTCACATGGGAGTCCAAGGTCCACCATGTCACGTGCACGCCCACGCCATGGCTAAGCCTTTGCATGAACAGTCTTAATCCTTGACTAATCCAGCAGTTAGGACAGCATATAGGTGTCATCAGCATCATCTTCATCGTTAGCATCATCATCATCATCAGCAGCCACATCATCATCAGAATCACCATCATCATCGTCAGCATCAGCATGGAGGGTCTGGATGACCTGTCGGCAGACAGCCAGGCTGTACAGCCGTCAGAAGCCAGCTAGGTACCTAGGCAGTAAGCGGCCAAGCACCAGTATGAAAGGGCATCAGGCGAGGGCAAGCAATGAGTTAAGTGCAACATTTTATCAGCATATTTGATGATTTTTTGTCCAAGCAGCAGGCCAACAGCAGCAGTTGCCGGCCGGCCAGCAGCTCAAGCATATGTATAAGCATCAGCCAGAATTCAGCATTGAAGCAAGTCATTTCTCATCATTCATGAAGCATAGCATATCAATAGAAGATATGCAGAAGGGGCCAGAGGTGTGGTCCGAAATCCGAGTAGAGGAAAGCCTTCCAGGGTTCACGCCCTAGCTGAAGGCCTCAAACAACCAGCTTTCCTAGAAGGGCTTTGCTTTGAATAGGTGGATCAATGGTGCCCACTCCTCCACGATGTTGAGGTTGGATAATAACCGGCTAGGCCACCTTGGCACACGTAGGCTAATTATCTATTTTGGATCAGCCTTGGCACTTGTCCAAGGCATGCTTGGAAAAAAACGCCGAGGAGTAATGTACCACATGGTAGCCATGAGCACTTGGTTGGCCACCACCACATGACTAGTGAGGGACAGTCGGGCGGTGCTCCAGTAAAGGAGCTTCTTTCAAATGCTCAGAAGTAGAGGGAGAAGCTGTTGCTGTGGCCAGATATCAATCCGCACTTGACATCCCAAATACCCAACCGGGGTGCTGTTGGGTATCCACCGAAAAGATACACCAAGTCGGGGTGGGTGAGGACAACTTGTGCAAGTTGATCTGAGCACTTGAGGCCAAAAAAAAAGTCCTCGATCACCTGCGCAAATCTCTGAAGATTCCCCTCCTCTCTTGAGAGGTAGGCAGTTGTATCATTTGCAAACTCTTTGTCTAGAAGATCCTCCTGAGATCTGATGGGGAGACGCAAACCCTATGGCCTTGTCCTTTGAGCGGACAAAAAACTCCTCATTGCCTCTACAACAAAGAGGAAAAGGAAGGGGGCGAGAGGGCACCCCTGATGAACAGATTTGGTGATTGGAAATCTGTCCCTTGTGGCCCTCTCAACAAGGACTTGGCTGCGGGCGACAGAATATAGTGCAGAGACTCCCCAGATCCATCTTGCCAGGAATCCCATCCGAAGTGTGGTGCCCTCTAGGAAAGCCCAATCCATTTTGTCATAGGCTTTGTCAAAATCCAAGAGTAGCATTACCATGTCCTCTTGTGTTGGCAGTGGGCCGTGGCGGTTGCCTCCTAAAAGTGAAGATGTTATTTGGGATGCTCCTATCCTGGATGAACCTTATCTTTGTGCCATGAAGCATATTTGGGAGGTGAGGCTGAAGGTGGCAGCTAATGGCTTTTGTGAGGATTTTGTAAGCATTGCCAAGGAGGGTGATAGAGCACTAGTGACGTACCTCAAAATGGTCACCACCCTCCTTCGGAATCAAGTGAATGAGCCCCTCTGTGGCATGTGGCCAGTGATCATGATCACATTGAAGGTGGCCTTGAAACCAAACTCCAGGACGTCCCAGTGATAAAGGAAGTGGTAAACCTATAGGCCGTCCGTTTGGAGCACTTGGTGTGATGCAGGGCTTGAAGGGCGTCACTCACCTCCTCACCCGAAAGGGGCGACATCAAGAAACTCTACAAGCCGGGCGAGACCACCTATCATACGCTCTTTAAAAAAAAATACTTCCAAACTTTAGCATTTTCAATTTCAAAGAGACGACAAGTTGTCACGTGACTCAAGAGTCAAACCAAAATTCCATTAAAACCAAGTTGAAAACATACATAGATGTTAGGCTAAAGCCTAAGTCATACAATGTGAGGCGCTCTAGGCGCATGTAGCCGTAGTAGCAAGTACAAAAAATGGTGCACAAAAAAGGGAGGCTAGAGGGTTGGGGCTAGAATCTAGATGGAGAAGTGATCACTATCAAAATCAGAGCTCTCGCTAGGATCATCTCCATTAGAAGAGTGCCTATTGGAGCGCTTGCAGAAGTCACCCTCGCTAAGGATGTTGCCCTCGTCATCAAACTCGGGCTCTCTAAGCTCTTGTGACAAGGCAATCGGAGCGTCCTCATTTCCAAGAGCGGAGGAAGAACTACCGGAACCTCATCGTGTGTTTTAAAAAATTACTTATAAACTTAGGTATTTCCAATTTCGAGATATGGAGTATTTTAAAAAGGAGGGAAGCATCATAGTATAGAGGAAAGCTCAAACAGCCATAGACAAGCAAAAACAAAACCATTACTTCCAAAAAAAAATTTTGATTTTTTTTTTTGGAAAAACAAAATTCGAGAAAAAATCCTTATGATTCCATACGGCATCGTACTATATGGTATTCCGTACGATATGCTGTCGTACGTCGTACGAAGACAACTATGGTGTGCCATGAAGGAGCTTTGCAAGTGGCAGGACTTGAACATCGAAAATATGCAAAAGAAGCTTGGAGAAATAACATGGATAAATGGAAAGCAGAAATGCGGGCCCAGTTGATGAGCCAATTAAATGACATATGGGGAGAATTGATTAAGATAGTGGAAGCCAAAAACAACCAACAAGCCTTGCTCATCACAGGGTAAGAGGCCTAAGTTGCCGCACTCAAAGCAGAAAACAATAATTTGAAAACATGCACATTGTATGAGGAAGGTGAAATTAAACCATATCTTAATGATGAGCTGAATGTGCTTAGGGAGCAAGTGAAGGCTCTTCAAGAGGAGGAGAAAATTGCCAGTGAGGCAATCACATGGATTGAAATGATCCAAAAGACACAGAGGCAGTGGAGGAATCGGGCAATTGGATCGAGGTCGCCAAGAAACAATAAAACCCACCCTCAACCCCGAACATAATCAATGACATGCTTGAAGAGAAGAGACGGAAGATCCGAGCATCACATGTGAGTGGTTGGATGGAAGGAAGGGGCCTCACTGAAAGAAGATGCGATAGCACTATGTAGGAAGATGGAAATTCTCGACACCCCCTTCATCGAGGCATAGAGAGGGCAAGAATACCACAAAGGAACGCGCACTCATTCTCAAGTTTGAGGGTTTGGAGGTGAAGCAGGCATTCCTCACCAAAGGGTGGACCTTAAAGGGGGAAAAGACTTATCTTGAGGATGACCTCACACCAGCCCATGTTGCACACAAGAGGGAGTGCATGCCGGGCATACTAGAAGTGCGGAAGGCATGGAAGTGGGGAGTGTATAGAGATGGGAGGGTGATTGCACTCTCCATGATAGTTCATGACCTATGAGACCAAGCCAGAGATTGCGGTCTGGAAGTGCAATGGCGCTATGCAGATAGATGTAGGCCTGTTTGAGGAAACATTTAGAGGGTGTAACATCGTCCTATATACAGAGACACACTAATGCTAGGGGAGCCGACTACCCGAGGTGAGGGGATATAGATGGGAGTCCATCCACCGCCCATAGCCACACATAGCAAGAGGCACTAGAGGCTCACGAGGAGTGGCTATATTATACAGAGAGGAGCTAGAACATGTGATAGTGTGCTACTTTGCACCAACCACATCTAGGTATGCCACTTGTGGGGAGTCTTCATACCTACTGCCACTTTATGATGATATTATGAAGTTCTCCAGCCTAGGGGATATCCTCCTTGCTAGAGACTTCAATGCCCGCACCACCAATGCACAGGTACCTTTCTTGGAGACAGATGATCCCATGTACCAGGAGATCAACATGGTGGGCATGGATCTCGAGCGGACATCACAGGATACGGCGACCCGCTTTGTCTATGGGCATGATATTATTAAGTTCTCCAGCCTAGGGGATATCCTCCTTGCTAGAGACTTCAATTCCTGCACCACCAGTGCACAAGTACCCTTCTTGGAGACAGATGATCCCATGTACCAGGAGATCGATATACCAACAGATATGCTTTGGGGAATCCTCACACTTTACGAGTCTGTCATTGGCCGAGTACGGGCCCCATGGGGTGACTTAAGAGGTCATACACAACACTGTTGGGGTGAAACAGGGTTGCCCTCTGTCTCCTACTCTATTCGGGCTATACATTGATGAGATATTTGACTACATAGATAGACAGGGAGGACCAAGAGCACGATTGGCAAGAGTCTTGATACCTATCCTATTGTATGCGGATGGCGTTGTCCTTATCTCTGACTCACCAGAGGGGCTACAGAGGCATTTGGATGCGTTACGGGCCTTTTGCGAGGACCAGGACCTCACTGTCAAAGTTATATAATCTTTATTACCTCCCCGCAGTGGATAGGCAGATCCACACCGCTGTTTACATATAGTGGGGAGCCCGTGGAGCATGTGACCTCTTATGTATATCTTGGGATCACTTTTGCTAGACCACAGTTCTCTATGCGGGAGGCGGCCGAAACTAGATTGATGCATGGCTATGCTGCCTTGGCCTCACTCGAGAGGCGGTGCTCACAGATACAGTTTCATGAGCCAAGGACGAAGCTCTAGCAATTTGACACACTAGTCACACCTGCACTATTGTATGGAGCTCCCATCTGGGGTCCCAATTTGTACCACAGGAGCTATCTGAGACAGATATGGAAGAGGTATATGATGGGTGGAAGCCGATGGAGTGGCCCCTTGTGATGATGATTTCGCACATGATTAGGAGTAAGCCATCAGTGCCACATGAGATTGTGCGAGCGGAGATGGGGGATGGACCGATCGTGACAGAGGCTCTATTCCAGACAGTGACGTACTGGCATAGATTATGGGAGCTCCCACTAGATAGATACCCTAGCTCGCCCTAGAGTCCTCGAGACAGCTGGCACTAGATGGAGACATGTAGTGTTGATATGCATACTTGAGCACGTGGTTTGGTATACATGGCATGCAGATGGGGACACTCCCCCCGTTTCATTACATCATAGATTCTAGAGGCCCCTCCTTTGTTCTCAGCCGCATAGAACTGAATAGGGTCATCAAGAAGGACATTGTGAGACTAGATACTCGCATTGACCCGTTCAGCCCCTAGGACGAAGATAGCTTTCTACAGAGATCATCTTCTTCGCTTGACAGAGGACAGTTTCATCATACACCCGTCCTACATGGACACACATTTGTCATTTGGGGTGCGATGTGTGATTGGACAGATCTGCACCTCATCCCATCATGTTAGTGAAGATAGCCAGATATGGGCCGGGGGCAGTTGCACCAGAGGATAGGATATGCTAGCGTTGTCATTCAGAGGCTCAGACTGAGGCCTACTATATATGCCTATGCTATGAGATCAGGGGGAAGTTCCACTGCCTCTGCCGAGACTGATTTGGACCACTTTCCAAGATCGTGGATTTCCTAGACCAGAGATGCTTGGGGCTCTTCCTTGTGGAGCTCTCTAGACACAAGGAGTCCCTATTGCAGACCAGACTAGCTGCACCCACCCGAGGACTAGCATAGAGAGCTCTCACTGACTTCTTCTAGATTAGAGCTCTGAGAGCAGATCCACCCACTACACTCGACCTCCGGGTTGATGAAAGAGCTCAGTGAAGAGGAATGACACTAGACAAAGCCATTGAGCTATGCAAAGCCTGACGCCCCCGCTCGCGTCACCACAGGAGGATCATAGCCATCATTTCCCACCACCATAGGACTTTCTCCTGCCGGCACAGCTTTACTCATTGGGTACCATGATGCAGCACCCCATGCGGGATATTTTAGGGTGATGTGAGAGCTTGACGCTCTTTGTATTCAGCTTTGGCATTTCAGCTCTTGTTCCTTTCTTTTATTTTTAGTACCCATGATCATGTATTCCATGGACATAATGTAATCTTTTGGTCTCATAGGTCATTTTGGCCTTTTGTAGACGTTAATATTACTTTCTTTCTTCTTTTTTTCTGCCTCGGTATGGGGAGTGAGGGGACCCTCTAAAAGAAGCCCTCAGTAGAAATCTGTGGCAATGGCTGCAGCAGCTGCGGGGGATCCGACTCAATAGAACCGTTTGGGCTCGTCATCCTGTGGACCTTGTCTCGGCAGTGGCGAGGACTTGTAATCACGAAAAATGCAGGCTGACCGTGTCTCCTGCTTGGTTCCGAAAAGATGCACAGGTATGATTCGTGAACTCCACCCTCCTCTCCTCAATCGAGCGTATCTCCATGCGGGCAGTCTCCAGTTGTGACTCCAGCCACGGGCTATTTGGGGTTTGCTTCTAGGCTCCTATGAAGGCTCCTGTCCTACTCTCTAAACACGATGAATCTATCCTCGGCTTCCCTCTATAGTAAGAGTGAATCGATCTCTTAGTCCCAAGTCTAGATCTGTTGCAGCATATCCCTGCCTGAAGAAGAGGAAGTCCCAAATCTCCACAATCTCTGTTGGGTGGCGTATCGCAAGTGGTAGAAAATCATACAGACTCAGAGAGGAGCCAAAGTCTTGAAGATCTCACTTGAATCCATCAGTAAGTATCGGAAGAGACTATAATCCATTAGCTCCCATTGGGCATTGATGACGTTAGTGGGGATGTCGTAGTATCTAGTCCATACTATGCATAATGGAGTTGATAGTTACGGGTTCTCTACCCGAGCCATCATGCCAAAAAGGATTGTACCTATGTGAGGGGGAAGCTCCAGCCCTACTCACATCAACTATGGCCTTCAAAATCGTAAACCCTATCACCTCAAGGGTGTCAGAAAAACCTGCACCGAAATCTTGGCTTTAGTTCTCCAAGGGAAAATTTTGTATGGCTTCAATCTTTCTTCCTCTTTGCAGTTTCTGAACAACAGTTTTATGTCTTGTCTTGGAGAAAATCACTCTCTTTGAGCATGATGGCGAGCACGATAAAGCATTCATCATCTCGTGGTTTCATTAGTTTGAAGCACACATCTTTGCATCAACCTTAAAGATCATGAGAAGCTTGTCTTGGATTCTTGTCACCAAATTGGGCCAGCTTGTACCTAGGGAATAGAAAGGATGTAAAGGTGATGTCTCACAGGAATACCGAGGGAAACAGATGTAGGACAAAAGGATATGAGGATTCTTTCTTTTTACAATCTAATTAAGTTTATAGCCTGGAGTGAATGTGGACTCTCATGAGGTCAAGATTGCCTCTCCTCCTTACTTCACCTGAAACTGCAATCTTACTGTGATAGCTTTAACATCAATCTGTAGAAAAGTTCCCAGTGATAGAAGGCAATATTAATGAGCACAACGAGATGTCTACTCTCACGATATAAGGATGAAGCCTTTGTGTAATGTGGTTAATTACAGGTTTCTGCTTGCAGGTGGTTGGTAGTTTGAAGAATCTGCAAAGTGCACATATAGGACGCATAAGCTGCCTTGGTTTAGCCTCTGATGGGAGTGCGCTATGTACTGGAAGCTGGGATCGAAACTTGAAGGTCGAGAGCCTCATCTTCATGTGTAAATCTGGTTGATTCAAGTAGTTGAGGTTACAAAGCCATCAGTAAACATTGTAAATTTTAGCTGTTCTACCTTATCACGATTGCCACTTCAACTTGTGTTTTTTTTTTTTTTTTTTTTGCAGATCTGGGCTCTTAATGGTGAGAGACAGAAGAGTTGATGCAGCTTCTTGCTGGCCCTGTTCTGGTCGATCTGTTTCCTGCAGGGCATTTAGAGCTTGCTAAACTGCCCACGTATGACCTCCCTTCTTCAGAACTTGAAATTGCCAAGGTTTTCCTGTATTTGCTATAGGATGCATTCTGCACTTGCTCCATTTAAAGATTAACTTATGTCCATGCACATACGACTTTCTCAAGCTTGCCTAGTCAATTACATGGATTGATGGGCATGAGCCTTGAGGGGCACCTTGGCATTTACAATTGAGAGTCTCCTTGCATGACCATAACTCTTTTGAGGTATTTGCTTTACAATCCAAGCCTTGTATTCACGTAATGCATTGTTTAGGTATTATGTTGAAGTATTTATGATTTGGCCATGAGTAAAGCAGTAGGAATTCAAGTCTTCTTATAGACTCAGTGCGTGCCTGTCAAAAGGACCAGTTTCTGCAGCCTAGCTTCGTGAGGCACACGGGTTGCATGTTTTTGTAGGGAGGCTCTCTAGGTCTAATGGAAGTCTTGGGTTTGAGTTGAAGTCAGTGGGGCAACTTATCTCCATTTTTAAAGTTGCACATGGCTTTTCACAATGTAACTAGAGCTCCTGGCTTTGAAGAACAATTGAATGGCATACAGAGAGAGAAGTTTTAAATATATGTTACTTTGTGCACTCTTGGCTTTTCGCAATTCTCAAGTGGAACCTTTTTGCAATGATTGAGTTGGTCAATTCAAACACCAGTGTCTGCAAGGATGTCTTAGTTGTAAAAAGAGGTTTGTGATGTGATTTGTAAAAGAGCTATATTTGAAGCAGACTGTACTGTCACCTTTTCTTGGACCTAGGAGGCTTGCAGCCACTAGGTACACATGGTACCCATGCCAATAAGTGTAGCACTCCTTTGAAAAGTTAAAATTGGCACAAGTGAGGTACAATGGTGAACTTACTTTCATGGTATTATTTACTCTCAAAATAATAATTAAAAGACACCATTAAACTTTATCTGGCATCTATAAATCATGCAGTTTCTTGCTGGCTGCAGCAGGTGTCTTAAGCATCTCCAAAAAGAAGCTTCCTATTGTTGAGCTTTGGAGAGGCATCTAATAATATTTGGTTAAACAGAAAGCTTCCTATTCTTGAGCTTTGGAGAGTTTATCTTAGACACATCAAAAATGTCAATAGAACTCCATTGCATTCATGAAGAAGAGAATATTATAAAGAAGATCATGAAATTGAATTTAAGGGAACATAGATATAATCCAAGTTTGAGCTTTTCTTTTTAGATGAGAGTATCTCCTTCTATAATGGCGGTGTCACTAACGGATATAACAATTCCTACATTCTCATTCTCAGAATTTGAAGCCGTTCCTTTTACACAACTGGCAAAGAAAGAAAAAGAATAGGCTAGGGTTGGGGTCGAACTGTCATTCTAGGATTTCCAGTCCAATACATTGGCATTATGTTACCCAGCCAGCAGACCATTTTTTCTGCCTCCCATTTAATACTAACATGTTTTTACACTTCTTGCTACATCTCTTGGAGAACACTTGTATGCTTGTGACACTTCTTGCCATATCTCATACAGACTATTATGATTGTTTCTTATTGTGTGGTTACACACTTGTTTTGCATGATAACTTCTCAAATTCAAGGAGTCCACCCTTAAGGCAATATACCCATTTCCCTCTTTGACAATCAAGAACTTCTACCAAGGTTTTTGAACATCCATGATTTCAAGCATCCAATAATTACTACGAATCATGTACGGACATTCACTTCTCAAGAGAATGTGACAAAATAATTATGTGTATCTAATAATTATTACGAATCATAAACATACATTTACTTCTCAAGATAATGTGTATCTAATAATTATTACGAATCATAAACATACATTTACTTCTCACGATAATGTGACAAAAAATTAATACCTTCAAATCTTAAATTTTGTAGATTTGTGGTGGCTTTGCTATGATATAAGCTTGTTCAAGAAGCCCCAAAATGACACGAAAATGTGATGCCAACTGCCACTCTCTAGCTTTAAATAGCCGTCTTTTCTATGGGTTAATGGGGACGCATGCAAGACTCTTAAAAGGACAATTGATAGTGACATATGGCCTTAGGTTATGGACTAATTTTTCCATCTGTTAAAGGAGTTCTCCTCTCCATGGCGAATCAATAAAAAGGAGCTCTCCTCTTCTCTCCATTGAGAATCAATGAAAAGGTACTCTCTTGGCCATTTCAAATTAATGAAATTTCATGACGTTACTTTTTTATTTTGAGCTTTTCTTTGTTCTTGCTTAAAACCTCTTTAAAAGAGTAATTTTATCATTTAACACCAATCTTGTAATTGAGCCATAGAAGTGACTTAAGATTGATTTATGGATTAAAAAAGAAAAATAAAAGAACAAATCAACTTGAAACTTTATCACATGTCTTGAGAATTAGCATGTATCTATGGTTAGTCTTGTACTTGGTAAATGTATAAGTTTTTTAATTAATAAAAATAGCACACAATGTTGTAATAATTTTATCTTTAAGGAGATGTGTATGAAAAGTGTCTTTAATTGATAAAAGATATATGCTAGTAGACTACATATATTTTGAATAATCTTGGTACTGCACCTACATTGATTGTGCTTAAAAACGTATTTAAAGTGTTTTTCAAAGTAAAATTTAAAATTAGGTCTTTTTACAGAAAGTATTGAGAAGATTGTTTTAAAAACTTTTTTGGCACTTGATTTGTTTTTTTCAACTAATATCTTGTGTTAAGAGTATTTCCACAAGTAATTTCTTTAACATTTAAAGATAAATGAAGCTTTTACAAAAGTCTCTAAAAGTCACAAAAGTGGTCTTTTGTTTACAATATTAGTGCAAGATGGGCTAGCACCAATATGCTTGTTTACTTTTGATGTCATTTTCATGAAAGATTCATCAACCTAAGGGCTCTGAATACTACTCTAGGTCATTGATGGAAATAGTCTCTTGAAGGAACAATTCTCCAACAAAGCCATGGAGAAAGAGTCATGACAATTTTGCATCTTTCCACTAAAAAGCTCACAACTTCTTGTTTGTTTATTTGTTTTTAAACATTTTCATATTTTTATAAATCTATTTTGAAGCTCTATTCATTTATATAAATTAATTTATTTTTTGATGTTATTGTGATAAGGTGTAAGTCTCTTTTATGACTTTTTCTATGCATGGCAGCTTGACCATTTTCACTAAAAGCGAGCATAGCTTTTAATCTTATTGTCTTGTTTTAACTCTAATGATTTCCTTTATTTGTAAATATCTTTTAGCATATTTATTTGAAAAATGCCTCAATCCAACCACATTATTCGATCTGCACAAATTACGAAATCACCTTCTATTTATGTACACGTTGAATACATTGTATTAACAAAGTTTTACTCTCTTATTCGGATGCAATAGATTTAATAATATTTTAGTTTTCCTTAATGCATTCATTTTTCCTTCAATGAAATGTCACTTTTGATTTGTTTAGCTTTATATTTAGTAGAGAGAGAGCATTAAAACTCCCTAGGTTAACATGGTTTCACCCGCCTGACCTACCCTAAGGTGCTTTGCCATCTTACCCGCTCGAACAAGTTTTTATCTTTTATAAGATGACGTTGCAATATATAAAGCGGCGTTATCTTGTGCTTAATGTCAAGTACAGAAAGTATAAGGATGTGTACATACTTTCTTAAGATTAATAATAGAGGCCATACCATTTTTAGGTCTAGCCGGCCTAGTGTGAAAACTAGTTACTTGTATATGTCATTTTAGACAATAAGCAGTATATAATTATTTCTTTACAATAGAATGCTTATGAGTTCTTGTCATCTCTACTCTTTCTTGCTTGTATGCTATGGGATTTATGTATGCTAGAAAGATGCTCGCTTGAATAGGTTTGCTTGTAGGTTTTCCTCTCCCATCAACTTTCTCTTTTCCCTGCTTTGTGTGTGACAGAACCATCGCGAAGGACCATTTGTATTTGTCTCCATCTAGGTGTTTTGTGTCTTCAAAAACTTCAAACATTAAAATAGTTTTTGCAATTCTCACAAATTCCGAGACAGGCACAGACCTTTTGTAGAATGATCACACATCCTAATTGAAACCTTGGAGGTATTGAATTTTGGGTGCCTCACTTAGACGAATAGTCATATGGCGAGCGATCAAATAAACAAAGCTATAAGGGGTTGATCATTTGTGAGTGGTTGGGAGAGAAGAGTATTGAGGGGCAGAGATGTAGCGAGAGTAGGTGTGTGGCAAGAAGGTAGGATGTGTGTGTGGAAGAGGTAGTGTGAGAGGGAGAAGAGTGAAAGTGGAGATGTGTGATAGAGAGAGATTGAGTCTCAAAGCTGAGAGAGAGAGGAGGGTGGCAGGGGGGGTGGGGAGCAACCTCAAACTCTCCATACCATCCACACCACCATTATACACCAGCCCAATCCAATGGCCCCAGCCTCTCCACACCTCTCCACAGCTACTGGTCCGAACACCCACACCTTCATTGGCATCCTAACGATGCCATTGCAACACTCACAAGGCACTTGGCCAAACACCATCCCTGTCGACAAATTCAAAGCATTGTGACACCTGCATCGACATGAATGCCAAAACTTCCTTTAAAAGCCATTGGCAAAGCTATAACCCCCTTGGTAAGAAGAACGAGACGCGTGCACACCAACCTTGAAGCCAACACAACTGCAAGCAACCACCTAAGACACCAAAATCGAGGCCAACAAAACAAGGCAATACCACCACCAGCAAGAAGCCATTGGCATGAAGAAGACCTCTCTTGACCGTTACCGGCATTTTGGCAAGCGACAATCAACACAACGCCAACGTCCACATTCTTCTTGTGACAACTAGTAAGTGAAGGTAAATAACTTCTCACCCTCCCTTTATTGCTTATTTGGTTTCTCATCATTGGGTAGAGTGCTCCCCCCATGGAGGGTAAAGCCAGTATAACGAGATTTATTTGTAGATAGTAGAGAGTCCAAAAAGCACCACCAAAAATTCCAAAAGATTCCACCCAGATAGTCCAAAATCCTTTCCGAACACGCCAACTCACCATGCCATGCCACACACTAACATGACATTGCCCACATAACAATTGTGCACTTACCAAAAACTAAGAATTTAATCCATTGCACAAGGAACCTTCATGGACACATCATGGTGGATGGCCCCACATCCACATCCACATCGTCACCCTTGATGTGGGGCCATCATGGTGGATGGCCCCACATCCACATCCACATCCACATCGTCACCCTTGCATAGGGATCGTGGAAAAGTGGTGTATGGATCTTCAAGATGCATTCACCGAAATGTCCCTCACCATTTGTCGGGATGAAATCTCCTCCCTTGACCTTGAAATGCTCCTCATTGTTTGAGGTTTCCCACTCCATGCCCGAGTCAAAATCCCCTTGACAATCTCTTTAGGGTCCTTGCCTATTTACAGAATGTCATGCACTAGCTTCTTACCTCGACAAGGTTGGCCTCACAACCTTTCGCACACCCAATCCCCATGTGGCCAGCATCTCCCTCTTACCCTACACTACATTGAGTCCTACCATAATACAAATAATTCAAGGGAGGTTAAGATGTTGGATGTGTCACTTTGTGTTATCCCCTTCTCTACTAACTAGAAGTGCCACAACACGTGTCCCTCACCATCCAGCCAAGCTGCTTTTTGGCCAATTGATAAATTGGGGTTCAAGCCTTCACTAATGACCCCTCCAAATCTCTTGCAAGAACGTAGGGCAAGGTACATTACGTACATATGCTCACTAAGATCTCATGCCATGCCATCATCGACAACAGAGGGCTTCCACCCCTTATGCTTTGTCCAGTTCATTTCCAATCCTTTATGGGCCTAGTATTTGGCACAAAAACCAAACCGAAGTGGCCTGAAAAAAGAGCCAAAAAAGTAGAATGAAAGGTGTCACAGAAAGCACTATGTTAGAGTTTCACCAAAAGAAGCTTCTACATAGGCCCACAGAGGCTCTACATGTAATAGACACATAGGCATTGTTGTTTCACGAACAAGCATTAATCCTCATCACCGGCATAGTCATCTAGGTAACATCTTTGGATGGGGGACCATGTGTGGGTGTAAATGCCTAGCCCATGGTACGACCCATCGCCTTGACCTTTTTGAAATCAGTAAGAACCTTCGTGGCCTCATGTTTGACCACACCACCCAATTGATCCACATTGCCTATATCCCAAGTGCTTGAGAACACCATATCCCCCAAGCCACAACCACCTCCATTGTAGTTATGGACATTGCCATGTGTAACGTGCGCTCCTGTGCCCCAAACAATGTAATAATATTAACTCCCCAAGAAAAGGCATGTCAAGTAAATGTCAAAGAAAATAGCAAATAAAGTTGAATAAAGTAGTTTAGTTGGAGAAGTCTTTGTGTTGGAGAAGTACACACACGCGGGAACACCTTCCGCCCATTGTGTATGCACATCACTTGCATATTTCACTATGGGAATCACAATTTTTATGCTTCACACATCTCATGGCACACACATGCACCTGCAACTAGCCTCATATAGCATTAACCCTCTAGATACATCTCTGGATGGGGGGACAATGGTAGGTGCAAGCCTCGTTCAACATGTTGCCTACCATTAGGGCTATCAGTTTCCATGTTGCCTATCATCAGGGCTACCCAAAGCTTCCCATCACTTTTCCTTGTATTCTGCTCTAGATTGGGCCTAAACCATACCACTTAATCTCAATCACCGGCTTTATGGCGTATCCTGGACCATCCACTGGTCAGACAACAGATTCACCACCGACTTGGGTGGCATGAGGACGCGGTCACCATTAGGAAGGGAGTATTTTAAGAACTACATAGTAGGTCTACATGGTTTCACCTACCCGACCTAACATAAGGCGCTTTTCCATTTTACCCACTCGAACGAGTACTCATGTTTTGTAAGACGGCACTAGAACATATAAAGCAACCTTTACCATTTGCTTAGTGTCAAGAGAGATAAGAAAAGTTTACAAATATTGTGAAAACTAATGTATATAAGTCATTTTTGGCATCATGCCCTTGCAATAGTGTGATTGTGAACTCTCCTTTTCCCTCTTCTTGCTTGTTTATATGCTGCTAGATTCAAGTATTCTATATGGATGCTTGCTTGAATAGATTTGTTTATAGGTTGTCTTCTTGCATTAGCTTTCCCTTCATTCCTTGCCTTTTGTGAGAGAGAACCATTGCAAAGGACCATCTCTTTTGGCCTCCTTATATTTTTCTCCATGAATGTGTGTGTGTGTGTGTGTGAGAGAGAGAGAGAGAGAGAGAAGACTTCTTCATTATTTACAACATGTGTGTTATTATCCTTTTCTTGGTGAATCATAATTTGAAGTACTGTATGCGTGCACATGGGTGTAAGAATCATGATTGTAACTACCATATGCATGCGCATGGGTGTAAATAGTATTTGTATTCTTTTCTCCATGGGTGGGTGTGTGTGTGTGTGTGTGTGTGTGTGTGAGAGAGAGAGAGAGAGAGAGAGAGAGAGAGAGAGAGAGAGAGAGCACTTCTTCATTATTTAAATGTACGTATGTATACACATATATACTCTCTTCAAACTCTTCTGGGTGTAAACAACATAGTTGTAACTACTGCATGTGTGTTTCAATTTGTACATATGGGCGCTTTCCCTTCTTGTAGGAACCAAGTATTGCCTTGAGGTTGATTGAGAGCTTCAGCCATGACCATTCTCAAATCTGCATGTGGACTTGACTGCAACATTTCTCTCATTGTACGAAGTGCATGGGCGTATGGATTATGTTTATACATCGTTGTTTGCAACCTTTCAACCACATTGTGATTTAAAGAAGGCATCCCATGAAGTCTATTCTACAATTCATGCTCCGTATTATACACATATAATTAGGCAAATGAGGAGCTACATCTCGTGTTTCATCAGGTATTGTAGAACACACAATGATAGATAGTACCATCATGGATTCAAAAATTGAATACTCCTCCCTCCCTGTGAACTGATTATTCAAGCGAGTATCCAATGAAACGAATGGAATTGTTATAAGAGAGAGAGAGAGAGAGAGAGAGAGAGAGAGAGAGAGAGAGAGAGAGAGAGAGAGAGAGAGAGAGAGAGAAATGACACATGAATATTTATTTTCGAATTAACTTATGCTTAGGGGGGGATACATTTAATAACTTCTTGAAACACTTGATGTGCTTCATTTCTATCACACCAAGGAATGCCTTTTATTTCGTAAAAATCAATCAACCCTAGACTTTCTTTAATATTCATCAACACAATATTTTTATCTAAATCATTTAAATTTGAATCTAAAGGTATAATAATTGTAAAAATATCATTCCATCCACTTGATATAATCTGCCATGGCCCAAACCAAGGTACCCTAGGAAAAATGAGATGCTCAAATTCAGCAGCCAACTCCTCCCTTTCCTCAAAGGAAAGAGTACTCCTCATATGCTCAAAAAATATGAGAGTCACCTCTTCCATCTCTATCAAACATACATACATAATTGTAACTACCATGTGTATTTGAATTTGTACATTTAGGTGCCTTATAAAAAACATTATTAAAAAAACTCACCTTCATTTAAAATCTCACATTTTTCTTAAAAGATTTTTAAATAACTCTCTCTCTCTCTCTCCCCCTCACACACACACACACACACACACACACACACACACACACACACACACACACACACACACACACACATACACGCACGCACATAAAAAATACGCACAATATTTAAAAAACAAACACACATATTCTCTCTCTCTCTCTCTCTCTCTCTCACACACACACACACACACACACACACACACACACACACACACACACACACAATGTAAATAATCACTCCCTCTCTCCCTCTCTCTCTCTCTCTCTCACACACACACACACACACACACACACACACACACACACACAATGTAAACAATCACTCCCTCTCTCTCTCTCTCTCTCTCTATATATATATATATATATATATATATATATATATATATATATATATATATATATATATATCTATCTATCTATCTATCTATCTATCTATCTCTCTCTCTCTCTCTCACACACACACACACATATAGCCTACTAACGATGTACATTATAACTCTCTGTCTCTCTTTCTCTTTCTCTCTCTATCACATACACACACACACACACACACACATGGCATGCACATTAAAAATATTTAAGACATTTTAAAACACACACACACACATACACTGTGCACTTTTAAAATACTTACATTTTAAAAAACTTGAAAAACTTTAACATTAACATTAAAAAATTTAAACTCTCTCAAATAAACACACATTCACTATGAGATCCCATTGCCTCCTCCGCACATCGAATTCTCGGTAGCTAGCAGCGGAAGTAGCTCCCTCATGCGCAGGGCAAGGTTTCCCACTCGGGGCCTCGCCCTCGAATGTCTGGGCACACGAGACTAAGCTGGTGGTCATTCCGAAAACCAAAATCGGGAAAATTTTCCATGCTCGGAAAATGGGGACGATTCCACCATTTTTACTTTCTTAACGAAATTTTCTAATGAAGTCAAGATACTGAACTAACCTTCATCTGAATAAACCAGATAGAAGGGAAACTATTACAAACTTATCTTGAAGGAATCAACGCTTTTTTCCTAGTTGAATCAAGCATAGCCATTGATCTATTCATTTGAGAAGTCTTCAGGTTATTATTTAACTATTCAAGTTCTAAGCGTATTCCTATTAATCAATTTTATTATTAAAACTCTACTGATTCCAGCCTATGGGTTAGCCACCGCCCAACCACTGGAATTGGTAGAACCAGACAAGTACTCACCCACCCATAATTGAATGCCTTTCTTAACTTTTGCTTTAGAATACAGATACGCACACTCCTCTTTAAACTTTAACTTATAAAACAATCCATTGACAAACAATTATTGGTTACAGATATCATAACTCAAAATTTCCATCCAGTTCCTTGTTTCTCAAAAACAAGTATCACTCTGGACTCTCCGTCAAGACCAGCTGGTTCAGCAACGAGATCCAGTAACAGATTACAATAATTTTTTATCACATCATAAATATATGTCTTCCACGACATACGCATGGGTGTCCTGAGCACCGCGAGCCCATGCATGTGTCCTGGCACTTCACTCAGGGACCACTTCGTCAGTCCTCGCCCATCGTACCGAAGCACACCATTTTTTACCATACCAAGGCTGGTCAAGACTTGGGTAGGTTTTTGCTACATGAGCTGTCCTTTGAACACTCCCTGCCAGCTGTTGCAATCGACTTTCCCTTAGAAAAGCACATATACCAAATGCTCCCTCTAGTATTCTGGCGTAAGACAGTCCTTTAAGAAAACATGGTTTCTATGCAAGTTTTGAGTTTTGAGTTTCTTTTGAATACAATGAGTATATCTTAAATCCATATCCCAAGACTTTCTGATCGCAGGTCTGAATTCCAAACAGAATTCCTCAAATTCTGTAACCTTAATCCTCAGATCAAAATCAAAGGGTCTCAACTTAGTTTCAGATTCGGTGGGTGATTTGAGTGTATTTTCCTAAATTGGTCACATTGTCTTTCCTTGAAACTGATAAAGAGGTTGGTCTTGGTCAAAGTCTGATTCTGGGTTCGAGTCTGGTAAGGTCCTTCCTGAACTACCTTTCTCGAAAGGGGGCGAGATTTCAATTACTATTATTCTGACTTTCATTCATTGAAAATCTGCTTAACTGATTTCTAAAAACTCTCCACGAATTCCTATGAGGAATAAATTAATCATTTATCTAAAATTCCGACTTCGATAGTTTTTCCGAGTTTTCTCATTTACCATCCTAGAGAATATGAAACGCTAGAATTTTTTCTCACATAGTATTTACTTATTCATACCAATATTCATGGGATTTAAACATAGGATTAAAGAGAACTCTTATTTTGATATAAAAATTATGTATGCATCTATTTATGCATAAAATCCAACTTCTATGGAAATAACACTTTTATATAAAAGAAAATCCTTTTATGCATAAAAATCAATTTTGATAAAAGTAACACTTTTATTTAAAAAAATTTCTTTTATGCATCTATTTATGCATAAAAATCAATTTTGATGACAGTAACACTTTTATAATAAAAAAATTCTTTTATGCATCTATTTATGCATAAAAACCAATTTTGATGAAAGTAACACTTTTATAATAAAAATTTTCTTTTTTGCATCTATTTATACATAAAAATCAATTTTGATGAAAGTAACACTTTTATAATAAAAAAATTCTTTTATGCATCTATTTATGCATAAAAATCAATTTTGATAAAAGTAACACTTTTATAATAAAAAAAATCTTTTATGCATAAAAATCAAATTTGATGAAAGTAACACTTTTAAAATTATTATTTTTTCTTTCATGCATCTATTTATGCATAAAAATCAATTTTGATGAAAGTAACACTTTAATAATAAAAAAAATTCTTTAATGCATCTATCTATGCATAAAAATCAATTTTGATGAAAGTAACACTTTTATAATAAAAAACATTCTTTTATGCATCTATTTATGCATAAAAATCCATTTTGATGAAAGTAACACTTTTATAATAAAAAAATTCTTTTATGCATCTATTTATGCATAAAAATCAATTTTGATGAAAGTAACACTTTTATAATAAAAAAACTCTTTTATGCATCTATTTATGCATAAAAAGCAATTTTGATGAAAGTAGCACTTTTATAATTTAAAAAATTTCTTTTATGCATCTATTTATGCATAAAAATCTATTTTGATGAAAGTAACACTTTTATAATTAAAAAAAATCTTTTATGCATCTATTTATGCATAAAAATCAATTTTGATGAAAGTAACACTTTTAGAATAAAAAAAATTCTCCAATATGCATCTTTCTATGCATAGAATTTAATTCTAATTGAAATAACACTTTTATATTAAAAATATTTCTAATATGCATTTTTCTATGCCTAGAATGAAAATAACACTTTTAGAATACACAAACGGTGGGGATTACTCTTTTTGAATAATAAAAGATAAAACTTATTTCACAAAATTTAAGAAAATTTTGCCATAACTTCCTTTGTATGGTTGACCATTTTTAAATTTTTTTCATTCTCAAGTTACTTAGAAATTATCCCAACTGGTTTAAAGCATTCTAAACTAATCAAATTCCACTTTTTAAAGAGAAACAATATGAAAAGTTTAATTCTAACAATTTGATTACATATCTAGGATAAAGAAAGGCTGAATTCAAGAATGAAGAGACGGGGAAAGCCTTTCCAACAAGGCATAACATCATTTTTCATTTTAAAGAAAACAAAAATTAGAAAACCATTAAATGGAATAAAGAAAAAGTAGGATTTCTAGCTTACATGATATTTTGTGAGCTTTCCTTTGGCTTGATGGTTTGAGGGATCTACTCTTGTTTGCAACAAGAGTGGCCACCAATTCTTTTGAAGAGGAAATGGTCAAAAACTAATGAATTATCAATAAATTCACTGTTTTTGGCTCTAGGAAGGAGGAGTAGAGTAACAGTGCATAAAACACTATTAAGCTTCTACAAAGGGGGAGGCTTCTATTTATAGGAAAAAGTGAGCTTCTAACCAAGCAAACTGATTCTAGAATTTTTCAGATTAGTTTGGTCAATTTTTGACCATTTTTGGATCAGTTTAGTTCACTTTTTGGATCCTGTTTTGAATTAGGAGAGAGGAGAGATGAAATATCTAATTTTATTGATTTAAAATTCAAAAGCAATGATGGGAAAAGGCACCTACTTCATGAGGGAGAATCCCCATGCTGAGGTGTCAAAAATTCATTTTTTAAGTATTTCCTTTGGTCCTTAGTCCACTCTTCATCTTATGTGAGTATTTACTCATTTTTGGGGGGGATTTTCTTTATTTCTTCAATTTACCTCCTCCCTACATTTGGATTAATCTAATTAGCCCCTCAGAACCTTAATCTAAAATTTTCAAAAAATCTGGACCCTTAGGATAAGGCCTTTTGAACAGATTATAATTTATTTCTAATGCACCTTCTGAAATTCTTTTTGAACTTCTGTTTCGGGGGAATTTATTTTAATGAGATGAGATATTTTTCCATCCAAAAATATTTAAAAGCTGAATCACCTCTCTCTAGAAGATTTTCTCTCTCTAGGCCAAAACAGGTAGAAACAAGATCTTTTATATTTCTGAAGAGGGATTTGATTACAGGGGAAGATACTGGACTTCTTGAGAGACTAGGGAGGAATCTTACATTCTCTCCCACTTGAAAAATGTGAGATGTCCTCATCTCGCAAACTGGGGGTAAGGCTTCTTTCTCCCAGGTGGCATCTTCAAAAGGATAGAACTTCCATTTGACCAATAATTCTCTCAGAATTCTGTTCTTGAGAACCTTTTCTCGAGCATCAAGGATTTCTTCAGGTTGGAGTTCCATCTGCCCTTGGGTTGAAGAAGTTGAGATTTCATCATCAAGCACATGATTCGGGCTTAGTACATACTTTTTAAGAAGGCTGACAAGAAATACATTATGTACATTAAGATGAGGAGGCAGAAGAAGATCGTAGGCTAAGTCACCTACTTTCTTTGTAATCAGATATGGCCCACAATATGTGGGGGATAACTTCTTGTACTTTCCAAGAGATAGAGAACTTCTTTTGGGGCGTACTCGAATGAAGACTATATCTGCTTCTTTGAATTTTCTGTCTGTCCTCTTCTTATCTGCATGTTGTTTCTGTCTATCCTGGGGTAGCTTTTATATCTTTGCGAATTGGCTACATCTGCTACTCCATGTCGTCAAGCATCTGTCTAGACATCTCAACCCTAATCAATGGGTCAGACCAAGTTAATGGAGTTAAGCAATCTTGTCGAGCTTTGAAAGGGCTCATCCCAATACTTCGGTGATAAGAAGCATTGTAGGCGAACTCGACTAGGTGCAGATAACTTAGCCACTTCTTGGGTTCCCCACAGGATGATCGAAGTATATCTTCGATTACTTGGTTTACCCTTTCTGTTTGACCGTCGGTCTCGGGGTGGTAAGCTATGCTGAGATCCAAGAAAGTTCCTATTGCTTTGAAAAATGCAGTCCAGAATCTTGACGTGAATTTGGGGTCTCGATCACTTACTATTCTTTTGGGTAGGCCATGCAATCTGAAGATTTCCTTGAGGAACACTCTGGCCACATCCACTGTAGTGTAGGTTTCTTTTACTGGAATCAGATGGGAAACTTTGGTTAGTCTATCAACTACCACGAAGATGGAGTTGTAACCTGATTGCACTGAAGGTAATCCAGTAATAAAATCCATACTGATGCATTCCCACTTCATCTGGGGGATGTCTAATGGATGTAACTTCCCAGGCATTGACTTTTTGACATGTCAGACATTGATGTATATGATTAAGTACATCCTTTTTTAGTCCAGGCCAAAAGAAGCTTTTCTTCACAGACATGTAGGTTTTGATGAAACCTAGATGTCTTGCAAAATAAGGTTGTCATGGGCTTCATTCAGAATTTGACCCTTAGTTCCCTCATCATTGGGAATGCATAGCCTGCAATTATAATACATAATTCCATCATCTAGGATGTTCCCTTGAGCTCGGTTCAACGCGTGTGGAGTTTTGCTTTCCTGCATAAGTAGAGTAGTAGCAATAGGGCCAAAGAATCTTCTCTCTTGCTTCAATAATCAAAGGATTTGACACTACAGTAATTTTGCAAGCAAGGAGGCTTTTTTGCTGAGGGCATCTGCTACCACATTTTCTTTGCTTAGGTGCGGTACTTGATTTCAAAATCAAATTCCTGCAGGGTGTGCATCCACCTTCTTTGGTGCATGTTGAGATCCTTTTGAGTGAAGATCCACTTGAAGCTCTGATGATCTGTCAACATCAAAGTGAATCTTTGACCCAGTAGGTAATGTCTCCACAACTTCAGGGCATATACTACTGAACGCAGTTCCAGGTCGTGGACAGCATAATTCCTCTCATGCGTTCTGAGTTTTTGGGATTCATAGGCCACTACATGACCTTCCTGCATGAGTGCACCTCCTAGGGCAAAACCACTGGCATCGGTTACTACCTCAAAGGGTAGGGAGAAATCTGGCAACTTTAGAACAGGATTGGTTACCAAGGTGGTCTTCAGCTTATCAAAAGCACTTTGGCACCTGGCAGACCATTGAAATGGGGTATTCTTCTTGAGAAGATTAGTTGGGGGGAAGCTATGAGAGCATACTTTGGTATAAAATTCTATACCAGCCAGTCAATCCCAAGAATCCCCTGACTTCTTTCACTGTTTTTGGTTCAGGCCAATCTATGACTGCTTGGACTTTTGCGGAATGTAGAGAAATTCCATCTTTGGATACCAGAAAGCCCAAGTATTCAACATGGTTGGCAGAGAAAGTGCATTTGCTCTTTTTTGCAAAGAATTGGTGCTTCCTTAGAATCTCAAGAACTTTTTTGACATGAGCTTCATGGTCAGCTGCATTCTTTGAGTAAATCAGAATATCATCAAAGAAAGCAAGAACAAAATCGTCCAAGTATTCTCTGAGAATGTCCTGCATTAGGCGATTGAATGTAGCTGGGGCATTTGTCAATCCAAACGGCATGACAGTGAATTCATAATGCCCATACCGAGTATTGATGGTTGGCTATCTTCAGGATATCTTGCTCATTAATCTTGATGATCTGATAATACCCTAATTTGAGATCTATCTTTGTGAAGATCTGGGCTGCTCCACTTAGCTTGTCTAGAAGCTCATCAATTCTGGGGATAGGATACTTATTCTTAACTGTCGCTGATTGAGACCTCTGTAGTTCACACAGAGTCTTAGCGTTCCATCTTTCTTTTTCTGAAAGAGAACTGGCACACCCCAAGGTGAAACACTGGGTCTTACAAACCCTTGTTCTAACACCTGTCTAAGCTGTTCCTTGAGTTTGATGGCTTCAGGAACTGGCATTTTGAATGTGCACAGGGCTACTGGGGCTGAGCTCCGGGGGCCAATTCTATCTCATGATCTACTTCCCGGATTAGAGGCATCTCTGTTAATTCTGCTGGGAATAAATCATCATAATCACTTAACCATTCAGGTTCTTTAGCTTTTAGCTTTGTGTCTACTGGATTCATTTTGACAACATAAATGAGCTGCTTCTTTCTAAGTCCTTTTAGTAACTTAGAAACTTTTACTAATTGCAAACTTGGGGATCCTGAAATTCCGGTTCCTTGAACTTTATTTCCGTGAAGGTCACGGAAGGAAATGGTTCCATTATGATAGTGAATGTCAGCTTGATTTTTGTGGAACCAATCCATTCCAAGGATCCTGTCAAAGGTATAACTCTAAACTGACAGTCAGTTAAATTCCCATCTAGATTGAACACGATCTGTCTCAAGGTGAGTGAAAAGAATCTTCTCATTGGCCAATTCAACTTGCATAGGTTTCCCTGATTTTTGTTCTAATACTAGCTTACACAAGCATTCTGGGGAAATGAAAGAATAAGTATTGCCTGAATCAATCAAAAGATTAAAAGGCTTACCCTGATACTCAACTGGAGTATGGATACATGCTAAACAAACCCTAGCCTTATCAGAATCATGGCTAAGGAAATATTTTTACCTAAGCCTCTGACGCTTATTGTTGGTACTGATATTAATATATCGTCCTCCAAAGAACCACATATACTGACGTCGCTCTATAGGATCAGGAAAGTAAAGACTCTCAAAATGACGTGGGAGTCTCACTCTACTTACTCGGGTTGTAGCAAAGTTGATGAGGTGCTCGAATGCAAAGGCTATCATATCTTGACTCTGGGAGAGTTCAGGAATGCCAGATAGATTCGGGGTATCCATTTATAAATTTTCAATTCAATTTATGAGTTTTCAAATTTTTAAGTTCATTTAACATAATATTAACAAGCGAAAACATTATTTTCCAGATTTACTTTAAAATTTTAAGTAATTTTTGTTGCTGTTATGTAAATTTACAACAGCATTGATACCAACTGTGAGATCGCATTGTCCCCTCCGCACATCAGATTCCCGATAGCTGACAGTGGAAGCAGCTCCCTCATACGTGGGGCAGGGTTTCCCAACTCAAGGGCCTCGCCCTCGAATGTCTGGGCATGAGACTAAGTTGGTGGTCATTCCGAAAACCGAAACCGAGAAAATTTTCCATGCCTGGAAAACGGAGACGATTCCACCATTTTTACTTTTCTTAAAACGAATTTTTCTAAATGAAGTCAAGATATTGAACTAACCTTCATCTGAATAAACCAGATAGAAGGGAAACTATTACAGACTTATCTTAAAGGAATCAACGCTTTTTTCCTAACTGAATCAGGCACAGCCACCGTTGATCTATTCATTTAAGAAGTCTTCAAGTTATTATTTAACTATTCAAGTTCTAAGCATATTCTTATTAATCAATTTTATTATTAAAACTCTACTTATTCCAGCCTAACCCCATCCGGCCCATGGGTTAGCACCGCCTAACCACTGGAATTGGTAGAACCAGACAAGTACTTACCAACCCATAATTGAATGCCTTTCTTAACTTTTGCTTTAGAATACAGATATGCACACACTCCTCTTTAAACTTTAACTTATAAAACAATCCATTGACAAACAATTATTGGTTACAAATATCATAACTCAAAATTTCCATCCAGTTCCTTGTTTCTCAAAAACAGGTATCACTCTGGACTCTCCGTCGAGACCAGCTGGTCAGCAACGAGATCAAGTAACAGATTACAATAATTTTTCATCATCATAAATATATATCTTCCACAACATACGCATGGGTGTCCTAAGCACCGCGAGCCCGTGCATCTCCTGGTCATCAGAACCCTCCAGGATCCTCCTTAGGTGTCCTGATTTTTCACCATACCAAGGCTGGTCAAGACCTGGGTATGTTTTTGCTGCGTGAGCCCTCCTTTGAACACTCCTCGCCAGCTGTTGCAACTGAACTTCCCTTGAAAAAACACATATACCAAATGCTCCCTCCAGCATTCTGGCATAAGACAGTCCTTTAAGAAAACAGGGTTTCTATGCAAGTTTTCAGTTTTGAGTTTCTTTTGAATACAGTGAGTATATCTTAAATCCATATCCCAAGACTTTCTGATCGCAGGTCTGAATTCCAAACAGATTTCCTCGAATTCTGTAACCTTGATCCTCAGATCAAAATCAAAGGGTCTCAACTTAGTTTCAGATTCGGTGGGTGATTTGATTTTCGTAAAGTGGTCACATTGTCTTTCCTTGAAACTAATGAAGAGGTTGGTCTTGGTCAAAGTCTGATTTTGGGTTCGAGTCTGGTAAGGTCCTTCCTGAACTACCTTTCTCGAAAGGGGGTGAGATTTCAATTACTATTATACTGAATTTCATTCATTGAATATTTGCTTAACGGATTTCTAAACTAATCACGAATTCCTATGAGGAATAAATTAATCATTTGTCTAAAATTCCGACTTCGATAGTTTTTCTGAGTTTTCTCATTACCATCCTAGAGAATATGAAACGGTCGAATTTTCTCTCACAGATATTTACTTATTTATTTACCAATATTCATGGGATTTAAACATAGGATTAAAGAGAACTCTTATTTTGATATAAAAATTTTGTATGCATCTATTTATGCATAAAATCCAACTTCTATGGAAATAACACTTTTATATAAAAGAAAATCCTTTTATGCATAAAAATCAATTTTGATAAAAGTAACACTTTTATTTAAAAAAATTTCTTTTATGCATCTATTTATGCATAAAAATCAATTTTGATGACAGTAACACTTTTACAATAAAAAAATTCTTTTATGCATCTATTTATGCATAAAAACCAATTTTGATGAAAGTAACGCTTTTATAATAAAAATTTTCTTTTTTGCATCTATTTATGCATAAAAATCAATTTTGATGAAAGTAACACTTTTATAATAAAAAATTCTTTTATGCATCTATTTATGCATAAAAATCAATTTTGATGAAAGTAACACTTTTATAATAAAAAAAATTCTTTTATGCATCTATTTATGCATAAAAATCAATTTTGATAAAAGTAACACTTTTATATTAAAAAAATCTTTTATGCATCTATTTATGCATAAAAATCCATTTTGATGAAAGTAACACTTTTATAATAATAAAAACTTTTATGCATCTATTTATGCATAAAAATCAATTTAGATGAAAGTAACACTTTTAGAATTAAAAAAAATTCTGTTATGCGTCTATCTATGCATAAAAATCATTTTTGATGAAAGTAACACTTTTATAAGAAAAAAATTCTTTTATGCATCTATTTATGCATAAAAATTAATTTTGGTAAAAGTAACAATTTTATAATTAAAAAAAATTCTTTTTTGCATCTATTTATGCATAAAAATCAATTTTGATGACAGTAACACTTTTATAATAAAAAAATTCTTTTATGCATAGAAATTTATTTTGATGAAAGTAACACTTTTATAATAAAAAAATTCTTTTATGCATCTGTCTATGCATAAAAATCAATTTTGATGAAAGTAACAGTTTTATAATGAAAAAATTCTTTTATTCATCTATCTATGCATAAAAATTAATTTTGATGAAAGTAACACTTTTATAATACTAAAAAAATCTTTTATGCATCTATCTATGCATAAAAGTCCATTTTGATGAAAGTAACACTTTTATAATAAAAAAAATTCTTTCATGCATAAAAATCAATTTTGATGAAAGTAACACTTTTACAATTTAAAAAATTCTTTTATGCATCTATTCACACATAAAAATCCATTTTGATGAAAGTAATACTTTTATAATAAAAAAAGTTCTTTCATGCATAAAAATCAATTTTGATGAAAGTAACACTTTTACAATTAAAAAAATTCTTTTATGCATCTATTCACACATAAAAATCCATTTTGATGAAAGTAACACTTTTATAATAAAAAAAATCTTTTATGCATCTATTTATGCATAAAAATCAATTTTGATGAAAGTAACACTTTTATAATTTAAAAAATTCTTTTATGCATCTATTTATGCATAAAAATCCATTTTGATGAAAGTAATACTTTTATAATGAAAAAATTCTTTTATGCATCTATTTATGCATAAAAATTAAATTTGATGAAAGTAACACTTTAAGAATAAAAAAATATCCAATATGCATCTTTCTATGCATAGAATTTAATTCTAATTGAAATAACACTTTTATAATAAAAATATTTCTAATATGCATTTTTCTATGCCTAGAATGAAAATAACACTTTTAGAATTTACAAACGGTGGGGATTACTCTTTTTGAATAATAAAAGATAAAACTTACTTCACAAAAGTTAAGAAAATTTTGCCATAAGCTCCTTTGTATGGCTGACCATTTTTCAATTTTTTTCATTCTCAAGTTACTTAGAAATTATCCCAATTGGTTTAAAGCATTCTAAACTAATCAAATTCCACTTTTTAAAGAGAAACAATATGAAAAGTTTAATTCTAACAATTTGATTACATATCTAGGATAAAGAAAGGCTGAATTCAAGAATGAAAAGACGGGGAAAGCCTTTCGAACAAGGCATAACATCATTTTTAATTTTAAAGAAAACAAAAATTAGAAAACCATTAAATGGAATAAAGAAAAAGTAGGATTTCTAGCTTACATGATATTTTGTGAGCTTTCCTTTGGCTTGATGGTTTGAGGGATCTACTCTTGTTTGCAACAAGAGTGGCCACCAATTCTTTTGAAGAGGAAATGGTCAAAAACTAATGAATTATCAATAAATTCACTGTTTTTGGCTCTAGGAAGGAGGAGTAGAGTAACAGTGCATAAAATACTATTAAGCTTCTACAAAGGGGGAGGCTTCTATTTATAGGAAAAAGTGAGCTTCTAACCAAGCAAACTGATTCTAGAATTTTCCAGATCAATTTGGTTAATTTTTGACCATTCTTGGATCAGTTTAGTTCACTTTTTGTATCCAGTTTTGAATTAGGAGAGAGGAGAGATGAAATATCTAATTTTATTGATTTAAAATTCAAAAGCAATGATGGAAAAAAGGTGCCTACTTCATGAGGGGGAATCCCCACTCTGAGGTGTTTTTTTTAGTATTTCCTTTGGTCCTTAGTCCACTCTTCATCTTATGTGAGTATTTACTCATTTTTGGGGAGGATTTTCTTTATTTCTTCAATTTACCTCCTCCCTACATTTGGATTAATCTAATTAGCCCCTCAGAACCTTAATCTAAAATTTTCAAAAAATCTGGACCCTTAGGATAAGGCCTTTTGAACAGATTATAATTTATTTCTAATGCACCTTCTGAAATTCTTTTTGAACTTCTGTTTCGGGGGAATTTATTTTAATGAGATGAGATATTTTTCCATCCAAAAATATTTAAAAGCTGAATCACCTCTCTCTAGAAGATTTTCTCTCTCTAGGCCAAAACAGGTAGAAACAAGATCTTTTATATTTCTGAAGAGGGATTTGATTACAGGGGAAGAACTGGACTTCTTGAGAGGCTCGAAAGGAATCTGCCCGCGCACACATATACTCTCTCTCTCTCTCTCTCACACACACACACACACACACACACACACACACACACATGCACATGCACATACACACACACACGGCATGCACATTAAAAATACTTAAGATATTTTAAAAAACAAACACACACACACACACGGCCCACGCACACATATACACACACACACACACTCTCTCTCTCTCTCACACACACACACACACACACACACACACACACACATACACATGGCACTTACATTAAAAATACTTAAGACATTTTAAAAAAACAAACACACACACGGCACACATTAAAGATACTTACATTATTTTAAACTTAAAAACTTTAACATTAACATTAAAATTTTAAAAAACTCTCTCAAACAAACTGTAAGATTCCTCCCCAGCCCCTCTAGATGTCCAGTTTCTTCCCCTGTAATCAATCCCCTTTTCAGAATAATAAAAGATCTTGTTTCTACCTGTTTTGGCCTAGAGAGAGAAAATATTCTAGAGAGAGATAATTCAGTTTTTAGATATCTTTGGGGATGGAAAAATATCCCTTCTTATTAAAATAAATTCCCTCAAAACAGAAGTTTAAAAAGAACTTCCTAAGGTGCATTAGAAATAAATTATAATGTGCACAAAAGACCTTAGCCTAAGGGTCAAGATTTTCTGAAAATTTTGGATTATGGTCCAACTAAGGTTCATATGGACCAATAAGATTAATCCAAATGTAGGGAGAAGATAAATTGAAGAATAAAAGAAAAACCCCCCAAAAATGAGTAAATGCTCACATAAGATGAAGAGTGGACTAAGGACCAAAGAAAAGAATTAAAAAACTGAATTTTGACACCTCAGTGTGGGGATCTCCTCTCATGAAGTAGGCCGCCTTTTTCTCATCATTACCCCCGATTTTTAATCAATAAAATGAGATATTTTCATCTCTCCTCTCTCCTATTTCAAAACTAGATCCAAAAAGTAAGCTGAATTGACCCAAAAATGGTCAAAAATTGACCAAACTGATCTGGAAAATTCTAGAATTAGTTTTCTTGGTTAGAGGCTCACTTTTTCCTATAAATAGAAGCCTCCCCCTTTATAAAAGCTTAATGGTGTTTATGCACTATTACTCTACTCCTATCCTGAGCCATCTATATTGAATTTTTCAATAATTCAATTGCATTGGGCCTAATCCTCTCCAAAGTGAATTGGTGGCCACTCTTGCTTCAAAAAGAGTAGAACCCTCAATCCCTCAAGCCAAAGGAAAGCTTACAAGCTCCATTTAAGCTAATTTTCTTACTTGTTTACGAATTTAATCAAAAATCTATGGTTTTCTTGATTTTTATGTTTTGCAAATGATTGAATTAAATTCAAATGCTATGCCTTTGATGAAAAGGCCACCCCCTTCTCTTCTTTACATCCCAACCTTTCTTAATCCTAGAAAGATTAACTAAGTAATTAATTAAACTCTTCTTATTGTTTACTCTCTTGAATTTAGAAAATTGTATAGATTAGAGTTCTATAATTCTAAATTGGGTTAATTAAGTTATGTGAAGAATGATAAAAATGAGAAATGGTCAGCCATACAAAGGAGGTTATGGCAAAATTTTGTAGAATTTTGTGAAAAAGAACGTTTGTTTTTATGTTATTCCAAAAGAGTAAATCCCACCATTTTTGCATCTAAAAGAAATATTCTAATTACTCCATGTACATATTCACCTATGAATATGCATGGATATCACTGATATTAATTATTAAATTTGATTTCTATGCATAGAAAGATGCATAAAGGAAATTTTTTTATTATAAAAGTGTTATTCTTATTAAATTTGATTTCTATGCATAGAAAGATGCATAAAGGAATTTTTTTTATCACAAAAGTGCTATTCCTATTAAATTTTATTTCTATGCATAGAAAGATGCATAAAGGGAAGGCGAAGGCAAAACTCATGCTCGCTGAAGCTCTCACCTCCCTCCTCTGCTCGCGCCTTCGTCCCGCCTGCTCGCGCTGTCGGCGGGGTCGCCCCCCCTTGTCATGCCTGCCTCCCTTTCGCACCCATTTGCCCCCCCTTTCGCACCCGCCTGCCCCCCCTTTTTGCAATCGTCGGCCCCCCTCCCCCTTTCGCACCCGTCTGCCCCCCCTTTCGCCCCCGCCCCTTGCCTGCCAGCCCCCTTCTCGCAACCGTTGGCCCCCCCACCCCCTTCTGCACCCGTCTGCCCCCCCTTTCTCCCCCGTCCGCATTCTTCCCCCTGCCCGCCTGCCCCCCTCTTGCGAGACTGCCTGCCCCCCGCACCCGCCTGCCCCTTTCGTGCCCACCTCCCCCCTCCTTCATGCTCGTTTGCCCGCATGCCCCCATTCGCGCTCGCCTGCTCCTCCTGACCCCCTTTTGCGCCCGCCTACTCCTGCCCCCCCTTCGCACCTGCCTGCCCGCCTACCCTCGCCCTTTCCCCGCCCCCCCCTTTCGCGCCCTTCCCGCCCCCCTCTCTCGCGCCCTTCCGCTCCCGCTCCCTCCCCGCTCCCCCTTGCCTCCCCCACCTCTGTCATCCGCCCCTCCCTCCCTCACTTTTGGTCTTTCCCTCCCCGCTCCGCACTTCCCCCCGTCCCGCTTCGCCCTCGACTCAGCTTCAGACTTTGATGGAGGCCCCTCCCGCCCCACCTCAGAGGGACTCTTTCGCAGCCCCCTCGCTTGCTCGTGAGGATACCCCCATCAGGCTTTCTCTTTCGCTAGAAGAGGAAGCGAGCCTCACCCCGCAGAGGTGGAATGCCTCCAGGCACCTTTGCACGCCTATTTGGAGTGGAGGGTCCCCCATGAGCCAGCACCTATCAGAGTTCATGTGGTGATACTTTCGGCCCGAGGGGAGGAGGCACTTGATTCAGCGGTGGCCTTCTCCTTCCCTCTTTGCGGCACTAGCGACCGGGAGTGGTGGACTCTAGATCTTGCTATTAGTATTTTGCAGACATAGGCAGTTGAGTTTTCTCACCATGTGAGCGATTTGGAGATTACAGACATGGTAGGCCGACTCTGGGAGTTGGCACATTTCTTTGATACCGAGAGTGCGGATGCCTCCAGGAATCGACACTTGGTGGTTCACATAGTGGCAGACCTAGCGCGAGACCCTGGCTATGTATGCATACATAGCGCGAGACCCTGGCTATGTATGCATACATGAGGATTCTTTCTCCGAGCGAGAGACAGTTGCTATTATGGGACACAGCCACTAGCGCGCCTGGTCCGGCCGAGACTCTCGGGTGGGCAGATTCGTAGTCGCTCGGATGGGGATTACTCTCCATCCAAGCCGCTTGCGAAGGCCCGCCGTATGGCTGAGACAGCCTCCACCTCAGCAGGTCATCCATGAGGATCATCTCATGGAATGTACAGGGCCTTAGCGGCGCACACTATGTACGTTATCGTGGTTGCTTGAGGCAGGAGCTTCAGAGATGCCTGGTTGGGGGCAGTATTGATATTTTGATGATGCAGGAGCACCATTTGAGTGAGAGCAGGATTCGGAGATATGGTTCGGTGATGCCTGGTAGATGGGACAATTTTTGGTCTACAGGTTTTGGCCCCTTGGGAGGGCAGGGAGTAGTATGTATGGTCATTGCGGATGCAAGGCGGCAGGCCATTGTGGATCGCTGGGTCATTGTGCCTGGTAGAGCGTAGTATGTTATTCTGAGGATGCATGATGAGCACATTGGTGTGCTCAATGTCTATGCGCCCAATCCTGCTAGTGCCAGAGCAGAGTTGTGGATCCTTGTTACAAATGCATTGCCCGAGGCCGCACATTGGTGTGTTGGGGGAGACTTCAACATGCTTGAGGACCCGGCCGATAGGGTGGGAGGCAGTCATGTTACAGTGCACGGCACGGAGCTTGTAGCTTGGGAGCAATTTTGTATGACGCTTCTCGGAAGTGGCATATTGATCCAGACCCTGCAGATGTGGACTCTGATTGGCGCATATGGGCATATGCTGCACGCCCCTTGGCCCCGCCAGTGGGACCTTGGCGAGTACGAGTGGCATGATCCTTATGCGTCCCTCAAGGCCATAGAGATCACCTTTTTTTAGTACACTGCTCGATTGGGGAGGCATATTTTGACTGCGAGGAGGATAGTCTCTCCAGCTACATCAGAGCATTGGCGGCTACAAGGGCTCTCACAGAAGTTCCTAGAGGATTTTTGGACCAGGCTCTGGGCTAGCAGACAGGCACGCAGGATCTTGGCTTTCCAGTGGCTGGCTGCCCACAGGGGCTCTGCATTTGGCACCTGGCTTGTCTACAGTGGCCTTCCATCGATGCGGCCACCCATTGGAGACACAGCAACATTGCCTATGGGACTGTCCACATGCGCAGTAGATCTGGCTCAGGATTTTGCGCATTTTGGCCCCCCTCTCTCTAGAGGGAATGTATACGTGGGGAGCCACTGCTTGGTCGACTTTGTTTAGCTATGGGATAAGAGACGGAGCAGGCTAGCCAGGCCATCAGATTCATTAGGGGCTAGCCTCGCCTTGTTCCTTCACCGGATTTCTCGGACAGCCGGCTGGACACGGGAGAGGGATTTACGATGGGAGATCCTCAGTAACCTCACCATATGGTTCACCTGGAGAGCCCGTTGTTTCAGGGCTTTTGAGGGGAGATTGGAGCCACTAGCAAAGACTGTTCGGGCTATCTGCTGGCAGGAGTTGATTCACACCCTGCGAGGACGGTATGACCACATCCGGGGCGACTCGGATCGAGCGATCTTGCAACGCCAGGCTTTCCACACCACTTGGCGCAGCGGCCCTTTCTATACTCTACACGCGGGTACCCCGCGCTGGCACTACAGGCCACCTGTTTGGATCTTCCCCCCTCTTATTGTATGATATAGCCTCTTAGTTTATTTGTACTTTTCTGCACCTAGTAGCTGCCTTGATTGGTCTCTGCTCTGCCTTCTTATGGAGCAGGAGAGGGTTTGTAGTCCATTGGCTTTTTATAACTAATGAAAGGATCTTTTCATGCAAAAAAAAAGAAAGATGCATAAAGGAATTTTTTTAATTATAAAAGTGTTATTCTTATTAAATTTGATTTTTATGCATAGAAAGATGCACAAAGGAATTTTTTTATTACAAACGTGTTATTCTTATTAAATTTGATTTTTTATGCATGGAAAGATTATAAAACAATCCATTGACAAACAATTTACAAATATCATAACTCAAAATTTCCATCCAGTTCCTTGTTTTTCAAAAACAGGTATCACTCTGGACTCTCCGTCGAGACCAGCTGGTCAGCAAAACGAGATCCAGTAACAGATTACGATAATTTTTCGTTATCTCATAAATATATATCTTCCACAACATACGCATGGGTGTCCTAAGCACCGGGAGCCCATGCATCGCCTGGTCATTAGAATCCTCTAGGATCCTCCTTAGCCCTCACCATCGTACCAACGAAAGCACACCATTTTTCACCATACCAAGGCTGCTCAAGACCTGGGTAGGTTTTTGCCGCGTGAGCCATCCTTTGAACACTCCCCGCCAGTTGTTGCAACCGAACTTCCCTTGGAAAAACACATATACCAAATGCTCCCTCCAGCATTCTGGCATAAGACAGTCCTTTAAGAAAACGGGGTTTCTATGCAAGTTTTCAGTTTCTTTTGAATACAGTGAGTATATCTTAAATCCATATCCCAAGACTTTCTGATCTCACAGGTCTGAATTCCAAACAGATTTCCTCGAATTCTGTAACCTTGATCCTCAAATCAAAATCAAAGTGTCTCAACTTAGTTTTAGATTCGGTGGGTGATTTGAGTGTATTTTCATGAACTCGTCACATTGTCTTTCCTTGAAACTGACGAAGAGGTTGGTCTTGGTCAAAGTCTGATTTTGGGATCGAGTCTGGTAAGGTCCTTCCTGAACTACCTTTCTCAAAAGGGGGTGAGATTTCAATTACTATTATTTTGAATTTCATTCATTGAATATTTGCGTAACTTTTTTCTAAACTAATCACGAATTCCTATGAGGAATAAATTAATTCATTCATTGAATATTTGCGTAAACTTTTTCTAAACTAATCACGAATTCCTATGAGGAATAAATTAATCATTTATCTAAAATTTCGACTTCGATAGTTTTTTTGAGTTTTCTCATTACCATCCTTCCTAGAGAATATGAAACGGTTCATTTACCAATATTCATGGAATTAAAACATAGGATTAAAGAGAACTCTTATTTTGATATAAAAATTCTGTATGCATCTATTTATGCATAAAATCCAACTTCTATGGAAATAACACTTTTATATAAAAAAACCTTTTATGCATCTATTTATGCATAAAAATCAATTTTGATGAAAGTAACACTTTTATTTAAAAAAATCTTTTATGCATCTATATATGCATAAAAACCAATTTTAATGAAAGTAACACTTTTATTTAAAAAATCTTTTATGCATCTATTTATGCATAAAAATCAATTTTGATGAAAGTAACACTTTTATAATGAAAAACTTATTTTATGCATCTATTTATGCATAAAAATCAAATTTGATGAAAGTAACACTTTTATAATAAAAAAATTATTTTATGCATCTATTTATGCATAAAAATCCATTTTGATAAAAGTAACACTTTTATAATAATAATAAAAATTATGCATCTATTTATGCATAAAAATCAATTTTGATGAAAGTAACACTTTTAGAATTAAAAATTTTCTTTTATGCATCTATTTATGCATAAAAATCAATTTTGATGATAATTAAAAAAAATCTTTTATGTATAAAAATCAATTTTGATGAAAGTAACACTTTTATAGTTAAAAAAAATCTTTTATGCATCATTTTATGCAGAAAAAATCAATTTTGATGAAAGTAACACTTTTATAATAAAAAAATCTTTTACGCAACTATTTATGCATAAAAATAAAATCAATTTTGATGAAAGTAACACTTTTATAATAAAAAAAATCTTTTATCCATCTATCTATGCATAAAAATCAATTTTGATGAAAGTAACACTTTTATAATAATAAAAAATTCTTTTATGTATCTATCTATGCATAAAAGTTGATTTTGATGAACGTAACACTTTTATAATAAAAAAATTCTTTTATGCATCTATTTATGATAAAAATCAATTTTGATGAAAGTAACACTTTTATAATTAAAAAAAATTCTTTTATGCATCTATTTACACATAAAAATGCATTTTGATGAAAGTAACACTTTTACAATAAAAAAAAATCTTTTATGCATCTATTTATGCATAAAAATCAATTTTAATGAAAGTAACACTTTTATAATTTAAAAAAATCTTTTATGCATCTATTTATGCATAAAAATCCATTTTGATAAAAGTAACACTTTTATAATAAAAAAAATTCTTTTATGCATCTATTTATGCATTAAAATTAATTTTGATGAAAGTAACACTTTTAGAATTAAAAAAATCTCCAATATGCATATTTCTATGCATAGAATTTAATTCTAATTGAAATAACACTTTTATATTTTAAATATTTCTAATATGCATTTTTCTATGCCTAGAATGAAAATAACACTTTTAGAATACATAAATGGTGGGGATTACTCTTTTTGAATAATAAAAGATAAAACTTATTTCACAAAATTTAAGAAAATTTTACCATAACCTCCTTTGTATGGCTGACCATTTTTAATTTTTTTCATTCTCAAGTTACTTAGAAATTATCCCAATTGGTTTAAAGCATTCTAAACTAATCAAATTCCACTTTTTAAAGAGAAACAATATGAAAAGTTTAATTCTAACAATTTGATTACATATCTAGAATAAAGAAAGGCCGAATTCAAGAATGAAGAGATGGGGAAAGCCTTTCCAACAAGGCATAACATCATTTTTAATTTTAAAGAAAATAAAAATTAGAAAACCATCAAATGGAATAAAGAAAAAGTAGGATTTCTAGCTTACATGAATTTTTGTGAGCTTTCCTTTGGCTTGATGGTTTGAGGGATCTACTCTTGTTTGCAACAAGAGTGGCCACCAATTCTTTTGAAGAGGAAATGGTCAAAAACTAATGAATTATCAATAAATTCACTGTTTTTGGCTCTGGGGAGGAGGAGTAGAGTAACAGTGCATAAAACACTATTAAGCTTCTACAAAAGAGGAGGCTTCTATTTATAGGAAAAAGTGAGCTTCTAACCAAGCAAACTGATTCTAGAATTTTCCAAATCAATTTGGTCAATTTTTGACCATTTTTGGGTCAATTTAGTTCACTTTTTGGATCCAGTTTTAAATTAGGAGAGAGGAGAGATGAAGTATCTAATTTTATTGATTTAAAATTCAAAAGCAATGATGGAAAAAAGGTGTCTACTTCGTGAGGGGGAATCCCCACTCTGAGGTATCAAAAATTTATATTTTTAGTATTTCCTTTGGTCCTTAGTCCACTCTTCATCTTATGTGAGTATTTACCCATTTTTGGGGAGGATTTTCTTTATTTCTTCAATTTACCTCCTCCCTACATTTGGATTAATCTAATTGGTCTCTCAGAACCTTAATCTAAAATTTTCAAAAAATTGAGACCCTTAGGATAAGGCCTTTTGAACAGATTATAATTTATTTCTAATGCACCTTCTGAAATGCTTTTTGAACTTCTGTTTTGGGGGAATTTATTTTAATGAGATGAGATATTTTTCCATCCAAAAATATTTAAAAACTGAATCACCTGTCTCTAGAAGATTTTCTCTCTCTAGGCCAAAACAGGTAGAAACAAGATCTTTTATATTTCTGAAGAGGGATTTGATTACAGGGGAAGATACTGGACTTCTTGAGAGGCTCGAAAGGAATCTGCCCACGCACACATATACTCTCTCTCTCTCTCTCTCTCTCTCTCTCACACACACACACACACACACACGGGATGCACATTAAAAATACTTAAGATATTTTAAAAAACAAACACACACACGCACATGGCCCACGCACATATATACTCTCTCTCTCTCTCTCTCTCTCTCACACACACACACACACACACACACATGGCACTCACATTAGAAATACGAAAATTCTAGAATTAGTTTGCTTGGTTAGAGGCTCACTTTTTTCTATAAATAGAAGCCCCTTTATAAAAGCTTAATGGTGTTTATGCACTGTTACTCTACTTTTATCCTGAGCCATCTATATTGAATTTTTCAATAATTCAATTGTTTTGGGTCTAATCCTCTCCAAAGTGAATTGGTGGCCACTCTTACTTCAAACAAGAGTAGAACCCTCAATCCCTTAAGCCAAAGGAGAGCTTACAAGCTCCATGTAAACTAATTTTCTTACTTGTTTACGAATTTTAATGAAAAATCTATGGTTTTCTCGATTTTTATGTTTTGCAAATGATTGAATTAAATTCAAATACTATGCCTTTGATGAAAAGGCCACCCCCTTCTCTTCTTTACATCCCAACCTTTCTTAATCTTAGAAAGATTAACTAAGTGATTAATTAAACTCTTCTTTACTCTCTTGAATTTAGAAAATTGTGTAGATTAGAGTTCTATAATTCTAAATTGGGTTAATTAAGTTATGTGAAGAATGATAAAAATGAGAAATGGTCAGCCATACAAAGGAGGTCATGGCAAAAATTTCCAGAATTTTGTGAAAAAGAAAGTTTGTTTTTATGTTATTCCAAAAAGAGTAATTCCCACCATTTTTGCATCTAAAAGAAATATTCTAACTACTCCATGTACATATTCACCTATGAATATGCATGGATATCACTAATATTAATTATTCAATTTGATTTCTATGCATAGAAAGATGCATAAAGGAATTTTTTTTATTATAAAAGTGTTATTCTTATTAAATTTGATTTCTATGCATAGAAAGATGCATAAAGAAATTTTTTTATTACAAAAGTGTTATTCTTATTAAATTTGATTTCTATGCATAGAAAGATGCATAAAGGAATTTTTTTTAATTACAAAAGTGTTATTCTTATTAAATTTGATTTTTATGCATAGAAAGATGCATAAAGAAAAAAATTTTATTACAAAAGTGTTATTCTTATTAAATTTGATTTTTCATGCATAGAAAGATGCATAAAGGAAATTTTTTATTATAAAAGCGTTATTCTTATAAAAATTGATTTTTATGCATAAATAGATGCATAAAGAAATTCTTTTTATTTTAAAAGTGTTATTCTTATTAAATTTGATTTTATGTATAAATAGATGCATAAAAGGATTTTTTATATAAAAGTGTTATTCCCATTGAAGTTGATTTTTATACATAAATAGATCCACAAAGAATTTTTATATCAAAATTAGAATTCTCTTAAATTCTATGAGTATTTGATAAATGAATAATTAAATACTCTAAGTGAGAAATTTCTATCATTTTATATTCACACGGATTGTAAAAAAAAATTTCAAGAAATCTATAGAGATCAAAATATTCAGATAAATGATTAATTTATTCCTCATTGGAATTTGTAACTAATTTAGAAACCAGTTTAGTAAATATTCAAAGAAAGAAATTCAGTAAAATAGTAACTGAATTATGAAACCTTTTCGAGAACGATAGTTCAGGAAAAATCTTATCCGACTCGAACCTTGAATTAGATTATGACCAAGACCCTTTCGTCAGTTTCGAGGAAAGAAGGTGTGACCAATTTAGAAAAATACACTCAAAACTCCCGCCAAATCTGAAACTAAGTTTCAGACCCTTTGAATTGATATGTGGATCAAGGTTATAGAATTTGAGGAATTCTAGTATGAAATTCAGAATTTCGATCAAAAAAATTTTGGGATACTGATTCAAGAAATACTCCTTGTATTCAAAAGAAAATCAAACTGAAAACTTGCATAGAAACCCTGTTTTCTTAAAGGACTGTCTTACGCTAGAATACTCGAGGGAGAATTTGGTATATGTTTTTCTAAGGGAAGTTCGGTTACAACAGCTAGCGAGGAGTGTTCAAAGGATGGCTCACGCGGCAAAGCCTCAGTATGGTTGAAAAGTGGTGCACTTCTGGTACGATGGGCGAGGGCCGACGAAGTGGTCCCTGAGTGAAGCGCCAGGACACCTAAGAAGGATCCTGGAGGGTTCTGACCAGGAGATGCATGGGCTCACGGTGCCTATGATACCCATGCGTATGTCGTGGAAGATATGTATGATGGACGAAATGATTATTGTAATCTGTTTACTGGATCTCGTTGGTTGACCAGTTGGTCTCAACGGAGAGTCCAGAGTGATATATGTATGATAGACAGAATGATTATTGTAATCTGTTACTGGATCTCATTTTGCTGACCAGTTGGTCTGAACGGAGAGTCTAAAGTGATACTATTTTTTGAGAAACAAGGGACTGGATGGAATTTTTGAGTTATGACATCTGTACCCAATAACTGTTTGTCAATGGATTATTTTATAAGTTAAAGTTTAAAGAGGAGTGTGTGCGTATCTGTATTCAAAAGCAAAAGTTAAGAAAGGCATTCAATTATGGGTGGGTGAGTAATTGTCTGGTTCTACCGATTCTAGTGGGCTAACCCATGGGCCGAATGGGATGGAATCAGTGGAGTTTTAAAAAATTAAATTGAAATAATAGGAATACGCTTGAATTCAATGAGTAGATCAATGGCTATGCCTGACTTCGGTTAGGAAAAAGGCGTTGATTTTCTCAAATGATTAGATCAACGGTTGTGCCTGATTTCGGTTGGGAAAAAAGCATTGATTTCTTCAAATTAAGTCAGTGATAGTTTTCCTTCTATCTGGTTTAATCAGGTGAAGGATAATTTAGTCTCTTGACCCTGTTAGAAAATTTATTTTTAAGAAAATCAAACAGGTGGAATCGTCCCTATTTTTTGGGCAAGGGAAATTTTTCCGGTTTCGGTTTTTGAATGACCACTAGATTAGTCTCATGTCCGGACATTGGAGAGTGAGGCTGCGAGTGGAAAACCCTGCCCCGCACAAGAGGAAGCTACTTCCTCTACTAGCAACCGGGAATCCGGTGCACGCGGAGGGGCGACAGAGGGGTCTCACAGCTGGTATCAGAACGCTATTGTAAACTTACGAAACAGCGCCTAAAATCTTAAAGTAAATCTGGGAAATAATGTTTTCACTTGTTAAAATTATGTTTCAAATGAACTTTATAAATTGAAAACTCATAAATTAAACTGGATTTTTAGATGGATACCCCAAATCTGTATAGCATTCTTGGACTCTCCTAGAGTCAGGATATGATCGCCTTTGCCTTCAAAAATCTCATCAACTCCGCTACAACCCAAGTAAGCAGAGTGAGACTCGCTCGTCACTTTGAGGATCTATACTTTCCTGATCCAGTAGAGTGACATCAGCATATGTGGTTCTCTTTGGAGGACAAAGTATTCGCGTCAAGACCAATCAACGAGATAGAGACTCAGACAGAATATCTCGCTAACCATGATCTTGATAAGGCTAGGAGTTGTT
The DNA here is from genome assembly GCF_041138505.1 of Cibotium barometz. Classification (NCBI taxonomy): domain Eukaryota; kingdom Viridiplantae; phylum Streptophyta; class Polypodiopsida; order Cyatheales; family Cibotiaceae; genus Cibotium; species Cibotium barometz. The sequence continues at coordinate 30,066,033 of NC_141095.1, read as the reverse complement.
CATTATGTACAACTCTATAATCACTCACCCCGGAATTTTAGAATTTCTTGCCATATTTTGAGACTTCTTAGCCGCTTTATTCCTAGGAGAGCACCATTATCAGTGATGAATCGTGTATATCATAGCATGTCTCCATCACAGTATCGCCCTTTTATGCATACGCGATTGAGGCGGTGACTTTTGGAGCCGAGGCACTCTATGTATATATCAAAAACTTTTGATAATAAATGATGTTTTGCAAAAGATTCCAAATTATTTTTGTGGTTGTGAAAATTGGTAAATAAAATTATCAGAGTGAATCTTGTTTTCAAGAATTATGATGGAATATTTATTTGTTTAAGAAATAAATCTCAAAAATTAAATAGTCATAAATCTGATGACAAAGTTAAGTTGACAAAAATATCATTTTGTCAGAATTATGAGGCGCACGAACCATGGCAGGCAACCGGATCCTCTTACCGATGATGAAGAGTTAGATCCGGATGTTGGTAAAACCTTGCACTGATCCCAACCTGGTCCCTTCAAGGGTGAAGGGGAACATTTAGGAGAAGTAGTGGAAAAATAGATCGAGGCAATGGAAGAGTATTTTGATGTAACCGATTATAATGAGAAGAGCAAGATGGCTCTCGCGAGATTGAAAATTGTAGAAACGGCCAGGGTCGCATGGAGGAACCATTGCAAGACAAACCGTCTCGACCAAAATACCCAGACTTGGTCAGATCTTAAAGCTTACCTCAGGAAGAGGTTCCGTCCTCCGGGCTTCCTAGAAACCAAAATGAATGAGTTCTTGGAACTGAAGCAGGATAGCCGAACGATTGAAGAATACCATCAGGCATTTGCCCTTCTCCTCAAATATTCTCCACTTTTGGATGAAGAGCAGCTGATGGCCAGATTCATTTGAGGGATGAACGAGCCATTGAACACTTTAGTGAAAAATGCTAAACCAGTCTCAATGGCAGAAGCTGTCAGAATGGCAAAGGACTTTGCCAAAGCATTTGTTGTTAAGGTCATGCCGAAGCTAAACCCTCAAACTTTAAAAGGTTCCAAACCCCGGGAAGTGCTTCAAACTTTCCACCCCTAAAGAGGCAGCAAGGCCCTAATCGGAATCAAGATGCTAGGAAGTTAAGAAGTGAAGGAAGGCCCTTCCCTCTCAGAACACTTGCTCAAGAGCCCCACCTCTTTTAAGGATTCAGAGGGATGAGCTTAGAAGTGAGAACAGGTGTTTTGGGTGTCAGGGTTTCGGTCACCAGCTTAAAGACTGTCCGACTCCTGCCATGTCAAGAGGACAGGGAAGTCAAGGACCCAGAGTGCAGAGACCAACCCCTTCGTATCAGTTAAATCAAGGTCCCCGTCTCGCCAAAATCAGGGCAATCCCAGGAGGACTCTAGCTCAACCATCTGCCTCTGTTCAGAGTAATCTCAGAACTCCCTCCCAGAACTGAGGTAACCAAAGAGAAATATTTCCGTCCCAACCTGCAGCCATAGCAGTTACGATAGCAGAAGTAGTGGAAGAGGAAAGAGGTCAGATTTATGCCTGATTGAAAACCATGGGCCAAATCGTCAATTCTCTGTCATTCTGGAGGAGAGAGCCGGATTTCCTGAGAATGTACTTTGGGGGAAAGGTCTTTCTTCATTTCTAAAGCTTCCCGTCTCCACATTCTGGTTAGGACCTTGGTGTCTCTTTGGAGGCGGAAAGTTGGAAGAACTTCCCGGTGTCTGAAATCTTTTAAAGGATGAGGGAGCTGGCTTTAGCGGGACTTTCACGATGAAGGCTTTGGCAAAGTCCTTCGCCATTCTGACAGCTTCAACCATGGACTCTGTCTTGGCATTCTTGACCAGTGTGTCCAAGGGTTCGTTCATTCCCTGAATGAACCTGGTCTATGAGTTGCTTTTCATGTAGAGGTGGTGAATATTTGAGTAGAAGAGCGAAGGCTTGGTGATATTCCTTGATGGTTTTGCTCCCCTGCTTTAGCTCTAAGAATTTGTTCATTTTGGTTTCCAAAAACCTAGGGGGACAAAATCTCTTCCTCAAATATGTTTCAAGGTCATTCCAGAACTAAGTATTCCTATCTAGACAGTTGGTGTCACAATGGTTCCTCCATGCTACCCTGGCTTCTTCCACTATTTTTAGCCTGGAGCCATTTTTCTTTGCTCATTGTAGCCTGTGATGTCAAAATATTCTTCCATAGCTTCCACCCATTTCTCCACAGCCTCACCTAGGTTCTCCCCTTCTCCTTTGAAGGGTCCTGGCTCAGTTCTATGAAGAGCCTTGCGAACATCGAGGTCAAGCTCATCATCTTCAGGGAGAGGGTCTAGCTGACGCCACGGTTTCCTTGTCTCATGATTTTGCCAAAAATGATGTATTATTAAATTTTTATTTTGATATCATCCACGAGATCCTAAGACTTAAGGGATTCGGAAAACAATTTCTTAAACAAGATAAATGATCTTATTGGAGATCTATGACATATGTCCGGTAACAGATTTTTCTTTATCAGTTCGTCCATAAGCAATATTAAGATATAGGCCTTGGAGCCTTAGTGAACAAGGGTGTAGAAGCTGTGTGGGTGTGAATGGTCCTAAGGGAGCCACCTAAACCTAGGCCACTAGCAAGCCTATTTAAAGGCACATGCCAAAGGCATTTATATGAGCATGAAGCTTAGTTGTATTTTGAGCAACTTAATAAGCAAGATCTTTTCTTGTATTTTGGGTCTCTCTCTCCTCCACAAATTTTGATCTAGCATAAGCACCACGAATTTTATCATGGTATCTAGAGCTAGGCAACTTGCAAGGTGTAGAATAGGTCAAAAAAGTGGTTTTTATAGTGCATCTCATCTACCCCCATCTAGTGGAGGCCTTCCAATAGCTTGAGGAGGACGAATCTCGGCGTGCTTTCAACTAGGAAGTTGAAGAAGAGTCCTGGGCGCTCAACTTCGTACCATCAATTGCTAGGTTTACTCTCAAGAGGCCACGGCATTGAGCTTTGAGCAAGCCGGTGCCATTTCTTCTGTGCTGCTATACTGTCGTCGTACACCAATACACTGCCTATGGGCACCATAAGCCTGAGGTAAGTTAGGGCTTTTGAAGCCCATGGTATTCTTTAATCATCCCGCTATCCTTTTTCAGTTCCAAGAACTCATTCATTTTGGTTTCCAAGAAGCCCAGAGGACAGAACCTCTTCCTGAGGTAAGCTTTGAGATCTGATCACGTCCGGGTATTTTGGTCAAGATAGTTTGTCTCGCAATGGTTCCTCCGTGCGACCCTGGCCGTTTCCACAATTTTCAATCTGGCGGGCGAGAGCCATCTTGCTCTTCTGGTTATAACCGGTTACATCAAAAATTCTCTTCCATTGCCTCGATCCATTTTTCCACTACTTCTCCTAACTGTTCCCCTTCACCCTTGAAGAGGGACCAGGTTGGGATTGGTGCAGGGCTTTACAAACGTCCAGATCTAACTCTTCATCATTTGTAAGAGGATTTGGTTGCCTACCACGGTCCGTGTGCCTCATGATTGTGACAAAACTATTTGTCAACTTAACTTTGTCCATCAGATTTTGACTATTTAATTTTTGAGATTTATTTCTTAAACAAATAAATATTCCATCATAATTCTTGAAATTAAGATTCACTCTGATAATTTTATTTACCAATTTTCACAACCACGAAAACAATTTGAAATCTTTTACAAAACATCATTTATTATCAAAAGTTTTTAATATATATATAGAGTGTCTCGGCTCCAAAAGTCACCGCCTCAATCGCGTATGCATAAAAGGGCGATACTGCGAGGAGACATATGCTATGATATACACGATTCATCACTGATAATGGTGCTGTATTCTTCTCCTAGGAATAAAGCGGCTAAGAAGTCTAAAAATACGGAAAAAAATTCTAAAATTCGAGGGTGAGTGATTATAGAGTTGTACATAATGCACAACTCCTAACCTTATCAAGATCATGGTTAGCGAGATATTCTGTCTGAGTCTCTGTCATTGATTGGTATTGACGTGAATACTTCGCCCTTCAGAGAACCACATATGCTCACGTCGCTCTACTGGATATCAGGAAAGTATAGATCCTCAAAGTGACAAGCAAGTATCACTCTGCTTACTCGGGTTGTAGCGGAGTTGATGAGATTTTCGAAGGCAAAGGCGATCATATCCTGACTCTGGGAGAGTCTAGGAATGCTAGACAGATTTGGGGTATCCATGTCTAAAAATCCAGTTCAATTCATAAGTTTTCAATTTATGAAGTTTATTTCAAACATAATCTTAACAAGTGAAAACATTTTTTTTCCAGATTTACTTTAAAATTTTAGGCAATTTTTGTTGCCCTTTCGTAAGTTTACAACAACAGCGCTCTGATACCAGCTGCTGTGAGACCCCTCTGCCCCCTCCACGCACTAGATTCCCATTTGCTAGCAGTGGAAGTAGCTTCCTCTTACGCGGGGCAAGGTTTCCCACTCGGGGCCTCGCCCCCAAATGTCCGACACGAGATTAATCTGGTGGTCATTCTGAAATCGAAAACGGGAAAATTTTCCTTGCTCGAAAAATGGAGACGATTCTACCTTTTTTATTTTCTTAACGAATTTTCTAATGAGGTCAAGATACTAAACTATCCTTCACCTGATTAAACCAGATAGAAGGAAAACTATCACTAACTTAATTTGAAAAAATCAACGCTTTTTTCCTAACCGAAATCAGGCACGGTCATTGATCTAATCATTTGAGGAAATCAACGCCTTTTTCCTAATCGAAGTCAGGCACACAGCCATTGATCTACTCATTTGAGAAATTCTTTAGGTTTTTATTTAACTACTCAAATTCTAAGCGTATTCCTATTATTTAAATTTAATTATTAAAACTCCACTGATCCCATCCGGCCCATGGGTTAGCCACCACCCAACCACTGAAATCGATAGAACCAAACAATTATTCACCCACCCATAATTGAATGCCTTTCTTAACTTTTGCTTTCCAATACAGATATGCACACACTCCTCTTTAAACTTTGACTTATAAAATAATCCATTGACAAACGGTTATTGGTTACAGATGTCATAACTCAAAAATTCCATCCAGTCCCTTGTTTCTCAAAAAACAGTATCACTCTGGACTCTCCATTGAGATTTCAATGGGAATAACACTTTTCTTAAAAAAATCCTTTTATGCATCTAATTATGCATAAAATCAAATTTAATAAGAATAACACTTTTAAAATAAAAAGAATTTCTTTATGCATCTATTTATGCATAAAAATCAAATTTTATAAGAATAACGCTTTTATAATAAAAAATTTCCTTAATGCATCTTTCTATGCATAAAAAATCAAATTTAATAAGAATAACACTTTTGTAATAAAAAAATTTCCATTATGCATCTTTCTATGCATAAAAATCAAATTTAACAAGAATAACACTTTTGTAATTAAAAAATTCCTTTATGCATCTTTCTATGCATAGAAATCAAATTTAATAGGAATAACACTTTTGTAATAAAAAAATTTCCTTTATGCATCTTTCTATGCATAGAAATCAAATTTAATAAGAATAACACTTTTATAATAAAAAAATTTTCTTTATGCATCTTTCTATGCATAGAAATCAAATTTAATAATTAATATCAGTGATATCCATGCATATTCATAGGTGAATATGTACATGGAGTAATTAGAATATTTCTTTTAGATGCAAAAATGGTGGGAGTTACACTTTTGGAATAACATAAAAACAAACTTTCTTTTTCACAAAATTCTAGAAGATTTTGCCATAACCTCCTTTGTATGGCTGACCATTTCTCATTTTTATCATTCCTCACATAACTTTATTAACCCAATTTAGAATTATAGAACTCTAATCTACACAATTTTCTAAATTCAAGAGAGTAAACAATAAGAAGAGTTTAATTAATCACTTAGTTAATCTTTAAGAAAGGTTGGGATGTAAAGAAGAGAAGGGGGTGGCCTTTTCATCAAAGGCATAGCATTTGAATTTAATTCAATCATTTGTAAAACATAAAAATCAAGAAAACCATAGATTTTTCATTAAAATTCGTAAACAAGTAAGAAAATTAGCTTACATGGAGCTTGTAAGCTCTCCTTTGGCTTGAGGGATTGAGGGTTCTACTCTTGTTTGAAGCAAGAGTAGCCACCAATTCACTTTGGAGAGGATTAGGCTAAAAACAATTGAATTATTAAAAAATTCAATGTCAGTGCATAAACACCATTAAGCTTTTACAAAGGGAGAGGCTTCTATTTATAGGAAAAAGTGAGCCTCTAACCAAGCAAACTGATTCTAGAATTTTCCAATCAGTTTGGTCAATTTTTGACTATTTTTGGGTCAGTTCAGCTTACTTTTTGGATCTAGTTTTAAAACAAGAGAGAGGAGAGATAAAAATCTCATTTTATTGATTAAAAATTGGGGATAATTGTGAGAAAAAGGCACCTACTTCATGAGGGAAGATCCCCACACTCAGGTGTCAAAATTCAATTTTTTAATTATTTTCTTTGGTCCTTGGTCCTTAGTCCACTCTTCATCCCTTATGTGAGAATTTACTCATTTTTGGGGGGTTTTTCTTTTATTCTTCAATTTATCTCCTCCCTACATTTGGATTAATCTTATTGGTCCATAGGAGCCTTAATTGGACCATAATCCAAAATTTTTAGAAAATTGGTTGTTGAGGGGCTCTACTGTGATCAAAGAATCAAGTAATTTAGAAGGTAAAGTGTGGATTATTGTCTTCTTTTTCTTAAATCTCCAAATGTTTCTCTTCTCAATCTCCCTCAAGCTTGAGAAGCATTAATTTGAATTGCTTTTGAATACTATTGAAGTTCTTTAATGTATTGTAATGAAGAAATGCATAAATTTCTATTTATGCTTAATTTATAATGGTTTTTTTAAGCATTTCTCTCTCTCCCCCAAAGAATGGTCATTCCTATGATTTATTCTCAATTCAAATGAAGCATTTCTCTAATCTAAAAGTAATTTCTATGCTTGTCTAATTGAAGGCCAAAATAATAGCTTTTTAATACTCTTATGCTATTTAATTTATGGTAAAATTAAGAATCAATCCATAATTGAATAATGATCCAATTAGTGGTTATTCTAATCATATTAATAATACTAAACTTTATTCTTTCAAATTTATTGAGAATTATCAGTAATAGCAGCAGAGCTATGGTAAAATTTTTGAAAAATAAACACATAAATCATTTTCATTTATATTATGAAAAAAGGACTTCCTACCACATTCTAGGATTAATCATCCTAGATTAATTGAATGATTCTCATTATAATCATGGAAAATTTAATTTTTAGATTTATGCATAAATAATAAATTAAGAAAAAGAGAAATTTCTAGTAATTCATTTTTATGTTAAAAGAGTAATCCCCATGATGGTGGAAATCGATGTATTCTGATGAATTAAAAGAAAAAAAATTGGAATGCTAAAATGATGTATATTTTATTTAAAAATTAAGGAAGGATTTTAGCTAAAATTTATCTTTTTGTATAGATAAATTTAAATGACAAAAGAGGAATTCCCACTATATTGGAATTCAAATATTTAAATGAGGAAAGTGTAATTCCTAGTGGTAAAGGAATTAATGAAGATTTTTATTTAAATTTTTAAGAGAAAATTTAGTTAAATTTATCTTTTTGTATAGATAAATTTAAATGATGAAAGAGGAATTCCCACCATATTGGAATTCAAATGTTTAAATGAGAAAAGTGAAATTTTTAGCTTAATGGAATTAATGGATATTTTTATGTAATTTTTAAGAAGAATTTTAAATAGATTTAATTTATTATAAAAGAGAAATTCCCATGATAATTGGATTTCACTCATTGAAATGAGAAAAAGAAGGATTTCAAGTTTATTCAAAAAATAGGTATTGATATTTTAGTTAAAAGAAGAATTTTTATGATATTCAAGAAAAGATGGATTTGAATTAAATTTTAGTGTCAAAAGATGAATTTCCACCATAATTCTACCTACTAATGAATTAAGGTTGAGAAATTATGTGATAGAAGGAATATCTTTGGATATTTTAATTGGTAAAATCACTAAATGGATATTTACCCAAAACTAGATGTTTATCTGAAGGGAATCCTTGTAGAACTAAACCGAATGAATTTGGTTGGACTACGAGAGGGACAGACAGTAAACCTACTTGTCCATCTCTCGATCTGAATCAAGTAAAAACTTCATGCCAATTCCAGTTACTAAATCCAAAGAATAGACTACCGAAACTAATCTAGTTTCCCTGACCGAACTCACTAAGAATCTAGTTTGACAATCAGACTGAATGATGGGTAGATTATCCTGATGAGAGTTCAAGGATCCTCATTATGAAACTGGAAATTATGGAAAAAGGGTTTTTTGGAACCGATCTCAAACTGGAATTTTACTTGCATTGGAACTCCTGTTTTTTTATTCAAAGGATTGTTTTACGCCAAAATGCTGGAGGAAGCATTTGGCTTATGTTATTCTAAGAGGAGGTTTGTTGTTGGAACAGCTGGCGAGGAGTCGTCAAGGGGGACGTCGCTCGTGGCAAAGCCTGCTGAGGGTACGGTTAAAATGGTGCACTTCCGGTACGATGGGTGAGGACCGATGAAGCAGTCCCTGAGTGAAGTGCTAGGACACCTAAGGAGGATCCTAGAGGGTTCTGACCAGGTGATGCATGGGCTCGCGAGGTTGCTAGGACACCCATGCATATGTCGAGGAAGATTTCGGATGGATAAAAAGGAAAGATTTTTGGGAACCAAATTTTGATACTGGATCTCGTTGTTGGTTGGCCAGCTGGTCTTCAACAGAGAGTTCAGAGGATACATTTTTGTAATACAATGGACTCGGAATTTTGGAAAATGATGATCAGAAATATTATGATTTCTATTGAAGGATTGTTTTAAAGCTAGTCGAATCTGTTATAACTGGCAATTTCATATTGGGTGTGTACGTGGTATGCCTACCTTAATTTTTGCATGAATCACCGGCTAGGGGGCTTGGGAACTCTTTTCCTCGGTACCCGGGAAAAAATCCAATCAAATCTTTATAAAGAAATCCCACCAATACAGTGGTCAGTCGGGTGGTTGGCTAAACCGGATGGGCTAGATCGGAGGATTCCTGAGAAACTACTAGATACGATTAGTTACGTTATTTAGTTTTAAATCATGAGAAGACCTTGTTCTGTGGGAGGGGATTATCGATTGTGCCTCGTAAATGAGGAAAAAAGCAGTGATTCCATGGACCAAGTGCAAGTCTCTTCTTGGTCTGACTATGTGACTTCAGGTTCGGTCAGATCAGTTTATCTAGTTAAGACTTGACTTGTTAGAGTAATTTCCTCGTTACAAGATTTTTCCCAATTGGTGGAATTGCCCGTGCCTTCCAAGCGAGGGGAGTCTTCCGGGACCGCCGGTCTCGGAGGGGCTGCCCGGGCTAGCCTCTCGTCTCGAACATCCGCGAGACGGGCGAGGCCCCAAGTGTGTGGACCCCACCCCGCACGAGAGGCCGACGTCGCTTTCGCCCGCTGGCAAGAGCCTCGGAGTGGGCAAGGGGACCTCATAGCTGGTATTAGAGATTTGTTGAAAGCTAGTAAGGATAAACGAATTCTTATAAAAAATTGATAGTAAAAACTTTTAAAAAAAACATTTTCATAATGTATTTTCATTCCGTAAGCTTCTTTAATGAATAATTTTTAATCAAAGAAATTATTTTTATAGATGGAAGTTCTGTACTTATTTGGTATTCCCGACCTCACCCAGTCTCACAAGACATGACTACGTTCGCCTTTGAGCATCTCATCTCTTCTGCTTCAACTCGAACAAGCTGAGTCAGACTCGCACGCCATTTTGAGGATTTATATTTTCCTAACCCAACGGAGAGATGACAACATGAGTGGTTTGTAGGGCAGTATGTCCATGCCTCTTGCTACCGGCGTGCAATGCTGAGGCAAAACCTCTCATTGGCCACCATGATTTTGATAAAGTTGAAAGTGGTACATGGTGTCATTCTATATCATTCAACGCTTCGAAATTTCAGACTCTCATGCCAAATCTATAGACTCCTTAGTCGCTTTATTCCTAAAGGAGAAGATAATAGCTCCCTTGGTAGTAAGTGAACGTTTGTATTAGGGCATGGCTATGGCCCACCAGTACCGCCATCTTATGTATCTCCCGAGGAAATTTTGATTTCTGGAGCCAAGCTGCTCTATGTACATATTGAAACTTTTATATAAATAAAGAAATGTTTTCTGGAGAAAAATTCCCTATTGTATAAGTGATTGTTTATGGACGATCTGATAAACAAAAATCTGTTATCAGACATATGTCATAGATCTCTAATAACATCATTTGTCTTGTTTAAGAAATTGTTTTCCAAACCTCTTAAGTCTTAGGATCTCATGGACGATATCAAAAATTAAAATTTAATAATATATCATTTTTGGCAGAATCATGAGACGAGGAGACCGTGGCCGTCAGCCAGCCTCTCTCTGAAGAAGATGATGAGCTTGACCCTGACGTTCACAAGGCTCTTCATAGAACTCAGCGAGGACCCTTCAAAGGAGAGGGGGAGAACCTGGGTGAGGCTGTGGAGAAATGGGTGGAAGCCATGGAAGAATATTTTGACGTCACAAGCTACAATGACCAACCATCTGGACAGAAATACTCGGTCCTGGAATGACCTTAAAACCTATTTGAGGAAGAGATTTTGTCCCCCTTAGAGCTAAAGCAGGGAGGCAAAACCATTGAAGGAATATCACCACGCCTTCACTCTTCTACTTAAATATTCACCACCTCTAGATGAAGAGCAACTCATGGTGGCCAGGTTCATTCGGGGAATGAACGAACCCTTAGACACACTGGTCAAAAATGCCAAGCCAGTGTCCATGGTTGAAGCTGTCAGAATGGTGAAGGACTTTGCCAAAGCCTTCTTTGTAAAAGTCCCGCCAAAGCCAGCTCCCTCATCCTTCAAGAGATTTCACACTCCGGGAAGTTCTTCCAACTTTTCGCCTCCAAAGAGACACCAAGGTCCTAATCAGAATGTGGAGACAGGAAGCTTCAGAAATGAAGGAAGACCTTTCCCCCGAAGTACATTCTCACGAACTCCGGCTCTCTCCAAAATGCAAAGGGAAGAACTTCAAAGCGAGAACAAATGCTTCGGATGTCAGGGATTTGGGCACGAGCTCAAGGATAGCCCATCTCCTTCTATGGGCCAAGGAAGCCAGGGTCCCAGAGTTTCGAGACCGACTCCTTCTTATCAGTCCACCAATCACGGTCCCCCATGTCAGAATCAGGGTAACCCAAGAAGAGTGCCAGCTCAGCCTACAGCCTCCATGCAAAGCAGTTTCTGAACTCCCTCCCAGAATTGGAATAGACAAAGAGAGAGAGTTCCACCTCAAACTGCAGCAGCCAGAGCAGTCACCATAGCTGAGGAAGTAGAGGAAGAGAAAGGATAGATCTATGCAACGATAGAGCATCAGGGGAATAACCGTCAATTCTCAGTCCTCTAGACTCCAACAGAGTACCAGGGTAAGCAATTCAAGCTTTTGATTGATTCAGAAAGTACTCATTCTTTTATTTTCCCAGGATGTCTGCGTAAATTAGTCCTAATTCAAAAGTCACGAAAACCTATGCAAGTGGAATTAGCCAGTGGGAAGATTCTTTTCACTCACCTTGAGGCTGACCTTATTTAGTTTAGCCTAGATGGGAATGTAACAGAGTACCAGTTCAGAGTCCTACCCCTGGGAATATATGATGGAATCCTTGGAATGGATTGGCTCCAAAAGAATCAGGTTGACATTCATTGTCACAAAGAAACCATCTCTTTCCTTGACCTTCACGGGAATAAAGTTCAAGGAATTGAAATTTCCGGATCCCCAGTGCTGCAATTAGTCAAGGCTTTTAAATTATTAAAAGGGCTCAAAAAGAGGCAAGCTATGTATGTCATTAAATGAATTCAGTAGACATAAAATGCAAGGCTAAAGAACCAAAGTGGTTAAGTGAGTATGTAGATGTGTTTCTTGAAGAGCTGATGGACTGAGATGCCTCCATCTTGTGAAGTAGATCATGAGATCGAATTAACCCCCGGAGCTCAGCTCGTAGCCCAGCATGCATACAAAATGCTACTCAATGAAGCCATAGAACTTAAGGAACAGTTAAGACAACTGTTAGAACACCTTGGGGTGCGCCCGTTCTCTTTCAAAAGAAGAAAGATGGAACGTTAAGACTCTCTATTGACTACAGAGGATTGAATCAATTAACAATTAAGAATAAGTATCTTATTCCTAGGATTGATGAACTTCTAGATCGGTTAAGTGGGACCCAAATGTTCACAAAGATAGATCTCAAATCCGGGTACTACCAGATCAGAATCAAGGAGCAGGACATCCCAAAGACAGCATTCAATACTCGCTATGGGCATTATGAGTTTACAGTCATGCCGTTTGGATTGACTAATGCCTCGACGACATTCAATCATCTTATGCAAGATATTCTCAGAGAATACTTGGATGATTTTGTTCTTGTCTTCTTTGATGATATCTTGGTATACTCAAAGAATGCTGCAGACCATGAAGATCATGTGCGCAAAGTCCTGGAAATCCTAAGGAAACACCAACTCTTTGCAAAAAAGAGCCAGTGTTCCTTCTCTGTTGACCAGGTTGAATACTTGGGATTCATAGTGTCAAAGGATGGGATTTTTCCTGACCTCGCAAAGATCCAAGAAATCGTAGAATGGCCAGAACCCAAGTCAGTAAAGGAAGTCAGAGTATTCCTAGGGTTAACCGGATGGTATAGGATCTTTATACCTAGGTATGCTCAGATAGCGTCACCTTTCACTAACCTTCTCAAGAAAAGTACACTTTTTCAGTGAACAGCAATGTGTCAGAGTGCCTTTGACAAGCTAAAGACAACCTTAGTAACCAACCCTATTCTTAAATTGCCAGATTTTACCAAACACTTTGAGGTAGTTACTAATGCCAGTGGATTTGCCTTAGGCCTGTGATCAAAGAATCAAGTAATTTAGAAGGTAAAGTGTGGGTTATTGTCTTCTTTTTCTTAAATCTCCAAATGTTTCTCTTCTCAATCCCTCTCAAGCTTGAGAAGCATTAATTTGAATGGGTTTTGAATACTATTGAAGTTCTTTAATGTATTGTAATGAAGAAATACATAAATTTTTATTTATTCTTAATTTATAATAATTTTTTTAAGCATTTCTCTCTCTCCCCCAAAGAATGGTCGATCCTTTGACCTATTCTCAATTCAAATGAAGCTTCTCATGAAGCATTTCTCTAATCTAAAAGTAATTTCTATGCTTGTCTAATTGGAGGCCAAAATAATAGCTTTTTAATACTCTTATGCTATTTAATTTATGGTAAAATTAAGAATCAATCCATAATTGCATAATGATCCAATTAGTGGTTATTCTAATCACATGAATAATACTAAACTTTATTCTTTCAAATTTATTAAGAATTATCAATAATAGCAACGAAGCTATGGTAAAATTTTTAAAAAATAAACACATAAATCATTTTCATTTATATTATGAAAAGAGGACTTCCTGATTCTCATTATAATCATGGAAAATTTAATTTTTAGGTTTATGCATAAATAATAAATTAAGAAAAAGAGAAATTTCTAGTAATTCATTTTTATGTTAAAAGAGTAATCCCCATGACAGTGGAAATCCATGTATTCCAATGAATTAAGAGAAAAAAATTGGAATGCTAAAATAATGTATATTTCATTTAAAAATTAAGGAAGGATTTTAGCTAAATTTATCTTTTTGTATAGATAAATTTAAATGACGAAAGAGGAATTCCCACTATATTGGAATCCAAATATTTAAATGAGGAAAGTGTAATTCCTAGTGGTAAAGGAATTAATGAAGATTTTTATTTAAATTGTTAAGAGAAAATTTAGTTAAATTTATCTTTTTATATAGATAAATTTAAATGATGAAAGAGGAATTCCCACCATTTTGGAATTCAAATGTTTAAATGAGAAAAGTGGAATTTTTTGCTTAATGGAATTAATGGATATTTTTATTTAATTTTTAAGAAGAATTTTAAATAGATTTAATTTATGGTAAAAGAGGAATTCCCATGATAATTGGATTGCACTCATTGAAATGAGAAAAAGAAGGATTTCAAGTTTATTCAAAAAAATAGGTATTGATATTTTAGTTAAAAGAAGAACTTTTATGATATTTAAGAAAAGATGGATTTGAATTAAATTTTAATGTCAAAAGATGAATTTCCACCATAATTCTACCTAATGAATTAAGGTTGAGAAATTATGTGATAGAAGGAATATCTTTGGATATTTTAATTGGTAAAATCACTAAATGGATATTTACCCAAAACTAGATGTTTATCTGAAGGGAATCCTTGTAGAACTAAACCGAATGAATTTGGTTAGACTACGAGAGGGACGGACAGTAAACCTACTTGTCCATCTCTCGATATGAATTAAGTAAAAACTTCGTGATCAATTCCAGTTACTAAATCCAAAGAATAGACTACCGAAACTAATCTAGTTTTCCTGACCGAACTCACCAAAAATCTAGTTGGACAATCAAACTGAATGATGGGTAGATTACCGTGATGAGAGATCAAGGATCCTCATTATGAAATTGGGAATTATGGAAAAAGGGTTTTTTGGAACCGATCTCAAATGCTTCCTCCAGCATTCTGGCATTCGAACCTCTCTTTTTTTATTCAAAGGATAGTTTTACGCCAGAATGCTAGAGGAAGCATTTGGCTTATGTTTTTCTAAGAGGAGGTTCATTGGAACAGCTCGTGGGAGCGGGGAGTCCTCAAGGGATGTCGCTCGCGGCAAAGCCTGCCGAGGTCTTGACCAGCCTCGTTACGGTTAAAATGGTGCGCTTCCAGTACGATGCGCGAGGACTGACAAAGTGATCTCCCTGAGTGAAGTGCTAGGACACCTAAGGAGGATCCTAGAGGGTTCTGACCAGGCAATGCACGGGCTCGGGGTTTGTTATTCTTATTAAATTTGATTTCTATGCATAGAAAGATGCATAAAGAATTTTTTTTATTACAAAAGTGTTATTCTTATTAAATTTGATTTCTATGCATAGAAAGATGCATAAAGGAATTCTTTTTATTACAAAAGTGTTATTCTTATTAAATTTGATTTTTTATGCATAGAAAGATGCATAAAGGAAATTTTTTATTATAAAAGTATTATTCTTATAAAAATTTATATTTATGCATAAATAGATGCATAAAGAAATTATTTTTATTTTAAAAGTGTTATTCCTATTAAATTTGATTTTATGCATAAATAGATGGATAAAATGATTTTTTTTTATAAAAGTGTTATTCCCATTGAAGTTAATTTTTATGCATAAATAGATGCATAAAGAATTTTTATATCAAAATTATAAGTCTCTTAAATTCTATGTTTAAATTCTGAGTATTTAATGAATGAATAATTAAATACTCTAAGAGATAAATTTCTATCGTTTTATATTCACACGGATTGTAAAAAGAAAATTCAAAAAATCTATCGAGATCAAAATATTCAGATAAATGATTAATTTATTTCTCATTAGAATTCGTAACTAATTTAGAAACAAGTTAAGTAAATATTCAAAGAAAGAAATTCAGTAAAACAGTAACTGAATTATCAAACCTTTTCAAGAAAGATAGTTCAGGAAAAACCTTGAATCAAAATATCACTAAGACCAAACTCTTTCATCAGTTTTTCGAGGAAAGAAGGTGTGACCAGTTTAGAAAAATACACTCAAAACTCCCGCCAAATCTGAAACTAAGTTTGAGACCCTTCGAATTGATCTGTGGATCAAGGTTATAGAATTCAAGGAATTTTGGTATGAAATTCAGAATTTCGATCAAGAAGTTTTGGAGATACTAATTCAAGAAATACTCCTTGTATCCAAAAGAAAATCAAACTGAAAACTTGCATAAAAACCCTGTTTTCTTAAAGGACTGTCTTACGCTAGAATGCTAGAGGGAGCATTTGGTATATGTTTTACTAAGGGAAGTTTGGTTGCAACAGCTGGCAGGGAGTGTTCAAAGGACGGCTCACAGCCTCGGTATGGTTGAAAAATGGTGCACTTCCATTACGATGGGCAAGGGCCGACGAAGCGGTCCCTTAGTGAAGTGCTAGGACACCTAAGAAGGATCTTGGAGGGTTCTGACCAGGAGATGCATGGGCTCGCGGTGCCTATGATACCCATGCGTATGTCATGGAAGATATGTATGATGGACGAAATGATTATTCTAATCTGTTAACTGGATCTCGTTTTGCTGACGAGTTAGTCTCAACGGACCAATTGGTCTCAACAGAGAGTCCAGAGTGATATATGTATGATGGACGAAATGATTATTGTAATCTATTACTGGATCTCGTTGACCCAGTTGGTCTCAACAACGGAGAGTCCAGAGTGATACTGTTTTTTGAGAAACAATGGACTGGATGGAATTTTTGAGTTATGACATCTGTAACCAATAACCATTTGTCAATGGATTATTTTATAAGTTAAAGTTTAAAGAGAGGAGTGTGTGCGTATTGTATTCAAAAGTAAAATTTAAGAAAGGCATTCAATTATGGGTGGGTGAGTAATTGTCTGGTTCTATTGATTCCAGTGGTTGGGTGGTGGCTAACCCGTGGGCTGGATGGGGTTAGGCTGGAATAAGTGGAGTTTTAATAATTAAATTGAAAAAATAGGAATACGCTTAGAATTCAAGTAGTTAAATAAAAACCTAAAGAATTTCTCAAATGAGTAGATCAATGGCTGTGCCTCACTTCGGTTAGGAAAAAGGCGTTGATTTTCTCAAATGATTAGATCAACGGCTGTGCCTGATTTTGGTTATGAAAAAAGTGTTGATTTCTTCAAATCAAGTCAGTGATAGTTTTCCTTCTATGTGGTTTAATCACGTGAAGTATAGTTTAGACTCTTGACCCCGTTAGAAAATTCTTTAAGAAAATCAAAAAGGTGGAATCGTCCCCGTTTTTCGGGCAAGGAAAAATTTTCCGGTTTTAGTTTCGGAATGACCACCAGATTAGTCTCGTGTGTCCGGACATTCGAGGACGAGGCCCCGAGTGGGAAACCCTGCCCCGCGCAAGAGGAAGCTACTTCCGCTGGCTAGCAACCGAGAATCCGATGTGCGGAGCAAGCAGAGGGGTCTCGCAACTGGTATCAAAGCGCTGTTGTAAACTTACAAAACAACACAGCAGAAATGGCCTAAAATTTCAAAGTAAATCTAGAAAATAATGTTTTCACTTGTTAAGATTATGTTTGAAATGAACTTCATAAATTGAAAACTCATAAATTGAACTAGATTTTTAGATGGATACCCCAAATCTGTCTAGCATTCCTGGATTCTCCGAGAGTCAAGATATGATCGCCTTTGCCTTCAAAAATCTCATCAACTCTGCTACAACCTGAGTAAGCAGAGTAAGACTCGCTCGTCACTTTGAGGATCTATACTTTCCTGATCCAGTAGAGCGACGTCAGCATATGTGGTTCTTTGGGGAGGGCGAAGTATTCGACTCAATACCAGCCACAGACTTAGACAGAATATCTCACTAACCATGATCTTGAAAAGGCTAGGAGTTGTTCATTATGTACAACTCTATAATCACTCACCCCAAAATTTTAGAATTTCTTGCCGTATTTTTAGACTTCTTAGTCGCTTTATTCTTAGGAGAAGAATTACAGCACCATTATCAGTGATGAATCATGTATATCATAGCATATGTCTCCATCGCAATATCGCCCTTTTATGCGTACGCGATTGAGGCGGTGACTTTTGGAGTGGAGACACTCTATGTATATATCAAAAACTTTTGACAATAAATGATGTTTTGCAAAGGATTCCAAATTGTTTTCATGGTTGTGAATATTGGTAAATAAAATTATTAGAGTGAATCTTGTTTTCAAGAATTATGATGGAATATTTATTTGTTTAAGAAATAAATCTCAAAAATTAAATAGTCATAAATCTGATGACAAAGTTAAGTTGACAAAAATATCGTTGTCATAGTCATGAGGCGCGTGGACCGTGGTAGGCAACCGGATCCTCTTACGACGGATGATAAAGAGTTAGATCCGGACGTTCGTAAAACCCTGCACCGATCCCAACCTGGTCCCTTCGAGGGTAAAGGGGAACAGTTAGGAGAAGTAGTGGAAAAATGGCTCGAGGCAATGGAAGAGTATTTTGATGTAACCGGTTATAATGACAAGAGCAAGATGGCTCTCACCAGATTGAAAATTGTGAAAACGGCCAGGGTCGCATGGAGAAACCTCTGCGAGACAAACCGTCTCGACCGAAATACCTAGACCTGGTCAGATCTTAAAGCTTACCTCAGGAAGAGGTTCTATCCTCCGAGCTTCCTGGAAACCAAAATGAATGAGATCTTGGAACTGAAGCAGGATACCCGGACGATTGAAGAATACAATCAAGCATTTGCCCTTCTCCTCAAATATTCTCCACTTTTGGATGAAGAGCACCTGATGGCCAGATTCATTCGAGGGATGAACGAGCCATTGGACACTTTAGTGAAATGCCAAACCAGTCTCAATGGGCAGAAGCTGTCAGAATGGCAAAGGACTTTGCCAAAGCATTTGTTGTTAAGGTCCCGCCAAAGCCAAGAGTTAAAAAGGCACTATATGGGGATAGAGAATGACATGGAGGTAGCCAAAGCATGTCTGGGAGATTTCTCATTAGGTCGGGATGACACGTAGAAGAATGCTATAATTTGTGAATCAAAAGACTTTGTAATCGAGATTGTCATGGTTTGGAAGTTTAAAGATTGATATATACATTTTTGATCTTTAAAAGATTGTGTTATATATTTAAGTAAGTAAGAAAGTATGTATGTAATGATGTATATATGTTAGTGCTACGTAGGTAGCTCTTGTATGTATGTATGTATATGTATATGTATATGTATATGTATATGTATATGTATATGTATGAGGTGTATGAATTTAGGTAGATATATGTATATATATAATTATATCACTAAGTATGATGTGGATCAAAAGACTTTGTAATCGAGATTTTCATGGTTTGGAACTTTAAAGATCGATATATACATTTTTTATCTTTAAAGGATTGTTTTTTATATTTAAGTAAGTAAGAAAGTATGTATGTATGTATGTATATATATTAGTATGTAGGTAGCTCTTGCATGTATGTATATGTATATTTTGTATGTGTATATGTATGAGGTGCATGAATTTAGATAGGTATATGAATATATGTAATTATATCAATAAGTATGATGTGGATCAAAAGACTGAAATTTATATTGTTGATCTTTCAAAGCTTGTTAATAGTACCCGAAAATATATTCACTTATAAAAATCCACATGGACTCTCCGTTGAAGATCAGCAAGATCAACCAACAGATCCATATAAAAGAACCAGGAAGAATGTGGGGTTGGTGTTTGGCATGTGGTGTGTCCATTCGGGTGCCCGTGACCATTCAAATTCCTTTAAAAATATATTTTTTGACCCAAAAAATTAGAAAAATCCATTAAAATTGTAAATTTTCATTGGATTTGAGAATTGTTGGGCGGAATTGGAAATTTTGTGAACGATGGGATTCTCAGGAAAAATTAGGAATATTCTATATATTATTTTTAGAAATCCTAAAAATTGATACTTTTAAAATATCAATGGTATTTTAGTAAATTTAATTTGCTAAATTTTTTTTGAAAAAATATAGGTTTGGAATGCCATAAGATAGGTTTGGTGGAATTCAAAATTATTATATTTTGAGGCCCTGTAAAATTAGGAAAAATAAGAAAAAAAATCATGATAATTATTTTTCTCGAGAATTCAATATTTTTTAGGGTTATTTAACATTGAAGTACGTTTTCTCGTACTGACATTAGATAAATGCGGGTTATTCTCATATTATTAATACGATTATATCTCGTATTAATGGATATTTATGTTTGGATTAATTCTAAACAATGTATTCATGATTTTTTACCATTGTTTAGCCATTCTTTTTGGACATGTTTCTTAATTTCTTTTGATGGCTATAATTTACGTTCAAAGTGTGTTTCACCTTTTACACTTTTCCATGATAATTTATTTTGGCACTTATTAAAGTGTGGATTGTGCTTAATTTCTTAAGCCTAAGACAAATTCTATCATGGGTCAGTTGATCGGTTTGTTTTGATAGATTTTTATTGGATGTTTTCCAAGTTTTATATGGACTCATCAGGTTCTGCCTAGATCACTTGTGTCTAGGGGTTTTTTATTGAGTGCTACACACATGTGTTTCACTTTCTTACTTTGGAGTTTTATTTGAACAACACAACGTTCATATACTCCGGGGATTGATGAGTTGGCCACCAATTTTAATGCTTCTTTTGGCATGATTTATGTCCATTAGATGGTATGCATTGATTTTTATGATCAACTATGGTCTTTATGGATTTAAGGAGCTTCTATGCTTTTATCCATGGTTTTATAAGGATCTTTTGATCTTTTGGATAATTTCATGTACCTTGAAGGTAGCATTTGCCTTCGTTTTTTGTACATAATTTTGGAGTATATTTCTTATACTCTTGTATATATTCCAACTAGGATACCTAGTTGCTTATGTATCTAGGTGAGTTATTTTTCTACCGTAACTTTATTGTGTTTTGGATAGTTATCATTAGAAAGGTGCCAATAATTCAAAATTCTTTTCTAATGATGTACTCGATAAGGGTTATTCCTTGATGTAGTCTCAGGTATATAGAGACAGGTTTTAGTATGTGAAAGTCTGGATAAGATCATCTTATTCCTTTTATACAGGATTTTATTCATATTTTCCTAGACGGCATACTAGGGAGTTTCAAATTGTTAAGGTATGTATGGGTGGTATTATGGTGGTATGGGACGCTAGTGATCCCTCACATATATTATCTTATGGGATAATTTGGGCTCAAGATTGTTACTTTGCTTACATCACTTAGCATGTTGATCTCAACATTCAAAGACAATCTTATTTTCTAAATTCACTAGAAGTTATAGTGTGGGCATTCTCTAGATAAATTTCTTTTATCTATAGCCTGCATGTTTTAATGAGGGTAATCTCGTCGGCATTTTCACTTGTTGAAATCTCTTTCTTTAGAGTTCAAACAAGTTTATCTTGTCGTGTTCGGATAAGGAAATTTGGATTCTTTCTTTGTTGGCATTTCTTTCTCTAGCTCCGTACTTTAGGTGATTTATATAGTCAACTTGATTGTTTAACGGATAGACATATGTAACTCATCGAGACGTTGATGACTCTCTATGTTGATATGGGTAACTCGAGACGTCGATTATTCCATATGCAGATGTGGGTATGTTGGGGCGACGATGAATCCCTGGTTTCTACTGTTATAATGCCATGCTTTCCTACTTTATTCCGAAAGGTTTACAATAAGGAAGTTACTTTGAATGTGAATTGCTCTGATCATCCGCAGTCTGATGGGCAAACAGAGTGTATGAATCAGATTATAGTGTATATGCTTCGTGCATATGTCTCTAGAAAATCATCATATTGGGAAATATTCTAATGATGGAATTTGCCTATAACAGTTTTAAATATACGGCTATTGGTTTTAGTCCGTACATACTTATGTATGGGTATTAACCCAGGGCACCTATTGATGTCGGTCTTAAGGACATCGAGCTTGATGCATCGAGGGATTTCTTGCATGATATACAGGAAATGCTGACCGAAGCTCGGGATTCTATCAAGAGTGCTCATGATAGGGCACGGTTTTATGCTGATAGGGGGGACGCTCATCTTAGTCTTTTGAACTAGGAGCATTGGTTTACTTTAATGTTCCTAAAGATTCTCAGACTTTGTCAATGGAAAATGCTCGAATTTATCTCCTAGATATTGTGGTCCATTTTCGAGTTATACATCGGATTGGCATAGTTGCGTTTGAACTTCATCCAGTCTTTCATATTAATACATTGAAAGGGAAACTGGGAGGTGAGGATAACACAGTTACTCCTCAAGAACTGAAGCTGATAAGGTACTTGAATTCAGGGAAAGGAAACTTTGTAGTTGACTAATCCCTCAGGTTAAAATTAGGTGAAAAGATAGGGAAATTGAGGATTCGACTTGGGAGTCGGTTGAGATTGTTCAGCGTAGTTCTCCTTCTTTTCATTGCAAGAGTGCAATGTTTTGAGAGAGGGGAAGTATGTTATATGTACATTATGTGTGCTATGTTATATACACATTATGTGTGCATATACTAGGAGGCTAACCCACATTAGGCTTGTGAGCATGGGAGCATGGGAACAAGCTCTAGTGGAGCATGGGTTAGGACTAACCTTAAGGGTTAAGGTTAGGGTCAGGCATCCAAGGGTCACACATGGGAAATGGAAAGTCAAGAGTCACTTGAGGGCCCTCCTATATAATAGGGGCATGGTGCACACTCAAGGGGGCTTGGAGGCTTAGGCTTATGAGGCCAAGGCTATGTTATGCTCTCTTGTGTAGAGGTTCATATCTACTCATCTACCATTTCACACTATAGCTACATGCTATTGGATTGGAGTTATACCTCTTGATGGTATGGGACATCAAGGTAGAGGTATGATGTATTTCATTCATAATTCATGTGTGCATCCCTTGGGCTCGTCGGGGGTGGTTGGGTGGTTGAGTTTATGCCTAATTTATGCATGTTTATGCATAAATTATCTAGAGAGATCTTAGGGTTTTAACACTAGAGGCCTCCACCCTAGTATGCAAGATTGTGGGTAGCCACTTGATGTGTGGATAACTCAGGGATCTATTTCAAGATAGCCTCCTTGGCATGCCTAGAAAGATTATTGATATTCATCCTTTGGGGCATGGCTACTACCAGATTGATTTTGACTCGCCACCAATGGCATTAGACAGAGTCATTAAGCCCCATCGCACTGTGTATGGCCCATGCCTTCTTATTACGACGAGACAACTATCAACTCATTGCATTGAATTAACAAAAATAGAACTTACAACAATGTAGATGGGGAGAGAGAAAAGCTTGCACCTCTATGGAAGAAGAGGGAGAGCTAGTCTCAAGAGAGCTCAAACATGAGTTTGCCCAATGTGTCCCTAAGCTCTCAAATGAGCCACTTTTTATACAAAAACTCTAAAACTCCCAAAAGTTCCCATGTGGGATTATTGTCAAGCCCACTCCCACACTCATCTACAACTTGGAACTCTTTACAAGAGTCCTAAGTGTCTTTTTGTTGCATCCTTGCATTAATCTTCACTCGTCACACAACACTCCTCCCTTCCTATTTCGCGCACGTCCTCGAGCGCGGTAGAAGCAAGAACTGCAAAACAATGGATACAAGTAAAGCCTTTTATTGAAAAAAAGAAAAGAAAAGAAAAGAAAAAAAACCAGCAATGACAATTTCACACGTGAGCATACAAGTGAAAGGCTGATTAGAGTTTTAAAGAGTGCTAAAATAGGTGAGTAAAGGCTAGTCAAAGTGAGACTAAGTGGTAGATAGTACTATGCAAAGGCAAGTGTGCTTGCACACCACAGGTTATGATCGCAGTCTCAATGTCCTACAAGTATTTAAGTTATTCCTAAGTGGCAAACCTACTCCTAAATATGAGCAATGGTGATTGGACCTTTTTTTTTTAATGTGTGTAGAGGGTGATAAAGATTAAGGTTCCATCCCAATGAGACCCAAGCAATGGCCAAGAGACCTCCACCAAGAGAATGGCCAAGAGACCTCCACCAAGAGAATCTAAAGGCCGCTAAGTATCTCAAGGGCGACAGACCCTTTTCTTTCTTTTATGACATAAGGAGTACCCCATGAAGATGAGGACATCGGTCTCGAGGGCCCATAATGTACTCCCGAGTCCTACCAACATCTATCAAGGCGATAGATTCCTTGAAGTTCTTTTTTCTGAAGCTTTTAGACGTCAGTGTTCACCCCATGGAAACCAAGGCATCGGCCCCAAGGTGCTAAGACAACCCCAGGTCCTACCAAGCATTCCACATGGCTGTAGACACGTCATGTCTCGATTCACTTGTATATATATATATTTTTGGGGTATATTTCATAAAAAAATTTTATTAATCCCAGTACCTAGCTCATACCTAAGAGGTAGCTACCACTAGGGATAACTAATATACCTTGAGAGCATAAGAACTTGGCATACTCCATTGGTATATATCCTACACTGTCTTTAAATAGAAATATCTTCTACTAAGTCCTCTAAGAATCTAGAAATTACTCACCACATTTTAACAACTAATCTAAAACTTAAACCAGCCAACTGTGTGTGAACATGCAAACAATGTATCCAAAAGTTAAAAGCACATAAAAAACAAAAGATTATGATTTGAATACACCTGTTGTAGTGCTCGTTGATGTTGTTCGTTTGCATTGATGCATTGCTGATGTTGTGCAGATTGCTTCTCTTTGCTCTTTGTAGGTGTTGCATGTCTCCCCCCCTTCCTAATTTGTGTGCACGGTAGGTGGACTATTGGGGCGTGGTTGATGCTCTTGTTTAGCTGAGATCTCTACAAAATGTTTATTAACAAAAAAGAAAAGAAAAGAAAGGAATAAAATTTGCTATTGGTGCCAATCACCGAATATAGCCGAGGGGAAAAACCCAGTGGGAGAAAAGTGCCCTGGCTTGTCGATCTTATTGTGGAGTCACTGAGCTTACCCCTGCGCTGGTGGTGGATCCGTGTCCTCGTCTGCTGGAAAGATGGTATCGATTTCTTCAGGATGCAGGGACAACCCTTCACAAAAACCGGCCTCTGGAGAAGGTGGTAGAGGAAGGAGTGCTTCCTCGCTAAAATATGGCATTGGTTCTATGGGAAGGTTAAGCAGACAATTTTGATTTTGGAACTGCGCAATATAGGTACTCATATTGATCCAATATTGACATGTTGAGGCTTGGGGAAGGAGGGCTTGCAAGATAGGTGGTTGCAAGTCATTTAAGCATGTATCCCTCCATTGTTGTGCTTGAACCTCCTCAGGTAATCTACGTTGATTTGGTCCTCTCTCTGGTATTCTCACATTAAGAAGATTATGGCGTTGGGGTGTAATTCCCACAATTTGTTTCATTAAGCCCGTGCCATATCATCTAAAGTAAGAGCGGCATATCCAACAAATGTGTGAAGCTTCTCCTAATACGAGTCATGCACACTCTTGACAATGTGGAAATGGGTGATGCTGTTGATAGAATAATGTGACAAAGTGATGCCCACAGTAATTTTCACCTAAGGGAGCATAGAAGTACCTAGAATGAGTTTGAAAAGGAGGAGCACTATAACCCCCACGATGATCAGGTCGAGTACTATCAGGGTCAATGCATGGTAGACATGTATCTCGCCAACCATCAAGAGTTATCTGGACGTAGAACAATGAAATTTAGAAACACTCATATCCATCATTACAATTCCAATCAAAAACAAGATTATCTCAAAAAGAACACAATCCTCTAAAGGCATAAGGAACCACATTATGCAAACACTGATCTACCAAAGAGCTTCAATTGTAGTGTTATTGCCTTATCTTTGGTTTTGGGTATGTCCTTCTTAAGAGGTGGGAATTTTATCAATTGTCTTGGAATTTGAGCAAGATAAGAGGATTTAGGCATTGAAGTGCTAGAATCTATGCTCAAATGAGACTCATTTGGACTTGTCTTACGTACACAAGTTGATGGTGGAATTGTGTAACAAGGAGAAATTGGGACAACTGGTGTTTCAATACATGTTTTAGGAAGATCAACACAAGTAGATTTGTAGGTGCTATCACAGCCACCTATCCTATCTTGAAGAGTTTGTGTTGATTTCTTTTGCACCCACTGATATGGAAAACCAAGGGTGGCTTTTGGAATCTTTCTGATACACTCTTTTACCCCTAGCAAACCATGGCATTTGGGAAGCCAAAGTGTTGTTGCACCCTCATAATAGCCTTGTGCTTTAAGAACATGTTTTGGGACCCAACGAGTAACAATCTGAGGTTTAGGCTTGGAAAAGATGTGCTTTTTAGGAGGCTTAGCAACTAGGCTAGATGGTACAAGTTTGTACGCATCTTTGGGTAGCCAAATTGATAATTCCTTCTTGCCTGGCCTTCTTTGAGCAGTGACTAAAGTAGTTGGAACATGCCAGCCATGGCCCTCACTGGAGTACTCATCAATTATCCACATCATTTGTGTTGGAGCTTCAAGAGCAGATTTTGAAAGTAGGTTGTGTAGGGTAGAAACACCACCCTTTTGACATGATAAAGCTCGTGGAGTAGCAGATCCCAAGATGCAATCAGAATCAATTTGCAACTTGTATTGTCTATTCTTCCAATCTAATGAACAATTGGTAGCACTTAACCATGATCGACCGAGAACAACCTCTACCATTGCCTTGGACTTACTTGCCACATAAAAGGGCACTGACATCTGGTGATCCTGAATGGACATCATAATGACACATTTTTTCTCTATAGGGTTATCTTCACCTGAGAAACTTCGTAAGTCAACAGGAATGTGCGCAAGTGTTGGTTGTCCCAAGGTTATCCATGTGTCAAACGAGAGAACATTGTAATCTACACCAGAGTCAATTAAGGCAGAGACAAAGTAGGTAGTCTCATGAAGATGAAGGCACACTTGAATATTGAAAGGATCGACATATGGTTCATCAGTAGCTAACTGTAAGGCCAACATAGAAGCTTTGCGACGCTCCTTGGCTTTTGCAACTCTAGCTTTAGCCTCTTCTTGAGCCTGACGTTTAAGTAGGTCAAGTGCTTCTTTCCGTGTTTGTGCAGCATGCATGGTCTTTGATACTATCTTGTGCTTGGACATAGTATAGATATCCGTTCTTTCCTGAGAAGTGAGGTGGTGGTCGAGAGTGTTCACTCTTAGACTCCTCCTTTTCTTTTTGTAGTCTCTCACGTCGTTCCCTCTCATCTTGTTTACGGATTCTCTTATGGCTCTTACAGCATTTACGTTTAGGTCGGCTTCGAGGGATCTCTACTTGAACCTCCCTTCCTCTCAAGAGTAGGCGTGCCTTTCCTAACTCTTCCTCAGGGATTATCACATTATTATCAACATCAGACTCCCATCCATCTTCCTTATCAGCATCATTAGCAGATTCGAGAATTCTCCACTGAGACTTCCTCTACTTGCAGAGCTGTTGTGGATGCATCCCTATAGTACAAATCATCTAGAAGGTCACGTGGTTGTACCATTCATATAGGAATAATGTCATATCCATCTGGGTCACAAAATTGAATTGGCTTAGGTAAATCACATGTCGATAATGTTGCAAGGACATGACTCCATTCTAGTGGATCAATTAAATGCTCAGGGAAGGGTTGTGGAATGTATGCCTCATCTGATACACTTCGATTACCCTTAAGTCTCTCAGTGTTGAAATCCCTACATGAGGCTCCACACATCCACAATTCTTCTCGCCCACTCTTGAGCCCTCAGATGAAGCAAAATCAAACTCATCTATTGGAGATCTTGTTACATCATGATAGGAGTGATTCCTTAGGTTGACCCTTGTGATGACAGAATCATGTCGGAGGTACAAATAATTGTATCCCCAATCTTGAATCATTTGAAATTGTCGCATGAATGGTCTACCCAATATCACTTCATAGTTTGGATGTTTTCCAAAATCCACTACTGCAAAGGTGTGCTCATATTCAATCCCACATGTGGTGACTAATATGTTCTCAAGCAGCCCAAGGGGATGTTCTAAGCTTCCATTTGCTAGCTGCAAGCGCATCCTGGTACTCCTAATAGCTGGTTTGCCCCACTTTTCCCAAATGGACCTTGTCACAATGCCCACTCCTGCACCACTATCAAGTATTGCAATTGAAGCTACTTTTTGCACTTCTAATGGGAGCGTAGCATTTCCCTGATCGTCCTCACAAAATTTTCCTACTTTGTTGATAGGAACTGGCATAACATGCTTTGTCTCAGGGTGTATAGTACACTCATGGTGACCCTTTTGTAGCAATACCTGCTCTGACAAACATGTGGCAATATCATTCCACAACTCCGGTCGAAGCTTTATCAAATCAAGCAAAGGTAAGGTACAAGCCACTGGTGCTGACAAAATAGCTTGCACGATATTCATATCCATCTCCTTTGTCAACCTTTTATGCATGGAGGGTATCCTCAAGGTTTGAGAACAGTTCTCATATTCTCCCAAATATGATGGTAAGGTTTTCATTGTATGCTTACTTCTAGGAGAAACAATTGTTTGAACTTCCTCCTGGATGTTTGGGCGTCTAAAGTTGTTTTTCGTGCCCCTGGTAAAATCCACCTCAGAGAATGGAGGTGAACTAATAGAGGACATGTTCTCATTAACTTTCTCATGAACTGCTGCCCACATCTCATTTGCCATGTCCTCGTTAGCATCAATAACTTTATCATTGTATGGGAAGGCAAGGCTAGGTTGTGGCAGAATTCCTTCTTTCAATGGTTGGTGCAGACCTCTCGCTATGAGCTTGTGAGATGAGCTCACTTCTCATTTCCCGACTTGATGACACTTCTGGTATGGTTTCTAATGTTGGCTTAAGAGAGGTTGGGCCCCGAGGAATAGGTGGTAGTGGTCCCTCAAGTATTGACTGAGCTTCCCTAATGAGTTGCTGATGTACAGCTAGATTGATCTTCTCCTCACGAGGGTTTGGGTATTCTTGAAGCTTCTTGGGTAGCTCAGATAAAGCTGCAATGCGACTTCTATGAGCATCAATGATGGCATCTAGAGTCTCATTCACTTTATCCACAAAACACTATCCTCAGTCGTACTAGCCTCATCTTGTTTAGCACTAGGCCCAGGTTGAGGTTGATGCTCCTCATGCACTTCTTGGGATGTAAAAGTTTGATCCCTCATGTTTTGTTTAGAGGCTTCTTGAGAACTAGTGGATGCACTTTTAGTTCGCTTGTTGAGGTTCTTTTTTCTCCTAGTGGTCTTTTTTCTATTGGACTGTAGGGTCTTATTCACTAGATTTGCCTTTGCATCCCTAGTTCGAGGTGTCTCATCAGTTTGCATTTCGGCATTTCGTGTCTGTGATCTAGTCATGACTTTAAGTGGCGCGACATCCTCATTCTCAGATGAAGGTGGCGATGGAAATGTCCCTACAAGGTTGAGTGAGACCTTTGGTTGAGAGGTGCCTTCCTCATGTGGTTTCAGCAAACAATCCTTTGGGAAGTGTTCTACACAACAACCTAGACAATATCTTTCAATTGGTGGAAACTGTGGTACTGTTGTATTGGATCGAGCTGTTTGCCTTGAGCGATGTGGACAATCACGAGCCCAATAGGGTTCTCCGCACTCATAACAGGGGCCCCTTAGTTTGTCTTCTACTTTCCTTTGCTGCCATTGACCTGAGGGGCCTGGAGTCCTAGGTTGGTAGCCGCCTAGCAACATCAAAGAGTTTTGTTCCCCTGTTTGAGCCTCCACCAGTGCTTGGCTTGGGTATGCGGGACTTTCAAAGAGATTTTCCTTGGATGAATATGATGCATATTCCTCCTCCACATAGCCTGGGTTTACCAAGTCTCTACACATATTTGAATTGTCGTAGTCCACAACCCTCACAGGAGCAGTCCCAAGAGCAGGAGGTTGAGCACCAAGAACAGGTCGTGCTTGCTCTTGTGCCATTGGTGGCTTACGTTCAAAATTAGTATACTGTTGATACATTTGTGGAGCCACTCCACCCCTTTGCTCCTCACGTTCTTGTCTCATTCTTGCAATGCGAGTACATTCTTGTGTGGTGTGGGTAAAGTTCCAAGCATAGGCCTGGCACCACTTCTTTGTGGGTTGGTTTGTGACTAGAGGAGAAAAGGTATTACATTCCTCGGTCTTATGGTTACCGCCACATGCTCCACAAAGATGAGGACCTGTAGGAAGTACACTCCTCATTCTCTGCTGCTGTTGTTGTGGCTGCATGGGTGGGCGATAGGTCTGTCCCAATCTCCTTAGTACTAGGTTAGCTATCTGGTCTAGATTTACTAGCACGCTAGACCCTGAACTTTGGTCATCACCCCACTGATCTCTAGGTTTCACCTCAAGGCCAGAACCATCTTGGAATTTGAAGTTATCTGTGAAATCCATAGCATCATGGCAACACTCATTGAAATTTGTATGCTTCTTTGCATAGAGATGTGTATGCAGTGTTGAATTTTTGAGTCCTTTTAAGAAGAGAGAAATTAATCGACTTTGGGCGGGCTTCTCATCTTCTGGGCAACGATTAATGTACTGCTTCATTCTATTTACACAGTCTCTAACACTCTCATTCTTGCCTTGCTTGAAAGAGTAGATGTTTGCTACCGTGTCATGCTGAATCCCCATCAAGGAAAAAGAAGCAATGAATCTCTCTTCCAGAACTCGTAAAGAAGCTTTGTCTGAATCCTCTAGTGCCTGAAACCAAGCAAGGGCCTTTCCCTCAAGAGTGAGCCCAAATCCTTCAATTTGAGTATGCTTGCTCAGCTCGAACTGCTTGCCTAAATGCTGCTACATGGTCATATGGATCTCCCGACCCTTCATACTTCTTTACCAGTTTCTAAAGAGTTGATGGCCTTACTTGTCTTGAATACTCATCATAGGGCCTACAGCCTCTCACTCTCAGTGGGAATTGTTCCTCTCTTTGGTAAGATGGTCCACATGCATCCCAAATTGGTGTGGGTCCCCTATTACGAGCCTCACCAAACCCCTCCAAAGATCTTGTCACCCGCATTTCAGGAGGTGCATTTATGGGAGGCCGAGTTGGCTCACCTACCCTCCGATTGTCATAGTGAGAAAAATGTTGTTGTGGTGTGATCTGTGGTCGCACTTTTGGTGTCGGATAATGTCTTGGTGCTAGAGTTGGGCTACTAGTAGTGGTCCACTTTGATGTTGAGGGTCCCTCTCTAGTGAACTCTCGTAGGGGAGGAGCAACAGTTTCTCCAAGAAAGGCTGTCTCTCCTGGTTTAGCTATATTTGTTGAGAACACTTCCATGAATAATGGTTGTTCTTTCCACGTGAGCTCCCGAATCTCCTTCCAATCTAAGGTTCGGTATTCATTGGCCCATTTATCAACTATTCGGTTCATGTGTCCTGCAAGCTTCTCAACTACCACCACCAGTGCTAGAGGAAGATCTTGCTCTGGCAATCTAGTTGTGGCATAATATCCCTCTAAAGAGTCCTTATAGACCTCTTGAAGTGGGTCATCCTATAAGACCTTTGTCACTGGAATTTGTCATACAAACTCCCATTGGTTCTCAGCCCCCTGATCCATTTTGCTCTTGCCTTTCCTATCCCTTTCCAAATTTAGATCTACAAGAAGTAAATCATCTATGGATGGCTTTGAGGACTGGGCATTGGATGGTCCTGGCATGTCCGGCTCAATGAGCCAATCATCTCTAGACTCCCTTGCTCTGGAAAGCTTCGATAAGTCTAAGAACTCGGTTTTAGAGAGCTCCCCTAATTTGTCTACATTCTCTGGATGGTAGGTGACTTCGTAGCGAACACCATCTCCACCCATGTACATGTTACCCTGGTCATTGACTAGAGGTGCTCTATCAAGTTCTGAGAAAATGTCTGCGATCTTAACAAGATACCGTTGTTGTGGATCCCTAAAGATCTCAGCTCCTTGAGCATTCATGTAGACATATTGGAGTCTCGCATTGAGTGTTAACCCCATGGTGCCGGCTTCAAATGGATTAAAAGATCTTGTGGGTGTCCTATTTGGGGCTAAGGGATAACTATTTGACGGCCCTAGATTGTCCATGGACAATGAGCTAGTTGTTCTGGAAAGGGTATCAGATTGGGATTCTGAAAGGGTTTCAGCAATATCTGTCAAATTTCCTACTGATTGGGTCCCACTTTCCTGCGTAGGTACTCTAGAAGGTGCCCTGGCCCCTATGGCAGAGTCTATGTGACGTCCCGATCGTAAGTGCATAAGGTCAAAAATTTTTTGGTTTTTTATGTTTTGTTTTTATTTTTTTTAATATATATATATATATTTATTTATTTATGTATATATATATATATATATTTTACCCTACCTAACCACTAAATGCAACTAAAATGAATATGTGTATAAATACCTATTGGTTTTTTTTTATTTTTTTTAAATGATTTTATTTTTTTCTTCTTCTTCTTCTTTTTTTCTTTTTTCCTAATGACACCAAAATATGAATTACGCTAAAAAAAATACTAATTATGCACAAAATTACAAAAAATTAAAAAAAATGAAAAATTACAAAATATGCAAGGAATATGGACTCCTAAAAAAACACATAATTTATAGAATTTATTTTTTTTTTCTGTTTCTTTTCTTTTGTTTTCTTCTCTTTCTTTTTTCTTTTTTTTTAAATAATAAATTTCATACTAATGATACCAAAATATGAATTACGCTAAAAAAAATACTAATTATGCACAAAATTACAGAAATTCTAAAAAAATGCAAGTTACTTTAATGATGCAAAATTTTACAAAAATTTAAAAAATGATAAATGGACTCAAAATACAAACACAAAACTTGTTTTTTTTTGTTTTTTTATTTTTTTATTTTTTTCTCTCCTTTTTTTTCTCTTTTTTTCTATTCTCTCTTTTTTCGCTTTTCTCTCTTTTTTTCTATTCTCTCTTTTTTCGCTTTTCTCTCTTTTTTTTCTTTTTTTAAAAAATTATATTTTTTTATTGTTTTGTTGTTTTTTTTATTATTACTATATTTTAAAAAAATATAAAAACATGAAAAATAATTAAAAATAATTAAAAACAAAAAAAAACCCAAAAAAAAAGGAACTAACCTTATCAACTCCGCACCTCACCGGATTCTTCGCCGGCGTCACATGCCCATCTTCAACGTTTGCCAGCTGCAACTCTCCACCGCCTTCACAACTCCACGCAGCCGTCCGCTTCACCCACCTTTGTTTGCTTCTGCCAGCCACGCTTCGACAGCCTCTCCACGCAGACCCACACAGTCACCTCCTCTTCGACAGCCTCTGCTGCTGCGCCCGATGAAGACGCCCCCCACAGCGCCTCTCCACGCAGACCCACACGGTCACCTTCTCTTCGACAGCCTCTGCTGCTGCGCCCGATGAAGACGCCCTCCACAGCGCGCCTTCTGCAACTCCTTCAGCGTTTTTTTTTTAAGGCCTCCACGCAGGTCCTTCCACGCCGAATGCTGAACGCTGCAATGGACACTGCAACAATGAAATGCTGCTGAACGCTACTAAACGTGCTGCACCTCTGTTACCATGGCTGTACTACTAGTGGTTTTGCTATTGGATTTAGTGCTTGCTACTCCGCGCTGCCTCTCCTTCTCAACTCCACGCAGCCTCTTCGACGGCCTCTCCACATAGACCCACACGCCTTCAATGTATATATATATATATTATTATTTTTATTTTTCAGCCGCCTTGCCTGACGTGCGGCCAGCCTTGGCTCTCCGCCGCCAGCCGCCTTCACAACTGCTGTGCCTCCCCGCCGCCACGCAGCTCCTGCCTTTGTTCTTCAACGCCGGCCTTCTGCAACGCCTACAGCCAGCCGACCTTTGTGTGTTTTCTTTTTTTAAATATATATATATATATATATATATATAACAAAAATAAAAAACAAAATCTCAACCTCTCCTCTCTTCCTTTCTCCCTTCTCTTTCCCTCTCTCCTCTCATCCTTAAGGGGACTTCTCACTTGGACGCCTATGGAGCTTGCATAAGCTATGGAAGAGCTTAGCAACGCACCTCTTTTATTTTTATTTATTTTTACTAATTACATATTAACGAAGAGCATGAAAGCATGAAATGACAAAAAACAATGAAGGTAAGCATAATGAACGGTACTTGAAAAAGAATAAAAGCAATAAAACATAAAAAACAATACGAGAGAAACCTCAACCGCTCAATGGTTTTTTTTTCTTATCCTAACCTTATCCACTCACACCGGGATCGCACACCCAAACTTAACCTAATCACTCAATGGTTTTGCAACCAAAAGAGGAAATAGTGGTGGTTTCCACACACTCTCAACCGGATTTGAGTCTTCTCCCCGCGGCAGCGGCGCCAATGGAGAGACGAAAAACTCTCTCACTTGTAGCAAGAGTAGTATGATCCACATGTAGCTCAATCCAATGGGATTTGCATCCCTTTCGGAGCTAGGGATTCAACTGTTGCATGACGAATGAAGATCAATACAAGGATGCAACAAAAAAGACACTTAGGGCTCTTGAAAAGAGTTCCAAGTTGTGGATGAGTGTGGGAGTGGGTTTGACAATAATCCCACATGGGAACTTTTGGGAGTTTTAGAGTTTTTGTATAAAAAGTGGCTCATTTGAGAGCTTATGGACACATTGGGAAAACTCATGTTTGAGCTCTCTTGAGACTAGCTCTCCCTCTTCTTCCATAGAGGTGCAAGCTCTTCTCTCTCCCCATCTACATTGTTGTAAGTTCTATTCTTTTGTTAATTCAATGCAATGAGTTGATATTTGTCTCTCTTCTCATGTCAATTCTCTAGTGTGCATGTTTCTTATTGATAGCTTCAAGGGTTGTGTGCATGCTAGGGAAATGAGTATTTGAGAATGAAGAATGCTTTGATCTTGTGTAAGCAATAGCTAAGCTTTCTTCTTGTTTGGATGTATGGATGAGTGGAATGTGGAGTTGAGTGAGCAATAGCAAGATTGAGCTTGAGTGTGTGTTGAGTCTATGTCATTAGTAGTAGTTTTCTTAGCATTCTCTCCATCAAATGGATAAGCTTTTGTGCACCGGTACGGGTTGAATCCCTAGCTCTGAAAGGGATGCAAATCCCATTGGATTGAGCTAAGTGTGGATCATACTACTCTTGCTACAAGTGAGAGAGTTTTTCCGTCTCTCCATTGGCGCCGCTGCCGGGGAGAAGACTCAAATCCGGTTGAGAGTGTGTGGAAACCACCACTATTTCCTCTTTTGGTTGCAAAACCATTGAGTGATTAGGTTAAGTTCGGGTGTGCGATCCCGGTGTGAGTAGATAAGGTTAGGATAAGAAAAAAACCATTGAGCGGTTGAGGTTTCTCCCGCATTGTTTTTTATGTTTTATTGCTTTTATGCTTTTTCAAGTACCGTTCATTATGCTTACCTTCATTGTTTTTTGTCATTTCATTCTTTCATGCTTTTCGCTAACATGTAATTAGTATAAAATAATAAACGAAGTGAAGGAGAGGACGTTGGTGAAGTGGCCGCAAGGAGGTGAAAATAATAATAATAATAATAATAAAAAGCCACCTGGCCTCTAAAGGGCTGTGTGGAAGGCGACCGGCCTGCACAAACCTACAAATTCTAAGCACCAGTGCAGCCGTTTTATGTTTGATGCTTTAGCAGTTAGTTAGCTGATCAATCGGCCATAGCCAGTACTAGCCAAGGTAGCACTGCAGCCATTAGCAAAACAGGGCTGTGAAGGGCCGCAAGGAGGAAGGCGGTGAGCTTTAGCTTCTCATTGGCCGGCGTGAAGGCGACTGGCCGGCGAGAGGCGGCTGTAGGGCGGCCGTGTGGAAAGCGAGCAAGAAGCCAAAAGTGAAGTGCGAAGGCCGGCTCTGCAAGGCGGCCGCGTGGAAAGAGGTGGCGACTGCTACAGTTGTGAAGGGCTGGTGCGAAGGCCGTGTGGGCGACGAAGGTCAGTAAAGATCCGAAGGCCAGCAGCAAGAAGCTGAGGCGCCTGCAGAGCTAAGGGCCGGTAGGCGGCCAAGTGGATGCGAAGCAAGCGTCGACGGTAGAAGGAAGAGAGGACTGCAGCAGTGCGTGGAGGCGCTAAAGAAGAGCAAAATCGTGCTGGCCACGTGAAGGAGAGTCTGGTGCGAAGCTGCTGGCAAGGAGGCGAAGGTCGACGGAAGAAAACGAAGGCTGGCCAAGCGTGCGAAGGGCTAAGCGAGGTGTAGAAGACTGAAGGCGAAGCGCTGTGGGTTGTGTCGGTCAGCAGCACCGGCGAGCTTCAGCTGCTGCTGCTGGCAAGGGCAAGTGAGAAGCAAAGCGACGAAGGCTGTAGGCGATGGTGGCTGCAGCTGACGTGGCTGTAGCGGTGGCTGCTGGCAGCTGACGTGGCGCTGCTGGAAGACGAAGGCAGAGGTGACTGCTGCTGCAGGCAGCTGGAAGGAGGTGGCGTCGAGGCGACCTGCGTGGAGAGCAAGGCCGCGTGGAGGCGCCAAAGACAAGCAGAGGTGGTGAGGCGACGAGTAAAGAGGACAGCTGCTGCTCTGCTGGCGGTAGCTGGCTGCTGCAACAAACGGGCAGAAAAAGAAGAATCACGTGGAGGCAGCGAGCGATCCGGAGCTGATCAGGTTAGTGATTTTTTTTTGTTTTTTTTTTATTATTTTTATTATTTATTTTTTATTTTTGTTAATTTCTTTGTTAATTATAATTTTTTTAAAAAAAATAATAAAAATAAAAAAAACCATAAAATAATAATTTTTTTTAAAAAAAAAAGAGAAAAAAATAAAAAAATAATTTTTGTGTTTGTATTTTGAGTCCATTTTTTATTTTTTAAATTTCTGTAATTTTTTACATAATTAGAGTACTTGTATTTTTTATTTTTTTAGAATTTTTGTAATTGCGTGCATAATTAGTAGATTCATATTTTGGTACGATCTGTGCATAATTAGTATTTTTTAGTGTGATTCATAATTTTTGTAATTAATTAAAAAAAAGAAGTAAAAACATAAAATCATATAAAAAATCATTTAAAAAAATAATAATAAAAAAATAAGATAGATAGTTACGCCACACATACTCATTTTAGTTATATTTAGTGATTAGGTAGGTTAAAAAATATAAATATATATATATACATATATATATATATATATATTTATTAAAACAAAAATAAAAAAACAAAAACAAAACAAAACAAAAACACATAAAAAACCAAAAAATTTAACCTTATGCACTTGCGGTTGGGACGTCTTGTAGATTCTGCCATAGGGCCTAGGGCACCTTCTAGAGTACCTACGCAGGAAAGTGGGACCCAATCGGTAGGAAATTTGGCAGATATTGCTGAAACCCTTTCTGAATCCCAATCCGATACCCTTTCCTCTAGAACAACTAGTTCATTGTCCATGGACAATCTAGGGCCGTCAAATAGTCATCCCTTAGTCCCAAATAGGACACCCTCAAGATCCTTTAATCCATTTGAAGCCGACACCATGGGGTTAACACTCAATGTGAGACTCCAATATGTCTACACAAATGCTCAAGGAGCTGAGATCTTTAGGGATCCACAACAACGGTATCTTGTTAAGATCGCAGATATTTTCTCAGAACTTGATAGAGCACCTCTAGTCAATGACCAGGGTAACATGTACATGGGTGGAGATGGTGTTCGCTACGAAGTCACCTACCATCCAGAAAAGGTAGACAAATTAGGGGAGCTCTCTAAAACCGAGTTCTTAGACTTATCAGAACTTTCCAGAGCAAGGGAGTCTAGAGATGATTGGCTCATTGAGCCGGACATGCCTGGACCATCCAATGCCCAGTCCTCAAAGCCATCCATAGATGATTTACTTCTTGTAGATCTAAATTTGGAAAGGGATAGGAAAGGCAAGAGTAAAATGGATCAGGGGTGCTAAAAGCCAATGGGAGTTTGTACAACAAATTCCTGTGACAAAGGTCTTACAGGATGACCCACTTCAAGAGGTCTATAAGGACTCGTTAGAGGGATATTATGCCACAACTAGATTGCCACAGCTGGATCTTCCTCTAGCTCATGTGGTGGTAGTTGAGAAGCTTGCAGGACACATGAACAGAATAATTGATAAATGGGCCAATGAATACCGAACCTTAGATTGGAAAGAGATTCGGGAACTCACTTGGAAAGGACATCCATTATTCATGGAAGTGTTCTCAACAAATACAGCCAAACCGGGAGAGACAGCCTTTCTTGGAGAAACTGTTGCTCCTCCCCTACGAGAGTTCACTAGAGAGGGACCCTCAACATCTAAGTGGACCACTGCTAGTAGCCCAACTCTAGCACCAAGATATCGTCCTACACCAAATGTGCGACCACAGGTCACACCACACCAACATCTTTCTCACTATAACAATCGGAGGGTAGGGGAGCCAACACGGCATCCCATAAATGCACCTCCTGAAATGCGGGTGACAAGATCTTTGGAGGGGTTTGGTGAGGCTGGTAATAGGGTACCCACACCAATTTTGGAAACATGTGGACCATCTTTCCAAAGAGAGGAACAATTCCCACTGAGAGTGAGAGGCCGTAGGCCCTATGACGAGTATTCAAGACAAGTAAGGCCATCAACTCTTCAGAAACTGGTAAAGAAGTATGAAGGGTCGGGAGATCCATACGATCATGTAGCAGCATTTAGGCAAGCAGTTCGAGCTGAGCAAGTGGCTGATAAGCATACTCAAATTGAAGGATTTGGACTCACTCTTGAGGGAAAAGCCCTGGCTTGGTTTCAGGCATTAGAGGCTTCAGACAAATCTTCTTTACGAGTTTTGGAAGAGAGATTCATTGTTGCTGCTTTTTCCTTGATGGGAATTCAACATGACACGGTAGCACACATCTACTCTTTCAAGCAAGGCGAGAATGAGAGTGTTAGAGACTGTGTAAATAGAATGAAGCAGTACATTAATCGTTGCCCAGAAGATGAGAAGCCCGCCCAAAGTCGATTAATTTCTCTCTTCTTAAAAGGACTCAAAAATTCAACACTGCATACACATCTCTATGCGAAGAAACATACAAATTTCAATGAGTGTTGCCATGATGCTATGGATTTCACCGATAACTTCAAGTTCCAAGATGGTTCTGGCCCAGAGGTGAAACCTAGAGATCAGTGGGGAGACGACCAAAGTTCAGGGTCTAGCGCGCTAGTAAATCCAAACCAGATAGCTAACCTAGTACTACGGAGATTGGGACAGACCTATCGTCCACCCATGCAGCCACAACAACAGCAGCAGAGAATGAGGAGTGGACTTCCTACAGGTCCTCATCTTTGTGGAGCATGTGGCGGTAACCATAAAACAGAGGAATGTAACACCTTTTCTCCTCTAGTCACAAACCAACCCACAAAAAAGTGGTGCCAAGCCTGTGCTTGGAACTTTACCCATACCACACAGGAATGCACTCGCATTGCGAGAATGAGACAGGAACGTGAGCAGCCAAGGGGTGGAGTGGCTCCACAAATGTATCAACAGTATACTAATTTTGAACGTAAGCCACCGATGGCATAAGAGCAAGCACGACCTGTTCTTGGTGCTCAACCTCCTGCTCCAGGGACTGCTCTTGTGAGGGTTGTCGACTACG
Organism: Cibotium barometz; assembly: GCF_041138505.1. Taxonomy (NCBI): domain Eukaryota; kingdom Viridiplantae; phylum Streptophyta; class Polypodiopsida; order Cyatheales; family Cibotiaceae; genus Cibotium; species Cibotium barometz. The sequence goes on along the minus strand of NC_141095.1, from coordinate 30,026,820 downwards.
ACAATTCAAATATGTGAAGAGAATTGGTAAACCCAGGCTATGTGGAGGAAGAATATGTATCATATTCATCCAAAGAAAATATCTTTGAAAGTCCCACATACCCAAGCCCAGCACTGGACACTCAACCAGGGGAACAAAACTCTTTAATGTTGCTAGGCGGCTACCAACCTAGGACTCCAGGCCCCTCAGGTCAATGGCAGCCAAGGAAAGTAGAGGCCAAACCAATGGGCCCCTGTTATGAGTGCGGAGAACCCCATTGGGCTCGTGATTGTCCACATCGCTCAAGGCAAGCATCTCGGTCCAATACAACAGTACAACAGTTTCCACCAATTGAAAGATATTGTCTAGGGTGTTGTGTAGAACACTTCCCAAAAGACTGTCTGCTGAAACCACATGAGGAAGGCACCTCTCAACCAAAGGTCTCACTCAACCTTGTAGGGGCAGTTCCATCGCCACCTTCATCTGAGAATGAGGATGTCGTGCCACTTAGAGTCATGACTAGATCACAGACACGAAATGCCAAAATACAAACTGATGAGACACCTCGAACTAGGGATGCAAAGACAAATCTAGTGGACAAGACCCTACAGTCCAATAGAAAAAAGACCACTAGGAGGAAGAAGAACCGAAACAAGCAAACTAAAAGTGCATCCACTAGTTCTCAAGAAGCCTCTAAACAAAACATGAGGGATAAAACTTTTACTTCCCAAGAAGTGCATGAGGAACATCAACCTCAACCTGAGCCTAGTGCTAAACAAAATGAGGCTAGTACGACTGAGGATAGTTCTGGGGGTTCTGTTTTTGTGGATAAAGTGAATGAGACTCTAGAGGCCATCATTGATGCTCATAGAAGTCGCATTGCAGCTTTATCTGAGCTACCCAAGAAGCTTCAAGAATACCCAAACCCTCGTGAGGAGAAGATCAATCTAGCTGTACATCAGCAACTCATTAGGGAAGCTCAGTCAATACTTGAGGGACCACCACCACCTATTCCTCGGGGCCCAACCTCTCTTAAGGCAACATTAGAAACCATACCAGAAGTGTCATCAAGTCGGGAAATGAAAAGTGAGCTCCTTTCACAAGCTCATAGCGAAAGGTCTGCACCAATTGACACCCGATTGAAAGGGGGTAATCTGCCACCACCTAGCCTTGTCTTCCCATGCAATGATGAAGTTATTGATGCTAATGAGGACATGGCAAATGAGATGTGGGCCGCAGTTCACGAGAAAGTTCATGAGAACATGTCTTCTATTAGTTCGCCTCCATTCTCTGAGGTGGATTTTACCAGGGGCACGGAAAACAACTTTGGACGCCCAAGCATCCAGGAGGAAGTTCAAACAATTGTTTCTCCTAGAAGTAAGCATACAATGAAAACCTTACCATCATATCTGGGAGAATATGAGAACTGTTCTCAAACCTTGAGGATACCCTCCATGCATAAAAGGTTGACAAAGGAGAAAGATATGAGTATGGTGCAAGCTATTTTGTCAGCACCAGTGGCTTGTACCTTACCTTTGCTTGATTTGATAAAAATTCGACCTGAGTTGTGGAATGATATTGCCACATGTTTGTCAGAGCAGGTATTGCTACAAAAGGGTCACCATGAGTGTACTATACACCCTGAGACAAAGCATGTAATGCCAGTTCCTATCAACAAAGTAGGAAAATTTTGTGAGGACGATCAGGGAAATGCTACCCTCCCATTAAAAGTGCGAAAAGTATCTTCAACTGCAATACTTGATAGTGGCGCAGGAGTGGGCATTGTGACAAGGTCCATTTGGGAAAAGTGGGGCAAACCAGCTATTAGGAGTACCAGGATGCGCTTGCAGCTAGCAGATGGAAGCTTAGAACATCCCCTTGGGCTGCTTGAGAACATATTGGTCACCACATGTGGGATTGAATATGAGCACACCTTTGCAGTAGTGGATTTTGGAAAACATCCAAACTACGAAGTGATATTGGGTAGACCATTCATGCGACAATTTCAAATGATTCAAGATTGGGGATACAATTATTTGTACCTCCGACATGATTCTGTCATCACAAGGGTCAACCTAAGAAATCACTCATATCGTGATGTAACAAGGTCTCCAATAGATGAGTTTGATTCTGCTTCATCTGAGGTCTCAAAAGTTACATTGTCAGACGGAAGAGAAGATCTATGGATGTGTGGAGCCTCATGTAGGGATTTCAACACTGAGAGACTTAAGGGTAATCGAAGTGTATCAGATGAGGCATACATTCCACAACCCTTCCCTGAGCATTTAATTGATCCATTAGAATGGAGTCATGTCCTTGCAACATTATCGACATGTGCTTTACCGAAGCCAATTCAATTTTGTGACTCAGATGGATATGATATTATTCCTATACGAATGGTACAACCACGTGCCCTTCTAGATGATTTGTACTATAAAGATACATCCACAATAGCTCTGCATGTCGAGGAAGTCTCAGTAGAGGACTTAACACTCGAATCTGCTAATGATGCTGATAAGGAAGATGGATGGGACTCTGATTTTAATAATGATGTGACAATCCCTGAGGAAGAGTTAGGAAAGGCATGCCTACTCTTGAGAGGAAGGGAGGTTCAAGTAGAGATCCCTCGAAGCCGACCTAAACATAAATGCTGTAAGAGCCATAAAAGAATCCGTAGACAAGATGAGCGTGAACAACGTGAGAGACTACAGAAAGAAAAGGAGGAGTCTAAGAGTGAAAACTCTCGACCACCACCTCACTTCTCAGGAAAGAACGGATATCTATACTATGTCCAAGCACAAGATAGTATCAAAGACCAAGTCAAACGATCAGATGGATTCCAAGCAGGGGAAAAGCTAACAACTGTTAGCAAAAATCGTAAAAAAACGAAGAAACAAAAACCAAAACTCACGTCTAAAACCGATTCAAAAAAGAGTGTGGGAAGTGCAAAGACAACGGTTGAACAAAAAAATCCGATGCAAGATAGCAAAGGAGAGCTCAAAATCGCATGGTCTTCAATGAGTGAAGACTCAAGTGGACAAGAACAAGGTCTCAATGTTCCTCCCAATTTCACACAGTACACTCTTCAAAATCGGAAGATTGTTCTTCAACAGCCCATGCGACAAAAACCAAGCGTGCCAGGGGTTTCATACGATGGTCCAGAAGATGCAAAAAAGATTGATATTGCTAAGCCAGGAGAAGAGCCTCGCTATGTGTGGATTGCCACAGACTTGTCCTTAGATGAGGAGAAGTTATTAATACAAACAATAAAGGAGTATCGCGATGTTTTTGCTTGGAGTTATAAAGACCTCAAAGGAGTTGATCCAAGCATATGTCAGCATACAATTCCATTGCGAGAGGATGCAAAACCCTCCAAGCAACGTCCTTATACCTACAATGAAAATTTTACACGGAAGATAAAGGAAGAAATAGACAAGCTCTTAGAGGCAGAATTTATCTATGAGATTGAACACACTGAATGGGTCTCCCCTATTGTAGTGGTGCCCAAGAAAAATGGAAAACTTCGAGTATGTGTAAACCTCAAGAAGGTAAATGCAGCTACTGTGCGTGATCATTACCCACTTCCAATCACGGATCATGTTCTGGAACGAGTTGCAGGGAAAAAGGCATATAGTTTCTTGGATGGATTCTCCGGGTACAATCAAGTGTCAATTGATCCAAAGGATCAACACAAGACAGCCTTTGCTACTGAAGATGGCATCTTTGCCTATCGTGTTATGCCATTTGGTCTAACAAATGCACCAGCAACCTTTCAGCGGTTAATGAGTCATGTATTCAAGGAGTACCTTAGGCAATTTCTTGAGATTTTCATGGATGATTTATGTGTTCACTCACAAGAGCGTGATGATCATATAGAACACCTGAGACTTGTGTTTCAAAAGTGTCAACTTTATCGTATATGCTTGAATCTTGACAAGTGCAAATTCATGGTAAGACAAGGGAAAATTTTGGGCCATATTGTTTCTCGCAATGGGATTTCAACAGATATGGATAAAATTGATGTCATTGTCTCATTACCTCGGCCTATCAATCCTAAAGGGGTACAAACTTTCATGGGACATTGTGGCTATTATCGTAGATTCATCTACATGTATGCTGTCCTAGCCAGACCGTTATATGCTCTTCTTGTAAAGTTTAATTGGACTGATGAGTGTGAGGAATCCTTTGAAAAGTTGAAGCAAGCATTAGTGACTGCACCCATTTTACGGGCACCAGATTGGAACCAAATCTTTCATGTCCATATTGATGCTTCAAACTTTGCAATTGGATGTATTTTGGCTCAATCGGGAGAACACAATAAGGATTTCCCAATCTCATATGCTAGTCGACAGTTGAACAATGCTGAGAAGAATTACACCACAACAGAAAGAGAAGGATTGTCCATGATATATGCAGTGAAAAAGTTTCGCCATTACCTTTTGGCAAACAAATTCATATTTTTTGTGGACCATCAAGCATTGCCATATTTGGTGAATAAGCCTTGTGCAACTGGAAGGATAGTAAGGTGGTTTATCATCCTTCTTGAGTTTGATTTTGAAGTGGCAGTTCGAAAAGAAACAACTCATCTAAGGGCAGATCATTTGTCTCGAATAACCTCTGGCGAAGCTCCTGTGGGTGTGGATGATGATATGTTAGATTCAACACTTTTCCTTGTAGAGACAGCTCCTAAATGGTCTGAATCCATTTTAGAAATTTTGACAAGTGGGCAGCTACAACTAGCGGGTCCTAATGTGGACCTATGGCGACCATTCACATTAATCTCAGGGAGATTATATCGTCAGGGTAATGATGGAGTGTTGAGGCTTATACCTAACCCCGACCAATATGAGGAGATCTTGGAATGGGCACATGCGGGTATCGATGGAATCCATGCATCAGCTACTACTTGTGTGCGACGTATATCTCAAGATGGGCAATGGTGGTGGCCTACCATGCATGCAGATGCTGAAACATTTGTTCGTAACTGTGCTTCATGTAAAATTCAGAAGCCAATTCATAATGTCACGTTATTCCAAATTTCAACTACACCAAGTTGGAGTAAGTATATTGTGGACTACCTTCAGCATGGTCATACAATTCCTAAACATCGAAAGCAGGCTATTAAAATTGAAGCGGCAAACTATATGCTAATAGAGGGCCAACTCTACAAGAGGGGCAAGGATGGCAACTTACGCATGTGTGTATGTGAAGCTGACTATCTGAAAATATTAACTCATGCACATGCAGGTGTTGATGGTGGGCACTTTTCTGGAAATACCACAGCTAAGTTGTAGGTGGTCTGGGCTTTGGTGGCCAACCTTACAAATGGATGCCGACGAATATGTGAAACGTTGTGACGATTGTCAAAGGACCAAACCTCCCATCACAAAGGACAATATGCCATTGCGACCTATGTTAAGCACACGTGCTTTTGCAAAATGGGGTATTGATTTTGTCGGTCCCATTAAACCTCCAGCTCGTAACACGCATGCAGAATATATTATAGTCGCAACCGACTATTTAACCAAATGGGTTGAGGCAAAGGCAACAGTCAAAAATGATGCCAGAACCACAGCCAAGTTCTTGTATGAGTACGTGTTTACATGCTATGGCTTACCTATTGAGATCGTTAGTGATCAAGGTGTACACTTTGTAAATGAAGTCATAGAATTTTTGCTTCAAGAATTTATGGTAATTCACAAGCGTTCTGCACCCTATCATCCCCAGACCAATGGACAAGCCGAGAGTACTAACAAGATTCTCTGCACAGCACTCACAAAGATTGTCGAGGGACATAGGACTGATTGGGAGCAAAAGTTGCACTCAGTTCTCTGGGCATATAGGACAGCCTATAAAACATCTGTGGGCACAACCCCATTTGAACTTGCTTTTGGGCTAGATGCAATTCTTCCCATTGAATTTCTTGTACCTACTCTACGAGTAGCTAAACAATTGGATTGGACTGGTCATGAGCTTTCACCACGCGTTGACGAATTGGAAAAGCTTGATGAGACCCGCTTATTGGCGGTAATGGGGATGTATGCCGAGAAGAGGAGACAAAAGCGATGGTATGATAGAAATGTAACAACTGGCCGATTCAAAAAAGGAGACCTGGTGCTCTTGTACACACTTAAGAAGCATAAGAGAAAGCTCAAAAAACGTGGCCTAGGACCGTTTGTGATTAATGAGCTTACTCCAAGTGGTGCAGTGCGTTTAGAGACACTAGAAGGTGAGCAAATGCCTAACTTCATTAATGGAAGTCGTCTCAAGAAATACAATGAACCATTAACTGAAGCCATGCTTCAACAGATGCATGCTGCACAAACACGAAAAGAAGCACTTGACCTACTTAAACGTCAGGCTCAAGAGGAGGCTAAAGCTAGAGTTGCAAAAGCCAAGGAGCGTCGCAAAGCTTCTATGTTGGCCATACAGTTGGCTACTGATGAGACATATGTCGAACCATTCAATATTCAAGTGTGCCTTCATCTTCATGAGACTACCTACTTTGTCTCTGCCTTAATTGACTCTGGTGCAGATTATAATGTTCTCTCGTTTGACACCTGGATAGCCTTGGGTCAACTACCACTTGTGCAAATTCCTGTGGACCTACGAAGCTTCTCCGGAGAAGATAACCCTATAGAGGGAAAATGTGTCATTATGATGACCATTCAGGATCACCAGATGTCAGTGCCCTTTTATGTGGCACGTAAGTCCAAGGCAGTAGTAGAGGTTGTTCTCGGTAGATCGTGGTTAAGTGCTACCAATTGCTCATTAGATTGGAAGAATAGACAATACAAGTTGCAAATTGATTCTGATTGCATCTTGGGATCTACTACACCACGAGCTTTATCGTGTCAAAGGGGTAATGTTTCTACCTTACCCAACCCACAATCCAAATCTGCTCTTGAAGCTCCAAAACAAATGATGTGGATAATTGATGAGTACTCAAGTGAGGGCCATGGCTGGCATGTTCCAACTACTCTAGTTGCTGCTCAAAGAAGGCCAGGCAAGAAGGAATTATCAATGTGGCTACCCAAAGATGCGTACAAGCTTGTACCATCTAGTCCAGTTGCTAAGCCTCCTAAGAAGCACATCATTTCCAAGCCTAAACCTCGGATTGTTAATCGATGGGTCCCAAAACATGTTCTTAAAGCACAAGGCTATTATGAGGGTGCAACAGCAATTTGGCTTCCAAAATGCCATGCTTTGGCAGGGGTAAAAGAGTGTTTCAGAAAGATTCCAAAAGCCACCCTTGATTGTCCATATCAGTGGGTGCAAAAGAAATCAACACAAACTCTTCAAGAAAGGAAAGGTGGTTGTGATAGCACCTACAAAACTACTTGTGTTGATCTTCCTAAAACATGTATTGAAACACCCGTTGTCCCGATTTCTCCTTGTTACACAATTCAACCATCAACTTGTGTACCTACGACAAATCCAAATGAGTCTCAATGCCTAAATCCTCTTATCTTGCTCAAATTCCAAGACAATTGCTAAAGTTTCCACCGCTTAAAAAGGATATACCAAAAACTAAAGATAAGGCATTAACACTACAATTAAAGCTCTTTGGTAAATCAATGTTTGAATAATGTAGTTCCTTATGCCTTTAGAAGATGTGTTCTCTCTGAGATAATCTTGTTTTTGATTGGAATTGTCATGATGGATATGAGTGTTCTAAATTTCATTGTTCTACGTCCAGATAACTTCTGATGGATATTTGGCGAGATACATGTCCACCATGCATTGACCCTGATAGTACTCGACCAGATCATCGCGGGGGTTATAGTGCTCCTCCATTTCAAACACATTCTAGGTACTTCTATGCTCCCTTAGTTGCTGTGGGCATCACTTTGTCACATTATTCTATCAACAGCATCACCCATTTCCACATTGTCAAGAGTGTGCACGGCTTGTATTAGAAGAAGCTTCACATATTTGTTGGATATGCCGCTCTTACTTTAGACGATATGGCACGGGCTTAATGAAGCGAATTGTGGGAGTTACACCCCAACGCCATAATCTTCTTAATGTGAGAATACCAGAGAGAGGACCAAATCAACATAGATTACCTGAGGAGGTTCAAGCACAACAATGGAGGGATACAAGCTTAAATGACTTGCAACCACCGATCTTGCAAGCCCTCCTTCCCCAAGCCTCAACATGTCAATATTGGATAAATATGAGTACCTACATTGCTCAGTTCCAAAATCAAAACTGTCTGATTAACCTTCCCATAGAACCAATGCCATATTTTAGTGAGGAAGCACTCCTTTCTCTACCACCTTCTCCAGCGGCGGCCGGTTTTTGTGAGGGGTTGTCTCTGCATCCTGAGGAAATTGATACCATCTTTCCAGCAGACGAGGACACGGATCCACCACCAGCGCAAGGGTCAGTGACTCCATAATAAGATCGACAAGCCAGGGCACTTTTCTCCCACTGGGTTTTTCCCCTCGGCTATATTCGGTGTTTGGCACCAATGGCAAATTTTATTTTTTTCTTTTCTTTTCTTGTTTGTTAATAAAAATTTTGCAGAGATCTTCGCTAAAACAAGAGCATCAAACACGCCCCACTAGTCCACCTATCATGCACATAAATTAGGAAGGGGGGAGACATGCTACGCTTACAAAGATCAAGGAGGAGTAATCTGCACAAAATCAGCAATGCATCAATGCAAACGAACAACATCAACAGGGCACTACAACAGGTGTATTCAAATCTTAATCTTTATTTCTTTATGTGCTCTTATCTTTCGAATATATGGTTTGCATGTTCACACAATGTTGGCTGGTTTAAGTTTTTGATTAGTTGTTAAAATATGGTGAGTGAATTCTAGAGTCTTAGAAGACTTAGTAAAAGATATTTCTATCTAAAGACAGTGTAGGATATATACCAATGGAATATGCCAAGTTCTTATGCTTTCAAGGTATATTAGTTATCCCTAGTGGTGGCTACCTCAGATATGAGCTAGCTGCTAGGAGTAACAAAAATTTATAAAAAAAAATTTATACCCTAAAAATATATATATACAAAGTGAATTGAGACATGACGTGTCTACAGCCATGAGAAATGCTTGGTAGGACCTGGGGTTGTCTTAGCACCTTGGGGCCGATGCCTTGGTTTCCATGGGGTGAACACTGATGTCTAAAAGCTTCAGAAAAAGACCTTTGAGGAATCTATCGCCTTGATGGATGTTGGTAGGACTCTGGGGTACACTATGGGTCCTCGAGACCGATGCCCTCATCTTCATGGGGTACTCCTTAGGTCATAAAAGAAAGAAAAAGGGTCTGTCGCCCTTGAGATACTTAGCGGTCTTTAGATTCTCTTGGCGGAGGTCTCTTGGCCATTGCTTGGGTCTCTTTGGGATAGAACCTTAATCTTTATCACCTTCTACACACATATCAAAAAAAAAAGAGAGTTCCAATCACCTTTGCTCATATTTAGGAGTAGGTTTGCCACTTAGGAATAACTTACATACTTGTAGGACATTGAGACTGCGGTCATAACCGGCGGTGTACAAAGCACACTTGCCTTTGCATAGCACTATCTGCCACTTAAGTCTCACTTTGACTAGTCTTTACTCACCTATTTTAGTACTCATTAAAACTTTAATCAGCCTTGCACTTGTATGCTCACGTGTGAAATTATCATTGCTGGTTTTTCTTTTCTTTTCTTTTTTTCAATAAGAGACTTTACTTGTATCCATTGTTTTTTTGTTGCAGCTCTTGCTACTACTGCGCTCGAGGACGTGCGCAAAATAGGAAGGGGGGAGTGTTGCATGACGAATGAAGATCAATACAAGGATGCAACAAAAAAGACACTTAGGGCTCTTGAAAAGAGTTCCAAGTTGTGGATGAGTGGGAGTGGGTTTGACAATAATCCCACATGGGAACTTTTGGGAGTTTTAGAGTTTTTGTATAAAAAGTGGCTCATTTGAGAGCTTATGGACACATTAGGAAAACTCATGTTTGAGCTCTCTTGAGACTAGCTCTCCCTCTTCTTCCATAGAGGTGCAAGCTCTTCTCTCTCCCCATCTACATTGTTGTAAGTTCTATTCTTTTGTTAATTCAATGCAATGAGTTGATATTTGTCTCTCTTCTCATGTCAATTCTCTAGTGTGCATGTTTCTTATTGATAGCTTCAAGGGTTGTGTGCATGCTAGGGAAATGAGTATTTGAGAATGAAGAATGCTTTGATCTTGTGTAAGCAATAGCTAAGCTTTCTTCTTGTTTGGATGTATGGATGAGTGGAATGTGGAGTTGAGTGAGCAATAGCAAGATTGAGCTTGAGTGTGTGTTGAGTCTATGTCATTAGTAGTAGTTTTCTTAGCATTCTCTCCATCAAATGGATAAGCTTTTGTGCACCGGTACGGGTTGAATCCCTAGCTCCGAAAGAGATGCAAATCCCATTGGATTGAGCTAAGTGTGGATCATACTACTCTTGCTACAAGTGAGAGAGTTTTTCCGTCTCTCCATCAACCCGTACCGGTGCACAAAAGCTTATCGATTTGATGGAGAGAATTCTAGGAATACTACTACTATTGACATAGACTTAACATACACACAAGCTCAATCTTGCTATTGCTCACTCAACTCTACATTCCACTCATCCATGCATCCAAACAAGAAGAAAGCTTAGCTATTGCATACACAAGATCAAAGCATTCTTCATTCTCAAATACTCATTTCCCTAGCATGCACACAACCCTTGAAGCTATCAATAAGAAACATGCACACTAGAGAATTGACATGAGAAGAGAGACAACTATCCTCATTGCATTGAATTAACAAAAATAGAACTTACAACAATGTAGATGGGGAGAGAGAAAAGCTTGCACCTCTATGGAAGAAGAGGGAGAGCTAGTCTCAAGAGAGCTCAAACATGAGTTTGCCCAATGTGTCCCTAAGCTCTCAAATGAGCCACTTTTTATACAAAAACTCTAAAACTCCCAAAAGTTCCCATGTGGGATTATTGTCAAGCCCACCCCCACACTCATCTACAACTTGGAACTCTTTACAAGAGCCCTAAGTGTCTTTTTGTTGCATCCTTGCATTGATCTTCACTCTTCACACAATAGTGGGCCAATGGCTTTAGCCTAACTTTTCATGATAGATTTGTAGCCAATCTATTACGAGCTATGGATCACCTCAGGTCAACCCTCTAGCAGTCTATTCAAGTCACGTTTGAGGAGCATCTCTGACAGCCCTTGATTCGGAACCCCCTAATCTGTTTACCTAGTGGCCACATGCTAGGGGATCGACCTCATGTATCCTGGGGAGCTTTGAAGCACGGGCCCTGCTAGGTCCCTTGGAGAGTGACATACATTCACAAAATAGCTCCCCCCAGTGCCTTAGGAGAGATGCCTGACTGGAATCTAGGGAAAAGACAGACTCAGCCTCGACATTGACTCTACCGTTCCTCCAAAGTGGTTGACCCCAATCCCTAAACCTATTCCCCCCACAGTGGTGGGAGTGTTCACACCCAGGCATGATATTCTCCTGGTAGTTCATGGCGTGGATGAGAGCTCCACCTTGCTCAAGTTTTTTATTAGACCTCATGGCAAATTAGTGAGATCAAAGCCCCCATTGGAGGACATCAAGGGATGCACATTACAAAGTGTGAGGGTGATCGGATTATTCCAAGGAAAGGCACATTGATCCACCAATGGCCAAGGTGAGTAGCCAGAGAGAGACTCTAGCATTTATAGATTTGGGAGAGCCACCCATCACACACCTCCATGGGACTCGGGGGAGTGAACTTAGGGTGATCCTGTAGATAGGGAGGAGACTTTGAGTACCCCATTTTTTGCATAAACCACACGGCTTGGCCATAATATCTAGATGCCCGAGGTTGAGGGCACTCTGGCAACATAGAGCAAGACATTGGCAATCTCAAGGCCTCTCACTACGCTTTCTCTCGAATTTTTGGAAGAGGCTCTAGGATATTTTTTGACTTCAAAAGATCACTCTCTTTTTGTGACCTTATAGCACATAGCAGTTGGCAATTGGCACACATGGTTAGCCATTAGAGGTAGACCAATAGCATGTCCAAGATGTGGCCATCCCCAAGAGTCTCAATGACATTGTCTTTGGATTTCCTGAAGGCTCGAGAGGTTTTGTAGCGGATTCTCAACATCTTCACTATGGACAAGGCCTCTTCCCATAATATTACATGGGGCATTGTTTCTTGAGCCATTGATCCCAAGGTTAGCATGGCTTATGAGTAGGAAGGTGTGGGGCTAGCCCTTCAGGTCTCTCACCTTCGCATCTTGATGGTACCAGTCCCAACCCCATGTACTAGTCCCTGGACTCCTAGTTCATGCCAGAGATGGGCATTATTGCATGGCACTTTTGGAGAGCTCGATGCAACAACACGAAGCTATCGAAGACACCCACACCTTGCCTATGGAGTCCATCAGGAGCATCTGGCTTGACATCATTCATACCCTCTGACACTAGTGGTGGGGGGAAGCTTCCTAGTGGTTTTGACCTTATTCGGAAGTGTCGGGAAGCCTTCTTGAGGTTGTGCAACCTGGTCCATGTCATTGGAAAAGGAATCTAGCACAACAACTTTTAAAGACTTTAACTTGGTCTTTTAATCGCAATTATACCAATAACCTTTTGTTTTATAGGATGATCCACAAGGTCCCAAGTGTAGTTTCTCAAAATTAAGACTCCAACTCCGTGGCCCCCTTTATTTTGCTAATGCTTCCTCTAAGCTAGCTGGCTCTTGTACTTTCATTATCTCATCCATTTGGCCATATTGACAATGTGAGTGGAGACTCTCTTCTTCTCCTTTATTCTATTGGGATATGGCCCCATCCAAGAGTTTCTTCACCCATGTAGGATATGGCCCCTTATGAGGTGTTGTGCCAACTTCTCTTCTTCATCATCTCCTACTAAAGAATTCAGCTTTTGTGGAGTTGGTACTATCATTGGGTGTTGTGCCTACTATTGGCTTACTTTTTTGTTGAAGGATAGTGTGGACAAAGCCCTCTCCTCCACCAAATAAGGTTGTTCCTCAAACACCATATCACAACCTAACAATTATCTTCTTTTCCTATGAGTCATATAATTGGTAACCCTTTGACTCCATACTATACCCTAAGAAGATACACTTTCTGCTCTCAATGTAGTAACAAGAAGTAGAAAGAACCACTCAGTGTAGTAATAAGAAGTAAATTTATCATAGAGATATGCATCATGTACAAGCTCTAGAGGAGCCTCTTTTTGCATGGTTCTTGATTTCTTGTGGAAATATATGTTGATGCTACTTGCCCATCATACAAGCTTCACACACATATGACATCTCTAAAAATGGTAGTAGATGTGTCATAATCTTTGCATATCTTTTAAGACTATAAAGCTCAAGTGCCCAAATCTTTCATGCTATAGCCTACTTGTCCTAACATCAGCTTGGGTTATAAAGCTGATAGATCATACAAGTTGTTGTGCTGGATTCCTTTTCCAATGACATTACCATTGGCATCTAATGAGTGCACCAGCCTTATCAAAGAGAATATTCAAGTCACAATCAAGTATGGCCAAACAAATAGTAGATTTCTCTTTATGTCAGGCACATAAAAGAAATTAGACTTCTTCTTAGTGTAACCATTGTTGGAAACAAAAGAAATGGTACCTAAACCCATGGCTAGGCATTTGGCATTGTTCTCGCTCGCTGCCCGTTACTAGGATGGACTCCAAGCTTAAGGGAGGTATACCATCCCTTTGGACTGGTCGTATAACAAGATTCTCCCAGTATCAAACCATCGGATGCTCTGAGGAATGTTCTACTTTTGCATGAATTTCTTCTATTATTGCCCAAATAGCTCTAATTCTACTTCATCACTATTCTTGGACTCCTTCCCAAGGCTTCAAAGTGACATTCTTCTCATTTACTTCCTATAATCTATATGATTTGACCATATGACCAAGCTTTTCATAGTAGAAACACTTTGCCTTAGATTTCTTCTTCTTCTTTTTAGAAGCATTGGGACCCTTCCCCTTGCCTTTCTTTGCATTTGTTAGCCCAAGAATGTAGCATCACTACCATCTCTAGCTTTGAAATGCATCTTCTCCTTCACTATAGCAATGTGTCAAACTCCTCGAAACTAAGAGGCGGTTGCACACTTGCATGTTTAGTGAGGTTACCAAATTGTCATACTTAGGGGGCAACACTCTAATTCATGTGCATTGCTAGTCTTAGTGATCCCCACTACCTCACCATCTGATCTTGTAGATTCTTCATCCTTAATATGTATGAACTGCTCTATTTCTTCTCTATTAGAATTCCTTTCTATTGCAATCAGATTCTCAAGGTTTTGAATCCTTATCCAATTCCTTGTCTCATACTAGTTCTTTTTAGAACTTGCCATGCTTCAAAAGTTATGGTAGTATGTTGAATCAGGGTCATCATCACTAAATTAGTGAGGCTAGTGATGATGACACATAGTGTATATGCATTCTTCACCTCCACACCAAAGCAAGATTAGGATTCAAGATTTGACAGTACGTTATTTAGTGGCTCTTTTGGGGATCTAGAGTAGGACCCAGCTTTGCATCAACCCTTTGCGGTTTCCCACAACTCATGTGAATCAAGAATAGATCGAACCTTCAACTTTCCAAGAGTGTAATTTATCACATCTAGCTTCCATCACCAAAAGTTGGAGGATCGATGGAGCACAAGAGGCTACATTATTTGTAGGTTGGGCCATCTCTCCAAATCAGCCTTTAAATAGAAAATTGCCAAAAAATAATCTTTGCCTAGAGCCTATCCTCTAAAACCATGTAAGAATACACAATAGTGGAAGATGGATCAACATAATACAAAGCACTGAATTGCAAAAAGAAGTGGAGAGTAAACAATATTACTGCTTACAAAAGCTTGATTACAAATTAATGGCATCCACCCACCCATGTGCTCTAGGTAACGAGATTTGATGGTGATCTAGACAGACTTTAGAAAAAGGATGTCTTGCTACAAGAGTGCTTAAACACAATGAAATCAATGATGAACTAAGGCTACCAAACTAGTCTTTTCAAGTGGGGCCATATTAGACTACAACATTATCTTGTAGGGAATCTACGCAGCTCCCACAGCTATCCAAGACCATCTAGACCTTTGAATAGGCCCTGTAGCCTGCTGACAACAATATGTCCTTGATTTTCTTTCAACCTTCACTAATGCGATCACATAGCTTGCACAAGCATGCATCCTACTTTGGCAGAGTGCCAAGTCTACATAAGTTGTCTCCTAACAATTTGGTCACACCTAGCCATACTTGGGAATTGTTGAGTACTCGGGTGCTTACCCACCACAAACGACCACTCCTCACATAAAGGGGGCCGCATAAAATAGTTGTTGGGTACTCAGGTGCCTACCCACAAACGAATACTCCTCATAAAGGGGGCCTCATAAAATAGAGCACATTTGCCATCTACAGAAATAACACGAGGGTGGAGCATTGAGAAAATGTTTTTCAAATAATGGTCATAAATCGACAATAGATTTCTCTTAATAGCTAGTACATAAAAGGACATCCAATAACTGAAAAGATGCAGGGGGGAAGAGAGCTTGAGCTCTTGCAAGCACACACACACTCACAAAACCCTAATAGAGAACACACAAGGTGAGAGGCTGAAAATATTCTTCTTCTTCACTCAACACTCAACACACCATATACAAAGATAAGAGTACACATAATCTGAAAGGTACTCAACCAATACATACAAGGGTTCTCTATAGTGTGAACCCAACTAAATGAGCTGGCGCTATAACTATGCCAGTCTCTAGAATGGCTATCACACAGCATGTCATCCCACTGGCCGGATATCACCCAAGATCTCGCCAACCATGCCAGTGGTATAAGTGTAGAGCCTATCCCCCAGGCGGGTCATCAGTGTCCACCGCCTCACTAGATGAGCTCGATATCTCAACACTCCCCCTCGAGCTCAACTCCATCTCATGTACACCAAGCGAAGCCCTGAATCTGCGGAGCTTCTCTGTACCCAATGCTTTGGTGAAGATGTCAGCTACCTGATCCTGTGTGCTGACATAAACAAGGTCAAGGTCTCCTACCAAGACCTTCTCTCTGACAAAATGGTAGTGGACCTCTATATGCTTCGTACGAGCATGAAAAACTGGGTTCCTGGCCAAGTGTATACTGCTAATGTTGTCACAGAAAATGACAACTTGTCTATCCACTGATAGACCCAAATCTGCAAGTAGCTTTCTCAACCAAGCTACCTCACATGCTGCCATTCTGTACTCGGCCTCTGTACTGGATAGGGCAACCGTAGGCTGCTTCTTGCTGCTCCAAGTCACAACAGCACTCCTCAAAGAAAACATGAAACCACTAGTAGATCTTCTATCTGAGATACTATCAGCCCAATCAGCATCTGTGTACCCATGTACACATATCTCTATCCCAATTTCATAAAACAGTCCACAATGCAAAGTAAACCTCACATACCTCAGTATACGCCTCAATGCATCCAAATGCGGTTTCCGTGGAACCTGCATAAACTGACTCACCAACCCAACAGCATAGCTCAAATCTGGTCTAGTGATCGTCATGTAGATCAAACTTCCTACTATGCGTCTATACATAGTAGGATCCTCCAAAATCTCTCCTGAATCTGTACCACTCAACTTGCCATTCTGATCCAATGGCACGGAAATAGGCTTACAGCCTGTCATACCATACTTGGACAACATGTCCAAGCCATACTGTCTCTGCAGTAATCCAATACCATGTGGTGACCTAATCACCTCAATGCCCAAGAAATATCTGAGCTCCCCCAGATCCTTCATCTCAAACTTCTGTCTAAGCAAGATCTTTACATCAAAGATCTCTGTAATGATCAAGTCATCTACATAGATGACAACAAGCACAACCCCTCTATCACCATGTCTCACATACAGCGAGAAATCTGCATTGGCTACATGAAAGCCAATAGTGACAAGATATTCAGAAATCTTGTCAGACCATGCTCTTGGTGCTTGTTTTAAGCCATACAAGGCTTTCTTCAACCTACAAACATGCTCGGGGTGACTCACATCCTCATAACCAGGTGGCTGCAACATATACACTTCTTCCTGCAAATCCCCATGCATGAATGCATTCTTTACATCCATCTGATGTAAAGACCATTGCTTTAACGCAACCACTGCTATCACAACTCTCACTGTTGCCATCTTGGCAACTGGGCTGAAAGTTTCCTCATAATCAATGCCATATGTCTGCATATATCCTTTGGCTACCAACCTAGCCTTATACCTGTTTATGCTTCCATCACTGTTATGTTTTACTTTGTACACCCACTTGCATCCAATGGCTTTCTTGCCTTCAGGTAATTGCACTAAATCCTAAGTCTCATTTCCATATAGTGCATCCATCTCCTCATCCATAGCTTTCTCCCAACACACATTTCCAACAGCCTCATCAATGCAGGTGGGCTCTACAACCTGCACAACCTTTGCCATATATGCATAGTGATGTGCCACATAACCATCATAGGTAAACCTCTGCACAGGGCTTTTCACTCTCCCAGATCTTCGCAGCTTTTCATTTATGGCTTCCATAGCCTTCTTTACACCAGGTGTTCTCATAGCTGGGATCCCAAGCTCCTCATTAAGGCTCATCTCTGAGCCACTAGACTCTCCATCAACATGAGAGTGCCCTGTAGAAATGTCAAGCATACCAAGGGGCTCAACCACTTTCTCTTTTCCTTTACGTGATGTACTAATCACATTTGCAAGACTGGTATTATGACGCAGCCTGCCACTCCATGGTCTATCAACAACAGACCCACTAGATGAGGACTCTCCTGGTCCACTCAAAGACTATGATTGCTGACCTGCATTCTGTGCAACCACACTTCCACTCACATCAGCCCCAACAGCTTCTTTTTCAGCAACATACCAGCTGCTCATCTCATCAAAGACAACATCCTTGCTTACTCTCAACTCACGTGTAGCAGGGTTATCAACTCACGTGTAGCAGGGTTATAACACCTGTATCCCTTTTGCTCAAGGGAATATCCAGTAAACACACATTTTTCAGCTTTTCGATCCAGCTTAGTTCTCAGCTCATCTGGCACATGCACATATGCAATGCATCCAAAGACTTTCAGATGAGACAAATCTGGTTTTCTACCAGTAAACCTCTCCTCTGGAGTTACATCATGTATGGCTGCAGTTGGAGTCCTGTTCATGATGTATACTGTTGTAGAAATAGCCTCAGCCCAATAGCTATGCGGCATCTTCTTCTCTTCCATCAATGCTCGCGCAATCTCAGCAATGTGCCTGTTTTTCTGCTCATCAACTCCATTTTGCTGTGGAGTGTATCTGTATATAAACTATCTTCAAATACCATTCTTCTTCAAAAATTCAGAGAACTCATTGGAGAAGTACTCTTTCCCTCCATCTGACCTTAGGCACTTTAAATATTTCCCTGTTTTCTTTTCAACCAAAACTCTGAAATTCTGAAAGTGAGTGAACACCTCACTCTTCTCCTTCATGAAATATACCCACACTTTCCTTGTGTGGTCATCAATGAATGTCACATAATACCTGCAACCTCCCATAGACATGGTCTTCGTAGGACCCCATACATCTGAATGCACAACATCTAGTGCATTTCTACTCACATATCTGCTACGTGAAAATACATGCTTTGTTTGCTTTCCAAATTGGCATGCTTCACATATTCTCTACATACCTTCCACTTTAAACTTTGGCAGCCCTGTCACAATTCCTTTAGTCTGCATAGACTTCATTCTCTGCACATTCACATGTCCAATTCTTTTATGCCAAATGTCTGTGTCTGCAACAATTCCTGAACCATTTGCAAATATCGTAGCACTCATTTCAGGCG
The DNA here is from genome assembly GCF_041138505.1 of Cibotium barometz. Lineage (NCBI taxonomy): Eukaryota > Viridiplantae > Streptophyta > Polypodiopsida > Cyatheales > Cibotiaceae > Cibotium > Cibotium barometz. The sequence continues at coordinate 30,007,967 of NC_141095.1, read as the reverse complement.
TGTCTTCATTCAACGTAAACATTCTGCCCACTTTGTTGCCTTTTGTAACCAACCTGCACTTGTCTTTAAAGTCTTCAACATAACAACCACCATCAGGGTTAAACCGAACCTACAAACCCTGCTCAATCATCTGGCCAACTGAAACCAAATTCTTTATTATGTTCGAAACGTGAAGTACATATGCAAGGTACTTCACTTTGCCATCCTACATAGACAATGGCACATCTCCAACATGGGCAATTGGATGAGCAGTGTCATCCCCTGTTTCCACAAAACCTGGTCTTTCAAGGTTTTTCATCTCCTTGAACCACTCCCCATGACTTATCATGTGGTTCGAAGCACCTGAATCCACATACCATACATCATCTTTTTGTGCTGCTTCAACACTTTCAGACATGGCATTCACGACATGCTGCATAACAAACAACCTTTCATTATCCTCTTTGTTTCTGCTTGAGGATACATAATAGTTGTTCTGCTGCACTTTTCCATTTTGCATGTCAGCCTGCTTCTTATAACATTCTGCCTGCACATGTCCAGGCTTACCACAATAAAAGCATTCACGTGCATCATTATATTGCCTTTGCCAATTTCCACGTCCTCTTTGACTCCCCCTGCCTCTGAATTTGCCTCTTCCACTTGTGTGTTGTTGATGTTGTTGTGTATTCTGGGACTGTTGCTGCTGCTGCTGGCCATAATTCTGATTACCTGTTCGGCCACCTCCTTGACCGCATCCACGGCCTCCTCTACCTCGTCCTCTTCCTGAACTTGTGTAGAAGGCATGTTGCTCTGAACTGTTTTTGTTTTGTGAAGACTGTTGGTCTTCACCCAAGCTCTTCTCTTCTATAATCAGCATAGACACCAAATCTGTAAAGTTGGGAATGTTTTCCCGAGTCTGAATAGACATCTTGAACGCCTTGTATTGTGGCTCGAGACCACGTAGACAGACTTTCACCTTATCATCATCATCTACTGACACACCAATAGATGCAAGGGATTCCACAATACCCTTTATCTTCAATGCATAGTCATTCACAGACATGCTCTTTTTTTCCACAGTATGAAGTTCATTCTTCAACTGTATCTTACGTGCCTTGGTATTTGTTTCATAGAGTTTTACCAAGGTGTCCCATGCCTCCTTGGGGGACTTGGCATCCTGAATGTGCCCAATCATGGTGTCCTGTATATTAATGGAGAGCCAATACATAACTTTCCTGGCTCCTTGGTTCCAATCTTTAAACTCTTTCACATCTGCAGTCGGCCGGTATCTCCGGTGCCTCTTCATGCTCACCTTCTATGTAGTCCCAATAGCCCTTTCCCATCAGGAAATTTGTCAACCTGAACCTCCAAGCATGGAAGTTGTTCTTATTAAGCTTCTCAGCCACAATCTGGGTTATGCCATCATTTGACATCTTGCCAGACACACAAATGTACTAGAAACAGCACTCTGGTTTGTCCTGCACAAACTGCTGTATTTTCTGCAGCGGTACTCTAGTACTCTCAAATGTCACAACCAGTGACTTCAATATGCATACATACACCCAATGGCAACTGTTGACCTCTTTGCAGCACCCACAGTGTCTGCACAGCTAATCTGTCTTCTTGCAGTTCTTAAAACATATTTCTGCAGAGAATCGATGACTTACCCGTAGCGCTCGAAATCACCTGCTTTCTGAAAAACATAGGTACAAACGCGTCTGTCCGCCGATAAGACTCTATAGTTGCCCTATAGCTTTACTCCCGCGAAGAAAGCTCCTCAATCAGAGTAGAGCCTATCCCCCAGGCGGGTCATCAGTGTCCACCACCTCACTAGATGAGCTCGATATCTCAACAATAACTTCTTAGTATTACCATTACTAGAAACAAAACAAATGTACATGAATCCATGGTTGGTCATTCTGCATTATTCCTAACCAAGAGTAGAATGGAGGTACACCAAACAACGAGAAACTAGGAATAAGCGATTCCTTGTCAAGACAAAAAGCCTATAAAATTATGTTTTCAACCATTCAAATTGTTTTAAGACATCATTTTATACAAACACTGACATTTCCAAAGCAACACAATGAATGAAAAATTCTCTTATTTATTGCAACATTTTAAACAAGCCAAGAAAAAGAAGTAATCAAATGTAAGAACTTTGCCAGTATTTTCAATTACCAATAATCCTCAACATCAAGGCAAAATATAAGATGTGAATGAACATTACAATTCTAAAAAATCATGGCCTTTTTGCTCACAACTTATGAAATTTACAAGCCATAAAATAAATTATTTCACAACTCAAAACCAAATACAAATCAATCTCTCTATGCAAGCACAATTGAGTTACATAGAGTCACACTCATCATCTATAAACAAGCTTCGTTTCCCCGACGTTCATGATGAATCTGATTATATTCAGAATCCTCAACCATGCACTCAGAACTTCCTCCGTGTACTCTGGAAGTGCACTTTAAACACACATATAAAAAAAACATAACAAGAAGCTAAGCACTTCATTTCTCACACATTATAATAATACCTTTCACATAAGTGTAATTTACACAAGCTGAAAACAACAAAACAGTAAGTCAAGCACCTCACTTCTCACACATTCTAATAATACATATAGCAAACCATCATTCTTTGCAACCTCAAATCAAGAAGTCCAAGCATATATTGTTGACATAAATAGAAAAAACCATACAAAACAATGTTGCAATTATCGGAATATAATGTATGTAAACACAAAACATCACCATAGCACCATAGTGAAATGCACTACCCACAAAACTGCCAAAAAAACACTACAAAAATAGTTAATAAAATCTGTCAAGACTATCCAAAAAATCTCTACCATCACACATCGATAGGAAAGACAAGGTGAAGGCGTTCACTAGTCATAGGCATTTTCCCTTGCGAGCACATCCACCCCATCCTCATCTACATAGGTATTGCAAGTTTCCTCCATCGTGGATCACCTCTTCCTACAAAGAAGAGGTTGCATAAAAGACATGAGCACCACATCATCAATATCCATCGCCACACATGTGCATCATCCTATTTGTAGACATGCCCTAAGGATAGGAGTACTGCCACATCCCAACTCAAGAGCTATGCAACCTTAACGGCATAATAACTCTAAATAGCATGCCACAAATCTATGGCTCCTCTCCATGCTCCCATGATAATCTGTACCATCTAGAGTCCAAGCTCTACTGGTGGATGGCAAGTGATGGTATGCAATGGAATCTAACAGTTGCATACACATCATCTCAAAAAATCTCACACTGTCCACCAACACAAAAAGAGGAGGATCCATCACTCTATGATGGTGTGAAGTGATGACAAGCAGTAATTAGTCTTTACCTCTACAACTCTTCTCTGTCAACCCTCAACCCTTATAACATATGAGACCAACACCCTAAGACTCTTTTTTGAACCCCAAACAACCATGACCAATCCCTACTAAACAAACATGAACCTCCCATGATGATTTCACACTGATTTTTATTCCAAATAAGCAGATATGGGAAAATACTAGATATTGGGTAAGTGTACACCCAACTGACAAGCAAGCCACTAACACACTTGAATGGAATAAAACCACAACTCTTAGCCTCACATTAAAAGTCCCATGAGAATAATGACCAACCAATCCATCACCATAGCCATCCCAAGGAAGATAAACACTGTTGACATATAATAAGAAACTTTATTTTATACAAAAAAACCACTGATGGGCATAACTATGAGGTAGATACATGGCTTTGTTTACCAAAAGATAACATCCACATAAAGTTAGTTACTATCCACATCTTCTTCCTCCACTATTTTTGCATCTATTACCCAATCTGGAAGATCTCAAGCAATACAAACATTACCCAATCATGCTGGTAATTGGAGTAGGACAAACCACTCATAATCAGTGTAGAAAGAACCTAAAATGTTGAGTGGAAATCCTACAGTTGATATGTGTTGTAGCCAAGATTCCAGTACAAGAGAGAGAATCATGGTGTTAATTTTTTGACCACCCCCACACACCTAATGTAGCATATAACACTTTGATTGTTACAAGTTGTGAATGTTCAATGAGATGTGACTCCAGATTATGTTAAACATTTCTCTCCTTGAGATTAACCTTACCACCCTATTAACTCAAAACCTAGTTCTTATGATCCCCATAAGTGGATATATCAAGAGAGTGCGTTCACACAACACCCCACACATCACACATATACACACTGGGATTGAGTGAATTTTACAAGTTTTGGAATCGAATAGGCACAACCATAAAGACACAATCTCATCAACACCTCACATCCATAATCATTTCAAAGAGCATCATCCCAAGCATACTCTCACATCACACATGCACAATGAGATATCCTCGCCCAAATCAAACAAAGATGATATTCAATGCTCTACATAGGCAAATCAAAATAGCCCAACCACAAGAACCAAACCTCTACTGCAAGAAATGCTCAGCACTCTCACCATGCTCCTTTTATTTCAGTTGTGGCTTCTTCTTCTCGGCGATCTGGAATCCCCTGGCGACGCTCTTTCGTCACATTGATCATAATCTTGCACATTCAATGTTGGCCACCCACTAAGGTGTTAAATACCTTAGGAAAAACCCTTCAAATGCCTTAATACCTTATATGCATGGTTAAGAACTACCTTATTAACCTTATTAATCAACCCAAGGCCATGCCTTAATGCCACCCATACCTCTACCATCACCAACCCTTATCTCATAGAAAAACCCCTCACAAAATGCAACATCATCTCTTGGGCTATGATGTTCACCCACACACAATCTTGCATAATGCTATATATACAAAATGAAAAGATGCATTTCAAAGCACAATCCCCTCAACTCTAAAGACCAAACATGTTGTAACACCTACCCTAAGTGCAAACCACCCATCATTGCTTGACATACAAACACCAGATTTCTATACATATATACATTCTTTTTTTGGTCTATTTTTCCAGCCTCACAACGGATTACAAACAATGAAGATGTACTACAACATGGGTAACAAACAAAGAGTATGATATAAAATAAACCATGGAAAAATAATTCTATTAGAGCCACACAAATTACCCCAATGAAGATAGAGTATCACCTCATTCCTGGTCCCTGCAAGTTAAACATGTCCATCGGGAGCATGATGAATGATAATAATGTGATGCCAAATCTCTAAATCAAATGAACGATAGTACCGCTCCACCCATCCCATTGCATTTCCTAAGTGGAATGTGAAAAATAATCCTGTGGATCTTGACAAATACAACCATTAATATGAAAAGAAGACTAAACACACCTGTAGAGTATATGCCAAAATAATAAACCATCCCACGTCAGAGAGCGATGAGGTTGCCCCCCACAGAACACTAGGCGGATGTGATCTTCAGTGAGTGTGCCCGATGATGGAAATGTGGAAGGACCAAAGAGAACACCACCACAAACAGTAGGTCAAGAATAAAATCGGCTAGCCAACTCAGAGATCTCCCCTTCCACACATAGTCTCGTCGTCCTAGAAGTCGATGCTTCAAGACATACCCATGAATTTGCATATATGAGTGATTCTTCATCGCAACCAAGAAGTCTTTCCCTAGTTGAATGTAATCACCCTGGATGGCAAGACACCTAGGCTCACTACTCGAAACAAGGCGCAAACACCAAATTGACCCTTATATTTTAGTAACGGCCTCGCATGTGGGTGTACATAACTTGATTTGTTAGAGAGTCAAATTAAAGAAAGTTAGTTCATCACAGGACGAATAAAGTCCATGTTCAGATAATTGGGAGATTCTGCATGGGGTGGTCGGTATTCACAAAACGTATCTTCTCTAATTTGGTTCGAATGCATGTTTTTACAAGAGATTTTCTATCTTTGACAATTTCATGCATGATAATCTACTAATTCTCGTGAGCTGTCTTTTTTGGCACCATGTTTTAAGACATACATAAATGTGCTTGTCTTCTAGTAAGCACTGCAAGAGCACCAAAAAAAAGTCTATTGCAGCAATGCTTAGCAAACAAACATGGCCAAACCATATCATTCAATTTCCCAAAACATTGCCCTAAAAAGGACATGATTTCTAATCATGAGGAGAGGTTGAATTGTTAGGAAAACCTTGCTCTATGTCCTCTAGTATGGTTTCTTTTTGCTTTTCTTGAACATGATGCCGTTTCTCACAACCCTACAACATTCATGACATCACCATAAAGCAAAGTGCATGGAATAGTTTGATTCTATAAAAGATAAAAGACAAAAAGAGTGCACCATGTAACTTTGCCCTTGTCTCTCTCTCAACATCGCATGGAACCTCCTCCTTAAAAATGGCATGCACCTCTTTCTCCCTCTCCAAGATCACAGCACTATCCATGTCAGTCCACCAAGGACAGTGGTCCAACTCCCACTTAGATAGGGTGTGCATGTAAGTTAACCACTGCCTTACCGTTACTGGAAGAGTTGCTATATGTCCCTTCTCCTGAAGCGTTAGAAGAAACCTAAACAATTACAAGCGCACAAGCCATGGTGATACCATAGTAATAATATGCATACTAACACCCTCACAACTGTGATAAGAACTTTAGGTGTTTTAGATTTTAAACAAGGCTCAATATTTACATGAACACCACTCTTTGTGCAGCCATTTACACTAAATCAAGCTTCCTTAGCTCATTAAGTTCTGTACCTTTATCCGTGCTCTCCGCATGCCTCTCCATGTAAAACAAGTGCTTTCTTGTCTCCAATCTCACCTCCTCATAGAAATTACGTAACGTGCACTCAGTAGGCAAGCACAACACCACCATCAAGGACATCAATGAAAGCAATCAATAAATCACCATCTCTTATTAAGATCTTTTCAAGAACACCCTCTCTTTGAATCCATTTGCAAAAAATAGTTTATATTGCCAAAAGAGTGACCAAGCAAGCTCCTAATTAAATATAGCACCACAAAGAGTATAGAGAGACATGGTCTTACCCCCTGTAGTCAGGGTCTCCTCTTGGGAGAGAAAACATGGCCTTAGTAGTCTTATTGGCCTCAAATAGTGTAAGCCAATGCACTTTTGTGGCTATAGGGATGTCCGCCATGGCTAACACGTTAATCTTCTCTAGTAATGCGAAGCTACCACTTCCCCACTTGAGAACCATGACCCTTTTCCACCAATCCTTCCCAAGGGTAAGGTCCTCTTTGTCAAGGGCTCTTTTCAACACCTCTTTTTAGAGAGCAAGGCACGCAGAGAATCCATCCTTTTATGTAAAACTTTGGATAGCTAGACCTATATCAAACATTTGGCACCTTGAAAGCTACTAGACTGTGTAGGGTTGCGAAGGATCTTAACCACTCTGATACCATTATTAGGTCCTGCTATAACAGCTGACCTCTAGCAAAAAACACAGTTATTGTGTTAAACAAAGTACCAAGTCAATTGTGACAACACAACAAACACAATATAAAGGCCAAAATAACTTCATTTAACTTACATTGTCAACTAATCGGCCCAAATATCTTTTGGTGAGAGGAAACCAGGGCTCTTCTCCCTTGGTGTACGTCTTTTAACATCCTCTTCTGGCAACTTCTTTTTCTTGCCAAATTGCATCCCAATCTCCCATTATCTCATCATTCACAATAGTCTCATCGCTATCACGTCCAAATAGACACTATAAAAACTCCCTTCTCTTACCAAATGCTATCTTTAACCCCGATATGTCATCCCTTAGTCCCCTAACCTTAGCATAGGGGATCAACCTACATAGAGGTATGGGTGGACAATCAAAACAACTGATTATTTTGTTCTTTTTTAGTATATATTCTCCCTCTTGTAGATGCTATTTTCATATTTAACTTCATCTTCTTTTATTGTCTCTGGTCTCAAGACGAAGGGAACAATTTGTAGTCTCTCTTTCCTCTCCCTGATCTCCTCATCCTCAGGATCCTTACTGTGCACCTCAACCACATCTACATCTCGTGCCTCACTCACAATAGTTTCAGACCCTTCCCCACCCGGAGCACTCACTTCTTGTTTTAAACCCTTCCCCACCCGGAGCACTCACTTCTTGTTTTAAACCCTTCCCCACCCGGAGCACTCACTTCTTGATCCTCATAAGCCATACCTTCTTTAAGCTTTCTTCTTCCCTTTCTACCAAGCCCAGGACTTCCTCCTCTCTTAGAGGACAATGTCGGACTATCACGTCCTCTGCAAAAAGAAATAAAACCAAGGCAAACTCAAAACATGTCTCATTAATATACTCAAAACATATTCAAGTTCTTTTCACTCCTCCAATATAAGAACATGCTCAAGTTTCAACCTTGGCACTTGGTAAACTCACAAAAGTCCGTAATTAAATGCTTTATGTCACCCATATAATAAAAAAAATGAGCACTTATGAGGATGGATATCTTCTGGATGCAGATACTCAACCATTTTACAAGATCCGCCTTGAAGCCCTAGCAGCGTCATCCCCTATCATTATCAAAGATGATGAGAGGAAATCAAGAAGAAGAAGTTGATGGAACATGAGGAAACATCTCAACTGATTAGTGTTTCGGACTAATCAAAGTTCTCCCTCTCAATAGTAGTTTGCATGCAGCTTACAAAAAGATAAGTACAATTCAAGAACTCCATGTCTGGTACGATGGATATGTTGCATTTGAGTTTCCACCTTGCAAGGGTGACTCTAAAATGGTTGGGATGGATCATAGAAATGATGGGCATGTTTGGGCAAACTATATTACATGTAGTTGTGATGTCTTCAATGGTATTGTGAGATTGAGTAGATGTGCAGATGTGGTAACTTGGATTGTCCATATTTAGCATGATTTTTGGTGGTTAATGAGTCTCAGTGGTTTGGCCAAGCTAGGAGGGTCCAGCATGTTGGAGCTCTCGATGATACGATTGGAACTTTGGTGTATACCCATTGTAGACTTGCACCGGAATGTGTGCACCGGAATGTGTGAAGCTGTGACCTACTGTTATTTATTATTGTATACCAAGAGATCAAGAGAACACTAGGCAATGTGCTATTTATTTAGGACATCATGATCATCCGTTTTCGAAGGGATCTGTGTAACCTTTCTGTGCTTTGAGTGTTTGCACGTTGTTGGAAGACGATGAGGAGGCTTGGGCCCCAAATGCTTGCCTCTCACACAAGCTCTTTGGGATGAGGATGGAGAGAGAGAGAGAGAGAGAGAGAGAGAGAGTCTACACTACCTAATACCCTAATGAATGGAATGAACAAAGAAACAAGCAACACAACTATAAAAATCCCTTGACACAACCTTCTCTCCCATGGACAATCCTAATGATAAAATAAGGGTTCTCACACATAGAATGCTCTCACCATCCCACATGCAATGAACCCAAGAGAAGACCATAGCACTCTCCCCATCTTCCTCCAAGCAAGATGCAAACCCTCACGCACACAAACCTCCCTCTTGCAACATAACCTCACACCTCTCACTACCAAGACAGGCAAGAGTTGGAAGGCAAGAGATCTCACTCTCACACACACCAGCACTCTCATTCAAGCACTACCAACAAAAGGGCAAGGGGAACAAGAGGAGATTTTGCACAAGAGCAAGCTCACACTTTCTCTCAAGGACAAGACACAAGAGTGGATTCCAACTCTAGGGTAGAGGCCCTCACCCATGCCTTCATTATATAGAAAATACAATGCCACACGTCAAAGCATGGGTGAGATTCTATAGATTTCAACCAATGAGGTGTGGCTAAGCCCAATCACCTTCATGTCTAAGGTATAAACCATATAATATGTGCATCAAATGAATAAAACAATGTGAACAAATCATGTGCACATGCACCTAGAGTGGACAATGAATCTCAACATCGGCCTTGGTGTTAACCCAAGGGGTCAACAGGATCCTACCAAGAACAAAAGAAATCTGTTGAGAAGAAATTCATTTCACATGTAGCGATTAGCCTTTATTCCACACCCAAGCAAAGTTCAGGTGGCCTTGTCCCAAGACATGGTTCTTGATTTGCTACTTAAAGAGTCCCATGGTGCCATTTGATAATGAGGTGTCTGAACTACCAAGGGATATTACACCATTGTCTGACAAAAAGAGAATTGAAAGATGCATGCAAGAGCTGTGAGGTCCCCCTGTTCCCACCGAGCAACGGATTCGGGTACTAGCAGCGGAAGTAGCACTTCTCGCGCGGGACAGGGGTCCCACATTCGGGGCCTCGTCCACGGATATCCGGACAAGAGACTAATCCGTCGGTTTTTCCATAACCGAACCCGGAAAAAACTTCCCTTACCGGAAAGCACGGGCGATTCCACCAGGATAATTTTTTTCTCTAGCGAAGACAAGATCATTTCTGATCAAGCTGATCCAATTGTATCTTCAAGATACTAGATCAGATCAAGGAAGAAACTTGCACTTGGATCATTGGGATCAACGCTTTTTTCCCCATTCAAGAGGCACAGCCGTTGATTCCTATCCATAGAACAATTACTGTCCGGGATTTACTTTATCTATCGTATTAACAAAAGTTGAGTCTCGATTTACGGATCCATCAGTCCAGCCTAACCCCATCCGATCCCATGGGTTAGCCAACCGCCCAACCACTGTAGTGATGGGATCCAATTTGGAATTTGGTTAGGTTTTGTCCCGGGTACCAAGGAAAAGAGTTCCAAGGCCCCCTAGCCGGAAGTTCATGCAAACATAAAATTAGGCACACCACTTACACACCCAATATGAAATTGCCTTATTCTTAGTATCAGCTAACTTTAAAACAATCCTTTAATGAAACCATAGTACCACTGATCACAGTCTTTCAAATTATCCGGTTGATTCTCAAATTTCCCATCATTCCTTCATCATCAGAGTATCTATGGCATCATTGGCAACTAGAACGCTCACCACCTGTCCACTCAGAGGCCGTTTCCATAGTTCCTAGCCCATATTACTCGGCAATATAATCATTTATCAAGATGGACTCTCGTTGAAGATCAGCAAGATCAACCAACAGATCCATATAAAAGAGCCATGGACTCATCCGTTGAGGACCAGCAAGGTCAGTCAACCAGATCCATGCCCGGTTTCACAAAACAACTCTTACTCCTTGTTCCAATATCTTCCTCGACGCACGCGTGGGTATCCTAGGCGACCCAGAGCCCGAGCACCGTATGGTCAGCACCCTCTAGGATCCTTCGCAGGTGACCTAGCGCTTCACTCATAGGCCGCTTCCTTGGTCCCTCATCCACCGTACCGGAAGCTCACCATTTTAATCAAACCGAGGCTGGTCAAGACCTCGGTCGACCTTGCTACGCGAGACGTCCTCCATTGACTCTCCGTCAGCAGTTGCAACTTTATCAGTTAGGTCTCCACGACCTTAATCACAAGACGGTCAAAATGCTTCCCCAGCATTCTTGACATAAAACAGCCATTTACAAACAGCATTTACAAACAGTTTACAAATACAGTTTCTATATTAACTCTCATTTTTCCACATTGTTCCTCATTAATCCACATTACTTATTCCACATTCCATTTATATGTGTACTCATCCAATCACCTCATTTTCCATCTCTTCACTTCAAATTCCTTCACATCACATATCATATATTCACATCCATATCCACATCCATACATCCACATCCATATCCACATTCACATCCATACATCCACATCTACATGCTTATCTCCATTTTCACATCTTCATTTATACATCCACATCCCTTATCTACATTCGTACATACACATCCATATCCACATCCATACATCCACATCCACATCCACATTCATATTCACATCCATATATCCACATCTACATGCATACATCCATTATCACGTCCTCATTCATACATCCACATCCACATACATACATACATCCACATCCACATTCTCATTCACATCTATACATCCACATCTACATCCACATACATACATACATCCACATCCACATTTCCATTCACATCTATACATCCACATTCATATACATCCACATCCACATTCCCATTCACATCTATACATCCACATCTACATCCACATACATACATACATCCATATCCACATTCCCATTCACATCTATACATCCACATCTACATCCACATTCACATCCACATTCCCATTCACATCTATACATCCACATCTACATCTATATCCACATTCACATCTATGCATATACATCTTCATGCATACATCCATTTTCACGTTCATATATCCATTTTCACATTCATACATCCATACTCCCATCTCCACATCCACACATCCACATACATACATCCATTTCCACATTCCCATTCATGTAACCTCATATGCCTTCACATCTAATCTTTTACATCACATCCATTCTCGTCCTATCACAACCCATATGCATCTTATCCTATCACATACACTTCTTACCTCATCCCATACACATCTTATCACATCTTAATTCATCTTATCACCTCTTATCATCTCTTATACACCTCTTATCACATCCTATCACATCTCATATCTATTTATAGAATACAAGAGAACTCTTATATTTGATATAAGATTTCTTTACACATTTACTTATGCATAAATTCCATTTAAGGAGATTAATACTTCCGAAGAAAAATCAATCTTTTATGCATCTTCCTATGCATAAATTCATTTTAAATGAAAATGACACTTTTGAATTAAAATTCAATCTTTTATGCATCTTCCTATGCATAAATTCAATTTAGATGAGAATGACATTTTTGAATTAAAAATCATTTTTTTAAAATGCATCTTCTTATGCATAAAGTCAATTTGGTAGGAATTACACTTTTAGAATAAAAGAATTTCTCTTATGCATCTAAGTTATGCATAAAATCCATTTATGATGAAAATCACACTTTTAGTATAAAAAGAATATCTTTTATGCATACCTCCATGCATGAAATCCAATTATGATAAAAGTTACACTTTTATAATAAAATAATCAACTTTTATGCATACCTCTATGCATGAAATTCAATTGTGACAAAAGTAACACTTTTTACATTAAAATAATCATCTTTTATCCATACCTCTATACATGAAATCCAATATGATAAAAGTATCACTTTTGATATTAAAAAAAATTATCCTTTATGCATACTTCTATGCATGAAAATTAAAAATGATAAAAGTAACACTTTTGATATAAAAATTTTCCTTTATGCATACTTCTATGCATGAAAATTAAAAATGGTAAAAGTAACACTTTTAATATAAAAAATTATCTTTTATGCATACTTCTATGCATGAAAATTAAAAATGATAAAAGTAACACTTTTGATATAAAAAATTTTCCTTTATGCATACTTCTATGCATGAAAATTAAAAATGATAAAAGTAACACTTTTGATATAAAAATTTTCTTTTATGCATACTTCTATGCATGAAAATTAAAAATGATAAAAATAACACTTTTGATATAAAAATTTATCCATTATGCATAATATTAAAATTCAATTTCTCCATGATTGTAATGAAATTCTTTCAATTAATCTAGGATGATAATTCCTAGAATATGGTAGGAAGTCCTCTTTTTATGCTTTGAATGAGATTATTTTATGCATAATTTTTATAAAAATTTTGCCATAGCTCCGCTGCTATGACTGATAAATCTCAATTTTTCTAAGGGATAATGCTTATCATTAAGAAAATAATTAAAATAATCTCTAATTGGATTATCAATCCATAATGGATTGAATCATTAATATACATAAACTAAAAGTATAGAAAAAAGCCATTAATTTGGCCTCAAGCATAGCTTAATCTTGGGTTAAGGAAAAGCTTTATGAAAAGCTTGATTTGGATTGAGAACGGTTCATGAGTATGACCATTTCTTGAGTGAGAGAGAGAATTTACATAAAAATCATTAGAATTTAAACATAAATGAAAATTAACTTCAATAGCATTATGTAACTCTTCACTACTATTCAAACTTCAATAGCATTAAAAAAAACCATACCAATTAAACTTCTCAAGCTTGAGAGGGGTTGAGAAGAGAGAAACATTGAGAAATTATAGAAAGATCAATATTCACTAATTACCTTACAACTTGCTTTCTTTATTCACGGTAGAGGCCCCCAACCAATCAATTGGTTAAGTATGTTGATGGAGCCACTAATGGGGATTGAAGAAAGAGGGAAGCTCCAAAAACTAGTGAATTATTAAATGAATTCACAGTTTCTGGCTTAGGTGGAGTAGAGTAACGATGCATAAACACTATATATTTTTCAACAAGGGGGAGGCTTCTATTTATAGGAAAAATTGAGCTCCTAACCAAACAAACTGATTCTAGAATTTTCGAAATCAGTTTGGTCAATATTTGACCATTTTTAGGTCAGTTAAGCTAACTTTTTGGAACTAGACTTAAATGAGGAGAGAGGAGAGATGAAATATCTCAATTTTTATGAGTTTAAAACTCATTCAAGCATGTGAAATATGCACCTCCTTTAAAGAACTCCCCTTCCTTACATATGTCATATTTTTAATATTGCTCATAGTTTTTTACTAATAAACCTTGTACATTTTCAACTCTTCATCTTATGTGAAATATGCACCTCCTTTAAAGAACTCCCCTTCCTTACATATGTCATACTTTTAATATTGCTCATAATTTTTTACTAATAAACCTTGTACATTTTCAACTCTTCATCTTATGTGAAATATGCACCTCCTTTAAAGAACTCCTCTTCCTTACATATGTCATACTTTTAATATTGCTCATAATTTTTTACTAATAAACCTTGTACATTTTCAACTCTTCATCTTATGTGAGCATTTACTCATTTTTGGGTATCTTCTTTTTCAAATTGGATTTATCTCCTCCCTACACATGGATTGATGCTATTGGCCCATAGGAACCTTAATTGGACCATAATCCAAAAATTTCTGAAAATCTAGACCCTTAGACTAAGGTCCTTTATACACATTTCTAATTAATTCCAATTGCACATTGGAAAGTTCTTTTTTGAATTTCTGTTTCAGGGGAACTTATTTTAATAAGATGAGATAATTTTCTATCTAAAAATATTAAAAATCTGAATATTCTCTCTCTAGAATATTTTCTCTCTCTAGGTTAAAACAGTTAGAAACAAGTCTTTTATATTTCTGAAGAGGGATTGATTATAGAAGAAGATACTAGACATCAAAAAGGGGTTTGGGGGAGGAATCTTACATTCTACCCCACTTAAAAAACGCGAGATGTCCTCATCTCGCAAACTGGGATAATTTCGCAAGATGCACAAATTATGAGACTTAGAGAAATATTTAAATCAGGATTAACCACCAAGAAAAAGTCTCAAAGAGAGCAAGATTCAAG
Organism: Cibotium barometz; assembly: GCF_041138505.1. Taxonomy (NCBI): domain Eukaryota; kingdom Viridiplantae; phylum Streptophyta; class Polypodiopsida; order Cyatheales; family Cibotiaceae; genus Cibotium; species Cibotium barometz. The sequence continues at coordinate 29,992,675 of NC_141095.1, read as the reverse complement.
ATAAGAACAAGATTTAAACTTTATTCATTCTCGGAACTTATACAGTAAAGATAGAAGAACTCTTTACACTTCCATAAGCCCGTCCATCATATGATCACAAAAGCAGCACTCACAAGCTGCACAAGTATAGGGTAACTCATCTATGGGAATGATTCTGCTGGTTATTGCCGCACCTATCTCAGTGGTATGAGGTGATCTAACAAAAGGACCTCTGAGAGGCAAGCCAAAAACGGGGTGAAGGCATATCTTCTCATGAGGAAGAAAACACGCCAATAAGAAGACCCGCTCAGAAAACCCAGGATGCCTTGATCTCATGACGCAGTAGTATCGGGGACCCAAACCCAAGGCTTCAATAACCATGGCCAAACGGACATTGTTGCGAAAGTGCTGCTGACCCCAGGGTGTTACCCTAGTTATGTCTTGATAGGTCCGCCATTTGGTCTGCGCTACAGAAGTTCCCAAGTGAGGGAAAAGTGAGCGCTCATACTGTTCTATAAAATCCTTCTTCACAGACTCACTTGCGTCTTGAAGGTGAGGAATCATTATGGATAAAACTAATTCTTGTTGCCAAGCCATGAAGGAGATTAGGAAGAAAGGAGATCGATGGGAGTAAGATTACTGTGAGCGACAAGTAAAAGTTACGACTTATATAAAGGAAGGAACTAGCGTAACTTAGAAGCCAACGGTAGCTTGCCACTGAAGTTTTACCGTCTTTCCATGATTTGGGTTTGGCACAATTTTCTATAGAAGGCATTAAGAGCTTTGAGATGAGGAGATAAAAGAAGTTCGTAAGTTAAATCACCTACTTTCTTTGGTCCACAATATCTGGGAGATAACTTCTTATACTTCCCAAGAGATAAAGAACTTCTTTTGGGTCGTACTCGAGACCAAAACCTTGATATCCAAAACATCGATTCTCACTTCTGAACTCGTTGTTCTGAATCCTTAAAACAGGTGGGACTCTTGAGAAGTATTCAGGAAAGAGGTTCTTCCTTTTTTAAACAGAATCTTTCTTTTATTTTAGAGAGGGAATAATTATAAGATCAAAAAGGGAGATTCTTACTCCTGTATACCTCGAAGGCTGGGGGAGAATCTTACATTCTACCCCACTTAAAAAGTGCGAGATGTCCTCATCTCATAAAGTAGAGGACAACTCTTTTTCTTAAGATCCAATTTTATTCTGGGGTTCCTTATATTCTGGTCAACCCAACAAAATACTGGGATAAATATCCCTTAGAACTCATCATTAAATAACAATTCATTCAGATCATATCATTCATATCTTTAACATGATAAAGGTTCATTAGACCGAAAAATTTCCTTCTGAGCATTCCTCCACGGGAATTTCAGTCAAGTAAGTTCTCAATTTGTCATCCCTTAACTTGATCTAACGGTCAAGTGTTAACAGTAGCAATTTGACAGCACAATCCACTAATCTCATAGTGATTTGCTGAATCATTTTCATCATTTATCATTACAGGGACTCGTCCCAATCATCCACCTTGTGGTTTCGCTCAGCTTATTACATTTCAATCCATTTTCAGGGATCACCATTTTTCAATCAGAATCCAAATCAATTCATCGGTTTCCAAACAAAACTAAAAATCATATCAACCACATTCAAAATCATCATCTGGATAGCATTAACGCTTATAATTTCAAATCTTAGATTTACTCGTATATACTGTCAGTAAAGAGCTGCAGTTATACTCTCGGTATATACGGTAGTCACGGCCCTTGGAATTATAAGGTAAATACCATCATGTCTAGGCCTCAAGCAAGTCAGGGATTCTCTATAATTGCGGTACTTCCATCTGAAGACCCAATTACCAATTTACGAATTTCAGTTTGAATATCAAATTGTATGAATTATATCACACAATTACAACCTTTTTTGTGCTTCTTGATAAATTTTTGACATATTTGGTTTCTCAGTTGATCTTTATTAGCCAAATGCTCTGATACCAACTGTGAGGTCCCCCTGTTCCCACCGAGCAACGGATTCGGGTACTAGCAGCGGAAGTAGCACTTCTCGCGCGGGACAGGGGTCCCACATTCGGGGCCTCGTCCACGGATATCCGGACAAGAGACTAATCCGTCGGTTTTTCCATAACCGAACCCGGAAAAAACTTCCCTTACCGGAAAGCACGGGCGATTCCACCAGGATAATTTTTTTCTCTAGCGAAGACAAGATCATTTCTGATCAAGCTGATCCAATTGTATCTTCAAGATACTAGATCAGATCAAGGAAGAAACTTGCACTTGGATCATTGGGATCAACGCTTTTTTCCCCATTCAAGAGGCACAGCCGTTGATTCCTATCCATAGAACAATTACTGTCCGGGATTTACTTTATCTATCGTATTAACAAAAGTTGAGTCTCGATTTACGGATCCATCAGTCCAGCCTAACCCCATCCGATCCCATGGGTTAGCCAACCGCCCAACCACTGTAGTGATGGGATCCAATTTGGAATTTGGTTAGGTTTTGTCCCGGGTACCAAGGAAAAGAGTTCCAAGGCCCCCTAGCCGGAAGTTCATGCAAACATAAAATTAGGCACACCACTTACACACCCAATATGAAATTGCCTTATTCTTAGTATCAGCTAACTTTAAAACAATCCTTTAATGAAACCATAGTACCACTGATCACAGTCTTTCAAATTATCCGGTTGATTCTCAAATTTCCCATCATTCCTTCATCATCAGAGTATCTATGGCATCATTGGCAACTAGAACGCTCACCACCTGTCCACTCAGAGGCCGTTTCCATAGTTCCTAGCCCATATTACTCGACAATATAATCATTTATCAAGATGGACTCTCGTTGAAGATCAGCAAGATCAACCAACAGATCCATATAAAAGAGCCATGGACTCATCCGTTGAGGACCAGCAAGGTCAGTCAACCAGATCCATGCCCGGTTTCACAAAACAACTCTTACTCCTTGTTCCAATATCTTCCTCGACGCACGCGTGGGTATCCTAGGCGACCCAGAGCCCGAGCACCGTATGGTCAGCACCCTCTAGGATCCTTCGCAGGTGACCTAGCGCTTCACTCATAGGCCGCTTCCTTGGTCCCTCATCCACCGTACCGGAAGCTCACCATTTTAATCAAACCGAGGCTGGTCAAGACCTCGGTCGACCTTGCTACGCGAGACGTCCTCCATTGACTCTCCGTCAGCAGTTGCAACTTTATCAGTTAGGTCTCCACGACCTTAATCACAAGACGGTCAAAATGCTTCCCCAGCATTCTTGACATAAAACAGCCATTTACAAACAGCATTTACAAACAGTTTACAAATACAGTTTCTATATTAACTCTCATTTTTCCACATTGTTCCTCATTAATCCACATTACTTATTCCACATTCCATTTATATGTGTACTCATCCAATCACCTCATTTTCCATCTCTTCACTTCAAATTCCTTCACATCACATATCATATATTCACATCCATATCCACATCCATACATCCACATCCATATCCACATTCACATCCATACATCCACATCTACATGCTTATCTCCATTTTCACATCTTCATTTATACATCCACATCCCTTATCTACATTCGTACATACACATCCATATCCACATCCATACATCCACATCCACATCCACATTCATATTCACATCCATATATCCACATCTACATGCATACATCCATTATCACGTCCTCATTCATACATCCACATCCACATACATACATACATCCACATCCACATTCTCATTCACATCTATACATCCACATCTACATCCACATACATACATACATCCACATCCACATTTCCATTCACATCTATACATCCACATTCATATACATCCACATCCACATTCCCATTCACATCTATACATCCACATCTACATCCACATACATACATACATCCATATCCACATTCCCATTCACATCTATACATCCACATCTACATCCACATCTACATCCACATTCACATCCACATTCCCATTCACATCTATACATCCACATCTACATCTATATCCACATTCACATCTATGCATATACATCTTCATGCATACATCCATTTTCACGTTCATATATCCATTTTCACATTCATACATCCATACTCCCATCTCCACATCCACACATCCACATACATACATCCATTTCCACATTCCCATTCATGTAACCTCATATGCCTTCACATCTAATCTTTTACATCACATCCATTCTCGTCCTATCACAACCCATATGCATCTTATCCTATCACATACACTTCTTACCTCATCCCATACACATCTTATCACATCTTAATTCATCTTATCACCTCTTATCATCTCTTATACACCTCTTATCACATCCTATCACATCTCATATCTATTTATAGAATACAAGAGAACTCTTATATTTGATATAAGATTTCTTTACACATTTACTTATGCATAAATTCCATTTAAGGAGATTAATACTTCCGAAGAAAAATCAATCTTTTATGCATCTTCCTATGCATAAATTCATTTTAAATGAAAATGACACTTTTGAATTAAAATTCAATCTTTTATGCATCTTCCTATGCATAAATTCAATTTAGATAAGAATGACATTTTTGAATTAAAAATCATTTTTTTAAAATGCATCTTCTTATGCATAAAGTCAATTTGGTAGGAATTACACTTTTAGAATAAAAGAATTTCTCTTATGCATCTAAGTTATGCATAAAATCCATTTATGATGAAAATCACACTTTTAGTATAAAAAGAATATCTTTTATGCATACCTCCATGCATGAAATCCAATTATGATAAAAGTTACACTTTTATAATAAAATAATCAACTTTTATGCATACCTCTATGCATGAAATTCAATTGTGACAAAAGTAACACTTTTTACATTAAAATAATCATCTTTTATCCATACCTCTATACATGAAATCCAATATGATAAAAGTATCACTTTTGATATTAAAAAAAATTATCCTTTATGCATACTTCTATGCATGAAAATTAAAAATGATAAAAGTAACACTTTTGATATAAAAATTTTCCTTTATGCATACTTCTATGCATGAAAATTAAAAATGGTAAAAGTAACACTTTTAATATAAAAAATTATCTTTTATGCATACTTCTATGCATGAAAATTAAAAATGATAAAAGTAACACTTTTGATATAAAAAATTTTCCTTTATGCATACTTCTATGCATGAAAATTAAAAATGATAAAAGTAACACTTTTGATATAAAAATTTTCTTTTATGCATACTTCTATGCATGAAAATTAAAAATGATAAAAATAACACTTTTGATATAAAAATTTATCCATTATGCATAATATTAAAATTTAATTTCTCCATGATTGTAATGAAATTCTTTCAATTAATCTAGGATGATAATTCCTAGAATATGGTAGGAAGTCCTCTTTTTATGCTTTGAATGAGATTATTTTATGCATAATTTTTATAAAAATTTTGCCATAGCTCCGCTGCTATGACTGATAAATCTTAATTTTTCTAAGGGATAATGCTTATCATTAAGAAAATAATTAAAATAATCTCTAATTGGATTATCAATCCATAATGGATTGAATCATTAATATACATAAACTAAAAGTATAGAAAAAAGCCATTAATTTGGCCTCAAGCATAGCTTAATCTTGGGTTAAGGAAAAGCTTTATGAAAAGCTTGATTTGGATTGAGAACGGTTCATGAGTATGACCATTTCTTGAGTGAGAGAGAGAATTTACATAAAAATCATTAGAATTTAAACATAAATGAAAATTAACTTCAATGGCATTATGTAACTCTTCACTACTATTCAAACTTCAATAGCATTAAAAAAAACCATACCAATTAAACTTCTCAAGCTTGAGAGGGGTTGAGAAGAGAGAAACATTGAGAAATTATAGAAAGATCAATATTCACTAATTACCTTACAACTTGCTTGATTCTTTATTCACGGTAGAGGCCCCCAACCAATCAATTGGTTAAGTATGTTGATGGAGCCACTAATGGGGATTGAAGAAAGAGGGAAGCTCCAAAAACTAGTGAATTATTAAATGAATTCACAGTTTCTGGCTTAGGTGGAGTAGAGTAACGATGCATAAACACTATATATTTTTCAACAAGGGGGAGGCTTCTATTTATAGGAAAAATTGAGCTCCTAACCAAACAAACTGATTCTAGAATTTTCTAAATCAGTTTGGTCAATATTTGACCATTTTTAGGTCAGTTAAGCTAACTTTTTGGAACTAGACTTAAATGAGGAGAGAGGAGAGATGAAATATCTCAATTTTTATGAGTTTAAAACTCATTCAAGCATGTGAAATATGCACCTCCTTTAAAGAACTCCCCTTCCTTACATATGTCATATTTTTAATATTGCTCATAGTTTTTTACTAATAAACCTTGTACATTTTCAACTCTTCATCTTATGTGAAATATGCACCTCCTTTAAAGAACTCCCCTTCCTTACATATGTCATACTTTTAATATTGCTCATAATTTTTTACTAATAAACCTTGTACATTTTCAACTCTTCATCTTATGTGAAATATGCACCTCCTTTAAAGAACTCCTCTTCCTTACATATGTCATACTTTTAATATTGCTCATAATTTTTTACTAATAAACCTTGTACATTTTCAACTCTTCATCTTATGTGAGCATTTACTCATTTTTGGGTATCTTCTTTTTCAAATTGGATTTATCTCCTCCCTACACATGGATTGATGCTATTGGCCCATAGGAACCTTAATTGGACCATAATCCAAAAATTTCTGAAAATCTAGACCCTTAGACTAAGGTCCTTTATACACATTTCTAATTAATTCCAATTGCACATTGGAAAGTTCTTTTTTGAATTTCTGTTTCAGGGGAACTTATTTTAATAAGATGAGATAATTTTCTATCTAAAAATATTAAAAATCTGAATATTCTCTCTCTAGAATATTTTCTCTCTCTAGGTTAAAACAGTTAGAAACAAGTCTTTTATATTTCTGAAGAGGGATTGATTATAGAAGAAGATACTAGACATCAAAAAGGGGTTTGGGGGAGGAATCTTACAAGAGCCAAGAAAGGATACCGTGTATGGTCCAAAAGGATTGGAGGCAAAATCCAAGATCTAAAGAATCGGATCATGTACCCGCGTTTATTCGTAGCTTACTTTTCCCTAGTCAATCGGGCATGGAGCTTCAACCTCATGTCTTCAAGATGTCGACTATTGGACCACATAGTGGATTAGATTTAGTAAATAGGATGAGGCCTAGAGGAAATCTTCATGACATGTGGGTGCACTTTAATCATGTGTATAGAATGTTAGGATGGTCTACAATGGGAGCATATGTTTACGACCCTTTTCATTGAGAATTGTTAACAATTGCAGCATGTGAATTCAAGGTTGAGGATAGATATGCACATATAGAATTTGGAAGATGCTAAATGCAACTATGGAAAAGAGTGGACACGTGCAATTTAGTAAGTTTATAAAAACACAAGATTAGAAAAATTAATTTAAGTATGTGCCTTGCCAAGGGGAGTCTCGAAAGCTGTAGTCAAGGAAAGAGGATTGAACCGAAGATTTTGGACCATTCATCAAACTATGCCATGGTCAAAAGTGATGTGTTTTGGTATGCTTCTTCAGGAAAAGGTTACTCGTTGTGGTGCTTTCATTAATCCAAAGGGTGGGCTGCAAGAAGTAGGTGTACCTGCCTCTTGCTTTTGGGGTCGACACTCTTATCATGGTCGTGATGGTGGCAACTCCGGTGGGTTTACAGAGGGCTTTATATGGTTTTGTAGTTCCTATAACACCCACTGCTAGACCCCCGGGTATGGTCTGTGGCTCACTTCAGAGGAGATAGTAAGTCTTGACATAACAAGGTTTGTGCTAGAGATAGATGGGGCTAACCATGTCCTAGGACCTCCAAAGATGAGGATGACAGTCACACCTTGAACTCCAAGTTCTGCCAGACCAAAGTATAGGGGTGGGAAGATAGTTTGTTAGAGGAGCAATCTAACTAACGAGTTCCAAGAGAACATTAAGAAAGCCTCGTTCAATTGTGGCAGAGATTTTAAGAGAGGAGATCACTGAGGGCTCAAGGGCAACTGGTGTGAACTACTTGATCACAATATCTCAGTTTCCTAGTTGTTCGCGCCTTGACTTCCAAAAAAGGGAGGCTAAGCACGTCGCTTACTTGCCTTGCAGACACCTATACTGTGTTTTCTTGCAGGTGCTAAATATGGATGTTGTCCACGAGTTCATGCATCAACAAGCACTTACAAAGGTGGAGTTGTTTCAGGCATTGTCAAGCCGTCGTTACCATGGAGCAATGAGTACTACATAGCCTTTTACAAGGCTTAGATGCTATCCTGAACCAACTTTTTGGGCATATCCTCCAATTAATCAAAAGAATAGTCTCCTCGCTTGTATTTGCTACCCTTATTGCACTACAATTCTATTTTGACTATATTATGGACATCTTCAAGGATGGTGTGAAGGTGGAACAATTGTGTTCTATGATTTTTGTGTTAAAAGATTCTCTTTGGAAGCGTTCTATGTTTTTCTGTATTTCTTAGCTAAAGTGTGATAATTTAGTGTGTGAAGAACATTGTGCTATGGTATTCAATATTTTTCCTGTTGCTCGGCTTTGGAGTCTTCTTCGTTTTCGCTTACTCATGAATGGCCATCCTCAACACAATGGACTCCCCCATAGGCTTGAGGGACCTATGGCATCCCTTTTGACTAGTCATATGATAGGATGCTCCATTGTCGATGATCCATGAACCATCGGATGCTAAGGACTGTTCTACCTTTGTAAAGATTTCTTCTATTGCCACAAACATCTCCAATTTTACTTCATCATTGTTCCAAGACTTCTTTCGAGGCTTCAAAGTACCATTCTTGTCATCTGCTTTATTGTGTGTACATGATTTGAAGAGTGTTCAAGTCAAGAACGGGTCCACACCCTAAGAAACTGAAGCTCAGATGGACGAGACCATATTAGATCATGGTTACCCAAGAACAAGCAACCTTCTACCTATCATTACCAGATGGGATCCCACTTCCCAAGCTAGTAAATGGATTTAAACTAAAGCCCTACTTTGAGAAGATAGGATAACGATCCACTTTGTTAGCCACAAGATCAAATACTAGAAAAAGGGCTGTACAACAATCAAATAGAAAAATAGGGGTGGTAAGAACAACAATTCAAAATAGAAAAGCTACAAATTCAAATTACAATAATAATAGCTATACTTGATGTTTATGGGAGAGATGACTACCTGACAACGTAAATTACAATGTTTTGTTGTACCTGATGCTGACAACAAAAAAGTGGGTCAAGAATGTCTTTCTGAAAACTGCAATGGTGAATAGCTAAGATGCATCCTTCTGAAACCAACAACCTTGAAGAGATTGGGAAAGAACAAACTGAATTTTTTTTCAATGCTCTCTTAAAGATATCTGCTTCATATGGATGGTTTCTTTTTAACCGAGCACACCACTATTTAAAAAATTTGCATTTTCTTAAGCATTCTTCTTTGTATGCTGTAATAATTGGAATTCATATATTTAAACCAAAGAAAGGCACCTACTCACAAGTTTATTTTTTCATTTCACATGGAACTGATTCGTCCCTCGCTTTTTTTTTATACATTTCCAAATATCAAAATAGTTAAAATGGGTTTGCCTTCTTTAAAAAATTGGACAACCTATTTTCAAGAGGTTTCGCGAAGTTTCAGTAACATTTCCCAGCAACTTTCATTATCATGGATATGCGATGATAAATCATATCAAATTAAATGATTTAAAATGATCAAAATATGTGTTACTACAACGCAATATACTACCTTTGTCCATCCTAGAAACCCAGCCACCATGACCTGTGATGCTCTTGGCATTTTTACAACAAAGGTAATTTGTCAACAAAGACATCATAAATCGGTCAAGTAACTCCCCTTGCATGTGGAATTCATATGCACATGCTGTGTATACACAATTCACATGGAACGGGGGGAGGCTGATAACCTCTTTTGACTGATTTAGTCAACATTCCAAGAGGGGGGCAACCCATTCTCACTAGAGGTGGATGCCTGAAGTCTAGCCTGGCAGGACTTTGTCTTTGGCAATGCTAACAGCTCTCCCAACATGTTGATCCAAACATATATCACAACAGCTGGCAACAGGACTATTACCTTGGTTGTCAATGTGACCACAGGATAAACTCACAGATTCATTGCTTGAGTCGCAAAGAGCAAGCAAATTGTGTACTGCAGCTCTTGCAATCTGTTTGAACTGTTCTTTGCCTGAAACAAAGAACATCATGTTTTTGACATGTTAGTGATCAAAGAACTCCATATAATAACAAGAATAAAATTGCTTTCTCCATTTCCACTAGTTCATATGTAGCTAGATCTACAAGCATACCGAGTCCTTCTGCAAGATACAACGGCCAAATCTGTTTTTTGACCAGCTCCGTGAGATGAACTTTCAAGCCTTCATACGCAGGTGAAAAAGTAGCATTGCCTACATTGTTTCTCTTGGCAGCAGCGGAAACACCATGTTTTTCTTCCCTACTTGCGGTTCCTTTATGTGCATGAGTTCTGCTAGCATCACTACTTCCTATATGCCTGCTTGCGTTCACATTTTCAGGCTCAAATCCTTGCATGATAGTTGTTTGCTTTTCTGTTCCGATATTGTTGGAAATCTTTTCCAAAAGTTTCTCTTCTTCTCTCTCACTTGCAGATCCAGTAGATCTAAAAACCTCCTTAGGGCAGTCACGGGAAGAAGTCCCTGCTGCTGACGTTTGCTTTGTGCCTAGAGAACCACGTGGGAGCTCCTCCTTGCTGCCCTCTCCAGAATCAGCAGCTAAAGCTGGCACTGCAGATCTCAGCCTTTGCCTATCTTCCAAAGGTTGTCCATCACGATTTATTTCTGACACACGCTCAAGAGTACAGCTTGCCGCCAAGTTAGCATCCTCATCACCAATTTTAAGATTTGATGAAGGAAAAAAAATATTTGTCCTTGTATCCAAGCTTTTGGTTGAGATGGGAACACTATTTGTAGGCCTGCTGTTAGAGTTCACTGTGGCCCCACTACTTGTCTGCCTAGTAGAAACTGCAGGGACTTGATGAGAAACGACTGACCTGGGTTGGTGGGCATAATTGGTATTGATCCCGGCTGACAGGTTTTGGGCATGGCCCATCATCCGCCAAGCTTGTTCTAGCTCCCTTTCCCCTTGTGTAGAGGAATCTCCAGAAACCAAAGTCATTTTATTTTCTCCAGCTGAATCAGCAGAGGCTCTTGGTAGTAATGGCACGTCTCTACTGTCCAAGATCACTGGCTGAGGAGGAACTGTTGCTTGCGTTCCTAAAGCATTGAACTGCAGATCACCTGTCTGTATTCGGTCCCAATTACTGCGCATTACGTGGATCCTTTCCTGCAATCTTCGTTGCTGAGGAACAGTCCTTGCCGAACCACTTTGAGAACCTAAGTGTGGTGTCTCTAAGGCCTGCAACTGTTGATTAGGTGCAGTGACTGGGCTCCCCATTAAAGAAGATCTAGCTGCTTGGGACAGCCGTGGAGCAGCAACTGCCCTAACTCTGCCTCGACCTGATAATCGCCTCCAAAGTCTCCTCCTGATGCCCGATCGTACCCTTCTCCTCGGTGCAGAAGGTAGCGATCTAGTGGTGGAAGTCAACATTCTTTGTGGTCTTGTTCGACTTCCAGGATCTACTGACGCTACAATGGCTCTTATAAGGGAATCTTCATCTTCATCTTCTTCGCTTGAAGCCAAAGCCAGTTCCTCTCCCTCATCTTCACTGCCAGAGCTTTCTGCTATCAAGGCTTGGCATACCCTGCAAAACCAATCCCCACGAGGCACTGACCTCCCAAGGCCCACACAAAATGTGTGGGCCGCAGAATCACAATGATCGCACAATAGAAGAAGCCCCTCATCCCCTGTACCATGGCACTCCATGCAAATAACATCTGCATAAGGATCCTCCACTGGCAGATCTTGATCTTCTGGAGGAATGTAGACCTGCAAAAACATCCATTCAAAAAAATACCAATGGACATGAGAAAAGAAAGTCAGTAGCAAGCTCATAGTTTAGCTTAGGGAAAATTGTGGTTACCTGGTTTCGAAAGGGGATCCAAATAGTTCTTGTTCGGTTGGATCCGGCAATGCCAGCTTTGACAATGGTGACAAAGCGTTGTTTGCACATGGGGCATCGCGACTCCACCTTAGACCACTCCATGATACATTTGAAACAGAAGAAATGGTCGCAGCAGTTGAGTTTACCCCTTTCAACCAAAGCTTTCTCTGACAAGCAAACTCCACAAACTACTGCAGCTTCTTCTCCTTCTTCTTTTCCTGCTCTTCGTCTTGTGTCCATCATTTGTGTTTTCATAAGGGTTTCTGCTTCTTCTTTCTCTTCCAAAACCTTCTCTTTCCCCTTTCTCTTATCGGTTTCTATGCCTTCGCCTGCATTGTTGCAAACTGAACCTGTGCCTGCACTGTTTCCTGCAGAATGGCTACCTCTTTCCTGTTGATTTCTTAATTGGAAAGATGACTCGCCTCCTTTCTGCTGCAGAGAATCAGAAACCTGAACCGAAACCCCACCAATGGAGCCTCCCACCCGCCTTGCATCGAGAACCTGATCATAAACCGTAGCCCTGGAACCTTCCGGCAGCAGGGCGTCTGAAATCTGGCCAGAAACCCTAGCCCTGGTCAAAGGTCGGGTAGCGACTGCACCCTGGTCAATTTCCAAAGCCATTTCTGCATCCGCATCGAAGTCCTCGTCTGATGAATTCTTCTTACAGCGCCGGCGAATCCGAGACGGACGAGATGTGCGATTTGTAGAGCGAGGGCGCGAGCTGCTTGGCGGCCGACGCCTGCTGGAAGCTGCAGAAGACCCTAAATTTGTCTCAGAAAACCTAAGATCCGCATCGGCGACATCAACATCATCTTCTTCCTCTTTCTCCTCTTCTGCTTCATCGTCTGAAGAAGAACTGTCATCTTCTTCGCCAACGCCAAAGCTGCTGTCTTCACCATCGCTGTCTATCTCGAAGTCCTCATCAGAAGAGGAAGCGGTGCGGCGTACGCGGGGGCGCGAGGGCCTTCTTGCTCTCTTGCGGGTAGAACGTTTACGTTTCTTTGTCTTTCGTTTTCTAGCAGCGGTAGGCATCTCGATGCAGCGGCATGGCCAAGGCACGAAGGCAGGGGCAAGATATAGCGATCTCGCCGTACCGGCCCTAGGACCTTGCCGACGGAGATACACATCGTCCGTTTGATTTCACACGGCCGCCGGACACGCTGACATGTCAACAATGCGGACAGGTCGCTCAGGCCAACTCCCGTTGAAAAAAAAAATTCTAATTTCTCTGTTTTTCATTAAGATTAAAGCTATTTGCTTATAAGGTAGATGATATGTACATCTAGTTTGGATGGTGTTTGTATAGTCATGTGTTAAGTTGATGGTGTACGGGTCCATACCCATGTGTATATTAGGGGATTTACACATTCGCCCTGGACTTTCAGACAAACAGTCTCCCTCGTCGATCTTCTCTTCCCTAAAATTTGAGGGGAAATAAGAGCAAAGAGTCCTAGGAGTGATTAAACACCAAAGACTCCTAGGAGTGATTAAACACCAAAGAGTCCTAGGAGTGATTAAACACCAAAGACTCCTAGGAGTGATTAAACACCAAAGAGTCCTAGGAGGGATTTTCTAGGACTCTTTCATCGGTAAAGTATCCTTGGAGACATGATGATGGTCAAAAAATGGTCATAACTCTCAAACTGTAGCTCGAATTGACGAGCTATAAGTAGCAAAAACAAGGGTCTATTTTTAGTGCTTTATCGAAATGGGATAAATATAAACTTTGGGATTCCTCACCAAAAGAGTCATTAGTGATGGTAAAATAAATAATCAATCGTAACTCTGATCAACGATCTATAAAAAAGCAAAAATGTTATATTTTTATACTCTATCCAATCATATAATAAAAATAAAATTTTGAGAAATTTTGACATCCAAAAATATTAGCTGATCAATCACTAGGGCCATCAAGTCTCTCTCCCTTCTAGACAAATGAAACTCCTAGGTTAATTGATCCAAATCCTTCCACCAGTCCTAACAGTCATTTAGTCTTTTTAATCCTTTATTGTTCAACTTCTTTGCAGAGGTGGTGTCAAGTAAACCTAGGGGAGGGTTGAATTTGTGTGTTCATCATACCAAGTTATGCATGTAGCTTCTATGTTATAGAGCTTCTATACATAGAAGCTTCTTTGCAGAAGTTATGCATGTAGCTTATTATGTATTAGGCTTTTATGTGTAACAAAAAATATAAAAAATGAAAAAGTTACAATCCATGCAAGGGTACCATATGCTTGACAAATAAGGGAATGATGGTAGGGGTCCACATGATATGCAAAAGAAGGCCCTAAAAACAAGAGGGGTTTTTTTTTGTCAAAAGAAGATCTCTCTATGCATATGGAAGAAGAAAAATTTGAAAAACCCAATCCACTTGGGGGCCACTATTCTTCTAGGAAAAACCTCTAACTATGCATTAAGCTAAGTAAAGTCGTCAGTGCTCAAAATTACATTTCTTTCTTCAAAAAACTATACACTTTCTCTAAGGAACAATGCTTGTGGCAATGTTTTAAGCTCTTAAAAAAGAATATATAAAAAATATTATAAACAAGCATTTTTTTACATAAATTATACTATCATAAACACAACAATTTAATGCCTTTTTTTGGTGCAAAGAAGTACACAAAATACAAGATTATTATTAATAAGCTTGGGGTTTGGTATGGGCCCATCTCTCTATGGCAAAACAAGAGACTTGTATACAGAGATGAGGGGAGGAGAGAATCATGTTGAATGCTCTAATAAGATATGGAGAGTGTGTTGGGGCTCTAATAAATGGAAAAAGAGGTGGAAGTTGCTGTGGAAGAGCCAAATGCCCAGAAAGTTTCAGGCATTTTTGTGGAGGGTCTGTATGTGGACACTACCAATTGGATCTAAATTGCTTCACAAAAACTTTACTAATGGATGCTGCCCCAGATGTAAAACTGCATTGGAAGATGGTAAACATGCCTTTTGGGATTTTCCAGCCCCATCAGAGGTGCATGGGGCAGGATTGGAAAATGGGTTGGGCAAGGTCTAGGAATCCAGGGCTAGTGGGGGGATTGGTTACTTGGAAAATGGACATTCAATGATGAAGTTGCAAGGTTATTGTTCAACATAATCAGAGCATGCTGTTTGTGGGAAATCTGGATTACTAGAAATTCTATTGTTTTTTAGAATGCTTCTCTGGTTGGTGTTGATGCGACAAATGTAATGCACAAATGTATTTGTATGTGTTGGTATGTGATTAATGTGAATAAACTGAGAAATGAGGGCTTGGATCAGGCAGATGAGCATCCCCTGACTCATGCCTTATTCTGGGAAAATCTCAAACTTAGTGGGGTTTCCTAACCCATGATTCATTTTTGCAGGTGTATGACATTCAAGGAGGTAAAATCAGATTGCCTAGGTTTGGTCCTAGGACCAGAAGGTGGTATCACAAGGAGAAACAAATTGATTACACTTTTGTAGCATTTATAGAGAATCTAGTTGGGACCAGGCCCACAGTAAAAAATCTGGTCTAAGAAGGGGGACATTCTAAAAAGATAGAGCCCAAGGGGGTGTACCACTGAGGCCATGATGGAAGCTTGCATATTATTGGGGTATCAAATTTCATGGGGGCGGTCTAGTTTTTTGTTGGAAGATGAGAGATGGGCTTTACTTTGTAATCTTTTAAATGAAGTAAAGAGTGAAAAGTGCCTACATTTAATATTCATTAAGAGTTTATGCACAAGATCTCAATTCATTAAGAGTTTATGCACAAGATCTCTATGCATAAGAACTCAATTTATAAGAGCTTATGCCGAGAGCCCATGAACTCTATGCACAAGATCTTGGGCATAAGAGCTTAGTATAAGCTCTATGCATAAGCTCTTATAAAATAGATCCATATCATAGCTCTTATAAAATAGATCCATATCATAGCTCTTATGCATAAGAGCTATGCATTAATACTATAATTTAATAACTTAAACATAAGAATTCCAAAGATAAAGAAATATCTATTTTATATCAATGAATTTATATACATCAAGGATATCCATAAACCATAAATGTTATTTGCATAATAACCATCACATCCCTAATACAACATCCAGTTTCATTATCAATACATATCTGATCATCCAATTTCAAATACAATAAATAAATAATTGCTAAAATCGTCAAGAATTACGTGAGAGAGTAAATCGCCAAGTTACGTGTCCATCCAACATAGGGCTCACTTCAATGATTGCCTGTCCACCCAACCTCCACACTTGATATCATGGTCATCCTAGGTATACCTCCATCTAATCATGGCCAAACTTTGGGTGCTAATCCCAAAGAGCCAAAGTAATAGTCTCTTTATGAAATTGGCCAACATGCATCACAATCTAAAATCCATTATCACATGATAGCATGATACCCTTCTATCATCATCAAATATAAAAATATCATCATCATCAAATATAAAAAGTCACACCAATGCTCATCCAAACGTATCCATACAATAAATCAAGCAATCCATCCATTTGATGATAGCATGATACCCTTCTATCATCATCAAATATAAAAAGTCACACCAATGCTCATCCAAACGTATCCATACAATAAATCAAGCAATCCATCCATTAATTAATCATATCTTTTTACCAAGAATTACATCCAACCATCAATCAAATCTCCTCAAGATCTAAAAATCATATCAGATGATCTATCCAATCATCAATTAAACTCAAGCAATCATACCAAGAAATTTAATCATCACAAGCTTTCTCAAAATTTATATAATAATCCATAACGTAAGTGTAAGAGAACTCCCTTCAAATTAAAATATGGTCATTGTATATGTCATCCCCAATAGGTCGTGAAAGCAATAGATGTAGCCATGGACATCATAAAGTCTGGAGGTCCTTCTTGGACAAGAACATGACCCCTTCTAGCCAATTGGAAGTTATCATGGATTGGTTTTCACACTGGTTTGTTGAGGTTCATGATCAACATTGCTATCCATACTTGTGAAAAACATCTTTTATTACTAACCAGTGTAAAATCCCATGGCACCCAAAATAAACTTTTTTCCCCATTGTACGCATATGGATGCTCTCGAGCTTCACTTCTTCATTCATAGAAGATTTACTCAAGTCAGTATTCAAAAATTAGATCCTTTTGTGAGGCCCTAACATAGGCAGAACAATAGACCTTTTCACCGACAAGGCAATCAATGCCAAAGCTTGAATATTATGTGAATCCTATCTTCTTTGGTCAGCAATAGTTTGAGGAACTTGATGTTGGATCTGTTGGCCATGACCCCTTTGAGGAGTAAGAGGAGCAATTGTGCCAGGGCAAGGCTCGCCACCACTGACATGACCCCATAAGCCCTTTGCAACAAGGACATTTTTTACCATAAAAACTCCACAAAGAGTAATTTGAGCCATCTAAAATTAAACCTAATGTTTTGCACTTTATCTTCCACCCTTAGACTTTACAATTTACCCATTTAATCTTAGTTCGAATAAAAGTGTACTCTTCTATTGATAAATTTTACAAAACCTAATGCTTACACATCCTAGCACATTTTATTTACATAAAAATTAATATTATTTAATTTTCTTAGATTAAGCCATTTATTTAAGTTTCTTGGATTAACTCATTTTAAGTTTAATTTTCTTAGATTAAGCCATTTATTTTAATTTTCTTAGATTAAGCCATTTATTTAAGTTTCTTGGATTAACTCATTTTAATTAATTCACAATATTTACTAATGACATTTTTCTCTTTCCAACCTTAATGTATACAAAGGGGGAAAGGGAAGAGGGATGCACACCTTCATATACCCTCTCATTTTTTATGCATCCAACCACTTCCACATGCATCGAACTCTGTTAACTCCCTCATTTAAGATGGCTAGAGTTTTCTATTAGTCTTTAAGCTTATCTCCTTATTTTATTTGTATTTCACACCTCAAAAATTAGACCTAATGTTTTGCTTTTTACCTTCCAACCTTATACCTTACAATTTACCATTCAATCTTAGTCCAAATAAAAAGTGCACTCTTCTATTGATAAATTTTGCCAAGGCTAAATTCTTACACACTGTAACACATTTTATTTGCATAAAAATCATTAGTATTTAATTTTCTTAGATTAACTCATTATAATGTTAAAAAAATATTCCTAATTGTTTAATTAAAAAAAACTTCACTAATAAAATAGAACTAAAATCTTACAATAATATTATACAAACGAAAATTTATCAAAATATTTTACTAAATAAATAACTTAGAATTTAAAATTATGTGTTAAAACCTAGAAATATTAAGACTGAATATATACTTTTTATATTATACCTTAATTAAATCAAAATAAATAAAGTTATCAAATATTTATTAATCATTAATATTTTAAATAAAAATATTTTTTTATATTTTAAATTAAAAATCTTTCAAATAATTATTATTTCAAATTTAAAAAATAAAATTATTAATTACAACATAAATATTATAAAGGTTAAATCTTTTCCTAATTATTTAACTAAAAAATTACTTAAAAAATAGAAATAAAAGGATTTTTAATATTTTAATAAATTAAATTTATTGATTGAATAACTTAGAATTTAAAATTATCAGTTAAAAACTAAAAGTATAACAATGAAACATTTAATGTTTTAGATTATTTATAATATAGCATAACTAGATAGCTAAGAATACTTAAAAAATGTAACAATTTCACAAAATAAGAATCACTAACATCTTAAATGAAAAGAAAGTTTTCAAAATAATGAATGAAAAAGTGCTAAAAATAAACTTTTTTGATTAGTAATAAATTAATATCAATACTTACAACTCTAAAAATAAATATACATTGTTTAAAGAAAATATATATAACATCTACAAAAATCAAAAGTAAGACTACGCAGAGTCCAAAACAGAGTACATTGGTGGGCTTTGCTAGAGAATTATGGGAGGTGGGTCTAGACTCTAACCAAGTGGTTTCTTAGGTCCAGAATCAAAACCTCCTATTTACCCCATGAGGATTATCTCATGGAATGTGCAAGGTAGCCCCCCACCGTGGACCACATCCCCTATGCCGTCATCCCCCTAGGAAGCACCTTGTTAAGGATCAGCTCCACCCTACCATTACAGGTGGACCTATAGATGTTGCTCTTGTAGGAGTACAAATTGCATATGCTTCAATGTGGTAAAACTGGTAAGATCCTTTCTTGACATACCTCATGTTATTAGCCATGGTGTTATCATACTTGCGGTACATTGGATTATGATTATGCAAGATGGATAGAAGTTGGGTATCTCGAACATCTATACACCTAATGTATGAGGAGAGAGGGTGGCTCTCTAGGGGCACTGCCACTATGAGACGTAGGTTGCGCTTTAGAGGGAATACGAGAGTTCACTTGGACTCAGTTCCCTTGGATCCCAGATCTTTTGTCCACTATTAGGGTGAGTTATAGGTGGCCATGGCTAGGCAGACTGAGATTGCATTTCATGGCATTTTGGATTCACATGGGTGGCAGATACAACAAACCATTTTTCTCAGCACGTGGACCTATACACAATAGGGACAGTTTAAGATGCTCGTAGAATTTTAGAGGAGATTTTCACACCAATCCAAATAAGGTGAGGAGTATTGCCTCGAATTTTTATCTAACCTTGCTCTGCAAAGACCCACTCTTTGGATAGAGATATTGCATAACAAAAAGTCCAGGAGTACAAGCACAAGCTGATACGTGTACCTATTTGGATGCCCCCTATTCGAAAGATGAGCTGAGACATGCTTTGCATGCCCTCACAAAAAGCAAATTCCCAAGGGATGATGTTATCTCTCCATCCTTCTTTTTGTAGTTTTGGGATTACATTGGTGATGATGTTACTACTGCTTTACAGAAGATGTGGTGTATTGGTATGGAACCCCCTTTTTTCATGGAGGGTCTTATCCACCTTGTCGTCGTGAAAGGTGGGGCAAGACCAATATTGGACAGTGGAACCCCCTTTTCTCATGGAGGGTCTTATCCACTTTGTCTTGAAAAGTGGTGACATGACCAATATTGGACAGTGGAGGCCCATTCATTTGCTTGGATCCACTTACAAAATCTTAGCGAAGGCAGTATGAGTATGAAGCTTCAATCTGTTCTTCAGAGAGTTATTCATGATACACATAATGGTTTCCTCTAAGGAAGGAGTATTTTTAATAATATCTTTTCCTTCTGGAAGCTATGGAGTAGGCTAAATCTAGCCAACAACCCCTTGCCATTATCTTGCTAGACTTTGAAAAAGCTTATGACAGAGTGGATTAGGACTTCTTGGAAGGCACGATCGCATGGATAGGTTTCTAGATCAGAGGTGTCTCTTGCATGCATAGGTAGGCCCATATCTTGCTAGACTTTGAAAAAGCTTATGACAAAGTGGATTAGGACTTCTTGGAAGGCACGATCGCATGGATAGGTTTCTAGATCAGAGGTGTCTCTTACATGCATAGGTAGGCCCATAGCATAGTTTTGGCCTACGGGGGTGTGGTGAACACTTTTAGATTTCCCATTCTGTGAGGCAGGGGTGCAAACAGAGACTATGGAGTTTAAAGCTTTTACCCTTATAAAATTAAATCAATAGATGTTTTAGTGAAACACACACACACACACACACACACACACACACACACACACACACACATATGGGTGCCAAATTTTAAAAGACATTAACTAATTAGTTGAGGTAAGAGCGACTTTAGGCTCAAGGTAGAATTTATTTATAGGTAAGAGCGACTTTAGGCTCAAGGTAGAATTTATTTATTTTTCGTGTGACCTTAGACTCAAGGTGGATTATTTTTTCGCTTAACGTTGAGATTGATCTCGAAGGATCACCACCGACTTTAATCATATTCACTATGGGAGCTTCACAATAAGCTTTATAAGCTCGTGTTATATGCACATTATGTGTGCATATACTAGGAGGCTAACCCACATTAGGCTTGTGAGCATGGGAGCATGGGAACAAGCTCTAGTGGAGCATGGGTTAGGACTAACCTTAAGGGTTAAGGTTAGGGTCACGCATCCAAGGGTCACATATGGGAAATGAAGAGTCAAGAGTCACTTGAGAGCCCTCCTATATAATAGGGACATGGGACACACTCAAGGGAGGCTTAGGCTATGGTCTCTTGTGTAGAGGACCATATCTACTCACCTACCATTGCACACTATAGCTACATGCTATTGGATTGGAGGTATGGGACATCAAGGTAGAGGTATGATGTATCTCATTTATAATTCATGTGTGCATCCCTTGGGCTCGGGGGTGGTCAGGTGGTTGAGTTTATGCCTGATTTATGCATGTTTATGCAAAACAATTATCTAGAGAGATCTTAGGGTTTTAACAGTGGTATCAGAGCAATCTCTAGTTAATTGTTGTTGATTTTTTTAAGTAAATTTTAATATTTACTAATAAAAATGTTATTTTGTTGATTTGTGTTGATGATTTGCAGGTGGATCGTCGATATGGCGATTGGAAGGCATGTTACAACATATCAATGGGCGAATCGACGTTGCGAGGGAATTTCGTGAGTTTAATGCTATTTTTCCTATTTTTTATGGTTTAGAATAAGCATTAATGGAAATTTTTACAAAAATACCACATATTTTATTGTGGATATTTTTGGTAGAATGGATTCCCTAAATTTCTAAAAATTTTAGGATTTTTTTCTAATTTTTTAGAGCATTTTTTAGTTAAAAATGTATTTTTTATACATTTTTACGGGTTTTTCCGCGGGTATGCGATCAAATTTCTGTCGATTTTCTGCTGAAATGCAGTAGGGGACAGCATGTTGATGCATGAAATGCTCTCCCGTGAGGGTGGGACCCTCTCCGCCTCTCAATTCTGATTTTCCCATGTGAATTTCTCTTAAAAGGGATTTTTTAAATTAAACATTAATCATAATTAATGTTAATTATGATTAATTAATTAAAGCTTAATTAAAAACTTTAATCAAAAGATTAATGTTAACCTCTTTGTTAAGAGAGAGAGAGAGAAGGAGTGGGAATTGAGTGGAGAAGATGGAGAGAGGAGAGTAGGAGTGGAGATGGAAAGGAGAGAAACTCTCCTTCATTTCTTCTACGCACAGGCGGGAGGGGGAGCTGCGTAGCAGAAGCAGCAGCAGAGCAGAGCAGGCTGGTGGCAAAAAAAAACGCCCCCCCCTAAAAAATCAAAAAACCACTAAGCTTAATAAATCTTATTAATATATTTTTTTATTTTTTAAAAAAAATGATTTTTTTATTAGAAAAAAAAGCTTTTGAAAATGTTTCAAAAAAAGCTTAAAAATTAGAGAAAATTTGAAATTTGAGAAAAGAAAATCCTCAAAAAATTTCAATAATTTTTTTCTTGGTGCCTTTTGGCTTTTCATCTTCTGGAAAACTTTTGGCTTTTCATCTTCTGGAAAACTTTTGGCTTTTCGATTTCCCGAAACCTTTTGGCTTTGCGAATTCCGAGAAATCTTTTGACCTTCTGTATTCTGGAAACTTTTGACCTTTCACATTCCAATTTTTTTTGTCTTTTCATTTTCCCGAAACTTTTGGCTTTCCGTATTCCGGGAAAACCATTGGGATTCCAAAATTTTTTGACCGTTCGTATTCTAATGCATTCGGGGTTAATTAAAAATTTTAATTTTTTTTTGAAAATTAGTGAAAAATTAGACAAAGGTTATTTTAATTTCGAGAAAATGTGGGGTTGGTGTTTGGCATGTGGTGTGTCCATTCGGGCGCCCGTGACCATTCAAATTCCTTTAAAATATATTTTTTGACCCAAAAATTTAAAAAATCCATCAAAATTAAAAAATTTCATTGAACTTGAGAATTGTCGGGTGGAATTGGAAATTTCGTGAACGATGGGATTCTCAGGAAAAATTAGGAATATTCTAGAAATTATTTTTAGAAATCTTAAAATTTGGTATTTATAAAATATCAATGGTATTTTGGCAAATTAAATTGCTATTTTTTTTGGAAAAATATAAGTTTGGAATGCCATAAGATAGGCTTGGTGGAATTCAAAATTATCATATTTTGAGGCCCTAGAAAATTAGGTAAAATTAGGAAAAAAATCATGATAATTCTTTTTCTCGAGAATTTAATATTTTTGAGGGTTATTTAATGTTGAAGTACGTTTTCTCGTGCTGACATTAGATAAATGCGGGTTATTTGTATATTATTTATACGATTGTACCTCGTATTAGTAGTTATTTTTGTTTGGATTAATTCTAAACGATGTTTTCATGATTTTTTACCATTATTTAGCTATTCTTTTTGGACATGTTTCTTAATTTCTTTTGATGGCTAGAATAGTGTTACATTCCCGTAACGCCGCTTACGGGCATTACCACAAGAGGGGACGGCCTCTGGCTCACCACCCAGCCATAGAGAAAGAATGAGGATTGCCCTCATCCCCCAGGCTATATAGTGTGTGGCCTGCCGTCCACACTAGCCTGGCCGCCCATGACTCCGCATGGGCGTCCTCTCCCACTGAACCCTGGACATGGCCATCCGGTCTGCCGTCGGTCACAGGCATTACAGCCTACGTGACATTACCCCCCCCTTAAGAAGAGTTTTCGTCCTCGAAAACAAGCTGGGGAAACCTTTTGGAAATTGCACTACAGCGTTCCCAGGTTGCTACTCCTCATCCCTATCTGTCCATTTAACAAGTACCTCCTGGTACACTTTATGTCGGGTTTGTCTGTCACGATACTATAGAATCTTTTCAGATTCATGTGGTATCTTTGGTGGCTCTATCAAGTCCACCAAATCTCTGGAGAAACTGCGTTCTCTAACCCGTGAACTGATTTCTTCAGTTTACTGACATGGAAGACAGGATGGACTTGAGAACTCTCCACTAACTCAAGTTTATATGCTACGTCCCCAATCTTCTTAAGGATTTTAAAAGGACCACAATATCTCGGAGAAAGTTTATCACACTTTCCTGTTTTCATGGTTTCTGACTGCGCAGGAACCTTGAGAAATGCAAAGTCACCTTCTGCAAAGGTCACCTTTCTTCGTCCTTTATCCACATAAGTTTTAGCGCGATCCTGAGCGCTACGAATGCTCTCTCGTGCGGCTCTGAGCATATCATTCATATCTTCAAGGAAATCCTTGACAGATTGAATCTTCTCCTTTTCTAGGCCTACAGCCATCGGAGATCTCGGCTGGAATCCATACATTAACATGAATGGTGTAAATCCAGTCGTCGCTGAATGCTTGGAGCTGTTATAAGCAAACTCCAATATGGGCAAATATTCTTCCCAATTTGATTGCTTCTTATCAACATAAGAACGCAATATATCCTTGAGTATTTGGTTAACTTTTTCAGTTTGACCATCAGACTCCGGATGATCTGCCATACTCATACTGAGAGTAGTATCCAGCCTTTTTGAAGACTTCCCTCCAAAAATGACTGTTGAGAACTTTCTCTCTATCCGACACTATATCTGCGGGCAGGCCATACAGCTTGTAGAGATGTTCAATAAAGAGTTTTGCCAACTCTGGCGTTTTTACAGTTTTCTTCGTGGCAATAAACTTTGCCATTTTAGTTAACCTGTCCACTACCACCCACACCGAGTCATTCCTTCTTGGGTAAACTGGTAATGAAATCCATGGAAATGTTTCCCATTTCCCTTAAGGAATCTCCAGTGGACGGAGTAGTCCTCCAACCTTAAGACGTTCATGTTTATTGACCTGGCACTTACTGCATTTCAGCACATAAGTCTGGACGTTCTTAAACAAACTAGGCCAATAAAACTGTCTTTTTACTAGTGCATAGTTCTTCTGAATCCCAGGATGACCCGCACTTGGACTATCAAAATTATACCCCGAAGGCTCGGCTAGCCTCTTCGGACTAACTCTCGCTTCGCTACCCGCCGCACCTACGGCCAGTCTCTCCGGCGGACTAGCATTACGTGCCGGCGAGGAAGGTGGGCGAGGCTGTGACAAAGTGCGTACGCGTACAGCGCGCCAGACCTCTGTAAAGACAGGATCATGCTCACACAAGCCATGATCATGCTCACATAAGCCATGATTTGGTATTTCAACCAAAACCTTAAGGCAAATTTCATATTTTGATTTTGCATCATGTCATTAGCACAGAAGCTAATGTACTGGAGAGCACTCTAGTAGCGCAAGTTTTTAGACCATGCTACTAGATATTTGTAGACTACACTACCATGTTGCATCACCAACTTGTTAAAACTTCTCCTTGGAAAGCTCTACGATTATAGGAGAAATAAACTAGAGCCAATCTAATCATGCATCACAAGGATTAGTTCTAAAGCTGAGAGATACTTTCTCTCTTAGAGTAACATCTTTACACAAGCATATGCTCTAGAATCTTGTTGAATTTCTAACTACCATCAATCTACCGATGGTTAAACTTTACTCTAACTCAGAGCTTATGGCTATATTTGAAAATTTCCTTCAAATATAACAATCAAACTTCCTATCTCTTATGCCATACTATATCTGCGGGCAGATCATATAGTATGTGGAGATGTTTGATAAAGATTCTTGCACCACTACGGGTGTCTGGAGTTACATCCAATCACTTACAATTCTTTGTTGCTATTACCAGACACATCCCTTCAAGTATTGTCTAGACTCACACAACTATTCGAGTTTATGTGATATTTGAGGATATATGTTTAATATTATATGTTATATTCTTGAGTCCTTCCAAGAAACTTTTAAACATCTTGCAACAACGAAGATGTGGTATAGTGTCTACGCACATATGGTGGTACTATTGATAAACTGCTTTGCAATAAATCAGTGGTTTCACACTTGTAACAAAGTGCTTCATTGTTGCATATTATTACCCTTCATAAGCGGTTACACACTTATGAATCATTTGGGTGGGTTGTACCATTTATCAAGAAAATTTCAAACTACTAATAACCACATTATCAATCCACAGATAATGACTGAGCTTGCTGTGAAGCCATAGGTTGCTACGGTAATTACACAAGCCCAATGTCCCATTCCATCGTACATTCAATATAAATGCAAACATCACAATACTTCGTGATGATGAATTTAGGAATTTCATCCTATCCCTGTTTGGTGTTGGTATGAAGTATAATTATGAGAACATTATTTGCTGCCTCCTCATTATAGCGGCAAAGCTACCTACCCATCACAAGTGGCAATCTCTACCAAGCTATAACCAATGACAAGCAAATAAATGAGTACTCTTGTAAGAACTTCATAACCATATCTCACACCAAACTCATAATCACTACGGATTAAATGCCAGGGCTTGCAAAATGGAATGTTATCTGATAGGTAGAGGGGATCATCAAACTACGGATGACCTTGACAACTCACTAGGACTAGTGATGTGTAACTTTTAAGTTATTCCACTCTCCTTGCTTATTTCATACCATCGAACAAATCGGTCCCTTGATTTGAGCAACGTCAACATATTTATGAGTACCTCGATACTCATGGATTGTGGTTCGGTAATTTAAAATGTTGATCTAGAGTATCTTTCACTCGAGGATCTTAATTTTATTAGCAGCTATGTATTAGTAGTGAGTAACTACGTACCCACTATCATCACACTAGTAGCTCCATACTAGTCTGTGAGTAACTCCGTACCCAATGGCGTACCTCCCCCGAGTGGGAGTACCATATACAGCCATCTATAACAAGATGCTTAAGTCACTTGCTGTGCTAAGAAGTGACTACACAAATTGACCCCTCCATTGCACATTGCAGTACAATATCTGGTATTACAACACAAATTTTTGGACGTCCTTATCATAGAGGTCAACTTAAAAACTAGTGCATAGGTCTTGTGGAGTCTCGGTTGACCTAACCACACCACTGGTGACTTCCTACAAAAAATGTGGCGCCAAAGTCACCACCTATGTACTTTAACTCCGTAAAGTACATGGTCTTCATCTATCATCTATGGAAAGTTATAAAACATTCCTGCGATGGATTTTTATCACCCTAAAATTATTGTGCACTATTTTAGTGTGAAGAGCTTTTTTCCTGGGTACCATGGTTCACCCCAAGCTCATCTTTTGCTAAATTCTCCGATTTAACAAAAGATATGTCTGCCTCCGAACACTTCGGTTCAGCCCCAGACTTTGAGTTTACTTCTTAACACTCCGGTTAAGTCAAAACTCACCAGATACAGTAGGATTTACCACTAAGCTCTCCGGCTTAGCCTTCTATCCTAACTCAGCCCGAGTTTATGTACACTACATATGTCGGATCCGATACTAACAACAACCAGGCTCATCTGGAGTGAGATACTACTCACTAATGCCATGTAAAACCTTATTAAATCCTAGAAATGCTCCACTCATTTCCCAGGGGTCATACGACTTATAGGGTTTACACGCATATGAACTTTGTAAGCAAAATAAGCTTGTCATGCAATATTACAATTGCTTATGTCATATGGTAACAACTAACATGTGCTCACAATCGCACACTTATGTTGAACATAGGCAAGACTACGCTTGCAAAATGCTATAGGGCGTCCCCCATGCATGAAATTGTCCAACCAAACTAGTCTTACTGCTAACCTCTAGATTTAGATCACTCCGGAACTAAATCACTCTGTTAGCACTAGCACACCATCATGGTCTTGCTACCTAGAGCTTCTCCGAACTCTGTAACTGGGTTTTATCCCAACTTATGGCTATATTTGGTAATTTTCAAAGTTCAAATTTTATCTTGCACACTTTATCACTACGGACAAGTGTACATACAGACCTGCCAAAGAGTCAAGTTACATGCACAAGCCTTGGCATCCCATTCCTCCAAGACTACAATCGATTCCGTGAGAATTTGATGTCCCATACCATCAAATTACCACCAAACCAATTGATGTGACATATAAAAAGGCTCTTTCCCCCCTCAAAAGATCACCACAAACTCTCGAGCAGTGGGATGTCGACGCATGGCAATAAAAAGAAGAGAAAACCATGCTAGTAAGTTTAAGAACAGTTCTCTTCGATCACTTCTATAAGGGCATTGAGCATTACATCTCAAGACTATACCCCTTCAGATTTACCTTTGATTTGTACAAATCAATCCTAAATCTGCTATTTAGGCGTACGCTAATCCTTCAGATTAGTACTCCTAGATAAACCATTCAGTTGAGTACTGCTAGCAGCACTACTAGCCCCTTTATCCCAAGTAATACACACCTTAGGGATTACTTTTACCAGGCAATCACGTGACTAAATCAAACTAGTCACCACGTTTAGGCCCAAGTAGTGACACTATTTTGTTACTTTTAACAAGGGCCAGCTTGCCTCTACGGGCCAAAGCCTTTTGTTGCTACAAACAATAAGCAACTTGTTTGGACACAAGGCATAACCACATCAAGACTACGCTTGTACATGGTTCTCATTTGCCAAAGATTATCACAATCTTCTAGCATCTGTTAAAAGATTGTGAAGGGTTATGTGCACTACGGCTCAATTATGCTTACCTAGATTTCTCGTGATAAGCACTTCGTCTAATTTGGGCACAACTGACGCCATTGCCAGTCCTCTTAGCCCAAGTAAAACACACCGCAGTTTTAGATTTACACTAGCCAAACTACGTGACTTTGATGGTCAACACTAAGTCTATGCTCAGCTTAAATTTAGTTTCTGAACCAAATGTGTGATCACCACATGTGCTACTTTCGAGGCGTACGGTGGTAGACGTGTTCACTAGGCACAACGGCCATAGAATGGCTCACTCTCGAAGGACTCGGCACTACGGCCGTGGGTTTTGTCTCTCTCTTAGCACGCGGCGCTATGGCCGTCTGCGGCGGTGGGTCTCTTTCGTGGAAAACAAGCACTACGGCCACACGGCGCAACGGCCGTGTTGGGTTTGTTTCGTGGGGTGTGCCGTTGTTTTGTGTTTTTTTTAAAATAAAATAAAATAAAATAACGGGCCGGGCCGGCCCTCGCCGCTTCGGGCGTGGCCGCCCGCCCGTGGTGGGGAGTGTCCACACGATTCTGGCTGGCCGCCCGTTGCCAGCTGTGCGCTGGGCAGGCCCATGTGTGATGGCATCAAGGGCTGGCCGCCCGTTATTTTCATTATTCATAAAAATGAATAATTAAAAATATATTAAAAAAATAAATGGTTTTTTAACCCTTTTTTTTAACCCTTTTTTTTTCTTTTTTCTTTCTGTTGTCGCTGGTGCCTGCAGCGCTGGTGGCTGGCCGTTTGTCGCGGGCTGTCCGCCGCCTGGCCTGGCTGGCCGCCCATGGCTGGCCGCCGCCGCTGGCTGGCCGGCCGCCTAGGCCTGGGTGGCCTGGCCGTTGGCTGGCCGCCTAGGCTCCTCACGCTGAGGCCTACACGCTAGCCAACTGCGCTACACGACTATTTTTTGACGTGGGCTGAATGCTGTTCTTCGCCCCCCCCACTCAGCGCAAGTCGCCCCCCCCAGCTCTTCAACGCAGCCGTGGGGCTGGTGGGCTAATGCTGCTCTTCGCCCCACGTCAAAGCAGGCTCCAGCATAATTCCAGCAACAGCTCGAGTCTGGCGCAGGCCCTCAACGCCGACGCGAGCTTCCCATTTCATCTCCACACGCTTGTCGGCGCTGCCTGGCATTCAAGCCTTATACAGCCTTGTTTGGTAGCGCCGGTCATTCACAGCATTTTCAAGAGAATAGGCGTGGGGCTGGTCTGCGCCCCCCCCCCCCCACACACAAGCTTCAACGAAGCTTTCGCAGACAGTGGGGCTGCTCTTCGCCCCCCCCCCCCCACCTCCCCCACACACAGTATAGAGGCGTTTCATTGAAACGAATTACAACGTAGACGATTTCAACGCAGAAAAGAAAAAAATGAAAATTGCTTACCTCCATTGCTTGCTGTGTGTGACGGGGAGAGAGAGAGAGAGAGAATTCTTCCCCTCCATTCTTCCATGGCCGCCTCCCTCCACACCCTCCATTCGAGATAAGGATAAGGAGACGAATGGTCGAAAACCATCGAGTGGACTCCGGTCCCCCGGTCACGCGCGGGCTTTGACAATCCCATCGAACCACGCTCTGATACCAGTGTTACATTCCCGTAACGCCGCTACGGGCATTACCACAAGAGGGGACGGCCTCTGGCTCACCACCCAGCCATAGAGGAAGGATCAGGATCGCCCCTCATCCCCCAGGCTATATAGTGTGTGGCCTGCCGTCCACACTAGCCTGGCCGCCCATGACTCCGCATGGGCGTCCTCTCCCACTGAACCCCGAACATGGCCATCCGGTCTGCCGCCGTCGGTCACACAGGCATTACAGCCTACGTGACAATTTGTGTTCAAAGTGCGTTTCACCTTTGACACTTTTCCATGATGATTTATTTTGCACTTACTTAAGTGTGGTCTATGCTTAATTTCTTAAGCCTAAGACAAATTATATCATGAGTTAGTTGATTGATTTGTTTTGGTGGATTTTATTGGATGTTTTCCAAGTTTTATATGGACTCATCAGGTTCTGCCCAGATCACTTGTATCTAGGGGTTTTTAATGAGTGTTACACACATGTGTTTCACTTGCTTACTTTGGAGTTTTGCTTGAATGACACCACATTCATATACTCCGGATTGATGAGTTAGCCACCAATTTTAATGCTTGTTTTTGGTATGATTAATGACCATTAGATGGTATGCATTGATTTTTATGGTCAACTATGGTTTTTATGGATTCGAGGAGCTTCTATGCTTTTATCCATGGTTTTATAAGGATCTTTTGGATAATTTCATGTGCTTTGAAGGTAGCATTTGCCTTAGTTTTTTACACGTAATTTTGGACTATGTTCCTTGTACTCTTGTACATATTCCAACTCGGATACCTAGTTGCTTATGTATCTAGGTGAGTTATTTTTATACCCTAACTTTATTGTGTTTTGGGTAGTTATCATTAGAAATGCGCCAATAATTCAAAATTCTTTTCTAATGATGTACTCTTGATAAGGGTTATTCCTTGATGTAGTCTCAGGTATATAGAGACATGTTTTAGTGTATGAGAGTCTGGGATAAGGCCATTTTATTCCTTTTATATAGGATTTTATTCATATTTCCTAGACGGCATACTAGGGAGTTTCAAATTGTTAAGGTATGTATGGGTGGTATCATGGTGGTATGATGGTGGTATGGGACGCTAGTGATCCCTCGCATATATTATCTTATGGAATAATTTGGGCTTAAGATTGTTGCTTTGCTTACATCACTTAGCATGTTGACCTCAACATTCAAAGACAATCTCATTTTCTAAATTCATTTAAAGTTATAGTGTGGGCATTCTCTAGATAAACGTCTTTTATCTATAGCCTGCATGTTTTGATGAGGGTAATCTCGTCGATATATTCACTTGTTGGAATCTCTTTCTTTAGAGTTCAACGAGTTTATCTTCTTGTGTTTTGATGAGGGTAATCTCGTCGGCATATTCACTTGTTGGAATCTCTTTCTTTAGAGTTCAACGAGTTTATCTTGTTGTGTTTGGATAAGGAAATTTGGAATTTTCTTTTGTTGGCATTTCTTTCTCTAGTTCCGTACTTTAGGTGATTTATACAATCAACCTGATGGTTTACGGATGGACATATGTGACTCATTGAGACGCTGATGACTCTCTATGTTGATATGGGTAGCTCGGAACGTCGATTATTCCATATGCAGATGTGGGTATGTCGAGACGCCGATGAATCCCTGGTTTCTGCTGTTATAATGCCATGTTTTCTTACTTTATTCCGAATGGTGTTTACAACGAGAAAATTACTTTGAGTGTGAATTCCTCTGATCATCCGCAGTCTAATGGGTAAACAGAGCATATGAATCAGATTGTAGAGGATATGCTTCATGCATATGTCTCTGGAAAAGCATCAAATTGGAAAAATTATCTTCCAATGATGGAATTTGCCTACAGTTTTAAACATACGGCTATTGGTTTTAGTCTGTTCTTGCTTATGTATGGGTATCAACCCAGGGCACCTATTGATGTCGGTCTTAAGGACATCGAGCTTGATGCATCGAGGGATTGCTTGCGTGATATGCAGGAAATGCTGACCGAAGCTCGCGATTCTATCAGGAGTGCTCAAGATAGAGCACGATTTTATACTGATAGGGGACGCTCATCTCGGTCTTTTGAACCAAGAGCGTTGGTTTATTTAAAAGTTCCTAAAGATTCTCAGACTTTGTCAAAAGGAAAATGCTCGAATTTATCTCCTAGATATTGTGGTCCATTTTGAGTTATACATGGGATTGGCACGGTTGCGTATGAAGTAAAACTACCTCCAATTGTTAGAGTTCATCCAGTCTTTCATATCAATAGATTAAAATGGAAACTGGGAGGTGAGGATAACACAGTTCCTCCTCAAGAACTTGTTGAAGTCGAAGATTTCTCCTATGTTCCACACATGAACCTGATAAGGTACTTGAATTCAGGGAAAGGAAACTTTCTAGTTGACTAATCCCTGAGGTTAAAATTAGGTGGAAAGATAGGGAAATTGAGGATTCGACTAGGGAGTCGGTTGAGATTGTTTAGCGCAGTTCTCCTTCTTTTCATTAAAAGAGTGCAATGTTTTGAGAGAGGGGAAGTATGTTATATGCACATTATGTGTGCATATACTACATCAGGCTTGTGAGCATGGGAGCATGGGAACAAGCTCTAGTGGAGCATGGGTTAGGACTAACCTTAAGGGTTAATGTTAGGGTCATGCATCCAAGGGTCACACATGGGAAATGAAGAGTCAAGAGTCACTTGAGGGCCCTCCTATATAATAGGGGCATGGGGCACACTCAAGGAAGGCTTGGGGGGCTTGGAGGCTTAGGCTATGGTCTCTTGTGTAGAGGTCCATATCTACTCACCTACCATTTCACACTACAGCTACATGCTATTGGATTGGAGTTATACCTCTTGATGGTATGGGACATCAAGGTAGAGGTATGATGTATTTCATTTATAATTCATGTGTGCATCCCTTGGGCTCAGGGGTTGGTTGGGTGGTTGAGTTTATGCTTGATTTTTGCATGTTTATGCATAACAATTATCTCGAGAGATCTTAGGGTTTTAACGGCTCGTCTTGTGGCTTTTCTTGGGTGGTGGGTTCAAGGCCTATGTGTGTGTGTGTGTGTGCGTGCGTACGTGTGTGTGTGAGAGAGAGAGAGAGAGAGAGAGAGAGAGAGAGAGAGAGAGAGAGAGAGAGAGAGAGAGAGAGAGAGAGCAAACGAATGTTGTAGAGAGAGGGCGAACGTTGCAGGCCTTTATTTTTTAAAAAATTGAAACCACGTTGGAGGGAGCAAACAAGGTTGTGTGTGTTGAGTGAGACATAGAATCTGATTTTTTTAAAAAAGCAACCTTTGTGTTGTGGCGCACAAGAAAGGGAGCGAGTGTAACCTTTGTGATGTCTGCGCAAAAAGGTTTAACCTTAGGTATCCTTTTAATTAATTAATGGGGGCGATGCCCCCCCATTAATTAATTAATAGACGCCTGGCCTGAATATGGTGCACCCCAGAGAGATGGTTGGTATAAGGCACCCAAACGTTTTTTTATTGTCATTACTAAGTTCATTAAGTTCCTTTTTGAATGTAGCCAAGTTTTTTCTAGTGTTGAATAGGTAGTATAGGGCACCCAAATGTTCGTAAAATTTTCAAGGAAACTTTGTACAATTTTTTTAAAATCAAGTGTTGCTTGGAGTTTCTATCTTTGCTTCGCCTCAGTTCCTCCCTCTGCCCCTTCTTATTCCTTTCCCTCTTCCCATTCTTTTTCTTCATGTCACAAAAAACTTGGCCAAATATCTGCTTTTCCATCCGATCACTAGTTGCATGCATGTCTGTATCAAAACATTTTGAAATGTTTTTTCTTTCTTCTTGCGTCCCCTGTGGCTCGAATCTTTGCATGTAGTTTTGACTTTTTTCCCTGTTGAGCTTAGGTTTCTGGATTTTCAATTTGTTACTTTGTTAATACTTTAGTTTTTTTTTTGCTAATCGTTAATCCTCTCTGTTTTTGCATATATTTTTTAGATTTTAATTGTAGAACTAGAAATAGAAATATCACTCCATAGAAATTTTCTCTGTAATTTTTAAATAATATATATGGAGGCAGATTTCACATCGAGTCGTAGATTATTGAGAGAGATTTTTTCCCCTATATAGTAGTCGAATAGAGGCCAAACGTTCGTAAAAAATCAAAATACAATCAATTAGTTGAAAGTGAATGCGAGAAAAGATATCAAATGTAATGTTTTAAGGTTTTTTAGTGAGATTTTTAACCTAAAATTCCCCAAATTTATAAGATTTTTAAAACATAATATTTCCCAACCGTTACCTCTCCATTTCTTTCCCTTTCTCTTGTCCATGCATGCATCTTTCTTCGAATGAAACAAGGATGGTTATTTTCTCGCTATAAATCAAAGAAAAGCCTTGCTTCTCATGAGAGACCTTATCAACTTCTGCATTGACATTAATCACAGTGGCTCTCTCTATATGGTCCAAACTTCTCTTTCTCTGCAAGCAAACTCCCTTTTTGCTGATTTCACCTCTAGGTTCACCTTTGGGTTGTGAAGGGCTCTCATACATTATATCACCTTGAAAGGAGGGGGGGCATCATCTCTATAGAAAAAAGGAAATTTGATTTACACCACTTGGCCACATATGAGGGGTAGATTTTTTTTTCCATGGAATTTTTTCTTCTGCTTTTTTAAAAATTATGTATGGTGGCAAATCTTTCTTAGTTAATGCCCCTCCCCTCCCGTCCCGCCCACAGTTAGAGAGGGTTTGTGCCAGACTACGGTCTGGACAGCCCTCCAGCAAGCAACACACACCATCGACACCCTAACCCTTCGCAGACTCCTGCACACCACCCTCTTCCCCTTCCTCCTTCCGCTACTGCATTTCATGTTCTGCTCCAACGCTCAACTCCATCCAACGTATAGGAGGCAAAGAAGGTACAGACACACACACACAGAGAGAGAGAGAGAGAGAGAGAGAGAGAGAGAGAGAGCCATGAGATGGAGAGAAGAGGACACGTACTTGCCACAAATAATGCGAGGACGACTTTATTCTTCAAATACATCAAGCATGCAAGGCAGGAGGGCCATTGCAGATTGACTGCAACCCCATAGGTGATGTGATGTTGGTAGACGAGGTTGGAGAAGAGGCTTGATTGTGGCTGCAAAGGAAGATTGCCCCCAATGACAACAAAGGTTAGTATATCTACTAGCCCTTGATGTTTACAGATGCTTGTAGCACTAAGAAATTTTTAAGCTTTTTGAATATATTACCCAACATGGACATTCAATTGTTTGTCCTTTCAACTTCTGTAGATGCTACTGTATTAGGGCAAAGAAGTGTGCGCTAAGATGGTGAGAGAAGGGTTGGCCTTCTTGTTGCAACACCTTCATAATACTTAATGCTAAATGTAGCTTGGGCCAGGAATTACTTGATGAGACTACAAGACCTTCGTATTTTTCTACATGCTCTTAGTGCAAAAGAACCAGCACTCATATGTATGCCAAATGTCGAAGCACATAGGTGTTTGATGTGCTCCAAGTTTCAAATGTGGTCTTTTGGACTTGGTTATTCAAAGGATATGCCAAACTCAGACATTGCAAAGGGACACTCCTTTGTTTCAAAAGAATGCAACATTAAGGTCTTTGTTATAGTACTATCACATTTGTTTGGACCTTGAAAGCTTGCGGAAGCAAAGGAGCCACATGTGGGTAAGGGACAAGAAATACAAGTGAAAATGGTCAAGAAGACAGGGTATGTAGAAGATTATGTTCTCAAGTGTTAAGTTTGTCAAGCAAATAAAGCTGAACGCTTTAGACAGGTTGGGTTGTTGCATCCTTTGTAAATCCCAGGTAATAAATGGGAAAGTATTTCCATGGATTTTATTACCGAATTGCCAAGAACACATCAAGGCTACGATTCTATTTGGGTTGTGGTAGATCGCTTGACAAAAATGGCTAGATTTTTACCGATCCGGAAGACTATTACAGCTACATAATTAGCACGGCAGTTTATCGAGCAATTGTTTAGACTGTACGGGTTTACCGCAAGACATAGTCAGTGATAGGGACTCTAAGTTTACGAGTGATTTTTGGAAACTTGTTTTTGAGAAGTTGGAAACAACTTTGAATTTGAGTTTCTCAGATCATCCTCAATCTGATTGCCAGACTGAAAGAGTGAATCAGATTTTGGAGGATATGCTTCGAGCATATGTATCCAAAAGACAGAGTTCATGGGAGGATTATCTTCCTATGTTAGAATTTGCATATAATAGTACTAAGCATACGAGTACAGGTTTTAGTCCTTTCATGCTTATGTATGGTTTTCAACCTAGATCACCTGTTATAGTGGGATTCGCAGGACTTCAGCATGATGCAGCACGTAATTTTTTGCAAGATATGCAAGAAATGTTACAAGTTAAGAAGGAGACATTGATTACGCTTCAGAGAGATTACCCTGGCTTTTTAGTGAGCTTAGGAGTGAGCTCTTAGAGGAAGGGGAGTATGTCATGACTCATGTGCACAGTGTGTATCTACCGTGTGCTACACGCACGCAAGACTAGCTTCGAGGTTTGGGGAAGCTTGGAGCTAGGCAGGCTGATTGGCGAGCTGAGTTAGGGATAGACTAACGGGCGGGCACCCAAATATGGACGGGCGGGTGCCCAAGTGTGGACACTCAATGACCGGCCAAGAGTCTATAAAAGGGTGGCCAAGGTTAGTCATTAGTCATATAGAGTCTCGCATGTTTTGTGAGAGCTCTATGGTCAGGAGCTTGGATCTAGTGCAGACGTGCACCTGCTTCATGCAGCCGAGGCCGATAGCAGTCTCGAGGCTCGCGAGGGTAGCTCCGTGGCGGTATGGGACGTCATGAGGTAGAGATTGGTCGGTACGTCCATCTAGTTAGCTCAGCTCGTGGCTCGGTGGGGACAGCCAAGTCTGTGGGCTTGCCCACGGTTGTCATGGTTGGGAGGTGAGTCAGGCCTGCAGTCCCTTCTTGTTTTTTTGTTTGTTTGCAGGTTTCGAGTCTCGTACCAGGAGCGTTCTACGAGGAGATCCTATTGGGATTTGACACAACTTACCTCCCAGTCATAGGCTTCATTCTATAGCCACCCCCAAGCTTGAGGTTGAACCACCATGAGTCAGTCAGGCCCAGATAGCCAAGCAATGGCGTCCATTGCAAGGGATCCTCATCATAATCACAAGTGACCCCTAAGCCACTTATATAGTAATAACTGTGCCATAATTGGTTCTCTACTTTATTAGGCTTTTAGCTGTATATAGCCCTTGGCTTACTTTTAGCTGACTCAAAGCCAATCCAGACCTCATCCTTAAAAGCACGGCGGTTCCTATTGTCCGGCTATGCTCTAATCCTAATTGCGGTTTAGCTTATCCCCTATCCCTTATCCTTGGGTTATTCCAACCTTGGTTAATGCCATAGTGGTTGAGTACTTTAGTTATGATGTGGTGCGGTACGTGTATAGTACGAGTACGTAAAGTACGCATCAAGATAAGTACTTTAAGAACGTTCGCTTTTTTACTAATTTTTTATATGAATAATAAAAATATAAACAATTGTAGGAAATCAAGTAAAATTGGAGGAAAACTAGGGAAATTGGGACAATTGGGGCACATATTGATTGGGAAAATTGGGTCCAAACAACATTGTATGTTTGCTCCCATAAGTGCTTCGAAGATGTTATCTGTACAAGTATTGAAAGTACAGAATGATACGGAAGGCATTGAAGGGATTCAACGGATGAGTACGGATATTGAATGCAACTATGGTTAACGTTGGTCTAAGGCCCAGTTTTTGACATACCATTATTTCTCCCTTTAATTAGATTCGCGTCCTTGTGAATCCAAATAGGAGATAACTAACTATAAGTCCAACCTCGAATTTCTAATCCCCAACATAGCATCTACTTAAGTTTCCTGGCCCTTACCTAAGCCAGCTTGGAACTCCTATAGTAGATCTAGGCTACTAGATTTACAGAATCCCTGGTTGGTCTAGATGTATTTGAAGTATAAATATGGACGTCTTGCGATCAAGAAAGATTTAAGAGGGAGGGATTGTGCCTTTAGCTCTCTTCATTGTGTATATATATATATATATACACACAATGAAGAGATATATATAGAGCTAAAGGTATATATATATATATATATACACACACAATGAAGAGAGCTAAAGGCACAATCCCTCCCTCTTGAAATATATTGGACTGGAACTAATTGTTATTTTGCTTATAATGGTTCCTTGGACATGCTCTAGTTGGGTGGCAACGATGCCGGATAGCCCAAGGAGTAAGATTTGTATACGGGAGGCAACGATGCTAGATGACCCATTGGACGACAACGATGCCAGAACGAGATTTGTATATGTGAGGCAACGATGCCAGATGACCCATTGGACGACAACGATGCCAGATATCTTGGCCTTCATAGTCGGGCGGTCATTGCGACCAGTTGGCCCAAATGACTGTATTGGATTTTGCAATTGGGCGGTCATTGTGACCAGATGGTCCAGATGACTTTATTGGATTTCGTAGTTGGGCGGTCATTGCGACTAGATGGCCTAGATGACTGTATTGGATTTCATAGTCGGGTGGTCAATGTGACCAGATGACCCAGATGACTATTGATGAACTCTTCGGCGGTCCTAGTGACGAGATGGCCTTGACGATAGTCTGAGCGGTCCTAGTGGCCAGATGGCTCAGCATGGTTTCGATGAAACCAGACAGGACAATCCATGAATAGGAGGATCATTACTTGTGCACTGCATACTAATGTATGTTTGAATTTCTCTGACTTTGTGTGCTGTTTTTGATGCGTGGACAATGCTTGGATTTATGGCATGTGATAGTCCAGTGGGCTCAAGACTACCTGGCCAGTACCTGGAATACCCAGTAGACGCGAATGATGCATACTTGTTTGTTGACTAGCTTGTGTCTAGTTTTTGTAGGAGATAAGTATGCATTTATTTTATCTAACACATGTGATAGGCCATGAAGATGCATCAACAAGAATAAGGACATCGTTCAAAGAAAAGGCATTGAGATGTTACCAGATGAGCAGATGACACCACAAATATTACAGGACTGAGTATTTTACCTCTTTTTCTTAAGCATTGTAATGATTTAAACCTGTTTAGCATTCACTAATCATGTTTACCTGTATATGCATGTGTAAGTTTGTATACGTGTGGATGCAGATACATGTTGGGTGTGTGTGTACATGTTTATGTGCATGTGTTTTTCTCTTACCTTGCTGCAGGTGTAGCAGTCTCTCTCTCTCTCTCAAGGCTACTTGTGGGTCAGCCCTGCAAGTACAACAAGGCAGGCAACTGACATGTGGCATAGCTGATGTGGCTGCGACGCGTAGTACGACTGTCTTCACAGGATTGGGCTGCAGCTGACGTGGTGCACAACTGACGTGGCTGCTGAGCTGACAGGGTCGCAGTTGATGATGTGGCGGTTGGCTGCAGGCACTGAAGCAGTCGTACAAGCAGTTGGCACATGTGGCTAGTCAGCCGAGGCAATTCTACAGGCACACCCAAGCAATAGAGAAAGGCGAAGGCGACAGGCAGCGAACGCAAGGAAACGCGATGGAGAAAAGCGTCGGGCAGCAAACACGCAAGCGCGTGATTTTTTGAAAAGCTATTTGCCATGTATTTTTTTTAATAAAAATAAAAGAAGGGAGAAAAGCTATTCGATAGTTTTTGGAAAAAAAATCCTTTGTAATAGTTTTTTTTTTCTAATGGGAAAAGCTATTAGCTTTTCCCCCAAACTTGTATAAAAAGGGGGCCAAGGCTCTTGTTTCACCACAACACAAATTGGGTGAAAGCTTCAAGGAGATCTCTTCTACATGGAGCAAGGGGATTTCTTCTCAAGAATTGTACAAGGGCTACGCTGACCTCAAGTGATAAATAAATACCTGCAGGGGCGCCACGCTTTGGGGCCAATTGGTCCCGTGCAGGAGCACTCTAGCTCCATTTATTCTTTTTTCGGATCATAAGGAACAGTGGGAGAAGTATCTTTCTTTGGTGGAGTTTGCTTAAAACAACACCATTCACACTTCGACAGGTAAGGCACCTTTCGAGATTGTGGAAGGCGGGAAGAAAGTACCTTCGATCGCGTATACAAAAGATAAGATCTTTGAGGTAGATCGTTTTGTGGAGAATATGGATGAGGCTTACAAGAAGGTCAAGGTGGCTCTTCAAAGGACTCAAGAGAAACAGAGGAAAGCAGCAAACCTACACCGTCGATCATTGGTTTTTGATTTGGGTGATTGGGTGCTTTTATGATTTGAGAAGGCTAGACTGAGGAAAATGAAGGGTAAACAGAGCTTATATCCTAAAATGATTGAGAAGATGAGTGATGATTCTTATCGTCTTCAGTTACCAAATCATTGGAAGATTCATAATGCATTCCATGTGAGTCTTCTTAGACCTTTCAGAGGTGAGGTGCCTACAGATCAGGTTGATGAGCTGCAACCAGAGGTAGAAGAACTTGATGAGATTCTTCAACCGGAACAGATTTTGGCACATAAAGAAAGAAAAGTCAGAGGAAAAGTTTCACATCGATGATATCTGGTGAAGTTTGTGAACTATTCGCCTATGGATTCGAAGTGGATGGAGGAGGGTGTCTTGGCAGATTCACCGAGGATACTAGAACTTTACCTCGAGGCTTTTGGTTTGAAGCCTACCTTAGAAAGTGCTTCAACAGGTTCAGCTGTGGGTTTTGGAGTACTACCTGTCACTCAAGAGGGGGGTGACTCCGCTCCTTTGTCACACAGAGTTCACGTGGATGAGATCTGGAAGTCGCTTGGTGTTCTTGTCAGCACACTCGAGATACTGAATTGATAGTATATCTGCCTATGGGATTTCTATGATATATGTGTACTAGTCACATGGTTTGATTCATGGATATATGAATCTTTTGAGAGAATGGGGACGCCTATTCTAGACTTTCGTTTGATATGCATCAGTGTTTACTCATGTTCATGATGTACTGCTGATTGTGGGTCCTGTGGGATGGCCATGAGCGGAGCAGGTAAAGCATCCAGGGGGACATGACTATTCATGAGGTGGATGCTCTTGATTTATGTATTCAGATGTTCTGTTTCAGTTGGCAAGACATAGTTTTCTCGTTGCTCTCTTAGGTTCTGTTTCAGTTGGCAAATCCTTTGAATTAACAATCGAGGACGATTGCTTTGTTTTAAGACGGGGGTATGTTACATGACTGAGTATTTTACCTCTTTTTCTTAAGCATTGTAATTATGATTTAAACCTGTTTAGCATTCACTAATCATGTTTACCTGTACATGTGTAAGTTTGTACACGTGTGGATGCAGATACATGTTTGGTGTGTGTGTGTGTGTACATGTTTATCTGCATGTGTTTTTCTCTTACCTTGTTGCAGGTGTAGCAGTCTCTCTCTCAAGGCTACTTGTGGGTCAGCCTTGCAAGTACAACAAGGACAGGCAACTGACACGTGGCACAACTGATGTGGCTGCGGTGCGTAGTATGACTGTCTTCACAGGATTGGGTTGCAGTTGACGTGGCGCACAGCTGATGTGGTTGCTGAGTTGACAGGGTCATAGTTGATGACATGGTGGCTGGCTGCAGGCACTGAAGCAGTCGTACAAGCGGCTGGCATGTGTGGCTAGTCAGCCGAGGTAGTCCTACAGGCGCACCCAAGCAATAGAGAAAGGCGAAGGCGACAGGCAGCGAACACAAGGAAACGCGATGGGAGAAAAGCGTCGGGCAGCAAATTCGCAAGCGTGTGATTTTTCAAAAATTATTTCTAAGGGAAAACCTATGCTTTTCCCAAACTTGTATAAAAAGGGGGCCAAGGCTCTTGTTTCACCACAACACAAATTGGGTGAAAGCTTCAAGGAGATCTCCTCTACGTGGAGCAAGGGGATTTCTTCTCAGGAATTGTACAAGGGCTACGCCGACCTCAAGTGATAAATAAATACCTGCGGGGGCGCCACGCTTTGGGGCCAATTGGTCTTCCGTGTAGGAGCACTCTAGCTCCACTTATTCTTTTCTTCTTTGTCTTCCAAATTTACTATTCCAGTTCATAAAGCGATTTAAGTGTGATTAAGTGTGTTCACCGCCCGTCAAGTTTCTGAAGGTCGGTTTCAATAGATATGGGAAAAGACTAGATGCACAAGCTCACTAGATGGGACTAGTACCTTGAAACATATGAATGTGCTTGATGTACCAAGAACATATGGATATACCAAGGACATATGGATGTACTTTGAAAGATATGGATATGCTTGGAACACTTGCGGTCTGCAGTTGAGGACAACTGCAGACCGCAAGTGTTCCAACTTACAACTGCGATGTAAGAGGGAGGGAATGTAACTATTTGGGTCTCTAGCTCTATTTCACATGATGAAATAGAGCTAGAGAGGACAACTGCAGACCGCAAGTGTTCCAACTTACAACTGCGATGTAAGAGGGAGGGAATGTAACTATTTGGGTCTCTAGCTCTATTTCACATGATGAAATCCATGCTCGGACACTAGACAGGTGGAAGAAGACATGGGGAGAGGCTCCATAAGGTTTGATTAAGAAAAAACACCATTCTTGGTCAAAAGGCAAGAAAAAGCAAAAAGTCAAACAGGGTTGAGCGTGAGCCAAGGGCACCATTGGAAAAAGGAGACTGAGCCGGACCAAAAAGCTAAAAGTCACTTTCTCAAAAAGCAGCTCTAAGGCAAAAAACCAAGGCCTTAAAGCGAGAAAGTAATATTGTACTATTAAAAAGACCAAAAGCAAAGGAAAAGGCAAAAGCATTACTTTTTGGCAAAAAGCAAGGCTTTCCCAAGTATAAAAGAAGCATGAGC
Organism: Cibotium barometz; assembly: GCF_041138505.1. NCBI lineage: Eukaryota > Viridiplantae > Streptophyta > Polypodiopsida > Cyatheales > Cibotiaceae > Cibotium > Cibotium barometz. The sequence goes on along the minus strand of NC_141095.1, from coordinate 29,949,765 downwards.
CTCTCTTTTGAGCAACAAGTTGAAGAAGAAGCTCTTCATTGCGTTGCCATCTTCGTTGAAGCATCGAGATTCTCTTCTCCATCATCATCTACTTGATCATGAACCAAATCATGGAGTTTTTCTTTGTTGCCTGTTGATTCGAAGTGCCTCCATCAACCATAGCGCCATGTCATCATTTGTCCGTACGATTGTACGGTTCCATACATGTGTGGGAGAAACAGGAATTAGGGTTAGAGTTCAAATGTGGGAGACATACACAGAGAAACAACAAGGGAGAGAGAGAGAGAGAGAGTTGTGGGGATAAGTCAACTCAATAATGATATGAGTGTGTGACTCCCCTATCACACATGTATATTGCACTAGTACACATAGTGCACTTAGTACATTAAAAGTACTAAGTGTACTATGTACTATAACTTATGGGCTTGTACACACTATAAGGGTGGGCATTATGCCTTTACCCCAACAACCTCCCACTTAAAGGCAAAGTGCCCTTAAGTAAAGGAAAAGAAAAAATCAGCATGTACATGATAATATACAAGGCCATATCAAGGCTGAAAATGGCCTCATCCAGTGTCTGCAATGAGCAAACCGCTCCAGAGGCAAACTCTTTGTCAACAAATCAGCCGTGTTGTCATCCGTATGAATCTTAACAAGCTGAATTTGCTTGTTCTCTATCACCTCTCTGATGAAGTGATACTTCACATCCACATGCTTCGTCTTTGCATGAAAGACAGGGTTCTTTGCCAACTGGATGGCACTCTGACTGTCACAATGCAACAATGGAATATCCCCTGTATAACCCAAATCAACCACTAACCGAGATAGCCATAATGCCTCCTTGCAAGCCTCTGTGGCTGCAATATACTCGGCCTCTGTAGTAGATAAGGCAGTGCACTTCTGCATCCTGGATATCCATGACACAGCACCTCCTGTGAATGTAAATACATAACCGGTAGTAGACTTCCGGTTATCTGGATGACCGGCATAATCCGAATCCGTGTAACCATGCACTAATGCATCCTGTTTGCCAAAGCAAATGCACATATCCTGTGTGCCCTTCAGGTATCTCATGACACCTTTCACTGCTTCCCAATGCTTCTTTCCAGGGTTGGCCATGTATCTAGAAACCACTCCCACTGCAAATGCAATGTCCGGCCTAGTAGCAACCATGGCATACATGAGACTGCCACAAGCTGAAGCATACGGAATCTTGGCCATATCAGCCCTGTCTCTATCTGACTGTGGGCTGTCCATAGCACTGAGTTTCACATATGGAGGCAAAGGAGTACTAGTCTTCTTCCCCTCGTCCATATTGAACCTCTGCAAGACTTTGCCAATGTATTCCTTCTGAGACAAATACAACACATGCTGATTTCTGTCCCGAAGTATCCGCATACCCAGGATGTGATTTGCATCACCCAAATCCTTCATATCAAAGGTTTGATGCAACCTCTGCTTCAAGGCATCCATCTCTTTACGAGATTTCCCGGCAATCAACATATCATCAACATACAAGATGAGGATCAATAGACTGCCATCCAAAGCTTTCTTGGTGTACAAGCAGTGATCTATGTCACTTCTCCTGAATTTCTGGGATTTCATGAATGTATCAAATTTATGATACCATTCCCTTGGTGCCTGTTTGAGCCCATAAAGACTCTTTTTCAGCTTGCATACAAGCTTCTCCTTTCCACTTACTGCATAATCCTCTGGCTGTTGCATATATATCTCCTCATGGAGATCACCGTGAAGAAAAGCAGTCTTCACATCCATCTGAATTAAGTCCAGATCATCATGCGCAACCAAAGCTAACACAGCTCTAAGTGTGGTCATTTTGACCACTGGAGAGAAGATCTCCTCAAAGTCCACACCATATTCCTGCTTGAAGCCCTTAGCCACTAACCTGGCTTTGTATCTTGGCTTTGCATCTGGTGCAACTTTGAGCCTGTATACCCACTTGCATGGCAAAACCTTCTTGCCTGCAGGCAAATGCACCAACTTCCATGTTCCATTTTTGTGCAGAGAATCCATCTCTGACTTCATGGCACGCTCCCATAGAGCTTTGTCTGCCCTCTGTAAAGCCTCCTTATAACATGAGGGCTCCCCACAGTCAGTGAGCATCAAGTAGTCAACCCCTGGAACAAACCTGTTAGGGGCTCTAGAGGGTCTTGTGGACCTCCGTACCCAATGACCATCATTTGCAGGTTGCTGTCCAGCCTGCATATCACCCATTGGTGGCTCCTGTTCCATGCCATAAGGCTGAAATATCATGCCCGGTATTTCTTCTAACTGTGGTATATCCATAGGGATATCTTCTGCCATCTCTGGCTGTCCATTTGGACCATTTTCAGCACCATTTAAGGGCTGGTTTTCATGCTGTAATGGCTGATTTACAGCCCTTGGTTGTTGTCCATGATGTCCATCATCATCAAAGATGACTCTGCCAGGCTCCTGTTGCCTTGCAGGCTCCTTATACATGCATGTTTCATCAAAAATGACATCATTGCTGCGTATGATCTTTTTATTCACGGGATCCCAAAGTCTATACCCCATTTCACCTTTGTCACCATATCCTAGGAATATACATTTGTGAGACTTAGGATCAAGTTTGGTGCGCATTTCCCTGCGTATGTGCACGTACGCAACGCAACCAAACACTCTCAAGTGCTTGTATGACGGAGGCTTCCCTGTCCATACTTCCTCTGGCACTTTCCCACCAAGCCTCGTGTTAGGTGACCTGTTTATAAGGTGAACGGCTGTCATAACAGCTTCAGCCCAAAAACCATGAGGTAATGCAGCATGTGACAACATAGAACGGACCTTCTTCTGTATGGTCCTGTTCATCCTCTCTGCTGTCCCGTTTTGTGGAGGATCATAAGGAGTAGAGAGCTCCCTCTTGATGCCTTTAGCATCACAAAAGTCCTGAAACTGTTTGGACATGTACTCTCCACCATTGTCGGAATGCAAAGCTTTCAGTGTTTTGCCAGTTTGATTCTCAACAAGAGCAACAAACTTCTGAAACACTGAGAATGTATCACTCTTCACACGAAGAGGATAGACCCACACCTTGCGTGTGGCATCATCAATAAAAGACACAAAATATTTTGCCCCTCCCAAAGAAAGCTGAGGCATCTCACATACATCTGTATGCACAAGCTCTAACTGAGCATCTTTCTGTCCAAGAGCTTTCTTGTGGGGGCACTGTAGTTGCCTGCCATATATACAATGCTCACAAAACTGAAAACTTGAAAACTTTAGAGAAGGCAAGTAACCCAAACGAGACAATTGCTCCATTCCTTTGACACTCATGTGTCCCAACCGGCTATGCCACATAGAGATTTCCGGCAGCTCGGTTGCATTTACATTAGCATGGTGACAAACACCTGCATGCATGAAATAAAGAGTGTCCACCTTAGAGCCTCTGGCAACAACCAGTGAGCCCTTACTAATTTTCCACTTTCCACGACCAAATGTGGTAACATAATCAGCATCATCAAGCTATCCAGTAGAAAGCAGATTCTTCTTGATCTCAGGCACATGCCTGACATCATGGAGCATAAGCTGTGAGCCATCTGAAAACACAAGCCTCACATTACCTCTGCCAAGAATCTTGCATGCATGGTTATCACCCAAATAAACCACTCCTTCATTGCCAGCAGTATACCTGACAAATAAGTCTCTGCAACCTGTGACATGAAAGGAGGCACCTGAATCAATGATCCATGAGTGCATACCATGACCACCTGTAAGAAGTGAATGGGCATCAAGTGAAGACGTAAATAGGACCTCATCCTCACTGCCACCTGCATGTGACACATTGATTTCTTCAATCTTGACTCCACTTTTGCCCTTTGGCTTTACATCTTTGGCTTCATCTTTCTCTTTGTCTTTGCCTTTTCCCTTTTCCTTTTGATCATTTTTCCATTTGTAGCATTGCTTTTTAATGTGTCCCTTCTTGCCACAATAATGGCATTCCAAATCCTTTTTGGAGCGAGACTTGCTCCTTCCCCGTTCTTGGCTTTTTCCCCTTTGTTGGGATCTCCCACGTGCATTCATTGCATTGGACTTTCCAACAGAGTTGTTTTTCTTGTTCATCTCTTCTTGAAGAAGAGCACCCTCAACATCTGCATATGACAGCATAGCATGCGAATTGCTAGTGGCTGTCCTGAATGTGTCCCAACTCTCTGGCAAAGTGCATAACAGAAAAGTGGCTTTGAACTCATCGTCCATTGCCAACTTTTGATTAATGACCTGGCTGACAATACCATTAAACTCATTTAGATGGGCTGTCATAGACGCCCCTTCCTTCATCTGAAGACCTATGAGTTTCTTCAACCAATACACTTTGCTTGAGGCACTTTGTTGGGCATACAAGTCCTACAATCTCTGCCACATTCCCCAAGCTGTCTTCTCTTCACGAATGCTGAAAAGTAATGAGTCTGACACAGACAACATGATAGTAGATCTTGCCAGCTCATCCATATCTTCCCACTCTTCAGCAATAAGAGAAGCGGGCATTACACCCCTTTCTTTGATAGGCTTGTGCTGCTTCTTCTGGAGCAACACATTGTAGCACTGGGTTTGCCAAATATCATAGTTATGTGAGCCTTCAAGCTTCTTAATGTGAAGCAATGAAGAGCTCTCACCTGTGGTTGCCATAGCAATATGCAACCTGTCAATGCCTGACTCCCTGCAAAATGTGCAAACACTGCACCAAAAGCACACAAAGTGCTCACAGTTGTTCTCCCAAGCTTTATCTCCCACTGCGGAAGCACAAATGCAACTTTTCTCCCACTTTATGTGATGAAATCACCAAAATCTGGTTGCTGCAGATTTAGGACAGCACCTTAAATGTGCTCTGTTGCCCTTCCAAAGTACTGTACAGCAGTACTAAGTGCTCACCAATGATGTACCAAACGTGTACCGGCAAGTACAGCAGCTGAAATTGAACCTTTTCCTCACTCAAATCAGTGTACAGCCATGCCAAAACTTGCACAAAGCTGTGCCAAATCTGTACCAGCTGGTACAATAGCAATAAATGCTCTCCTGGCTGTCCAAATGAGTGAAAATCAGACTTTTACAGTCCCGTACATTGCATACAACAGTCCCGAACAGAAATTGGGCAAAAGCCCCTTGACTGCAAGCTGATTTTTGAGGATTCAAGGCATAAATGTCTTGCCTGCTGCTTTGCCAAGCTCAACAAGCATACGAACTTGAAAAGCCCCTTGATTTAAGATCAATTTCTGATCATACATGGTACATTGACGCACATGAAGGCATCCAGAGTGTTCACAGTGCTTTCCCCTGGCCACATATACATCAAATACATGAAAGTCCCTTGATTTACAGGCACATTGAGTGCTTGTCAGGCATCAACACAATGCCCAAAGCATCAACTGCGAGTGCCTGCATGCAAATCAACCAAATCGGCACAAAAGCCCCTTGATTTGCACTGCAATTTGCTGCAATTTTGCCCAAATGTGCGATTTCTCACATCATACAGCATGTATGAGTGCTTAATTGCACAATTACATCAAAAGCCCCAAATTTTGACATCCAATTTCTTGCAAATTGATCCTGATTGTGACCAATGTCACCCAATTTTGCCAATTTTGCTCAAAATTGAGCAATTCGACACCTGTATCTGCTCAATTGTTGATTGTACTTGCTCAATTGCAAATCCCAAAAAAAATTGAGGAAAATACCTTGATTTTTGATTTTCTGTTGTTGCAGGAAAGTGGGGTTGATGATTTTTGGTGCTGTTGCTCCTGCTTGTTGCTGTGGATTCGAGAAGCAATAAGGGCAACGGCTTCTGCACAACTGAGGCGGAGACCTCTAGCAAGATGTTGGCTGATTGCACGTTCGCATATACGCCTGCTGTTGTTGGCTACGCGGCCCGTTGTGCGCTTGTGTTCGCTCCACGCTAATACGCTTTACTGCCTTGGACTCATGTTGCAGCCGACTCCATATGCGATTACACGCTTGTCCACGCCTAGCGCCTAGTAGACGTATTCGCTGTCTCCGCCTACTGCTGACGCCCGCCTACTGCTATTAGCGCTACGGTTTTAATTGGCTGTTGGCTGCCTTCGCTCACGCCTTGTGCTTCGCTTTGCTGCTGCGACCCTGATGCAAGCTGCTCACGTTCGCCTGACGACTTCGTTTGCCTAGCGCCAGCCTTCGCCGTGTAGCGCTATAGTAGCCAGCGCTTGTTGACGTCGCCTTGTGGCTAACTACGCGTAGCTCTGATTGTCAACCCCTAGTCAACCAAAGCTGCCGCCTGGGTTCCCTTCGTAGCCAGCTATCCTATGCTGTCAACCGACGCCTTGTCTGCCTGCGATTGCTGCGAGCAAGCTTCACTGTTCTATGCTGGCCGAAGGAGGTGTGAAACGAAAGCTATTTGTAAGCACCTGTTCCACAGCCTGAAATGCAGCCTGAGATGCTATCAAGAGGGAGGGGAGAGAATGACCATAGCTCTGATACCAATTGTGTGGGAGAAACAGTAATTAGGGTTAGAGTTCAAGTGTGGGAGACATACACAGAGAAACAACAAGGGAGAGAGAGAGAGAGAGAGTTGTGGGGATAAGTCAACTCAATAATGATATGAGTGTGTGACTCCCCTATCACACATGTATATTGCACTAGTACACATAGTGCACTTAGTACATTAAAAGTACTAAGTGTACTATGTACTATAACTTATGGGCTTGTACACACTATAAGGGTGGGCATTATGCCTTTACCCCAACAATACAGTCGTACGTAAATTTACGGATTGAAATTCCAAAAACCCTAAAACTGCTCAAAAATCCTAAAATTGCTCAAAAAACCCTAAAAATTGCTTTTTGGAGGTTTTATTGCCTGAAAACCATTGAAACAGGTTTTATATCAGTTTTCTTACCAGAAAGAGCTTTTCTAAGGTTTTCATCGCTGACAAGGCTATAGAAGTTGTGAAGATTGAACATAGAGCTTAGACATGGTGAACTTGGACATAGAGCTTGGGCATGGAACTTGGACATGAACATGGAACTTAAGACATATAGCTTGGACATGGGTTTGGACTTGGACATGATCTGGACTTGGTTTTGGATTTGATTTGGACTTGGATTCATTGGATTTGGATATTGGATACTGGATTCGGTACTAGCTCGGTGAGAGATACTTGTGGGTAATCCCCGTGGTATGCACGGCATTAGAGATCTTGTGCCTCGACATCGACATCGACATCGACATCGACTTGCATATCTGTTTGTTTTGTATTCATTGATTGTATTGATCTTGGCCAGCGTGCTCGTGGATTGATCTTGAATAAATTCTTGAAAGGGGGCGGGGCGTGTTCCCCGCTCAATGTGGCGTACTGTGCAAGATCCATATTCCCTTCTATCTCTCCCCTCTCTCTCTATATCTTTATCTCTTGGACACGTGGTTGAGTTTGTCACTCCACGCCTTGCTGGGCTTATAGAAGAATGATTTATGAGATGGCTTTTGCAATGCAATGAGGGGCTGCTTATATAGTGCCTTGTGCTGCTGTTGGCCTGCTTCAAAAAGCCCACGACCTGAATAATCGAGCATTTATGCTTGCGATTTTGTCTTGTGTGAGGCCTCGTTGCTGACCGCCTACTGTCACACCAACTGACTGGCTGCCTATCCCTAGGTAGGCTACCGATAGCACCCTCAAAGCCTTGTAAGCCTATTAGGTGTGGCCTATGGAGCCCACAAGCCCAAGGTTCATAGGTTGGCCCTTCCAGGGCTGGTCTAGATCCTTAATACTTTTGTCTACTTTGTATATGCTCCTAAAGGACCGACTTAACATGACCTAAATGCTTGTTCTCCAAGTGGGTTAAGGGACTGACCTTGACATTTAAGGCTGGGATAATGACCTACGTAGCTCGTGCCTGATGTGTCCCGGATTGGGGCTCACAATGGGGTCACGGCGTATGACAAATGTTCCTAAAAAAGTACTGAATTTTTGTATAACATTGTTGATGTGCCAGTGTGTAACACTGCACCTTAGTGCATGGTGCATGTGACACATGATGTAGGCAATCATGTCCTTGTTACTCACGTCCGTCTTGCCTAATGGTGGATGCTAGATAGAGCAGGCTGTGGGTGTCAGTTATAGATAGACGCCAACACTTAGCTTATACATGGTGCAATGTCAGTAGCTAATGGTGGACGCTAGACAGAGGAGGCTGTGGGTGTCAGTTTTAGACAGACGCTAACACTTGGCTTATACATGTTGCAAAGTCAGTAGCTCCATATTATTTATGGATCTGGGAACTCACAATTTTGGTGGTCCAGACTCCAGACTGCTGACTTTGGCTGGTGGTGGTGAAATTCCTTTTTTGCATTGCTTTTCACATCATCCTCCTGCTGTGCTTCTATTGGGGCTTTTGGCTTGCATCATCATGTCTTTGTGTTTGCCAATTCAAACCTCTACTACGTCGTCATATCTCCTCACCACTCCATCATGGCCTCATTTAGGCATGTCTACTTCAAAGCTCTCATCTAGCTGCTGCTTACCATCTTTCCACTTCTGTTGGAAATCATTTCATCCCCAGATGGACTTTCCCATGCATATTCGTGCTTGTATCTAGCTCCATATGAAGCCCTGCATTGGCATATCTTAGCAGAGATTTTTCAGCATTTTTTCTACCATTTTTTAAAGGTATTTTTAAGGCATTTTATAGCATTTATTGGTATAGCCTTGCTGTCGGACTGCTCCAGTTGGTTGACCAGCATACTGAGGTACTATAAAAGGGCTCCCTTTTTCCCTCAGATCATCTCGTTTTTCAGCTTCTGCAGTGATAGGCAGCATCTACAGGACCTCCCTCATGCTGCTCCACATGATGTACTACCTTTTCTGGTGATATTCAGCAGTGATCTTCTTTTCTCCTTTATGCTTGCTGTCCATATACAGTGTTGTACAGTTCTTGCAGCATTTTTGAGTGGGTATCTCAGCATAGTACCCATTCTTCATGGTATCAGAGCGGGGAAACATCTACAAGGACCTACGTTTTTTTCCCATGCTGCTGTTGACTGTTTACAGCATATAGGAGCTGTTCACTTGGTGCGTTTTCTTCATTAGTAACCTGCGTTTTCTTGTGGAGCTGCGTTTTCACACGGGACTGCCTCAAGTGCTGCAATTTCTTTCTACAGAGCTGCTTTACAGCCTTTACCACTAAAGAGTCATTCTATTCTCTTCTCTTTCTGGTTCCCTCTCACCCACCCTCTCTTCTAGTCTTTCTAAAGCAAGCTTGGGCTTTTGGGGGTGATGGCTTCTGGAGATAACCATTCTCCCCTCTTGGGGATTCTCTTCTCTTCCCCTCTCATCCCTTTGGATGAGTATCTTCCTTCTCTTGTGCTGTTACATGCTACTGCTATTATTGCAGATTTTCTCTCCTCTCTTTCAGAGGAGAATAATGGTTCTTCTACAGAGTAGGTGGATGATTTTGTTGAGATATCCTCACATATTTTGGAGCTTCCTACTTCAGTAGCTTCTCTCCTTGCAGTTGCTTCTTCTTCTTATGTTTCAGAGGAGGCATCTTCCACTATCTTGGAGCCTGTCTCTATTGATGATCAGTTTGTTCTAGTGGTTATTTCATTTTCTTCTTCTTCAGAGGAGGATTCTACTTCGGTTCCGATACTTGTTGCAGATGCGGAGGAGGTACCACATTTTTCAGAGCCATCTATGGTTCCATCTCCTGAGGGCTTCTCTCTCCAGATTGATCCTGGTGTTTCGTCTTCGATATCTTCTCGATCTTCTCGTGGCTTCTTCCGGAGACCTTCTTGGTATTCAAATGTACCATATCTTCGCGAGCTTTGTGACTTTTATGAGGAGGTTGTTGCTTCAGACTCTTTGGAGGATTTTTTGCAGCGTACCGGACCTGGTCCACCCATCTGGCGCTGAAGAGGAGGTGTTGGAAATTATTTCATCCCCAGATGAACTTTTCCATGCATATTCATGCTTGTATATGGCTCCATATGAAGCCTTGCATTGGCATATCTTAGCAGAGATTTTTCAGCATTTTCTCTACCATTTTTTGGTATTTTTTAGGCCTTTTATAGCATTTATTGCTAGAGCCATGCTGTCGGCCTTCTACAGCTGGCCGACCAGCATACTGAGGTACTATAAAAGGGCTGGCTCCCTTTTTCCCTTAGATCATCTCATTTTTCAGCTTCTGCAGTGATAGGCAGCATCTATGGGACCTCCCCTCATGCTGCTCCACATGATGTACTACCTTTTCTGGTGATATTTAGCAGTGATCTTCTTTTCTCCTTTATGCTTGCTGTCCATATACAGTGTTGTACAGTTCTTGCAGCATTTCTGAGTGGGTATCTCAGCATAGTACCGATTCTTTCAACTTCTATCTTTGCTTTTGCTCTCCAAGGCTGCTGATGCTTTGTCAAGGCTGTGGACATGCCCCAATGCATGGATGCCACCGATCCATGGCTCAAAGGCGTAATAGCTACTTCCAGTTTGCTCTTGAAGGCTCACACACCATTGGCCAAGGCCCAAGAGTACTATGGAGAATTCCGATGATGAGAGGGAGCAAGAAGTACAAGAATAATTGGCGGCACTGATTGACATGACGATTAGGAGTGGAGTGCTCAATCCGGCATCCGTCCCAGTTAGTGTGGTTGCCTGAAGAGCTCCTACGAATATTTCAAGGAATGATTGACAACGCTTTTGCAACCCATAGGCTAGCTGTCCTAAAGCCACCCGCACCCTTTGTTTGGTGGAACGATCGGTCCAGGTTCCACACCAAGCTTGGTGTTGTGGACTCCCTCACGGGCCCGGGCCTTAGTGGCCAACCCTTTCACCACCATGTGGTACATCACCTCCTGCTGGGCCTTCCATCGTTCTTGCATTAGCCAGGTGCATCGGCTGATCGGGAACTTTCTTTGGTCAGGAGGAGAGGGCAGGCCTGCATGGGTCAAGGTGGCTAGGCACATACTTGCTTAGCCACAAGAGCAGGGTGGCCTTGACCTCATAGACCCTGTAGTCCAGAGCATGTTTTTGAAACGTGATATTTTAGAATGGACTTTTCACAAGATCTGCCTAACATGGGGAAGTGTGACATGTGAGAGATGAGACTGTAGTAATCACAACCTTAGTCTACACTTAACAACTGCACTTAATGATGTTTAAGAGACAAACAGATATACAAAGAGATAGACAAGTATGTGTCAATGCAGTGCAGCTATATTATATGAATGAATGCGGTTACAATGAGATCCAAATGGATCTGTACTGCTGAATATGCTGACTATGTGCTGGAAATGCGGGCTGAACTGCTGTCCACTCTTTCCCTTGTCTCCTGGGAAGGAAACGCTGAAGGGAGCTTAGGGAACAGATGCTGTATGCTGAATGGATGATGAAACGCTGACCTGTTGGGCTGAACTGGCTGCGTTTGCTGATGAGGATGGCTGATGATGAGGCGTTTACTGATGAAGATGCTGATGGAGATGCGTTAGCTGATGATGAGGCTGTTGGAGATGCGTTAATCTGAATGCTGTAACTGCTGCCAATGATGATGCGTTAGAGCACCATGGGCTGAATGGTACTATGATGATGCTGCTACTGTATGCTGATGATGACAGGCTGAAAACGCATGAAGATGATGATGCGCTTCACTGCTGAGCCTGTTGACTGAATGGATGAGAGTGCTATGGAGAGGCGCCTGTATTTATATGGGTGAGAGAGGGCTGGTCGGCCAGCACTAATGCAGTCGGCCAGTTCATATCTCCCATAACATGCTAATAAAATACCATAAATGGTAGTCGGCTGCCCCATAAATGCATAAAAATGCCTGAATAAATGCTGGTAAAATACCTGATGATATCTGTGATGCTAATATGATGCCACCAATGTGATATGCAGCGGAAGTCTTTGTATTGGTTGATCCTGTCACACAAAATGCTCACACCGTCTTCTGTATCCTGAGTTTCGTGAGTTTAGCAATCCATTTCATTTACTTCAAACTTTAAAGAGTTGAGAGAGAGAGATATGAACACTGTACACCAGATTGGGTCCCGAATTACCCACTGAAGGGCCCCCTATCCCGATAACGAGATAGTATTTGCTTTATTACTTTAGAGAGAATGACTTTGGACTGTAGATAAGCCAAACGCAAGATCTCGGAGGATCGGAGTATGGCTGATCTGTACACTGCTGTAGAAACACCTCGATGACTTGATCTCGAGCCTATGCAGTCCTCCCAAGGGCATGAGGAAGGGCTGCACACCTGAGGCTCAAAGAAGAAGAAGGTGGACTGTTCTACACTGTTAGAATGCTGAAAACACATATGAATGCTGAGTTACCTTCACCAGATGACTGCTGAATGTGTTGATGATGCAGAGAAGGCTGGACACTGATGCAAACAACTGTTTCAATGCTGGAAACTGTTGTAAACTGTTGCTTCAAGGCTGGATTCTGCTGTGGACAGAAACGCAGGTGTCTGGGAGTGTTGATGGACTGAAACGCAGCAGCAAACAGATGACTGTAGGGCTGGAAACTGTACGGCTGGAGCAAAACGCAGGTAGACTGCTGTAAGGCTGCACCAAAACGCAGATATGCAGGCTGTTTGCTACTGGTTTTCAGGCGTGGAACTGAGCTGAGGATGTATGCTGATTCTAGGGTATGAACTGATGCTAAGGACAAGCACCTAGGCTGGGCTGAAGCTATGGATCTCAAGGGGCTGGAGAAGAAAGCTTATGGGCACTAGGGCATGGATTAGTCTTATGCTGAAAGCAAGAGAGAGAGGAGAGCTCTTAGCACAATGAAGACTGAATACTGATGAATGATGAAAACGCAGACCTGAATGGCTGAACTGGCTGCGTTTTGCTGATGCTGATGCTAATATGATGCCATGTCACTGTACACCTGACTGGTGTGCACGTGACATTCCCCGCTGCTAAACTGTTGCTGGGTGGATACCTGGCAACCTTCGACTCTTCTGCGATCCTTCTCCTCCGAACCACTGCCCCCTTCTGTCTTCTGCTGGGACTGAGGCCGTCTGCAGGAGTGAAATCCTTGAGCCAAGACGCTATGTACTGTGGGAACTGAATGGCAAATACCTGAGTCACCCCTGACCTGTTCCTGGAAACCTTTCACCTACCATCTCCGTCGTACCTGAAGCTCTGAACCTCCTGAGGCGATGTTGGAGCAAACTTCCGTCTTCTGTGGAAGAGAAACCCCCTGCTGCCAGTTGAAGTCCAAACTTATGTGCTCCTTTGATGATGGATGTCATTCTTCCCTGAGAGTTCATGGGTAACATGTATGCAGGACTGACTGCTAGGATGACTGCTATGATGACTGCTATGCAAACCATGTGCAACACTATATGCTGTGCAAGAATGCAGATGGATGGGTTACTGATGCAGACCTAAGGGAAAATCCCTAAGGGTGGCTTGCAAAATTTTCAGAACTGGGTTTAACTGTGCGAAAGCGATAAAAATGATGACTGACTGAATGATTGATGAACTGAACATGCTCTAAGGCTGGTTACCCTGTAACGCTCTGATACCAATGTGACATGTGAGAGATGAGACCGTAGTAATCACAACCTTAGTCTACACTTAACTGCACTTAATGATGTTTAAGAGACAAACAGATATACAAAGAGATAGACAAGTATGTGTCAATGCAGTGCAGCTATATTATATGAATGAATGCGGTTACAATGAGATCCAAATGGATCTGTACTGCTGAATATGCTGACTATGTGCTGGAAATGCGGGCTGAACTGCTGTCCACTCTTTCCCTTGTCTCCTGGGAAGGAAACGCTGAAGGGAGCTTAGGGAACAGATGCTGTATGCTGAATGGATGATGAAACGCTGACCTGTTGGGCTGAACTGGCTGCGTTTGCTGATGAGGATGGCTGATGATGATGCGTTTACTGATGAAGATGCTGATGGAGATGCGTTAGCTGATGATGAGGCTGTTGGAGATGCGTTAATCTGAATGCTGTAACTGCTGCCAATGATGATGCGTTAGAGCACCATGGGCTGAATGGTACTATGATGATGCTGCTACTGTATGCTGATGATGACAGGCTGAAAACGCATGAAGATGATGATGCGCTTCACTGCTGAGCCTGTTGACTGAATGGATGAGAGTGCTATGGAGAGGCGCCTGTATTTATATGGGTGAGAGAGGGCTGGTCGGCCAGCACTAATGCAGTCGGCCAGTTCATATCTCCCATAACATGCTAATAAAATACCATGAATGGTAGTCGGCTGCCCCATAAATGCATAAAAATGCCTGAATAAATGCTGGTAAAATACCTGATGATATCTGTGATGCTAATATGATGCCATGTCACTATACACCTGACTGGTGTGCACGTGACAGGAAGCATTTATTGTTTTGAACCCTAGATGCTGTTATGTTTGTTTACAGCTTGAAAGTCTCATGCCACCAAGAATGTGATGCACTTCACTCTTGGGCTGACTATTGGCAGGCAACCCCCGTTGGGGATGTGTTGTGCAAAAAGTGACCCTAAAGGGATGGAAAGTAGTTAGATGCAATTAGACATCAGTGAATAGTTGGGAAACAGAGGCAAATAGGCAACAAGAAGGTGTTTTACCTTGCTAACATAGGTTCTAGGGTTGACTAGGAAGACATTGCTTATCTCTTGGTTTTAGTTTTGAACATAATCAAAGTTTTTTCTCCATAATATAATATGAATGGGACTGCAATGGGTAGGTATGTGTCTTGCTTGAGTCTTTTGTTATTCTTTAATCTCTTTCACATACTAGCAAATGAGATAGATAGGCTTTACAAACAAGGGTATGATAGGGTTACATTGTTGTTGCCAACACCTAATCAATGTGTGCCAAAAGTGGCTTGCTTGTTAAAACACATCAAGTGCTTGACAAGCTTCTAGTTCTTAGTTAGGTTCATTTACTAAGCTACGTGGAATCATGAGATGATCATGATCATGTATAAGTTGGGTTTGGGACAATATGGACTTGTGGAGTGTGTCAATTATGGGCTGTGTCGACTATGGGCTTGCTAAAGCATATTAGCATTTGGAACGAGTGTTTGTCAAGGTTCTAGTTCAAGACAGAACTTTGGGGCATGCTAGTTACGAGTTGTGGTGAACATGGGCATACTAAAAATGCATATGCAACTTGAGTGTTGTTCAATAAACCTAGAATCTTTTACAAATTTTGAAGCTTGAAAACTTATGGCAGCGTAGGAGCCTGTGCTTGCCCTTACACAATGACACAGTTGCCTTTGACCCATAGCAATTAGTACTAGCAATGTCTGACACATACACTCAAGTAATCGATTGACCGTTGGTGCAAAGGTTTCCATGACGTACTAAGATGCAACTAGGGAACACAACTGGTCACCCAATGTTGGTTGAGGTTTTGCCTATATTAAAAATTTATAGTATGGCTTCCTATAGCCAGAAACAACTTTCTAGAACTCAAAGTAGACATAATAAAAGCTTGCAAACCAAACCCTAGTAGTTGAAAGCATAAACTATGGATGGTGCTGTTGGCTGTGTATATGGCCTCATTTTTACTAGATTTCCATGCCATCTTCTTGCAGTCATCATGTTTGATTATAAGCTGCTCTAGCACCAAGAAAGCCTAAAGCAAATAAGGTCAAAGCTAGGAGACACGCATCCACATCATAGTCCACCACCCATACCGGTACCTCTGCTTTGACTTCAGAGCCTACCACCGACACAACGCTCCAACTCCATGCCTGTTGGAGTTCTTAGTGAGATAGCCTGATCCATTCTATGAGCCAGACGCCCCCCACCAAGAGCACCAGGACCCTCCACACAGACAGATCGGTGAGGCTCTCTGCCGACATGACATGCTCCCATCTGACCCTCTTTCTGCCCTAAGGTTGGGTTTGGGTGAGCAGGGATCATAGAATAATCATCTGCTATCTTGATGTATATTTTCCATTTTTTTCATTTCCTTTTCAGTTCTTCCATAGCTCGGTATATCCATGGTACCCTTGTATTACTTAAGGTCTTCCATAGATGTTAATATGGGGTCTTCCATAGACGTTAATCTCTCCTTTTTTTTTTTTGTAAAGTTGATTTGTATTACTGTAACTACAACAGCCACATGGCTAAAAAAAAGAGTGCGGCTCCAACCACCAATCCAAAAACCTAAAAACCCCCCAAAACTACCAATCCAATGAAATAGCTAAGTCCACGCTGACGAGCATCTAGAAAGAAGTAGCCCGAACTGTAAGAAGCCAAATGTCAGCCTTCTCTTGCTTGATCACACGTCCCGAAACCATTGAAGAAATCTGCCATAATAGCAGTCCTCGAATGCGCCGGATATGCCCCACTACACCTGAAGCCGAATCGAAAATGAATGCATTCCTGGTGAGCCAAATATGCCAAACTCTCGCCCATCGAAAGAAGTCAAAGAAGGACTCATGCTCCGGCTCCGGCACCCCTACAACAAGCCGCCCAAGAACCCAATCCGTGGCCGAAATTGAAACATGAGTAACCGCACACCATACCTGGGACACAAAAGCCCAAACCTTCTTGGCGATAGGACAATGAATAAACAAATGCCCACTAGTTTCCATGCATGTGGTACAAAAGACGCAGTGACCCGAAGCAATCTTTCGCCGCCGGAGATGCGATCGAACAGGAAGGCCACCCACAACCATCCGCCAAAGAAAGACCTTGCCTTGATATGGAACTTTAGAGTGCCATCCTCTATCCAAAGTAACTCTCCACCAAGAGCGATTATGTCTCTTGTTCCATTCTTTATTTGCCTTCTCTGTGACCCATCTTTTATCCTCAACAAGAAGGTGATACAATGCATTTGCGGACACATGCATAAGATCATCTTGCTTACGTAACATCCAATCTCTCCATGGTTTGTCATTATCCAACTCCGGAAAAGCACCCAAGCCACCCACTATTTCCTGAATAGTGGACCATAAGCCACGATAAACCCTCGGCACACCAAAAAATTGTCGTATACGACGGAAGGAATACAAGCGTTGTGCCGAGGGAAGAATGCCATCCTCCACCCGAACAAGTCCTAACCTTGCCATCCGATTTAATTTCCTCCTATCATCTTGCTTTCCGTTTCAATTCACTACTCTCGAAGCAGCCAATATTTCAATTGGCAAGGAATTAGCTGAGGCCCGGTCATCAAGTGGGCTCCAACGAGTGCGCTTCAAGACTTCCTGCCAAGATGCAGACAAGTGGGAAAGAAGCATGGACGAAGAAACCAAGCAAGACTGAGAAGCATTCAAAATGTCCCACAAGGATGCCTCAATATGCGTGCTCCCTTGTGAAATCCCTACTTGTGAAATGAGATAACGAGCTATAAGTACCCATGGCTGATCCGGCTGTAGACACATGTCTTGAAATAAAGACCATCGCCGAGCAGTAAGATGTATGCGAATATCCAATACAGCAGTTCCACCCATTCGTTTGGGTGTAGTCACATGGTCCCAAGACACCCGAACTTGGCCCCGTAAATTCCCTTGTTTTTTCCATAGCATGAAATGCAGAGGCTGCATAAGATGTCCCAAAGTCTTCTTAGACCAAGGCAAAAGTGGTAGGAAAAAAGAGACCATGCCAGTCATTATTACCCGTGCTACTTTGAGGCGAACATGAATCGGCCAGGCTTGAGATTTCCAATACATAAATTTGTCATGAATGCTCCCCGCAATCCACTCCAGTAAGTCCACATGACTCACATCTACACCAATGGGATACCCCAAGTGTCTAGTAATGCTCCCTCTCGGAATGACCTTCCCTTTCCAACCAAGACCTTGAAGATCAACTTCAGTGCAACTCAAAAGGGCTGATTTACGAAAATTAATATGCAATCCAGATGCCCTGCCATATAAAGACCATGCAGCCATGGCACGTGCCACATTAGCCTTGTCTGCCCTCAAAAACATAAAAGAGTCATCCGCGAGAGCCTGACCGACAAGCTGCTTATTATTGGGAAGACGGAGCCCAACTACTTCTCCATCTGTAGCCAGTTGATCCAGCAATGAAAGAATCGGATGTGTCACTATTGCAAACAACAACGGGCTGAGGGGACATCCCTGTCGTAAAGACCTCGACAAGGGGACGGCGTCTGTCACTCCACCATTTATCATGATCCTAGTTTGTGCATGCATACTTATCATGAAGATGAGCCCAGACATTCTTGGACCAAAACCCATAGCGTGCATAAGCTCATGCAAGAAGGACCAACTCACATGATCATATGCTTTTTCCAAATCTAGTTGTATCATGACCACTTCTTGTTGGGTAGCCTTGGCATAATCAATACCCATCTGTACATTAAGAATATTATGCAAGATATTACGACGTTGGATGAAACCATATTGATGTGGATGAATAAGCTTTGGAAGCACATGTTGTAAACGATTAGCAAGTATCTTTGTGAAGATCTTGTACATGGATCCCATCAAAGAAATTGGTCTCCAATGTGCCCATTCCAATGGAGATGGGACCTTCGGCAAGAGGCGAATAATACCAATTTTCCAATCATCCGGCATATGGCCCGTCCTCCAGATCACTTGACAGATAGCTCTTATTGGAGACTTCAGCTTATCAGCATATTTCTTAAAATTTTCATTGGCAAGACCATCCCAACCTGGACTTTTCCCACGGGGCAAATGTACCAATACATTCTCCACCTCCCCCTCAGTAATATCTGCCTCCAATTCCTCAACCCAAGAAGGAAGCACCTGACCTCTAACAAGATCAAACAAAATATTCCTAGCATTCATGACTGGATCAGAAACCTCCTCTGGCGAGCTAAACAAAGTAGAGAAAAACTGTGTGCAAGAGTGAATCACAGATTGTGGATCTGTCAAAATACATCCATCGGCTTTCTTTACCCGAACCACATTTTCCCGCGCATACTTTTGTTGTAATTTTGCAAAGAATTTGTGGCTTTGGCAGCTACTATCCAGTAATGCATCTTGGCGGGCAAACAATTTATATTTAACATATTCTTCATCTTCCAAATCAGCCAAATGCTTAGAAAGCCACACCAATGCAGCTTCAACATCTAAATTAAGTGGACCATTCATAGCAACCTCTTGCAATTGAGCATGTAAATTTTGCATGTTGCGCAAGTATTCCCTCCTAGCACACGCGTAACGAATCCCATATTGCCTAGAAAGAGAACGCATATTGTGAGCACATATCGCCCAAGCATTCATCCCCTCGAAAGACACTCGATAATCAAAATGTTGGATCAGCTGTAACATAAACTTATCAAACAGCTCATGATCCAAAAAAGACTGATTGAATCGAAGAGGTAGCTTACCCAAGAAAGCCTTATAAGCATCCACTGGATGATGAAGCAACTCTAGAACCAGAGGGAAATGATCTGACAAGGTTTATTTCCGGTCCACCCACATTTGCACAGCTTCTGGAAGAAACAAATCATTTTGTAGAACATACATACGATCTAGCCGTGACGATGTCCCAAGATACTGAACAGAATGATAAGTGTATCCCCTCTTCCCTGGATGGACCCATTCCCACATGTCTTGTTGCAAAGCCAAAGCTGCTAATGCATCCCAACATTCACGTTCCGGAGCATCTATAACCGAATGAGGGGTAGAGGCATGCGTACGTTCCGTGCAAGCATTAAAATCTCCCATCATAAAACCAGGTTTCGAAATGCATATCCGCTTAAGGTCCTCCCACAGTACACGTCTCTCCCTCGAATTATTCGAGGCATAAACAACTAGCAGCCAAAGAGGCTCGTCTTCGAAAAGGATCTCGATACCCAAAAATCTGCTCCTCGCATCATGCAACACCACTGATGGCTGCAAACTAGACCGCACAACAAACATCACTCCCGAATTGGATTTAGAATTACCACTATGAAATACATGAAAGTCCTTATATACATAAGAGTGACTAGTTGCTTGTGCTCAACCGCACAAAGCACATCCCACTGCTCCACATACAAAGTACGCCATAATGAAAACAACTTTTCTGTCGACGATACACCTCTAACATTCCATTGAGCAATCTTCATGAAACAACTAAGGAGTTAACATGAAGAGGGACCAGCAAGCAGCCCTTCTCTATGACCTTCCTGTTGCTTACGAATTTCCAACCATACAGCCTTCAACATATCTTCCACATTTTGAGTCCCCTTACCTCCCATTCGTCCTAGGTTGTGTCCCTTTGCCATTCTGAGGACGTAAATTGTAGCGGGATTGTCGCTTTATCCCCATGGATCCATTATCGACATATCCACCACGATTAGCAAAGTGAACAGATCTCGGTCGTCGTTGTCCTGTCCCCACTCGGGCTCCCATTGGCCTTCTAACATAAGTAAGGCCTTCCCGCACATCATTCCTTGGCCTAAGATCAGGCCCATTCTGCGTAGAAGGCTGATTTTGTCTATGTCCTTTACGCACCACTTCCACCCACCCTCCATTGACCACCTCTTTGGCCTTTTGTTGAGCAATAAAATCCCCTGCAGGAGTCCCTGAAATTACATTGTGTTCCAAATGCATGGGCATCTGAGGCGGAGTAGGATCATCCACTGCATTCTGTTGCGTAATGTTCTCCATATGAGAGTTATCAGGTTGCCCGATATGCACGTCATTGTTTTGTGGACATTCAGATACAAAATGACCTATTTCCCTGCATTGAAAGCAATGGCCAGCAAAAGCACCCCATTTCAATTTATAAACCAAAGAAGACATTTGTGGAGATATAACCTTGAAGTACCCAGGGCGAGATTTTTCAGTATCCCACAACATGCAAACTCGATTACGATTTCTAGAAGCTGCTCGAGGTTCCACCAAAACCTCACCAATGCTACGTAATAAAGCAGGCAATTTTGGCCATAGCATCGGAGGGAAGTCAACCACCTCCACCCAGATGGGGCACCCTTGTTTCAAGGCATCTTTGTATTCAGCCATAGGACGCCATGGAACTACATGGACTACTTTCATGAAAACTGCATTTTTAGCCTCTGAGGATTTGAACAGGATTTCAAAAAAACCTTGTGGGCCATCAAAGATCTCCTCGATCTCATCCCCATTAAGCATATTAGCCAACCACTGACGGATACGCCAAGGAAAAGGCAGCCTACCAGTAAAAAAGAACACCGCAGTGCGGTCATGGAATGCAGCGAGCTGCGCTTGAAATTCTGAATTATCCAACTGCACTTCAATCACATCATTAGGATCAACACGAGACATGTTTTTTCCATTGAGATCCACATAGTTTTGCAACAAACCATTGCCTACTTGGAGCATCCTTTGCATATCACATACATTATGCTCTCCAGGGTTATTGTCTCCCTGCAATGAAAACTCATGCACCTGAGTTTCCATAACCGCATCCTCAGTACGCTGACGCTTTTGAGCATCCACACTCTCGTGATCCAAACTCTCTCTCTCTCTCTCTCTCTCTCTCTCTCTCTCTCTCTCTCTGTCATGTGCACAGAGCAGGTTATCTCATGCAGTATTTACACAATGAATGAAGCATGTGGAAATCTCTCTCTCTCTCTCTCTCTCTCTCTTTCTCTCTCTCTTTCATGTTGTGGTTTAATGTTATTGCTGCGAGCAAGCCTGCATTTATATGCCAACAAGATCCTTTTAGCTTCCTGGACAAACACAGGTTGGCTGGCTAGTCCGTTGTTGAAAAGGTGAACATTGTGGTGCTGTCAGGAAAGCTAGACATGAAGACACAAAAGCATTGTGTAAAAGTTTGAAAGGTGTCTTTTTTGGATATGTTTTCTGTTAATAGCCTTAAAAAAAAAAAGCATACATGACGTGGTTGCGAAAATTTTGTTGTTAAGAAAAAGGCATTGTTTGTTATTAAAGTATGCGCATGAAATAAACACATACAAGTGGTTTTTAATTCAATTAATGGTGCACATAAAGAGGGCTACGATGATTTTAATGGTTTAATTGTTAGAAGTCATCTCCTGTCTAGATTTATACACCAGGGCCTTTGTTGTGGGTGTGCCCGCCCTTATGAGGTGTTTTATGATTTTTCCTCACTCCCCGCATTTTTTTCCTTATTTTTCTCATTTTTTCTGTGGCTTGGGAGGCAGCCCTGTGAAACCGGCCTCTGGTATGAACCAAAGTGCGGTGGACTAGCAGTCACCCGTCCACTTGTAGTCTAGATATGAAAACAGAATAGATTGGAGCTAGAGTGCTCAAATCTGAAAACAAAGCGACACCTGTTGGCCCCAAAGCTTGGCGCCCCTTGCGATATTTCTTTATTCAATTTCAAAAGTATGAAGGGCTGAGTACAACAAAATCAGCCAAGAGATTACACCTGTATGTCCAATCTGACAGCCCACAATACTTCTTAGCACAGAGGATTCACACACACAGATCTGTGTCTCAAAGCAACACACTGTGCCTCCTCCTGATCAGCCAAGATCACTAAGCAGGGCAGCCATGAGCATACATCTGGCATATCTCAAGCACATGATTCAACATCTCAGCTCATACATACATTCACTGTTCAACCTCTATCTCCACCCTTTTCAATCTGCCATACCCCTCCTCTCACAAGGGGCAAGATAGCTCAAATCTGCAGACATAAAGCAATAGAAAGAGAGATAGATGAACAGACTCAGAGCTTACCCAAAATCAGCTCGTGGATCTGCACACCGGAGGAAGTAACGGTACCAATCTGTACTCGCAGGCACTTGTTTCAACAACCCTGCTTCACACGTGTGAGTGTACGTGTCTGTACCTTCCTCTCTGCATCCACTTCAATTCTGAACCTTACTGTTCAGACCATAGAAGCTGCACAGAACCAGTCTGTATTGCCTCTGCACACGTGTCAGAATCTGTCCGTACAGAACTGTACGGCCAGTTCTGCTGTTGCCTGAGGATACTGGTGCGCCTGCTCCTAGCTGTACTACCCGACTGTACCTGTCGTACAGTCAGTCAACGCCACATGTACCAGGTCTGTCCAGCACTTGCATTGACCGTACAGTGTACCTGCAGAAGTACAGGATTATACTTGCAATCGTACCAGCCTGTACTGCCTGAATTTTGCAGCTGCAGTCGCCTGTTGCAATCTGTACTTGTTTCACAGCCCACCGTCTTTGCCTACAGCAGTACCTGTTGTCGTACAGGACTGTATGGATGCTGTACGGCCTGTTTCAGCACACAGAAAATCAGCAGCAACACAGAAAATCAGCAGCAACACACTATTCAGCAGTCGACTTCTTCCCTCTTGCTTTCCACGCTTCCCAACAGCACGTATGCTCCACGTTTTCCAAAAAGAAGAGAGAGAGAGAAGAGAGAGGCATACACTCTAAAAGTGGAGTTGCCCCTTCCCCATAATAATCCTAGGGCCCCAACTTTAATAAATATTAAAGTTCCCTAGGGGCCACTAAGGCCTAGGGGTAACCTTCCATAAAACATTAAAATTTTAATGTTCTAGTTTCCCCCTTCACACCTAGGGATGTCCACACATCATTATCTCTGTCCGGGCACCCCCCATGTGAATCATTCAATATTTTGACTCAGCAACCACCATGCCCACACTTGTGCTGTTCCATTTTCACAGGGCCATGACACCCTGAGTTGGCAGGAGGATCCATTTGCTGGCCGACTACATCAGATGTGTGTACTGGAGCTGGCCGACTGTACTTGATGCAGTTGTGGACCCTCAGTGCTGGCCGACTGGCCGCATGGTGCTGGCTGACTGATGATGCAGTCGTGGAGCTTTTTTCAGCAGGTCGACTGCTCATGTGGGGGCATATATATAGGTCCCCAGTCCCCATACCACTTGTGTATCATACGGGGATCTCCTTGTGTATATCAGAGGAGAGTTACACGCCTACATCTCTCTCTCTCTTGTGCTGTTTTTTTGCATGCGTTTTTGCTCTTGTGTTCCCAGATCTGGTCATCATCTCCGTTGCGTATTCTGACATGGTATCAGAGCCCTAGGCTCTAGATAGGTCTTGGGATTTGTGTGAGCAAGAGGGGGACTGCTGTGTTGCTGATTGGTGGACTGTTTTGGGCTGATTGGGAAGAGAAGGTGCAAGAGGAAGGCGGGCTGATTTGCTGGACAGCCACTTGCAGGTTTTAGTTCTTCTTTGTTCCACCCACCCACCCTATTCAGAGTACATCCTCGCAATGGCAGATCTGTTTGAGATGGCCGAGAGGCATGTGAAGATCCCGACACTCCCCACGTTCTCGGTGGACCGTCAGTTGGACGGGAGCAACTATGGCATATGGAAGGTTATGATGGAATCTGTTCTGGAGGGCTTACGACCTCGTTGATTTCGTCGTTGTTGGTGTTCCACGGTCGACAGTAGAGGAATGGGAGTTACCGTCAACCCGAAAGGACCGGGAGGCTCAGACACAGATGTGGGATCGTGTCAACGCCAGGGTCCGTTCGTTTATTTTCCTCAACTGCACACCACAGGTAATCAATCATGTAAAGCATATGACGCTGGCCAGAGGTATATGGCAGCACTTGGCCTCTCTTTACAACAGGGTATCGCCCATGAAGAGGATTTCCTTGGAAGTACAGATGCGGGTTATGAGCCCTGCAAAGTCGTTGACGATGCGAGAGCATATTAACAAGTTGCAGGCTCTTCAGCAGGAAGTTCTTCAGGCTGGGAAGGAGATATCGTCAGAGGACATGGCCATCACGTTGCTGTCACATTTGCCCTCTTCGTACTCAGCATTTTACTCGTCTTTGATTACCAGTGGCAGGCTCAGCACCATCACGTGGGAGGAGCTTGTGCCCATGGTCCTGGACCAGGAGGAACGATTCACGAACCCTCCTCAGGGTGGAGATTCGGAAGCCTTAACTGGCCAACGGTCGAAAGGCCGTAACTCGGGCAAAGGGAAGTCTTCATCGAAGAAGTCTGACGCTGACCGCGAGAAACTGAAGGTAGAGAGGACCTGTAATGATTGTGGCGAGAAAGGCCACTATTGGAGGTAGTGTCCCAAGCGGAAGACCGAGAAGGGTGAAGATTCCTCAGTAGCAATCATGAAGACTCCGGCTTTTGTGCACCTAGAGGTGATGGACACCGATGTTTCATTTTCTTCAGGCAGGGAGGAGATTGGAGGACTCTCCGCAAACGGATACTCGGGAGTGGATTCTCGATAGTGGTGCGTCCAGGCACATGACTCCTCGTCGTTCCGGTTTACAGAATCTCTGCAGGTGTTGTGGTCACATTCTTACTGGGGATACGTCCACTATCCCAGTTCACAGTGAGGGCAGGATGGAGATAGTTCCCAATGGCAGAGGAGGGAAGCATTCCTCCCAGGTGTTGTATGTTTCGGCACTTGGTATTCATCTGTTGTCAGTGCATCAGGTTTGCAAGACTGGGATACGGGTGGAGTTTGATGAGCATTTTGTTGCTCTCCGGGACAAAGCAACAGGCCAGGTGGTTTGGGAAGGTGGAGTGGAAAATGGAGTTTACAAGCTTTCAGCACTCTCTCTCCCAGGTCCTCAGGGTTGTGATGAGTGGTAGTCTGGTAATGGCTACTCAAGTGTGGATACGCTGCAGGTACAGGCTTTCCGGGACCAGATGGTGGATAGCTTACCAGTAGATGGCAGCAGTTGGCAGGAACTGAGGTTGGTGGTTCTTGTGTTCGTGAGTCAGAGGGAACTGAACAGGTCACTTATGCTCTGATGTCTCATCGTGTTCGGGACAAAGAACCTCCAGTAGATGAGGATGTTCTTTCCACGGGGACCTTTCGGAAAGCCAAGCAGGTGGCAGGTGATTACTTGCAGAAGGAGGTGTTTTCTCCAGGCTTTGTGGTTCCGGATTCAGAAGGGGTGGTTGACAGGTTTCAGAAGGCCTTGCGTGGTCTTCAGAAGGTTTCCAGGACTTGTTTGTGCTCCGTTGCGTATTCTGACATGGTATCAGCTCTAGATAGGTCTTGGGATTTGTGTGAGCAAGAGGGGGACTGCTGTGTTGCTGATTGGTGGACTGTTTTGGGCTGATTGGGAAGAGAAGGTGCAAGAGGAAGGCGGGCTGATTTGCTGGACAGCCACTTGTAGGTTTTAGTTCTTCTTTGTTCCCACCCACCCACCCTATTCAGAGTATATCCCCGCAATGGCAGATCTGTTTGAGATGGCCGAGAGGCATGTGAAGATCCCAACACTCCCCACGTTCTCGGTGGACTGTCAGTTGGACGCGAGCAACTATGGCATATGGAAGGTTATGATGGAATCTGTTCTGGAGTCTTACGACCTCGCTGATTTCGTTGTTGTTGGTGTTCCACGGCCGGCAGTAGAGGAAGGGGAGTTACCGTCAACCCGAAAGGACCGGGAGGCTCAGACACAGATGTGGGATCGTGTCAACGCCAGGGTCCGTTCGTTTATTTTCCTCAACTGCACACCACAGGTAATCAATCATGTAAAGCATATGACGCTGGCCAGAGGTATATGGCAGCATTTGGTCTCTCTTTACAATAGGGTATCGCCCATGAAGAGGATTTCCTTGGAAGTACAGATGCGGGTTATGAGCCCTACAAAGTCGTTGACGATGTGGGAGCATATTAACAAGCTGCAGGCTCTTCAGCAGGAAGTTCTTCAGGCTGGGAAGGAGATATCGTCAGAGGACATGGCCATCACGTTGCTGTCACATTTGCCCTCTTCGTACTTAGCATTTTAATCGTCTTTGATTACCAGTGGCAGGCTCAGCACCATCACGTGGGAGGAGCTTGTGCCCATGGTCCTGGACCAGGAGGAACGATTCACGAACCCTCCTCAGGGTGGAGGTTTGGAGGCCTTAACTGGCCAACGGTCGAAA
This sequence comes from Cibotium barometz, assembly GCF_041138505.1. Classification (NCBI taxonomy): domain Eukaryota; kingdom Viridiplantae; phylum Streptophyta; class Polypodiopsida; order Cyatheales; family Cibotiaceae; genus Cibotium; species Cibotium barometz. Next base: position 29,923,014 of record NC_141095.1, on the reverse strand, counting down.
GGCCGTAACTCGCACAAAGGGAAGGCTTCATCGGAGAAGTCTTCTGAGAAGAAGTCTGACCGCTGACCGCGAGAAACTGAAGGCAGAGAGGACCTGTAATGATTGTGGCGAGAAAGGCCACTATTGGAGGCAGTGTCCCAAGCGGAAGAGCGAGAAGGGTGAAGATTCCTCAGTAGCAATCATGAAGACTCCGGCTTTTGTGCACCTGGAGGTGATGGACACCGATGTTTCATTTTCTTCAGGCAGGGAGGAGATTGGAGGACTCTCCGCAAAACGGATACTCGGGAGTGGATTCTCGATAGTGGTGCGTCCAGGCACATGACTCCTCGTCGTTCCGGTTTACAGGATCTCTGCAGGTGTTGTGGTCACATTCTTATTGGGGATACGTCCACTATCCCAGTTCACAGTGAGGGCAGGATGGAGATAGTTCCCAATGGCAGAGGAGGGAAGCATTCCTCCCAGGTGTTGTATGTTTTGGCACTTGGTTTTCATGTGTTGTCAGTGCATCAGGTTTGCAAGACTGGCATACGGGTGGAGTTTGATGAGCATTTTGTTGCTCTTTGGGACAAAGCAACAGGCCAGGTGGTTTGGGAAGGCGGAGTGGAGAATGGAGTTTTCAAGCTTTTAGCACTCTCTCTCCCAGGTCCTTAGGGTTGTGATGAGTGGCAGTCTGGTAATGGCTACTCAAGTGTGGATACGTTGCAGGTACAGGCTTTCCGGGACCAGATGGTGGATAGCTTACCAGTAGATGGCAGCAGTTGGCAGGAACTTTCCAGTACTGAGGTTGGTGGTTCTTGTGTTCGCGAGTCAGAGGGAACTGAACAGGTCACTTATGCTCTGATGTCTCATCGTGTTCGGGACAAAGAACCTCCAGTAGATGAGGATGTTCTTTCCACGGGGACCTTTCGAAAGCCAAGCAGGTGGCAGGTGATTACTTGCAGAAGGAGGTGTTTTCTCTAGGCTTTGTGGTTCCGGATTCAGAAGGGGTGGTTGACAGGTTTCAGAAGGCCTTGCGTGGTCTTCAGAAGGTTTCCAGGACTTGTTTGTGCACCGTTAACAGGTGTTGATCCTTGTGAGCAGCGTGATGCCTTTTTGACTCAGGAGCAGAATGGTTTATTGATCTGGTTGATGGACACCAGATTGGACGGGAGCTTGCTGATGAGGCGGTTGAGCTCGTGGTTGCAGATGACTCTTTGGGAGGCAGGATTGCGTTTCCTGTGGTTTCTGTGGCATGCGAAGGATCATGGACTCTTGTACACACAGGAGGGGGATTGTTGGATGGAGTCCGACTCCACGGTTGGAGTGACCTGGTTTGGGGAGGAGATCCGGACACGAGGAGATCTACTTCAGGCCCAGGAGCAGTTTTATGGAGTAGTAAGAAGCAGTCATCTTTTGCCTTGTCGAGCGCAGAGGCAGAGTACCGGGCTACTTGTGATGCTGCTTGTGAGGTGGTGAGGATGCAGAGGTTGCATTGCAGGTTTGGGCTTCCACTGGAGGAACCCATGGTCATCCAGAGGCACTTTGTTCGTGAACAGATCGTTGCTGATGACATCTTGCTAGAGTTCTGTTCGACAGAGGACAGTACGGTGGACCTCTTCACGAAGTCGCTCTCTCAGGCTTTGCTCAGGCGGCACCCCAGCTCCCTGTGGTTGGTTTCACAGCGAGGAGCTGAGAGGGGGTGTTAGAAGTCATCTCCTGTCTAGATTTATACACCAGGGCCTTTGTTGTGGGTGTGCCTGCCCTTATGAGGTGTTTTATCATTTTTCCTCACTCCCCGCATTTTCCCCCTTATTTTTATCATTTTTTCTGTGGCTTGGGAGGCAGCCCTGAGTTGGCAGGAGGATCCATTTGCTGGCCGACTACATTAGATGTGTGTACTGGAGCTGGCCGACTGTACTTGATGCAGTCATGGATCCTCAGTGCTGGCCGACTCGTTGCATGGTGCTGGCCGATTGATGATGCAGTCATGGAGCCTTTTTCAGCAGGCCGACTGCTCATGTGGGGGCATATATATAGGCCCCCAGCCCCCATACCACTTGTGTATCATACCAGGATCTTCTTGTGTATATCAGAGCAGAGTTACACGCCTACATCTCTCTCTCTCTTGTGCTGTTTTTCTGCATGCGTTTTTGCTCTTGTGTTCCCAGATCTGGTCATCATCTCTGTTGTGTATTCTGACATTAATCTATTCTTAAAACATGGAATATTCATGGTGGAAGACTATGATAAATTTTATTATGAACATTGACAACCAGTGTTTAGATTAAAATAGGTTATCTAAACATTGACAACCAATGTTTAGATTAAAATAGATGATAGTGAAAAAATAGCTAAAACTTAAAGAAACATTTACAAAAATAGTACTGGTTAGCCTATATCTACCCAGCATTCTGTCTCTCGACATTGGTACCCTATTTTCTTTGTCTATCTTTCATGCTAGTTTTGCCATTTACATCACATCTCGTAGAGACAGTGTTGCTTTTTCTTACATAGGCCATCTTCTTCTTCTTCTTCTTCTTCTTCTTCTTCTCTCTCTCTCTCTCTCTCTCTCTCTCTCTCTCTCTCTCTCTCTCTCTCTCTCTTCTAATAGCTGGGCTACTAGAGTGTTCACATGCCATGCGGATTGCGATTGGCTAGACACGGGTTTCGTCCCACCGCCTCAGAGTGGAGACATGTAGAGTTGAGTCTGTCTTCAGAGTCGAGGAGCTCATACGGAGATTGAGAGAGGAGAGGATGTGACGATTATACCACATAGAGGTTGAGATAGAGGAGCATTACATATGCCATTGCCCAGTATATTATGAGATCTGTGGGAGGTTTCGTTGTGTTTTGTAAGGGATTTGGTCCACTCTCCAGGATCATTGACTTATTGGACCAGTGTTGCCTAGGGCTCTTCTTGCTTGAGCTCCACAGACTCGGGGACACTTTCTTGAGAGAGCGTCGGCCCCAGCCACCCCAACTCCTCCCTCGCCAACCAGCTATCACGAGTTTCTTCTAGACCTAGGAGGCGGAGGACACCCATACAGGATCTTGTGGATCCGCCTCGGATTGCTCCGAACCCACCTCGCCCGAGAGGTGTCACCCCGGACTGGGCCTCCACATTCTAGGGTGCCGGATGCTCTCAGCCCTTGGATGTTGGCCATGATCCCCTCATCTGGTCCAAATCCAAGACTTACTCCACCGCCATCAAGCCACGTGACGTAGCTGAGAGAGACCTCTCGTCCATACTCATTAACCCCATGCTTGATACTTTGGAGAGTAGTATACCATCTATTGGGGGCTGATACTCCTCTGCCATCAAGCCACGTGACGTAGCTGAGAGAGACCTCTCGTCCATACTCATTAACCCCATGCTTGATATTTTGGAGAGTAGTATACCATCTATTGGGGGCTGATACTCCTCTCACGTTCCACGTTCTTGGTATTCCATGATGATGAGTTGCCATGGACAACATTGTATCACCCTATTGGGGGCTGATACTCCTCTCACGTTCCATGTTTTTGGTATTCCATGATGAGTTGCCATGGACAACATTGTATCACCCTAGTAAGATAGCTCTGTTTTGTTTCTATTTTATTTTCCTTTCCATGATGAGATATGCCATGGACATTATTGTATCACTTTGGTCTCATAGGCCCATGGGTCTTTAGTAGACGCTTAATCTCTCTCTCTCTCTCTCTCTCTCTCTCTCTCTCTCTCTCATCTTGAATAGAACATGTACCATTGCACTTTTCTACCATTGTAGCATAAGTTTGTTTGAAGTGAATCCATATACTTTTTCTAAAGAATCTCACCTATAGAGTTGTGTGAATTTTATCTAATTTCAATCTCAAATTGAGAAGCTACAATTTTTTTGTAGTAAAAGAAGCCAAAATTTAGGGACAAGTAGTGTTACAGGTCTTAATATAACCCTAAGATAAAGCTTTGAAACTTTAGATTCTAGCTTGTGGCGTTGGACTTGAGCTTTGTGATAACATTTACACTAAAGGTTGTGTACTTGTAACTTAATCGGTTCAATCTTTAATGTCTTGAAATTAATGGTCAAGCTTTTGGCAAATTTGATTTTAAAATCCATTGTCGTGTAGATTTAAAAATGAAAAATTGGCCAAGATCAAGATTTATCTTCCTTTGGTTGGTTGGGAAAAATGTTTTTGTTGGTTGCTTATAAGCATCCTTGTGGCACTAGTATGTGGAAATACGTTCTCATTGTGTATCTGTTGCATACCATATCATAATTCATGTTAGTGGGCTATCCTACACCCAACTAACTAGGTCGGCTCTATGAGCACATTTGATGCAACTTGGTCAAACATTCCTAACTTTGCTAGGATAGGCATAATTGGTTTTTTCATATCCATCATTGTAGCATAGGCATAGATTCATGGGAATGCATCTTCTCTTGCAACTTGCATGGCCTAGTAAACTAGGTTGTTGGAACATTTCTCAGACATGTTCAAAAACACGACTTGAATTTGGCATCATCTTTCCTCTCCTATCCTTTTTATGTTGCATTCTTGCACAATTTGAAGCACACATTTCTTATTTCCATCATTTTTCTCTCTCCATCTTTCTTTTTTCTTCTTATGCTAGCGACAAGTGAAAGGTATTGCTACTCTCAGACACAAAAGAAATGAAGGTGGTTGTTTGCTACATTAGTAAAATGTAGGTAGCACTTGTTGTGTTTGGGAATTTTTTTTGAGTGAACATGACATGAATCCTTCTCACCATGGGTTGAAAACGAAAAGGAAATTTTGGAACTAGCATTTTCTTCATACTTTCATCCAATTACTATTGTTGAAATTTTGGAGGCGGCATTTGTCGTCCTCTCAAGATGAGGAGGATTGGGATTTTCTAGAAGTTGATTAGGCTCAGGATGTGCGTGTGTGTGTGAGAGAGAGAGAGAGAGAGAGAGAGAGAGAGAGAGTTTTTAATATATGTGTGAATGATTGTTGTTCAATGGGGTCCTTGGGTTTGAGGTTTTTATATTACAAAAATTTTGCAAAATTTTAATTGTTATATGAACAAGTGAGAAAAATGTAAGTTAATGCAAACAACCCACGAACTTGTTTTTTTTAAAAAGCATTATATTTTGTGGCAAGGTCAACATGACGTAAAAGCAAATTTTTATTGTAGATGTGAAATTAAGGTCATGCTTTCTCGATACATCACGCTTCAAAGAATGAAAATGAGATCCTAGGTATTTCACAAGACTTATATTTCTCAGAAGTCCCAAGTTAATTCTTGAATCTGAATTTTTGCAGTGTTGAGATTCAAATCTTAAATAAAACCTTAGATGTAACCTTAGTCTAATGGTTACTCTTCAAAATCTTAATAAAAGCTGCTGATTTCCATTTAACACAATAGGTGTCACCTTAATTACCATACTCCGAGGCTGCAGCACGGTATATCCAATTATTGAAACCTGTTATTCTTTTCCTTACAATTGTGGCGAGTAATTAAGTAGCTAAACATCTAGATCAAATCAAGCAGAATGCGACAGATCAATTGAATAAAACCTTAGATTTAAATCTTAAATAAAACCTTAGATTTAGCCTTAGTCTAATGGTTACTCTTCAAAATCTTAATAAAAGCTGCTGATCTCCATTTAACACAATAGGTGTCACCTTAATTACCATACCCCGAGGCTGCAGCACGGTATATCCAATTATTGAAACCTGTTATTCAATTGTGGCGAGTAATTAAGTAGCTAAACATCTAGATCGAATCGAGCATCCTTAATCAACAAATTAATTGATGCAAATTAACGAATGTGGTCGATTGATTGGGTCTTTAACCTGTCAGGGGAATTAAAAGAAGCTCCCAGCGAGGATCGAACTCGCGACCTTTCGCTTACGAAGCGAACGCACTACCACTATGCTATGGAAGCACATGAGCCACGATAATATTAATTTCAATTAAATCGTTTGCACCATATAAATTAAACAATACTTTTATAAAACATTGATAAGTAGGCATTGGCATTGAAAGTTGGTTGGATGGAACTCGGGTAAAAATAATTTGCCTTGGTGCTAGTTGCCATGATACATCTTTGCTTTGCTTTTAGACTAATGTGACTAAACTCGAGAACATGTTTCACATTGGGTTGAGAGTTGAAACAAATTGAAGAGTCATTGTAGGTGGAACCACACGTGTGTGTATATTGTGGCATTGTAACAGTGTAACAGTGTCCTTGAATCCTCTTACTATATATAATAAAGGAATGCAAATTTAAATATGCAACCTAAGTTAAGTGTATGGCCTCAATTGAAGTTTTATTTTCTTATGTTTTTTACTTTTCAATACTCTTCGTTTTTCATCAATATTGTTCTTAGACAAATATTTGATCTTTACAATTTTTGAAAACATTAACAATCACACCCAAGAAAACCCACACTTGCAAACTTATAGCAAAACACTAGATGGAGTGCCCAGCCAACAAAATAGGTGTAGAAACATGGAATGACCAAGAATGGTTTTGGTTCTACCAAGTTCAAAGATTGTGTCTTTCTTGTGTCTTTTCCACGATTCCTCCACTAGAAAGGTGTTCAATACAAGGCTAACTCATTTGAGACTGTGTATAGCACTAGATAATTCTCACACACTTTTGTGGACATGGCAAGTCTTGACTAGAATTCGCTTAGGGGTAGGCTTGAAGTTGTAATTGTATATGGTACTTGCATGGGATCCCTGGTTTATCTAAAACAAGAGAAAATTAAATTGGATGATTGGACTAGATTGTTGATGTGTTTATGGTAATGTTATGGAGAACTTGGATATTGATTATAAAAGCTTGATGCTATGAGCAATAATAGTTGCATAGCATGGTAATAAGGTTTAGACTTGATTTGCATAACTATATAGTAGTTTGACGTGTTTGATCAAGCTAGAGGTCATGAGGGATAGATGGAGTCAATGTTGGCTTTTCTCGTCAATGGTTTGAGCTACTTAAGCTTAAATCATTAACAAATATCAAGACAGTTATTATGTGCTTCTATCCAAAATTTACGAAACACTATCAAGTGTAGAAGGCTCCTTGACAAAGATCCCAAATTCACATTGAAATTCTAGACTGCATTCTTCGAAGCAGTAGGAACTTTCCTGGATCTTAGCACAGCCTATCACCCCGAAACAGATGGCCAGACATTGAAAGAGTGAATCAAGTAATAGAAGATATTCTTCGGTCATGCTGCGCGGTAGGGAACCCAAGAAGTGGTTAAGCCATTTGCATTTGGTTGAATTTGCTTACAATGCTTCTTATCATCGAAGCATTGGGATGAGTCCTTTCAAAGCTTTGTATGGACAAGATTGCCTTACACCGTTGACTTGGTCCGACCCATTGATCAGAGTTGAGATGTCCAGACAAATGCTTGATGACATGGACCAGCAAATGCAATCAATCCGTAAAGATATTAAGGCAGCCCAAGATAGGCAAAAGCAGTATACAGATAAAAAGAGATCAGAGAGAGTTTGAAGAATCAGATATGGTCTTCATTCGAGTACGACAAAAAAGAAGTTCCTTATCTTTAGGGAAGTACAAGAAGCTCTTCCCCAGATACTGTGGGCCATATGCTATTATAAAGAAAGTGGGCGATCTAGCTTATAAACTTCTTCTGCCTCCCCATCTCAAGGTACATAATGTATTCCACGTCAGTTTGCTTAAGAAATATGTACCCAGTCCGAGTCACGTGCTTGATAACGAACAATCAATTTCTCTGACTCAAGGCCAGATGGTACTTAAGAAATCCTTGACGTTCGGGAGAAGATTCTCAGGAGCAGAGTACTCAGAGAATCTTTAGTAAAGTGGAAGTTCTTCCCTCTAGAAGACGCCACCTGGGAGAAAGAGTTGGCGAAAGATTACCCCCACTTTGCGAGATGAGGACATCTTGTGTTTTTCAAGTGGAAGAGGATGTAAGATTCCTCCTCAGCTTGAATAATGAATAAGCTTTTACCTCAATCCCCTGTAATCATTTCCTATTTCTGAATACAAAAATTTTTTTTTTCTTGTTTTTGCCTAGAGAGAAAAAAATCTAGAGAGAGATAATTCAATATTGAGATATTTTTGGATATAAAAAATTCTACAAATATCAAAAATATATTTTTTTTAAAACAAAAATTCAAAATAAATTCTCCAAGGTGCATTAGGAATCAATTAAAAATGATATAAGTGACCTTAGCCTAAGGGTCAAGATTTTTTGAGATTTATGGATTATGGTCCAATTAAGGTTCCTATGGACCAATAGGATTAATCCAAGTGTTGGGATAAGATAAATCCAATGAATAAAAGAAAATATCCAAAAATGAGTAAATGCTCACATAAGATGAAGAGTTGACTGAGTACAAGGTTTATTAGTTAAAAACTAAGAGATATTACAAAAAAATGAGATTTTTTAGAGAAATGATGAATTTTTGACACCTTGGTAAGGAAGGGGAGACCTTTGAGGTAGGCACCTACTTCACATGTGTGGGAGGGTTTTTAATTCAAAAATATTAAGATATTTTTATCTCTCCTCTCTCCTGGAAAAAACTAGATTAAAATGGGAGCTAAACTGGTCCAAATTCAGCCAAATTAAAGTTACAAAATTCTAGAACTTAGTTGGACTCAGTTAGTGGCCTCCCTCACCTATAAATAGACTCTCATTCTTTTGTATTCTCATCTGTGAACTATACCATGCCAGTATTACATTAAAATACTCATATTTTCTATTATCCCTTAAAATCCTCTACTTTTGGAGAGATTGGAGCTTCTCTCTCTCTTCAACAATCCTTGGAGCTTTCTTCTCAACATACTAAACCAATTGATTGGTTGGGGGCTTCCTCTTCTAACATAAAGAAGCAAGCCAAATCTAGAGGTAAGAAATAATTTCATGGTTTTTATTAATATTCTCAAAAGATTCACTTCTCAATCCCTCTCAAGCTTGAGAAGTTTCAAATTAATTGTTTTCAATGCAAATCAAGCTCTCTATAAGAATTCTAATGATTAATCATAAAAAGTTAGTCTTTATGCTTAATTAGGATGCTTTTTATGTATATATCTCTCTCTCCAAAAGAAAAGTCATTCTTATGACTAATTCTTTATTCAAATGATGCTTCTCATTGATAAATTCTCAATTTAAAAATCAAACTCTATGCTAGTTAAGCTAGAGGTTAAAAAAATAACTTTTATGCTTTTATGCTAAATAAATTATGGTAAACTTATGATTTAATTTCATAAATTGGATTTAAGTCTAAGGATAGTTATTCTATCATAATTGTATTACTAAGTCTTATTCTTTTTAGAATAATAAAAAATTATCAGTAATAGCAAAGAAGCTATGGTAAAATTTTTAAAAATTAATACATATCTTATTTTTATGCATAATGTGAAAAGAGGACTTCCTATCATATTCCAGGATTAGTCATCCTATGCTAAAAAAATAATTTTCATCACATTCATGGAAAACTAATTTTTAGTATTTATGTATAAATAATTAATTAGAGAAAAGAGAAAATTTTGGTAATTTTATTTTAATGCAAAAAGAGAAATTTTTCATGATAATGGAGATCCATGTAATTAAATGGAAAAAGAGAAATTTTGGTATATTAAAATAATATTTTTTTTTAAATTTTAAAAGAAATCTTAGATAAATTTATTTTATGCATGAGAAAATTTAAATAATAAAACAAGAATTCTCATGACATTTGCGATTCAATCATTTAAATGGTAAAAGTGGAATTCTTGGTATAATTAAAATAATGAATATTTTTATTTAATTTAAAAAGAAATTTTAGATAAATTTATTTTATGATAAAAGAGAAATTTCCATGACAATTGGAATCCAATCATTAAATGAGAAAAAGAGAAATTTTAAGCTTATTAAAAAAAGGATATTGGTATTTAGTTAAAAGAAGAATTTTTATGGTATTTAAGTAGAGAAATATTTGAATTAATTTTTGGTGATAAAAGAGGAATTTTCACCATAATTCCACCTAGAGAATTAGAGTTGATAAATTAAATTGGTAGAAAGAATCTTTAGATGTTTATGTGGATAATTCACCACATTGACATTTTCTCAAAATGGAAGAAGAGTATTTTCATTAAAATTTGATATTATCATGTAAAACCATTTCTTAATCTATTATAGTTAAGAAGGAATGAAATTCATAAAGTTGGAATTTTCTTCGATTAGAAGTTCAGTAGATATTTATCTGAAGAAAATCCTTGGAATCAAAGCTAGAACTAAACCGAATGATTTTGGTTAGACCACGACTATGAGAAGGACGGTCAGTAAACTACTTGTTCGTCTCTCGATCGTGACCAATTCTAGTTTTTAATACAAAGAATAGACTACCGTTGAATTAATATAGTTTTTCCTTGATCGAAATCACCAAGAATCTAGTTGGACAGTTAGTCAAATGATGGGTAGATTACCCTGATGAGAGATCAATGATGGGTAGATTACCCTGATGAGAGATCAATGATTCTCATCATGAAAATATGGATTAAGGAAAAAGGGGTTTGTGGAACCAATCTCAAACTGGGAATTTTACTTGCATAGAACCTCTGTTTTCTTTTAAAGGACTGTTTTACTACGCCAGAATGCTGGAGGAAGCATTTGGTATGTATTTAAACTAAGAAGAGGCTCGTTGTAGCTAGCGGGGATTTGTCGAGGGACGTTGCTTGCAACAAAGCCTGCCGAGGTCTTGACCAGCCTCAGTATGGTTAAAATGGTGCGCTTCCGGTACGATGGGTGAGGACTGACGAAGCGGTCCCTGAGTGAAGTGCTAGAACACCTAAGTAGAATCCTAGAGGGTTCTGACCAAGTGATGTACGGGCTCGCGATTGCTAGGACACCCATGCATGTGTGAAGAAGATTCAGATGGACTAATCAAATTTTGATATTAGATCTCGTTGGTTGGCCAGGTGGTCTTCAATGGAGAGTCTAGATGACATATTTTATAATACAATGGGCTCAATATTTTGGAGGATTATGATCAGTAATACTATGATTTTCATTGAAGGATTGTTTTAAAGACAACCGATTCTGTTATAATGGCAATTTTATATTGGGTGTGTACGTGGTATGCCTACCTTAATTTTTACATGAAACGTCGGCTAAGGGGACTTGGGAACTCCTTTCCTCGGTACCCGGGCAAAACATAACCAAATCTTTATAAAGGAATCCCACCAATATAGTGGTCGGCGGGGGCGGTTGGCTAACCCATGGGCCGGTTGGGGTAGGCTGGGTTGGGGGATTCTTTTGCGATACAAATAAGTTACAAATAAGTTGCGATTAGTTACGTTAGTTAGATTAAGTCCTAGGAAGATCCTTGTTCTATGGGAGGGAATCAGCGGGGCTGTGCCTCGTTAAAGAAGAAGGAAAAAAGCGGTGATTCTATGGACCAAGTGCAAGTCTCTTCTTTGATTTGACCATGTGACTTCAGGTTCGGTCGGATCAGTTTGAATAGTTAAGACTTTGACTCACTAGATTAATTCTCCCGTTAGATGATTTTTCTTGGCGGAATTGCCCGTGGCTTCCGGGGCGAGGAAAGTTTTTTCGGGTTTGGTTTTGGAGGAACCGCCGGACTAGTCTCTTGTCCGGACATCTGTGGGTGAGGCCCCGAGTGTGGATCCCTGCCCCGCGCGAGAGGCTGACCTACTTCCGTCGCCAGCGCCCTCGGAGGGGGCGGGGGTCTCACAGCCGGTATCAGAGCCAGGTTGAAAGCTAATAAGGAAAAATGAATTCTTATTAGAAATTTGTAACAGAAAGAGCATTTACGTGTTGTATTTTCATTCCTTAAGCTTCATTAACACTAGTTTGGTACCAAAAAAGGACACTTAAGTGTCCTTTTTCGGACGATGCAAATAAAATGCTACTTGCACTAGGAAAGACATTCAAAATCCCTCTTGAGGAGTTTGAATATGTGACCTAATGTGTCTTTAAAAAATGTAACCTTGCAATTTGGATGCTGGCATGATAAGGAATTACACCCATAAATAGGACTTGCATGAGATTGCAACTCAGGTTTGAGAAAACCGCCTTATAAGCTTAGAGAAAAAAATCACTAAGTCCTATTTAAAAGCCCCTTAGTAAGCTACAAATATTAATTGTTTCAAAATGTCAAAACTGCACACAACAAAAATTCTGGATTTAGATTCTTGAGTCATACGCATTACATTCCTTAGTAAACTTGCAACATTTTGTCTGTATAGAATAATTCCGCTAAGGTACATTGTACAAACATAATTTGGGCACCTAAACCTTTGTTTCATGGTTGTTGAGAGAGAATTTAGAAATTTTGCAAAATGTAGCACGATTAAAAAACTAAGATAGTGCTCAAGTAGCAAGATTTACTTGAGCTTGGGACCTCAAAAAATATGTATTAACTTGGTTTTAAACTATATAATCATTTCCGATTGCCAATTTGCACTAACATAACCCTAGTTTTATGGAAGTACCTTTGGAAGGCCAAAATTTTTCTCTTTTTCAGCATCTTGGTAATTATGAGATTTTTGTTATAGTTCACAAGTAGCTTAAGAACTAGGACCTAAAGGAGATTGTGTTGTTTTGAAACCCCAAGTTCTACCAATTGACTTTTACAAACATGAAAAACATGATTTATTCAAGAAGTTATAGGCATTTTATGGGATTTTTGACAAAACAGCTTCAAATTTCAATGAAAATTTCAAGTTAGAGTTTTTTGTCAAATTTCTAATATAGCTTGTGTTTTGACATCATGAAAAATCTCCTTTATTTTTTGACTTTTAATTGACCTATGGTTGAAACAAGGTGTAGAAATGTTGTTTCTAGGTTCCCCAAAAAATTCCAAAGTTTTGGTGAGAAACAGGACACTAAAGTGTCCTCAAGACACTTTAGTGTCCAATTACAGAACTAGTGTTGATAAAGAATTTTAATCAAAGAATTTGGTTTTTTAGATGGAAGTTCCACACTTATCTGGTGTTCCCGACCTCACCTAGTCATAAGATATGACTGCTTTCACCTTCGAGCATCTCATCTCTTCCGCTACAACTCGAACGAGCCGAGCTAGACTCGCAGGCCATTTCGAGGATTTATGTTTCCTTGACCCAGCGGAGAGACGGCAGCACAAGTGGTTTGCAGGGCAGTATGTCCACGCCTTTGCGACCAACGTGCGATGCTGAGGCAGAATATCTCATTGACCATGATTCTGATGAGGCTGAAAGTGATACATGGTGTTATTTTATATCACCCGACGCCTCGAGATTTTAGACTTTCCTGCCATATCTACAGACTCCTTAGTCGCTTTATTCCTAAAAGGAGAAGATAGTAGCTACCTTGGCAGTAAGGGAACATTTGCGTAGCATGTCTATAGCCCAGTATCGTCGTCTTATGCATCTCTCGCGAGGAGATTTTGAATTCTGGAGCCGAGCTGCTTTATGTACATATTGCAAACTTTATATAAATAAAGAAATGTTTTGTGGAAAAATTCCTTGTTGTATAAGTGATTGTTATTAACCGACAAATTATTGAAGCAAAATCTGTTACCGGACATATGTCATAGATCTCCAATAAGATCATTTATCTTGTTTAAGAAATTATTTTCTGAATCTCTTAAGTCTTAGTATCTTGTGGATGAAATTTAAAAAAAAATAAAAAATAAAAAATTAATATTGTATCATTTTTGGTAGAATCATGAGGCGAGGGAATCGTGGCCTGTTAGCTAGATCTTCTCACTAATGAAGAAGAGCTTGACCCCGACGTTCGCAAGGCTCTTCACAGAACTCAACGAAGGACCCTTCAAAGGCGAAGGGGAGAACTTGGGCGAGGCTGTGGAGAAGTGGGTTGAAGCAATGGAGGAATATTTTGATGTCACCGGATACAATGAGAGGAGCAAAATGGCTCTCGCTAGGCTGAAAATTGTGGAAATAGCCAGGGTGGCATGGAGAAACCATTGCGATACCAACCATGTGGACATGAATACCCAGTCCTGGAATGATCTTAAAGCCTATATAAGGAAGAGATTTTATCCCCCCTGGATTTTTAGAAACCAAGATGAATGAATTTTTGGAGCTAAATCAGGGGAGCAAAACCATTGAAGAATATTACCAGGAATTTGCTCTTCTCCTCAAATATTCACCACTGCTAGACGAAGAGCAACTTATGGCCAGGTTCATTCAGGGAATGAACGAACCCTTAGACACACTGGTCAAGAATGCCAAACCAGTCTCCATGGGAGAAGCTATAAGAATGGCGAAGGACTTCGCCAAAGCTTTCATCGTAAAAGTCCCACCAAAGCCAGCTCCCTCATCCTTCAAGAGATTCCACACATCGGGAAGTTCTTCCAACCTTCTGCCTCCAAACACACACCAAGGTCCCAACCAGAATCTGGATTCGAGAAGTTTCAGGAATGAAGGAAGACCTTTCCCTCGAAGTACTTTCTCAAGAACTTCGGCTCTCTCAAGAATACAAAGGGAAGAGCTTCAAAGTGAGAATAGGTGCTTCGGATGGCAGGGGTTTGGGAACCAACTCAAGGACTGCCCATCTCCTTCTGTGGGCCAAGGAAGCTAGGGTCCTAGAATTCAGAGATAGACTCCTTTGTATCAGTCCAATCAGGGTCCCCCGTGCCAAAATCGGGGCAACCCCAGAAGAGTGCCAGCTCAGCCTGCAGCCTCCATGCAAAGCAGTCTCCAAACTCCCTCCCAGAATTGGGGAAACCAAAGAGAGAGAGTTCCACCTTAGACTCCAGTAGCTAGAGCCATCACTATAGCTAAGGAAGTGGAGGAAGAAAAAGGATAGATCTATGCCGCAATAGAGCATCAGGGAAATAATCGTCAATTTTCAGTCCTCTAGACTCCAACAGAGTACCAAGGTAAGCAATTCAAGCTTTTGATTGATTCAAGTAGTACTCATTCTTTTATTTCCCTAGGATGTCTAAGTAAGTTAGTCCTAAATAAAAAATCAGGGAAACCTATGCAAGTGGAATTGGTAAGTGATTCTTTTCACACACCTTGAGACAGACCTTATTCAGTTTAGTCTACATGGGAACGTAACAGAGTGCCAGTTCAGAGTCCTACTCTTGGGAGTCTATGATGGAATCCTTGGAATGGATTGGCTCCATAAGAATCAAGTTGACATTCATTGTCACCACAATGGAACCATCTCTTTCCTTGACCTTCACGGGAATAAAGTTCAAGGAACTGGAATTTTTGGATCCCCAGTTTTGCAGTTAGTCAAGGCTTCCAAATTATTAGGCAAGCTATTTATGTCGTTAAGATGAATCCGGTAGACATAAAATGCAAGGCTAAAGAACCAGAGTGGTTAAGTGATTATGCAGATGTGTTCCCTAAAGAGCTGACTGAGATGCCTCTGTCTCGCGAAGTAGATCATGAGATCGAGTTAACCCCCGGAGCTCAGCCAGTAGCCCAGCGTGTATACAAAATGCTAGTCCTTGAAGCCATAGAACTTAAGGAGCAGTTAAGACAATTGCTAGAGCAGGGACTCATCTCAGCACCCTCGGAGGGGGCACCGCGGCGGAGGGGGCGGGGGTCTCACAACTACAGACTTGAACCTTGTTGAAAATATTGATTTTAGGAAATTGTTAAAACAAGGGCTCAATCATATACCTCCTGAGGCTTTGAACCCACATTTGGCCATTGGTACCCTACTGGACTGTGCGACTCACATTGCCGACAAGCTCCAACTAGAGCCAGAGATTCAACTTGCAATCTCATCTTCTATTCCTGGTATTTTCATGGGCTTCATTGATAAAATCCCTTAAAAATGGTTATCTAATGATAATTCATGGTGGATAACTTCAGATATTTTAAAAGATTTTTACTTGATTACTGACAAGTTTATGATAATTGGGCTGGATAAAGCCCCAAATAATGTTTCTTTTATCTGTAAACAGTTGGCCTTTTTAGAGCGGCTAGAAAAAGACTAGAGGGAGTAGAGTTATATACTCTCTCCCAGAATCCTTATGATACTTCTGTACTCCTGCAAGCGAAATTGACAGAGAAGGGCTTTAGTTATCATAACTCCAAGCTGCCTGTACTTTTTCCTACTTTCAAAATACTAAATTACAAATTTAGATGGATTTCAAATACATCTTCTTGTGTATTCACTGACATCACTGACACTATCACTCAAATACTAAATCTAATCATGCTAGATTTCCATAACCTGATTTGTGCACAAAAACAAAAGGATATGTTTACTTTCTTTGGGATCAACACCAATACCTTCTGGGTGGTTCAAAACTCAACTGAGGTATTGCTTAATTTGTGAAAAACTATCATATATATATTACTCAATGCTATGAAAATATACAAATAATTGGTGATTCAGGATTGATTAATATTTTAAATAATGTATGTGATTTAGTGTTTGAAAGAAGAAAAAACCTTGGTTTTTCAAAAATCACTGTCTAGAAATGCAAAATGGGTGAAAAAATCTATTTTACCAATCCTCAATCTATGGATAATTATGAGTTTCAAGATGTCTTGTGCTGGTTGTTTAACCATGTGCAATTTATATTTTGCCTTTTTTGAGTATAACTTTTTTTGTTAAGCATGCTTCTATGCAACATAAGGATATACTGGAAAAGTTTAAGCATTCTTTTAGATAAATGGATGATATTTTGGGAGTAAACTGTGTTGAATTTGAGCATCTTTTGAAAGATATTTATCCCTTGGATATTATATCCATAGAACCTAACTATCTACGGTTTTTGGATTTTGGAGATTCCAAATTCATCACAAAAACTACATATCTAAATTTAGAAATAATCTTAGATTCTCCTTTTGTTCTACTAAATACTCATGGAAACGGGATAAATTACCTATGATCCCAGCAGAGTTTGTCAAGAGAAAAAGTAATAGACCTTTCATACAAGCCAGGAATACTATCTTGGGACCATTTCACTTGGTTGTGTATTCATGTTCAGATGTATTTATTGCCTTTGAAGATGTGTCCAAACTAGTAAATAAGTTTTGCTCAAATGGGTTTCAGAAGGCTAACATAATTAATTTGCTGACTAACAGTTTAGCTTCGAATGATTGACCAGGGCTCAGATTTAGCCCGGCAACTCTCATTTCTCTCTTGAGGTAGTAGGCCCATACTCTTGGGGCCTACTGGCTTAGCTAGAGGATGGTGCCTGAGTAAGGGGTGGGCACACACACACACACACACACACACACACACACACACACACACACACACACACACACACACACACACACACACACACACACACACACACACACACATCTCTTATGGAATATCTTTCTCACTTAATTTTATCAAATAAAAAATTTCTTTTTGGATGGATGAGCTCTCCTAATGCTTAAAAAAAAAAGGGGAGTACTATAGCATTGACTGCCTTGCTGGGGAGGACAAAAATAATGTGGACTCTTTTGGTAGCATGAAACCTCTTTTGTGAAGTGCAGTAAATGACAATGGGTTTTGTTTCTTCCTTGATTAAAGTCGGGGTTATGTACCATGATTTCTGCGAGGCCCTGGCCATGGTAGGGGCTGTACTTGGAGTCTTGCACTTCACAACTATGGTGTTGAGGCACTTTTTTTGGAGATTTGGCTCTTTGTGGAGGTCATGGTGGTTGTGGACCAGCGTAATCAGTGGGGGAAACCTCCCAAGAGCTCCTCTTCCCATATATAGAGAAAGGTGAGTTACGTGTTCACTCACTTAGTCTGGTCCTTGCTTTGTGTCATGACTCTCCTTCTTGTATCCAGTGGGAGACCTTCCAACCAGGTGCCTATTCTTTTCTCACATAATTTTGCTTCCATGTTAAATGGTTCTCTGCTCCTCCTTTTCCTTTGGAACTAGCATTCTGATGCACATATAGTTCTGTTATTTCTAGTTCTCTGTGAAATAATAAAAATATGGGTTTTAAAAAAATTGAATATATCCCATTTGGATATATGGGTATATTTTTTTTGTTGGACAGGGCTTTTCTTTGCTTGATAGTGATATGCTAAATTGGGGGCTCAACACTTTTTTGCAAATGTTGTTAGTTAGAGTCTTCTGTACCCTAATGAAGGGATAAGCTTCTCAGGCTGCACATATGTTGCTTACACTTTTCACTGCATGATTTTAATGATGTAAGATCTTGATCTTCTGCAAGCCAACCTAGCTTCATTTGCTAATTCACCATGTTTTTATAAATGTGTATCTTGTAATGATACACTAAGTAGACTAATCTCCAAGTTGCTGGTTGTTGCAATATTATGTAGATAAATATGATTGCTGACTCATCCTTTGGGTTTTATAAAAGCATGTTAGAGGCTGGTTTAGTGCAGGGGCTTGAGGTACTTTGTCTACTAGTTGTGTTGGTTCTAAAATTTGTAGGGTTTATTGTTAGCTGCTCATACAAGTTGGGTTTTGATAACTTCTGTTCATACCTCTTGGCCTAATATGGTGGCTTTTACTTGGGGTATTGCATCTCTCTTGGTGAAATGCCATTTTTTCTCTTTTCCCTAGGTAACATAAAACTGCTATGCTCCAGTTGCTCAGTTACATTGTAAACTCTTGGTTTTGAGGTTTGTTAGCAACATCAGCCTTATGTTGGCCGATACTATTGATTTGGTATACCTATTTGCAGCATTCACTCCTAGATCCCTTATAACTTTGCTTAGCCTAGCTAGTTTTTGTGCTGCTACACAGTGCATCTAAACTGATCTTTTTAGCTACTAAACAAAAATATACACCTATAAGCTTTGGGTGTTTGGATTGCCTACCCTTCTGTTCAAACTTGATCTGCATTGGTCCTGGCAGAACACATCTTGTAGCATTTTTGTTACTTATTAACATGTTGGCATTATACTTTTAATGTTTTCAACTTTGCTTTGGCAGTTTCTGGGAGGAAGATTGAGTTCTCCTCCGCTCTGTCTAGTTGTGAGATTCTGAGTCTCCTCTCCTGTTACAACTTGGGTATTGTTTTGGGACATATGTCTTTTGTTCTATTTTTAGCTTTGGTTTACTGCTTTGTTGATAGATTTCTAGCTCTACCTTTGTCTAGATTGCTTTTTGCCATTGGGTTATATGATACTTTGCCTTTAATCTGTTTGCATGGGAGGCTCTTTGAAGACTATGCCTCCTCTTGATATACTGTTTAAGATTATGCTCTGCATATAGCAGGATTGGAATGATCTTTCTGCTAGGCCATGTTTCCTTCTGAGCTAACAGTATGACTTGGTGTTTGCAAATATTGGTAGAAATGATAGTATCTCGTAAATGGATGTTTTCCCTTAGCTAGGTTTTGACTTTTATATGGGTTTTATTTTACAAATAGGCATAGGCCTTTTTTGCCTTAATGTGAGGGTCAATCTGATATGTTTTGCCTACACATAGGCTGTATTTGCCTTAATATGAGGGTTAAGCTGTTGTGTTTTGCAATAATGCATTCTGATAATTTGAAGGGATGATAAAACATGAGTATTATACTATGGATTTAACTTAAGCACATTTGTTAAGCTGACCAGATAATAGTCTAAGTTTGCATACTCAGATTTGGAAATTTCTGATGGAATTTATTGAGTAACTTTGTAAAAACAAAACTAATTGTGCCTCAATTGACAAACTTTTGTACAGAACTTAAAAATTTCTTTTTTTATAAATGTGAAGCATTTGTATACTCTGATTGGTTCATATATCAGTATAATACTTTGTTATAAAGCAATTGAAACTGAGAATGAGTCAGCATATCTAGGCTTGGCTTAGATTGATAATAAAGAAATTTTAAATTTTTTGCTATGGTATTCTCTCAAACACTCCTTGTTTGACTAATTGGCTGGCTGGCCTAGATTGGGTACAGTTGGTTTTCTTGGTATAACTTCTTTTAGGGAATATCTTTTTTATTGCATAGAGACCTATGACATGTGTGATGTTGAGTGCTCTCTCTCTTTCTCTCTCTCTCTTTCACACACACACACACACACACACACACACACACACACACACACACACACACACACACACACACACACACACACACACACACACACACACACACACACACACACACACGTACGCATGCACGCATGCACGCATGCACGTACACATGCACACACACACACACACATGGAGAAAAGAATACAAATATTTTTTACACCCATGTGCATGCATTTAGTAGTTACAATCATGATTCTTACACCCATGGGCATGCATATAGTAGTTACGATTATAATTCACCAGGAAAAGGATAAGAACACACATGTTGTAAATAATGAAGAAGTGTTCTCTCTCTCTCTCTCTCTCTCTCTCTCTCTCACACACACACACACACACACACACACACACACACACACATCCATGGAGAAAAATATAAGGACTTACATGCATTTATTCAAACACACATGTACAAACACTAAAGGGAAAAGCAACCGTATGTACAAATCGAAACACACATGTACACACACATATTAGTTACAATTATGTTGTCTACACCCATGCGCATGCATATGGTAGTTATAATCATGATTCTTACACCCATGCACATGCATACTGTAGTTACAACTATGATTCATACACTTGCACATAGTAGTCATGCATTAACTTACTTATATATATGTTTTGTTTAAAATAAAATATTGTGTTTGTCAGTCTCATTCTTTTCATGACTACTATTGATATATAGTTTGATTATTTTTAGTGTAGAACATGACATTGGACATTCTAAAGTTGACCTATGACACTAATAAATTGTACAATCTAGGAGATGCCACAATTGGTGTTTTTTGGATACCAACCTAGCCAAAAATGGGAGGTTCTTGGATTTGATGGATGGGATGAACCCAATCCACGCTATATTTATATAGTCTTAGACCCCTATAGGCTAGATGAGAATCTCAAGCTCCTCTTAATCAAAGAGGCATTGGGATTAGTAGATGGCTTTTACATTGTGGGTAGTAGAGATGCAGTAGCTCCGAGGAAAAGCGCTTCATTTTTAGGGAAATACTGAAGTGCATTCTGTTAAGGATAATTGGTAATAAAGATAATGTAATAATCTTAAAAGATTATTCATTGATGTCTACATATATCTACTTTGTTCTTTTTTTTTGTGTATTTGGTGTAAAACGTAGCTAGGATAGGGTGAGAAAAATAGAGAGACCATAAGAGTTTATAATTATTTTGATGTTTGTATGTGATTGTGTAGAGGCAAGCACCACGACGATAGCATCAAATTTGGTGGTTTCGAATACCATTCTCTCCTCAAATTGAGTTAGTTTTATTGTTCTGCTTTTGTCTCTATATCTATTTTTGAGTTTGGAGTTAATATGTGATGCATAGGTAAAGAGATTTTCTTTATGTTGATATGCTGAGAGAGAGAGAGAGAGAGAGAGAGAGAGAGAGAGAGAGAGAGAGAGAGAGAGAGAGAGAGAGAGAGAGAGAGAGAGAGAGAGAGAGAGAGAGAGAGAGAGAGAGAGATTTCACATTAAAATACTTTCTATATCTCTTTGTATGTTATGGGTGTTTTTAATATTGTTTATGTAATTGCGATCTTTGACATGTCTAATACTTTTGTGTGTGCATATAAGTGCAGTTTATAATATTGATATGATATGCTTGGCTGTCTAAGCTAAGAATATCAGAGAAATCTTCTTTAAAAGTAAAGATAGTTATATGTATTTCTAAGCTAAGAGTTATCATTGTGTACTTATTCTATCGATGAGGTATCTACCTGTATATAGTGCCGATATATAGTTAGGGTCATGTTATATGTTGACAAAGATATAAAGAGATGTTTGTAGAGCCTTAATATATTCATTTTGGGTTTCTGTAAATGGAGATCCATAATGATAACAACGGCTCCAATGCCTTGGTGGTCTCAAATAATGTTTCTAATGTCAAAGTAGCTTTGTGTACCTTGCCTAAGTTGATGAATGTTCGAGGGAAAAAACACCTTTCTCAATCAAGCACTACTCCATTTCTATTTACATCTCTATTTCTATTTTTTCTCTCTCGGTCTTCTTAGTATTTGTTATTTTTTTTTCCTGAAGGAAGAAAAAGATGGGTAGGAGCTCCATATATCTAAGTTCAAGCCAGGTTCATCGACTTTGAATTTTGGATACAACACTTGTGTCTCACCGTAATTGTTCGTGGGAGAAGAACTTGCATTCGAAAACAAATTGTTGCTAATTTAACGGAGTACTTTAATGAAAATGAAATCAAAACATTTGGAAGGGTTGAAGAAGAGGAAGAGCATAGAGAATTGTATAGTAGAATCCAGTTAAATTTGAGTAACAGAGCCACCCCCAATGCTATGGTACTTCAAGAACCTATTAATGAACATCAAAATGTCCATGCACATAGAGATATATCACAAGGCTACGTTTATTTTGATTTGAATGAGCTACCTACTACAGATGAGATTGGTTGTGTTGATGATCTTCATCCTGTGCTCTTGGCGATGTGAAAGGTATTAAATCCCAGTGGCATGTACTTTCATTACCTCAAAATGTTAAGCACCCAGCAACTATGGTGGTATGTTTTGGAGAATGTACCCTCCTTCACTCTTTAGGAGCCCTTGATTATAAGTGCCATTTTTGTCGTGCACTAATTTGGAAGTGTGAGGCATCAAGGAAGCTTGGACAATATGTGGGCAAACACTGTTGTGCAAGTGGGAATATCACTTTGCTGCCTTTAAAAAATCCTCTTTCTTCATTGGTTGAGTTATTACATGGTAATGATAATGCAAGCAAAGGAATATAGAAATAATATACGCTCTTATAACAATGCATTGGCATTTGTTTCACTGGGTGATCAATTGGATAATCAATTCACTAGGGGGGAGGAGTATTTCATTTTTGAATCCATGGTTCTACATATCATCATGTTGGTTTTGTAATATCTGATGAAACATGAGGTGCGGCTCCTCAATTTTCCTAATTATATGTGTATGATACAGAGCATGAATTGGAGAATAGACTTCATGGAATGCCTTCTTTAAATCCTATTGTGCTTCAAAGGTTACAAACAATGATGTATGAACATAATCCGTACGCCCGTGCACTTCTTACAACAATGAGAGAAATGCTACTACAGAGCAGTCCACATGTTGATTTGAGAATGGTCACATCCTTCTTGATGTTTGCTATAATACAGTCATCATTGTTTACCATATTCTATTTAATTTTCATGGTTCAATTGTAGACCTGCCGTTTTGGGAAGGAAAAGCAACAACATCTCTAATAATCAAACTATTAGAGAGCACAGGTGTATTACGGTATGAAAACTAGCTTTTTATGTAGCTTTTGTGTTTTATGTCAATAAAAAATATTTTTGTTTTTTTTTTGGTTTTTTTGCTTGCAGGGAATATCTTTATTTTTTTGGAACCTATATTATTGCTAGGTTTGTATGGTCGAGACACTTATAACGATAGTTTTGGGCTCCTTGGAATTTAACGGCTAAGATTGCAAAAGATTACGGATCAGCTTCTAGCACATGTGGATTATTGACGAGATTAGTCAATATCTGGATGCATGGTACGTGTCAGCGTCGTATGGAGGCATGCTGGTGCTTATACCAATATGAATTGCATGATGAAAAGACTTCTATACAAAGGTAAGCCTATTTTAGTGCCATTGGAGCAGAACACAAAGCTTTCCACAAATAATACAGGTGAGCTTTTGGAGGACCCCACTACATACATGCGCATAGTGGGTATTTTGACCATTATAAGGCCAGACTTAAGCTATGCTATTAGACTTGTGAGTTAGTTTATGTAGGCCCCTAGGAAGCCACACTTGGATGCGGCTAGACGGATCCTCAAGTACATAAAGTCCATAGTTGATTATGGACTTTTCTATGAGACTGGTACAGAGATATAGTTGCATGGGTACACAGATACTGATTGGGTTGGTAGTATTGCAGACAGGAGATCTACCAGTGGTTTTATGTTCTCATTTGGGAGTGCTGCTGTGAGTTGGAGCAGTAAGAAGCAGCCAACAGTTGCCTTATTGAGTATAGAGGCAGAGTACAGGGGTGCTACTATGGTAGCTTATGAGGTAGCTTGGTTTCAAAAGCTACTTGTGGTGACATGGGAGAGCCCGTGGTGGATAGGGAAGTTTAAAAAGAAATTCCTAAGGTGCATTAGAAATAAATTATAATGTGCACAAAAGACCTTAACCTAAGGGTCAAGATTTTTTGAAAATTTTGGATTATGGTCCAATTAAGGTTCCTATGGACCAATAAGATTAATCCAAATGTAGGGAAGAGATAAATTGAAGAATAAAAGAAAACCCCCCCAAAAATGAGTAAATGCTCACATAAGATGAAGAGTGGACTAAGGACCAAAGAAAAGAATTAAAAAACTGAATTTTGACACCTCAGAGTGGGGATCTCCCCTCATGAAGTAGGTGCCTTTTTCTCATCATTACTCCCAATTTTTAATCAATAAAATGAGATATTTTCATCTCTCCTCTCTCCTGTTTCAAAATGAGATATTTTCATCTCCCCTCTCTCCTGTTTCAAACTAGATCCAAAAAGTAAGCTGAACTAACCCCCCCAAAAATGGTCAGAAATTGACCAAACTGATCTGGAAAATTCTAGAATCAGTTTGCTTGGTTAGAGCCTCACTTTTTCCTATAAATAGAAGCCTCCCCCTTTGTAAAATCTTAATGGTGTTTATGCACTGTTACTCTACTTCTATTGTCCTGAGCCATCTACATTGAATTTCTTAATAATTCAATTGTTTTTGGCCTAATCCTCTCCAAAGTGAAATGGTGGCCACTCTTGCTTCAAACAAGAGTAGAACCCTCAATCCCTCAAGCCAAAGGAGAGCTTACAAGCTCCATGTAAGCTAATTTTCTTACTTGTTTATGAATTTTTATGAAAAATCTATGGTTTTCTTGATTTTTATGTTTTGAAATTGATTGAATTAAATTCAAATGCTATGCCTTTGATGAAAAGGCCACCCCCTTCTCTTCTTTACATTCCAACCTTTCTCAATCCTAGAAATATTAACTAAGGGATTAATTAAAATCTTCTTACTGTTTACTCTTTGGAATTTAGAAAATTGTGTAAATTAGAGTTCTATAAATCTAAATTGGATTAATTTAAGTTAAATAAAGAATGATAAAAATGAAAAATGGTAAGCCATACAACGGAGGTTATGGTAAAATTTTCCAGAATTTTATGGAAAAGAAAGTTTGTTTTTATGTTATTCCAAAATAGTAATTCCCACCATTTTTGCATCTAAAAGAAATATTCTAATTACTCCACGTACATATTCACCTATGAATATGCATGGATATCTCACTGATATTAATTATTAAATTTGTTTTCTATGCATAGAAAGATGCATAATGGAATTTTTTTAATTATAAAAGTGTTATTCTTATTAAAATTGATTTCTATGCATAGAAAGATGCATAATGGAATTGTTTTTATTATAAAAGTGCTATTCTTATTAAAATTAATTTTCTATGCATAGAAAGATGCATAAAGGAAATTTTTTTATTACATCTTCTTAGCTTTTGTCAAGTATTTTCTCACTTCTCAAGGCTTATCCTCAATTCTTTTGTTAACTTTTCTTGACCTTGGCTCTAGTTTCTCAAACGACTGTGAAAAAACTCATATTGGTCATATGGTGAAAAAATGTGATGTGAAAAATTCTTTTCATAGGCATGAAAAACTCTGGTTTTTCTTATTATTTTTACATGGTGTGATTGAGTTTTGAGTACTTTGGTAACTTGGAGGGAAGTAGATTAATCATTTTTCTTTAATTTTGGTTGATGTTAGCATTGATGTTTCTCTATGTGAAAATCTAAGGTTCTAGTTTTTTTTTTTGGTTTTTCATAAAAATTATAAAAATAATTAAAAACTATTATGGTTTACATCTTGTTATTATTACCATTGCTTTAGTTTAGTTGACAAGGATTAAACTACACATTTTGAATAGAAAAACCCAAAATTTAGAGCCTCAAAATTAAAGCAAGCACCTTACACTAGTTTTTCATGCTAGATGAGATAATAACATTGTGAAAAACTTCCTAAAATCATTTTTTGATTCTAGGGATTTCCTTACTAAAGTTAGAGAAGCTTGTCATGTGACTCCTATCTCCTTATCTATAAAAATCGTGCACATGACTAACTTATGATAATCACATCCAAAATAACACAGAGGTTATGATTAGGAGGATGTAAAAGCCTTTGCACTTGTGAAGACTAAAGTTTTCTAAGATTAAAAATAGGGCTAACTCAATTATGTCATGACTAATTTTAGATAAGCATGTGGTAGGGAAATCGAAGACAACCGCCACAAACACTATGGTTGGGGGAGAAGGGAGTGTGGATCCTCTCGGGGAACTATACCCGCCAAGGATGAGTCGACCTCACTGGCTAGACATGCAAGACCTAGGCTCTACACTGTCTACCGTGCTCTCCGCCACCACCTCTAGCACCGCAATACCCCTATAGGCCTCTCTCTCACACCATACACACCACTCTCACCTCACTCACCTCGCTCACACAAAGAGATAGACAAAACACCACACAGAGCACAACACTACACAATCACAATACCAAAAAGGAATGATACAAGGGAGACTCCGCTCCGATAGAAGGAGTGTGCTAGAACTCAAGGTGATACACCAGAGAGTGTCCTCTTTTGTGAGAGTATGTCGCTGACTGTCTGTACGCTACCCCAAGAGTGCTCCCCTTAACTCCTCCTTGGGTGTCCTCCTCCTCGGGTGGTGCTCAAGAGGATTTCGAAGAGGATCTCTCCCTTCCTTGGGAAGGGAGAGGGGAAAGGACGATGGTGCTCAGGATCTCGAAGAGGATGTCTCCTTGCCTTAGGAAAGGGAGAGGGGTGTTGCCTCCATGAGTGCCATCGGAGTTGGCCATGCACGTATGAGATGAAGGGGACCAGCGACGTTCAGAGGGGTCAAAGAGCAGTGCTGCCGGGGGTCGGAGGGCACTGGCGGTGACGGCGATTGGAGTCATCGGAGGGCATTGGCGGTCGGAGTGGTCGGAATAGTCGGAGGGCACCGACGGTCGGAGTGGTTGGAGCACACCGACGGTGATGGCGATCAGAGTAGTCAAAGGGCTCTGGCGATCGGAGTGGTCGGAGCACACACCGACGGTGACGGCGGGCAGTTAGAGTCATCGGAGGGCACCGGCGGTGACGGCGGTCGGTGTGGAGTGTGGAGTGTGGAGGAGCTGGCTTCCCGTCCATAGGTCGCCCACTACTACTCAATTCACCATCCGGATGAACGCCAAGAAAACATAGGTGAGTCTCTTGGAAAAACATCTGGCAAGCAGGCTCTCTCGAAGCTTGTTGCCATCACCATGAATTTGCAGCGAGGCTACATGGAGTTTATGCATGGTAACAAAAGTGTTACATTATGAGGAAATCAGGTGTCCAAGTTGAGCTTGATTAATGGCATTCAACTCAGGAGAGAGCTTAAGAAAATGGGACATATAAATATATTACAACTTTGTAAAGATGAGAACAATGTTGAAGAGAGCGAAGTTACAAATGTTGGGATAGTCCAATTGTTGAAGGATTATGAGGATGTTGAAGCAGGATATTGATCATGGAATAGAACTTGAGCCTAATGCTAGGCAACAAGCCTCCATATAGATTGTCAAAAGTAGAGAAGAATGAGGTAGCAAAGCAAGTCCAAGAATTGATGGACATGGGTTGGGTGGAGCTAAGTCAATCTCTTTTTGTATCTCTCGTACTCTTGGTGAAGAAGAAAGATGGTATTTTTTGTATGTGCATTGATTATAGAGACTTGAATAAGATCTCTATCAAGAATCGTTATCCCATCCTGCGCATATATAATCTTTTGGATAAGTTGAAAGGTGCAAGATTATTCACCAAGATTAACATGAGATTGAGCTACCACCAAATTAGGATGAGGAGTGGTGATGAGTACAAGATGTAAATTTTAGGATCGAGAAGGGTTTCTATCACTTATGGTTATATTGTTTAGGTGATGAAATGTGCTTGTCACTTTTCAAACTTTACTAAACAAGGTACTTCAGTCTTTCCTCTTCAAGTTTGTATTTGTCTTCTTCGATGACATAATATTGGTGTATAGCAAGAGTCAAGTCAAGAGGAGCACTTGCTTCATGTACACATGCTGTTGGATGCATTGAGAGTCAACCAGTTTTATGTTAAGGAGAGTAAATGCAAATTCACGGCGGCAAATAAAGTGGAATACCTTGGTCACATTGTAGGCAAATATGGTATAAGGGTGGAGTGGAATGTGTGAAGTATTAGCCAATGCCTACCAATATCACATAATTGAGGGATTTCTTGGACTTAGCATCTTTTTATAGGTTTATTAAGAAATACACTCACATTGCTAGCTCTATTGAGATGGATAAGCTTAAGAGGGAAGCTATATTTTAGGATGCTACAATCCGTAAGAGCTTTGAAAAGTTGAGTATGCTTCACACCGGTCCTATTTTGGTATGCCCGAACTTTTCCAATCCTTTTACTATAAGGACGGATGCATATGGAAGAGGCATTGGTGCCATGTTATATAAATATCATGGGGTGATTACATTTGAGAGTCGTAAACTTGATCACAAAGAGATGGAGACGCATGTGTATGATCAAGAGGTTATTGTTATCTTACAAGCAATCAAGAAGTGGCATCACTATCTCTATGGAAGAAAGTTTTATGTAAGAAGTGATCATAGGGTTCTTAAGTACTTTTCTCCACTCAATCTCTTCCCCAAACAAAGAAGATGCTTAGTAACCCTTCAAAATTATAACTTTGAGATCACTATCATGAAGGAAAAGACAACATGGTGGCCGATTCACTTTCAAGGATGTGGACATGTTCATTGGCAGAGCCATCAAAACATAACTTCATAAGGATTGGATTGTTGTTATTATCCAAGAGAAGTATGTGCTAGATGAAGAGGCATCACATATGGTAGAGAAATTATGTCATGGCATATGTGATGATTTATCTCATTTTTGATTGCATGATGGGGGGTGTGATTTTTTGGTAAGCATCATTAGGTGAGCTTTTTTGTAAATAGAATAAAATAGCAAGAGTTTTTACAAATATTTGAATTCAGAACATCTTTAATGCTTCAGCAACCTATATCTTTGTTTAGATTTGATGGGCTAACAAAAAAGGTATATGCTTTAGCAAGTAAGCCACACTTAGCATCTATATCTACCAAATCATTTTCAACAAAACTATCTCTTTCAAAGTCAAAATGTGCAAGTGTAGGATCGTAGGATGTGAGAAGAACAATGAAGCTCTAGCTGATGGTAGAAAAATCATGATGGTATTCACAAATGTGGGCTCGATTTGGATGTTTCACTTTGGAACACCACCACACTTGACATGTACTCCAAATGCATTAACTTATCAAAAGGTGATACTTGGTGTTCATCAGTTCACACATGGGGTATGCTCATGTATGGATTAGTGTGTGTATGCTCATATAAATGCTGGTGTGGTGACTCACCAAAAATTTGTTTGTCCTTCTCAAATGCTTCTTTGCAAGGGTACCACATTTAATATACACATCCACCAATATGTTGTCAAGTGACACTACTATTTTCCACCAACCCCACTCTGACAAAATAGAGGCGAGGACATTGCATCTGTTTAAAACAGTTTGGTAATATCATGCGATTATGCATTACAAAAGACAACATGCATACTTATGACACCTAGACTTTTCCCACCAAACATGCATACGAGCAACAAGAAAGTGGAAGCATAGCCAAGAAGACGCACCGAACGGTTGGATGTCAGGTGCTAGTGATGTTGATGTTGCTGGGAGACCAAACTTGAGCTGCTGCTATTGAGGCCACCCTTAAGCAACGTGTGTTGTAGATGAGGCCGAGTATAGATCTCACACTTGAGCTCTTTTGATTATAGCATCAAGTTACCTCTATCTTAGAGCTATGGCTTACACAAAGGAACCTTGGTTCACCTCACTCAGAGCTAGACATAATCTATAGATACCGGCCACATTTGTTGCAAGACAATGCACAAGGGGAGCCGCCTTGAGGTGCCATCGATGAAGCATAGAAAAAATGCCGTTTGTTTGCTAAGGATGAGGTCACCTTTGTGCTTAATATTTAGAGCTCACACAATTGAGTTACTCCAAGTTTTCTTCTTGCAACACATAGCTACATAGTTCACCACAAAGCTCTCATATAGAGCTTAGTTTTTACGCCTCGCCTTTAGTTAGCTCACCCACCACAAAGATTGAGATCACTCTCTCTTACAAGTGTCTAGCAGTTCTCTATCTCTCAGCTCTACTCTCTTACTTAGAAATGCATAAATTTCTTTCGCTCAGAAAGAATTGCAATGATTTCAAACTCCTTCTCACTCTCAAGATGAGAGAGGTCCCACACAGAAAATATTTCTCACACAAAGATGCTCCATGGAAAAAAATCCCTCTCTCAATATCTCAATGTGCCACTCACTAAAGAGGATGAGCCATCACATATATTTGCTAAATGCACTCACAAAGAGTTACAAATTTTTAACTCTCTCTACTATGCTCCAAAGTGCCACTCCATGAAGCACTCTAAGAGAATGCAACCTTCACAAAGAAGCTCATGTACTCACAAAGATATGGACTAATTTGACACCTTATATTTCACTTCAAGGCGTTACTCAATGAACCAAATGAACCAACCCACTAAGCAACAAATGCAATCAATAATGACTCTTCACTGAAGTGCCACTCAATAGTGATAATGAAAAGTAGTGAACTAATCACCTAGATACCTACACACTTTTCACATAGAGAAATCTCCCAAGAAGGGAAGCTTTGATACCATGTTAAAAGACATGGTGTGAGCTTAAACTTGACAAGGATTAACTAAAGCACTTAATGGTGATGATGATTATCACTTAAGCTATACTCACACCAAAGAACAACACATACAAATCACTAAGATAAGATGAAATCTGGCCAATGAGCAATCGTGTGTGCTCAAGAGTCACCACATAGACATAACCATGAAAACTATGCACGTAGAGAGGATCTTCCACAAAGGACCACTTAGATTACTTAGCACAAAGCAAGTACACAACTAATAGATACTTCACACACTCTCCACTCTCTAGATATGTGATGTGAACACTTGTATATATATAGGTTCCATGGAGGAGGGCGTGCCTTGAGCCCTTGAATCTCTCCATCTCCCTAGAATTCTAAATTGACTCACCTAAAAGATGATGTCTACGTCAAGGAAATGTACCTACTAGACCTATACCAAGTAACTCTAGTAAATGAGCCTTCTAACCTTAGAACAAACATTATAAGGTACCACTAAGGATCCACTAAGGTTTGCACTAAGGATGGATGCTAGATCACTTAAATTCTAACAGATCTACTAGCATAGCCCTTTTGTTTGCATTCAGTGTGGGCATTGATAGTACCTACAAAAGAAGTTGGGATATTTGCATTCTATGTCAGAGACTAATTATTTGTAGGCAAAATGGCAGGCAATGATGTATTTGGTATTCTTTCCACACTTATGTATTAGGATAAGCTTGACGGGACCAACTAGCCGTGGTCTTATATGGTGCGCCATTTATGTTGCAAAAGGGTTTTGGAATGTTTTCATTGGCATTGAGGCACACCCTATCTTGCCACCAGCACAACAACATAGTAAAAGTACTTGGATGGTGATACGAGTTCTGATGGACATGTATCTGCCCACCATCCCTATTCCATGCATCACCACTTTTTTCCTCGGGCCGACATCATGGCCGACATCATATTTGCCCACCTTTTTCTCCTAAGTGCACTGGTGGCAACTCTTTTTCTCTTGGCTGGCTGATGGTAACTACTCTTTGTCCTCTTCATTTTTCCCTAAAGGTTTGAGTGAGCTTAATTCATAGTGTGCTTATTGTACTGGAGATCAATGTAGCAACATAGACATAGATGCAACAAGTAAGGAGAGAGAGATAGAAGCACAACACTCAAAGTAGATTAATAAGAATGAGTCCAATGAAGTGACATGATAAGGTTACTTACACACACTCATAAGAGTGCATACATATGCTCGTGGGAAAAAACCTCCTAAAGAGGGAAACATCACTACCATATCAATGGCTATAAATCTCCCCTCTAGTAATGATCTAAGCTTCTACAGGAATCCTATGGCAAATGGTAATAAGCCTAAAGCTTTGTGAAACACTTCACACTTCTCTCGCTCTGAGAGAGCCTTCGTGAACATACTTGGCACATTGTCGTGTTGTGTGTAGAGACATAAGCCAGGCTAATCTCTCCTGCAAAGAGCCTCTCCTTGACATAATGATAATGCACCTCAATGGCTTTGTGTGCGAGCATGAAACACTGGGTTCCTCAATAGCTAATGCACTTTGGCTATTCAATGAAGATAGAGGTGGGGGATTGCAACACCAAGATCTTCCACACGGCATCTACTAAGCCATACACACTCCATAGGCTATAAAAGCAGCCCTGCACTTAACTTCATAGCTTGAAGGGGCTACTATTGGTTGTTTCTTGCCATGCCATGATATACATGAATCACCAAGCTGAAAGTAAAACCCACTAATAATGGACACTCCCGTGTCATAACATCTAGCCTAATTAGAATCACTGAAAGCATACAATTGAACATCACTCCCCTTAGCATAGAATAAGTATACAACTAAACATCACCCCCCCTAGAATAAGCCAAGGTACTGAGTACCTTGTATCTAAATTACAACACGTTTTTGAGAATTCATTTGCTCCACATATGGTATGAATTCAATAGAGCTATGAGAATAGTAAACACCAAAGAATTATCTGGATAAGCCTCATCAATACATGCTATAGCTGCTCCCTGCTGAGATCTTTAATCCTTATGAGGAACTTATCCACTAAATATTCCTTATTCATACGTTTGGACTCTAACTGCTTATACAAGTAGCCCACTCTCGTTATGCACCTGGTAAAGCATAACAAGCACATCCCAAGCATGCTTTATAGTTTTATATGAATGAATATGAGAAGTAATGCTCCTTTTCACTAAAAGTTCCACTAATGCATGTGCCTATGCATCTCTACCATCCCACCTAGCTTGTTCCATTGTGGGAGGTGCGGAGGCAGATGCCATGACACATGGATGAAGTGGTTGTATGGCGGGCTACACCTCATGTAGTAAAGGGGTCAGCATTTGACTATTTAAAGAGGAAGGTGTTTTCTGACATACATGTGGCGGGGGTTGCCCATGCAATGACACCCATGCAACAGAGGGTTGGGGTAATGTTGGAGAAGTGTCATCTTGAAGCAAGAGCCCTCGGTGACAAACATGAATGGTGGCCTGGGGATGGTGTTCAAGCAGTAGAAGGTGACGCTCAACAAGCTTGTTGATGACCTAGTCTAGAAGATAAAGAAGGTTATGATGATAAGGATAAGGGTTACGTAGAGTTAGAGAATCGGCTAGTGTGGCACCAGATGAAGTGGAGGACTATGAACCATGACAGGAGGTGGCACTTGAGCCACACGTAATATTTTCTGGTATGAGAAGTTCTTCAAGCATTGAGGGATATGATGAGGTTTTGCTTGACGAGCATGAGTTCATCAAAGGTGACACTCCGGCTAAAGAAGAAGTGCCAAGTGTGGGGACCATATAGCATGTAGGCCTTGACACCAAAACAATCCACGTAGCCCACAAACACAACCCGAGTGTCATATGAATTGAGCTTTCCCTAGGAGAACCGAATAGGATAGTGAACCAAACACCTTGAGATTTGTAGGTCAAGAGTTTGACCAAATGAGATAAAATACGATTTTTGATTTGGAAGGGTTGATGTGAAGATCATGTTTTAGAGATAATAGGATGTAGCAAGACTTGCATTGCATGGAGCAAGCTACATTGAGGAGGGTGCAATTTTTCCTCTTTATGATCCTGCTATGTTGCAAGGTATGAGGTATTGTGTATTGATGGGAAATACCATGCTATTGACAATAGGAGATGAACTAGTTTAAAACATATTCCCCTCCATTATTAGTGCAAAGCATATGGACCCTAGCCCCAAGTTATACTTTAACTCTTTCCTTGTAGACCTTGCAACAGTCAAGTACTATAGATTTTTGAGTATGAAAGGACACCATTTTATACTTAGTGAAATCATCAATGAAGGTGAGGAAGTACTTAGAGCGGGACAAACAATGAGAGTGCCCATAGGGCCACACAAGTCCAAATGGAATAGTTGAAGGGGATGAGAGGTCCTAGGGATGTAGTCCTAGGGAAGCATTGGTGGTGAGCTTTCCCATACACCCCTCACATAGCTTGATGGGTGTGAACCAAAAATGCATACCTTTAGCCATGTGATGGTGTGCTACATGGCTTTGAGAACTAGCTGACTAGGATGTCCTGGGTGATAATTCCACCTCACAGCTTCAATGTAATCATTGTTATGGGTTGACTAGCCCCATTGTGCATGATCTCAGTCATTGACAAGAGGTTTTTGGTGGTAAGACCAAGGATAAGTGGTTGGAGCATCCGAAATTTGGATGGATATGGTGCTAAAACCCTCTGCATGCTTGATGCTATCATCACCCAAGAGAACTTGTAAAGGCATTAGGAACTCAATGGAGTCTTTTTGGGCCCTTTAATTTGCCATGAGGTTATGGAAACGTTTAACTTTTTGACAAATAGGAGCCCGCCATGTAAGCAAAAACCAATGGTTTGTAAGAGAGGTGTAAGAGTGGTCAAAGGGTGCACTTTTTCCCCCAAAAAGGGGAGGGGGCAATTTTACAATTTTCGGACCTCCATAACTTCTACATACAAGCTCCGATTTGAGCGGAGATTACAGATCCGTGATCTACGCATCAAGAGCTTTCCATAGATATGTTACATGATATGGTTTTATCCGCTAGATTTTAAATTCCATTTTCCCCCCAAAATTCAAATTCGAATAAAGTAGCCGTTTTGAAGCTTCAAATTAGAAAACGTTTCTTCTTAAGAGAAAAGGTTTGACTCCCTTAAACTGCCAAATAAAAGGGCCCAAGAAGACTCCATTGAGTTCCTAATGATGGGAAAATGGTGTATAATTTGTGAGCCAATCAAGATCAAAGCTTATGTAGTGTGTTGTCCGAGTGTCTCATTACCACTTATTTGCACGGGTGGTACTATGGGTTATCAGAGATGCAGCAAATAATTGGAGGGGTTCATTGGAGTCTTCAGGGTTTACAATGGTAAAATTTCCCTGATATCTAGGAGGTTTAGTAAATATTGGTCATGCTTCTTGGTGCGGCAATCTTTCTCTTAAATGACCTTGATGCTTGTAATATATCTGCAAAACAAGGGACATTCCCATATAATACGATGGTATGAAAGTCTTATATGGGCCACTAGGTGTTGTGGTTGAACATTTGAGTACTTTTGAAAACCTTGAACAACCAAACCATTGTGGACGATAATTATTGGACTTGAATGAAGCTATCATTACAATTGCATTAGTGCCATTTTCTCCTCTCATGACCTCCTCTTGGATGATTTTTGAGACAAGATTATGTAACTAAATGTTAGCCATATTTATTTTAGTGGAAGTGCTACCAAAAGAAGCATGGCGTAAAGTGTGTCAGGTATAGATAGACTAACCATGATAGTCCCATCAAGAAATATCAAGAATTGGATGGCAAATTGAGATTCTAACATAGTCAAATTGATGTGTTTCTTAACAAGTGTTACTTGAGATACCGGATCAGTATGCTCATAGGCAGAGCCCACATGGCTCGAGATGATATGAAAGACCAAACCATGTGCACTTTACGATCACCCATGTGGAGAATGATCTCCACATACAGGCTGCAACATCTTGTCATTTCCATTGGGCCTATGCTCTACAAGATCTGATCAACATTAATGCTATCAATTATATGCACAAGAAATCAAATAAAAGAGGGGGGCTCACAACCCCCTCTTTTGAAGCTATCATTGCCATTGGATTAGTGCCATTTTCTCCTCTCATGACCTCCTCTAGGATGATTTTTTAGAGAAGATTACGTAATTGAATATTAGCAATAGATGATTTTGGTGGAAGTGCTACCAAAAGGAGTATGGCTTAAAGTATGTCAGGTATGGCTAGACCAGCCATGATAGTCTCATCAAGAAGGATCAAGAATTGGATGGCAAATTGAGTTTCTAACATAGTCAAATTGATGTGTTTCTTAAGATACCAGATCAGTATGCTCATAGGCATAGAGGAAATCCCACAAGGTTTGAGATGATGTGAAAGAAAAAACCATCTGCACTTGACAATCACCAAAGTAGAGAAGGGACGGGCTGTGCATGAAGCATGACAAAAATCATGAGGCGAATGCAAGGTCGAGCCTAGTGCATGTGACTAAGTACCGAATGCTTCCTAA
Organism: Cibotium barometz; assembly: GCF_041138505.1. NCBI lineage: Eukaryota > Viridiplantae > Streptophyta > Polypodiopsida > Cyatheales > Cibotiaceae > Cibotium > Cibotium barometz. The sequence goes on along the minus strand of NC_141095.1, from coordinate 29,886,713 downwards.
CATGCTTCTATAGTCTTTGGCCATAGGATTATTTACCCAAGTGGTTGTGCCTCTCTCTAACACAGGGAATCGCCTAAGTAGAGGTAAGGGGGTCCAAAACATTTATGCATGTTTATAAGGAATTTATGATGAATGCCTTGTGCAAACTTGGATTGGGTAATATGCAAAGTACAGGAAGGTTTGTGCCTTAAAACTTGCATTCCTAGAATGTATTTTAAGGGAGCTGGCTTTGGCAGGACCTTAACAACAAAGGTCTTAGCGAAGTCCTTTGCCATCCGTAGTACTACTTCAGCCATAGAAATTGGCTTGGCATTCTTTACCAGGGTGTCCGAAGGTTCGTTCATTCCTCGAATGAACCTAGCCGCCCCATGAGTTGCTCTTCGTCTAGCAGCACGGTGGCGAGTACTTGAGGAGAAGAGCAAACGCATGGTGATACTCTTCAATAGTTCTGCTCTTGTGGGTTAACTCCAAGAATTCATTCATCTTAGTTTCCAAGAAGTCGGGGGGACAGAATCTCTTCCTTAGGTATGTCTTGAGATCGTTCCACGTCTGGGTGTTCCGATCTAGATGGTTTGTCTCACAGTGGTTTCTCCATGCCACTCTGGCTGTTTCTACTATCTTCAGCCTTACAAGAGCCACTTTACTTTTCTCATTGTATCTAGTGACATCGAAGTATTCTTCCATTGCTTTGATCCACTTTTCCACAGCCTCGCCCAAGTTTTCCCCTTCACCCTTGAAGGGACCTGGCTGAGATCTGTGAAGGGCTTTGCGAACATCAGGGTCAAGCTCTTCCTCATCCGTAAGAGGATTTAGCTATCTGCCCACGGTTCGCGTCTCATAATTCTGCCAAAATGGTACATCGTTAAATTTCTATTTGATTTTGTCATCGAGATCCTAAGACTTAAGAAGTTCGGAAATAATTACTTTAAAAAAGATAATCTATCTTATTAAAGATCTACGACATACGTCCGACAAATCTTATTTCTTTAAACTTGATATCTGATAGTCAAATCACTTAGATAACTGGAATTTTTTCACAAAACATTCTTTATTTACATAAGATTTGCAATATATACATAGAGCAACATGGCTCCAGAAAATCAAAACCTCCATGGTATATGCATGAGACGGCGATACTGGGCTATTGGCATGCCACGATACAATTGTTCCCTTCTTACTACTCGGGATAAAACATCTAAGAAGTATGACAAGAAAGCCTAAAATCTTGAGGTGTGGGGTGATACAAGATAACACTGTGAACTACCTTTAGCCTTAACAGGACCATGGCTAAAGAGATATTCTTCCTCAGCATGAGGCGCTGGTTGCAAGAGGCATGGACATATTGTCCTGCATGCCACTTATGATGTCGTCTCTCAGTTGGGTCTGGGAAATATAATTCCTCGAAATGATTTGTGAGTCTTGCTCTGCTCGTTCGAGCTGTAGCGGAGGAGAGGATATGCTCAAAAGTGAAAGCAGTCATATCCTGGGATTGAGTAAGATCGAGAATACCAGGTAAACACGGAACGTCCATCTATAAAATAAAATTCATCGATAAAAAGTCTTTATTAATGAAGCTTAAGGAATGAGAATACAACATGAAAATGCATCTTTCTAAGTTTTTATTATAAAATTTTGATAAAATTCGTTTTTCCTTCTTAAGATTTCAACAAAGCTCTGATACCAACTGTGAGACCCCTGCCCCCTCCGCGTGCCCTCCTCCAGGGCACTCGCAGCGGAAGTAGCAGTCTCTCATGTTGGAGGGCAGGGATTCCCACTCGGGGCCTCGCCCACCGCGAATGTCCGAACAAGAGACTAATCCGGTGGTTCCTACGAAACCAAGACCGAAAAAACTTCCCTCGCTCGGAAGCACGGGCGATTCCACCACGAAAATCATCTAAGGGAAGATTTATCTAACAGATCAAGGCCTTAACTATCCTTTCTAATCCGACCGAACCCGTAGGTCACATGGCCAGATCAAGGAAGAGACTTGCACTTGGTTCATAGAAATCATCGCTTTTCCCCCCCTTAAGTGGGCATAGCTGACTGATTCTTTCCCATAGAACAAGAATCTTCCTGGGACTTATTCTAGCCAACGCAACTTGAACGTATCTAACTGTATTGTAGGAATCCACCGCCGATCCACCCCAACTGGCCCATGGGTTAGCCAACCACTGTATTGGTAGGATCCCTTTATATAAAAATTTGGTTGAGTTTTGTCTCGGGTACCAGGGAAAAGAGTTCCCAGGCTCCCTAGCCGCACCACTTACGCACCCAATATGAAATTGCCTTTTGCACATTCAGTTGTCTTTAAAGCAGACTTAAAATGAAACCATAGTACTTCGAATCATAATCCTCCAAAATATCTAGTCCATTGTTTTACAATCAAAATATCATCCGAACTCTCTGAAGACCAGCTAGTCAACCAATGAGATCCAAATTCAAGTTCTAATTCACATAGATAATTCCTTGTCAGTTCATCCATATCTTCCTCGACATACGCATGAGTGTCCTAGCAACCGCGAGCCCGTGCATCGCCTGGTCAGAACCCTCTAGGATCCTCCTTAGGTGTCCTAGCACTTCACTTAGGGACCGCTTCATTGGTCCTCGCCCATCGTACCGAAAGCGTACCATTTTAACCATACCGAGGCTAGTCAAGACCTTGGCAGGCTTTGTCCACGAGAGTGACATCCTTTGATGACTCCCGACCACCAGCTGTTGCAACGAAACTCTCCTTAGTTTAAACCACAGGCCAAATGCTTCCATTCTGGCGTAAGACAGTCCTTTTCAGAAAAACAGAGTTTCTATCCAAGTAATAATTTCTCGTTTGAGTTTAATTCCACAAAACCCTTTTTCTCAAAAACCAGACTTTCTTAATGAAAATCACGAATCTTGTATCAGGGTAATCCACCCATCAATTTCAATGAATTTCCAACTTATTTCTCGATGATTTTGGGTCTAAGGAAAACTTCTCTAAATCACCCGCCCCGGTAATCCATTCTTCGTATACTGAAGAAATGGGAATGGTCACAAGGTTTTGCTTAATTTCTGATTTGAGAGATGGGCAAGCATCTTACTGGCCCACCATTCTCACGTGATTGTGGTCTAATCCTAAATTTCTCGGATTCATTCCTAGATTTGATTCCGAAGGATTTTTCTTCTATTTATCTGATAAATTAACGGTGATTTCCAATCGTAAGGGTAAAATCTAAAATTTGAAAATTTATTCTTTTCTGGCCACAATAGAATTATAAATAGTTCTATTCGAGAATAATGAAATTTTATTTAAAAAAACTTTTTTTCCAAAGAATCCATTTGTGAATATGCATACATCATTTTATTGATTTATTCGCATAAAAATATCTTAAAATATTATTTTCTTCATTTTGATCCTTAATATTAATATACCATAATTTTCTACATGAAATTATGGTGAAAACTTCTCTTTTAATACCGAAATTAATTTATGCATTTTTTTAAACTTAAAGTACGATGAAAATTTCTCTTTTAAATAAATCAAAATATCCATATTTTTAAATATGCTAAATTTTCTTTTTTAGTCTTTAAAATATTTAGATCTAGAATATCATGGATATCAATCTTTTTGCATCTAAATTTATGCATGAAAATTTCTCTTTTCTCTATTTAAATAATTATGCATAAATATCATAAAAATATTTTCCATAAATATGACAAAAATCATTATTTTTGTATAAAAATTTCTATGCCTAGAATATGATGGGAATTCCTCTTTTTGTATTATTAATTTTATGCATAAAAATAAGTTTTTTCTTTTTCTAAATTTTTTTGCCATAGCTTCGCTTTGCAATTACTGAGAATGTTCAATTTTCTAACTTAAATGAATACACATAATTGAAATGTGATAGGAAGTCCTCTTTTAAGCTAAAATTTTATTTATGCATTCATAACATAATTATAAGCATAATTATGATTAATCCTCTTGATTTAAAACATCCATTCATCATTTCTATAGGAGAATTCTTATAAAATGTTAGCATAACACTCTTTCAACTTTAAAATGAGTTTATAGGATTTTTCTAAATCATAAACAAGCTTAAAGAATTAATCATCATTTTTACTAGATTAAAATCATTAAAATACCTAATCTTTTTCTCTAGCTTGTCAAGCCTGGAGTTTTGATTAAGATAATGAGTTTATCATTAAGAACCATCCTTCTAACAAGGATCTAACCATAAAGATGATTAACTTTTTCAAAAAGAGAGATTTATTAATAATTTAAAAAAAATATTATAATTAAGCATAAAAATTAGCATTAATTTCAAGAAAAAACCATTCAATTGAAATCTTCCCAAGCTTTAGAGGGGTTGGGAAGAAGAAAGTCATTGAGAAAGATAGAAAAACCATTGAATTAAGGCTTACCTTTGATTTTGGCTTGATTCTTTTTGGAAAGAAGTGAAGCCCACAAAGCAATGTTTGCCCACCAATTTGGGGAGGGTAATCTCCAAGAGAGGATGGAGAATTGAGAAGCTCCAAAGCTCCCAAAAGTAGAGGCAAAATAGAGGGATAATAGAATTACACTAAAATGAAGATAATACTGGCATGTAATTACTTAAAGATGAAAATACAAAGGAATGAGGGTCTATTTATAGGTGAGGGAGGCCACTAACCAAGTCCAACTGAGTTCTAGAGGCTTCCAGTTTCAGTTAGATTCATTTTGGACAAGTTTTGGACCAGTTCAGCTCACTTTATGATCTAGTTTGCATGAGGAGAGAGGAGAGATAAAAATATCTCATTTTTTTGAATTTAAAATACCAAGTAATGATGAGAAAAAGGCACCTACTTCTTCATGGGGCCTTTCCCTCCTTACTAAGGTGTCAAATTTTGATTTTTTAGTAATAAACGTTAATTTTTAACTAATAAACCCAGTACTCAGTCAACTCTTCATCTTATGTGAGCATTTACTCATTTTTGGGATATTTTCTTTTATTCTTTACATTTTTATAATCCCAACGCTTGGATTAATCCTATTGGTCCTTTAGAACCTTATTTGGACCTTAATCAATTTTTTTTGAAAATGTGGACCCTTAGGCTAAGCCTTTAATACACATATTCAATTAATTTCTAATGCACATTGGAAAATTCTTTTTGAACTTATGTTTCAGGGGAATTCATCTTAGATATTAGGAAAAACTTTGTATCCAAAAATATCTCAATTTTAAATTACCTCTCTCTAGAATATTTCCTCTCTAGGCCAAAACAAGGAAAACAATATTTTCTTGCATTCTGAAATAGGAGATGATTACAGGGGACTGAGATGAGAGCTTATACATCTTTTAGGGATGAGGAGAAATCTTACATACTGCGGCAAAAAAGTCCCTAGAGAACACATTCTAATCTGGGAAACCTAAATCTGGCAATAGCTCTGGCAATAGCTCAACTGCTTCCAAACCCATGGGGGAAAGTCAGCCCAAACCAATCAAGCCACCTCTACACATGGAGCACCATGATGTGAGAGGTCCTTAGCATTAACCTTGCCAAAAAAGCATCAATCCTGTAATTAACAATATGTAATGAAAGTTAATATGATTAATATCCAACTAAGTTAATATCCAACTAAGTCAATATCCAACTAAGTTAATATGAATAATATCCAACTAAGTTAATATCCAACTAAGTTCAGACCAAGTTGTATTGACTGAAGTCCTCACATGTATGTTGCCTCAATAAGCATCGTGACATCTTCCATATTCACTTCCACATGTGTGAAATAGTGCACATCTACAATATCCACATTTATTCCATGAGTGCAAATTATTTTGCATCAAAATTAAACATGTAGCAAAGTTTAATACCATTTTGGTGTGTTGCTCTTGGTGTCTCTTTGTCTTTTTTTCCTCCCATATGAAAGTCAAGCCCTTTCTTGCTTTGAACTTCACGAAGAACGAGATGATTCTGCCATCTGTGGAGGTCTTTTCTTTGCCGTCGAGCCCTCCTCCATTGGAGGTTGTGGATCTTCTTCCATTGGAGGTTGTGGACCATCATCTTCTAAGTTTTCATCTCTCTCTTGATTGTCTAATGCTTCTTGATAAGCCTCATAAGCTTCAACCATATGATTAAACAAATAAACATGAGATTTACAAAAAAACATTTATTGTAACGCATTATAATATGTTACAAGAACACAATACCTGTCCATAACTCATGCTCACTTGTATGTATCTGTCCAAGTGGATAATCCAACCACCAAGGACATACATTAAGCTCCCATCGACTTATGTCCCTCTCTCTCTCCATGTGGAAGGGTACATACACTCCTCACTATCCATATCTGTCCATGGCCTAATAGCTTCGGGGCTGCTTACAAACACCAATTGTCTACACAAGTGTCGTATCCATGTGTCCAAGAGTTTTATGCACAAGTTTCATGAAGATGTATCTACATGTATAAAGCAAAAATATAATAGTCCAAAAGTTTTATGCACAAGTTTCATGAAGATGTATCTACATGTATAATAGAGTTCAAGGCTTAAGTATTACCTATACACAAGACATTTGGAAGATTCCTACATTTGTGGTTGCTTCTCTAGCTCCAATGTTGCCTTCATGTCCAACCAAAGATCTAGGAAGGCCTGTGTAACATGCAAGTCCCTCTACTCTTTCCAAAAAGCCTCCAAAGCAACTGGGAGATCCAATCCCAATGCTTGTAATTATTGAACTATGGTCTTGCCTTGATCAAGCATGTACTCCCAATAAGTCTCCTTCCTCACATGTAATTATATCTTCTTTGTATCACCAAACTTTGTAGATGCTGCAGGATCCTTAACTCTTGTTATCATCATCATGAGCAAAATTTCTTTTTTCCTACCCACATGTAGAAAGAAGTCAAGACTTTTATTACATTCTCTAAACATGTGTAAATACAAAGAATAAATTATGTATTCATTACCTCTCTAGACTCAATCGAGAGAAGCATAGCACATATAATTTTTCCTTTGTGAGTGGTACAAGACCTTTCTTGCTATAAAGTAATTGAAAAAAACCATCACCATTTCCAGGGTTAGCAACATGGAGCATCTTACATGCACGATCCCGGAAGTTAGTCTCCACACCCCTAACTTCATGTATTGTTGATTATATTCATGTGGTGAGAGTGCTTCTTTATCCAAAGAGGCCATAGCTTTCTTAATAGCATGTGTAAAGTCAACTTGCACGATCCCGGAAGTTAGTCTCCACACCCCTAACTTCATGTATTGTTGATTATATTCATGTGGTGAGAGTGCTTCTTTATCCAAAGAGGCCATAGCTTTCTTAATAGCATGTGTAAAGTCAACTTGCATTCATGAGGGAATAACAAGAAAACATCCTAAACAATAAGATTTTATAATTATTTTTCAAATCATACGAAGAACATCATTCTTGACATAATATTGTCTGACTTACCTTCCACACAAGCTGTGATAAAATAGTAGCCGAGGCGGTGTACCATGGATAGTTATTCCTCTTTTCAACTGCCATCTCTACTTCAACCCATCTTCTCTCCTCTTCAGCCACTAAGAGCTCAAGAGAAGAGGAGACTTATCTGCTAGGCCAAACTTTTGAAACAAGAAAACTTCATGCGACAAAATTGGAACAACATGTGTTCTAGAAAGCCTACGATCCACATTTCATTATATTAAAAAAAACCTTCACTTAATTCAACAAAGAAAATGCATGTATATAACTTACTCATTGGTGGATTTCAAAGCAAGTAGTAGTTCCCCCTCTTTCATTTGTCCACCTCAATGAACTAGCACCTTACTCTCACATGACGATGATAAAGATGCTCATAAACTACATGTAATGACAAAAGCCCAAAGTCTTAATGAGTTTAAAAAATACAAAATTTTAAGAATTAAAGAATTGGAAGGTCAAAGAGTTTTACCTTCACAAATCCGATCAAACCATGCCTTAAGCCTATGATTCCCATCCCACACAAGAAATGTCTTGCCCTTTAGATCCTCCCACTCACCATCCAACTCACTTTTAAATTGATCCATTCACTAGATTCCATGTCAGTCCCCACTCTAGCTGATCAAGGTCTGTGACGACATGAAGGAATTCATCACTCCCGGGCTTGCGCCGCATACAGACTAAGAATGGTGCTTGTGTAGACACATAGCCATAATTGGCGTCAAAACCATCATGAAGGTTTGACATCTCACTAGTTGTTGTACGAATTGCCTCATTGGGTATAAGCCTGCTCAATGGTAGAAGAGGTGGCTTTGTCACTCTCTCCACATGGAATTCCCCCAAAACATCTTGCAACAATCCATTATCTATTTCCTTTCCCAGCACTCTCGGATGAGGAGGAGCTCTCTCATTCTCCCCAACCTCCCTGCATTGATCACATGTCTCCCCAACCTCTCTGCCTTGATCACATGGCTCCCCTTCTGCTTCCACACAGTAGCATCATCTCCACCACCCCTTTCCACATGATGATCATCACCCTGGGGTCGATCAGGCTCTCCCTCACCAAGAGCCCCTGGCTCAATGGTTATAGTAGGCTCAATCTCTGTCACATTCTACCTATTGCGAGAGGTGTCCTCCTCGATCATGGTTCTACCTGAAGAGCTAGATCGAAGTCCATAGCTTTTTCTACCTACAACACAAAATGTCGATTACTCACAAAATACATGCAAAATATGTGCATCATCTAAAAGTAAGGTGCCAAGTACCTCTTGCTATAGATTTCTTTCCTTGTCGTTCCCCCATGATTCACTCTCCTTCAATATTAATCGCTCTACCCCTGCAAATTTGAGGAAAACAAAAGTAAGCAAATATAATGTGTAGTTCAGTAGTTCATATCAATAGAAGGATTTAAACAATCATGAATTTATTGGTGAAAAGCAACATGGATTTTCTACTAGAGCTTTTGAGAAATCTCAATGTGGAGGTATATATTTGTGGCAAGTCATATATAGCCCCACCATCCCTTTCCACGACACAGAGAGTCTCAAATCTCAGATTGTATATACTTACAAAGGAACACAGTGCCAGAAGCATCACTTTATGTATTATGATAGCTGCTTGAAACCATCACCATACACCATCTTCCAAACAATACTGCACATGAAAACTTCAATAGGTTGGATATTCGTGTCACCAAGATTTACCTTCCCTTTGCCTATTATGTAATTGGAAAGCCCCAAGTAATACCTCAACTCATCCTCTAAAGCTGCAATAGGTATGTCTATCTTGCTCCCTAAGATTAAGAAAGGAACATGAACTAAAGAATCATCTGAAAGGAGACCATCAAGTTCTTTCTTGGATTCAGCAAATCTCTCTTTGTCAGCAGCCAGATGTATGTGGCCTAGTAGTCTAGATTGCAAAGGTAGCAGAGATACCACTTGGTTTGGTTCTTCATCTCTACACTATTAAATGCTTTCATCGATTTGCCTCCTATATCCTTTGCACTCTTCTAGGTGTGCTACTCTATAGCTATTTCTTGAAGGGTTACTTGAGGGTAAAGTTACGTAAGTGGATATACATACCAAGGATCAGCTCTCGGGCAAGGGATATTCCTTGCTAACCTATAAATGGTTTTATCATAACTATGGATTGTTGGTAGGTGGGAGAGGTCCTTGGGAATCTCCTCTTGTACTCTCTCTTCTACTTCAAAAAATAGGCTAGTGGGATTAAAATTGCTATGCCCCTATGTGCCCACTATGGTGTGGTTTTTTGATCTATTTTGGGTGGGACCTTACCTCCTTCTTGTGACTTATTCCTTCCTTGGTTGTGATGGTCCTCAAAAGCTTCATCATTTGATCTGTTTCAGGTGGGACCTCACCTCCTTCTTGTGACTTTCTTCCTTCTTTAATTGTGATGGTTTCTCAAAAGCTTTAGCATTTAAGTGTGGGAAATCGACCCCTCTAGGCTTGTCTTCTTTCTTTGCACTAGTTCCTTGTGGGAGGCTTCAACATTCTTTGGCTATTCATCTATAAATGATGCCTGAGGGTGGCTCTTTGTCCCCTTCTTCTAAACCCTTACTGGCATCCTCAGTATCCTTGTTGGATCTTACATTGGCTCCTCATCACTAGGGCTCAACCTACATGACTTCCCATGCTTTTCTATGCAATCTTGCCTCTATAGCGTGTTAATAAAATCAAGAGTCTCATCACCCTCTATCTTATCAAAAGTAGGGCAGGCCACTTGCATTGCCTTCTTCTCTTTGATTTGGGCCTTGATACGATGGTAAAGGATTACGATGCCAATTAGGTCATAAATGGTAGTGAAATGGACTAGCTTCTAGAGAGCTTTGTATGTCGCTCACATATTTGCAAGTCCTTCTTTTTGAATCCATGTCTCTACATGATCCATCATGGCATCCACCATGGTAGTAGAGCATGATCTACAAAATGATTTTCATTTAGGATAATTACCCCTACATCAACCTCTATATATGGATTCTTCCATATGGCATACCATGCATGGTAGTTAAAAACTATGGGATGCATCCTTTCTGCTAGTTGCTCCAAGCAGATGTCTCATCATGTTTGATGTATGTACTCCAGTACTACTAGCACCTTTTTATAGACTCATGTGGCTAGATCGCTTGCATCACGGAAGAAAAAGGGGGCTCCTAGAGCCCCCCTCTCTAGGAGCCCCCTTTTTTTGTGGAGTACAACAGAAGAGAAGGGATTTTGGGGGTGATTCTGGGGGAGTGCACCAGAAGAGAGGGGAGAAAAAAGGGGGCTCCTAGAGCCCCCTTTTTTTGTGGAGGAAAGGAATTAAGGCTCTCATTAAGGCTCTTAGAAAGTAATTACAAGCTCAAGTAACCCTTAACGTGTACCTGGTTACTGCCTTTCTGAGTCTGAGTTTGAGATCATCAACCCTAGGCGATCTCGCCAAAAGCTTTGATGATCCTTCTGATATTCCACAGTACTTCAATAGCTATTAGGTCAGCCTTTCCTTAAGCTTGGCCGATCACACCCATGACTACAAGCTATATGAGAGTGCCTAAGTGAAGCGACCACCCCCAACTAAGTATAGATGAGAAGCGCTCAACCACCCCCATTGTGTGTTAGCTAAACTAGAAGGAAAAGCCCCAACTAATTATAGATGAGAAGCGCTAGCAACTCCACTCTCTATTAGTCTCGTGAAGGGTCTACGTGCCTTGTGATCGCTGGCAGTAGCCTTTTGTATCTCAAAGGTCCACCCCCACAATATTCAAAATAAAGGGCCAGCTAGCCATGGTCGAAACCTCCAAGCATTAGAAGCCCTTCACATGGTTTAACACACGCAACAATCTCCAATCCTCATGAAATTCAACATAATAAGCCCCCTTTTGTTGTGGAGGAAAGGATTTTTGTACCATTTCAATGGTTGCCTTTTTCTAGAAAGACTCTTAGGCTCTCAATGCAGTGCGTTTTGGGTGATTCCGGGGGAGTACAATAGCTAGAAACCATGGATGAAACTTTCACTCTAGCCAACATAAGAGAAGGGAGAAGAAATGAGCGGAAGAAAAAAGGGGGCTCCTAGAGCCCCTCTGTATGATCTGCGAAAGAAAAAAGGGGGCTCTAGGAGTCCCCTTTATTTTGTGGAGGAAAGGATTCTTACCTAAAACCCTATAGATCGCCGCCTGAGTCCATCACCTGCTTGCGAACACGGCTTGGTTTGCTTGTTGTGAACACGTCTTGTTCACCTTCTTGTGAAAAAGCTAGGGTTTCTCTTGGCCTTGAAAATTATGAGATGAAAATATGGCCTTCAAAATATGAGATGAGATGGACTAAAAAGCTAGGGTTTTCTTTCCCCCGGGCCTTGAAAAATATGAGATGAGATGGACTGAAAATATACCCTTTCCTAGAAAATTATGCGATGAGATGGACTAAAAATTATGAGATGAGATGAGATGGATTGAAAATTATGAAATGAGATGCTGCTGGCTGCTTTTTTGGAGTCAAGTTGCTGAATAACCTCACGACTAACTAAAATAGCATTTTAATGCTAATAAAACCACGTGTTCACACTGTACCTTCTATACTAATAATAATTGTAATACAACTTGAGAGATGGAGAGTCCACGACACAGAGAGTCCCAGATCTATAAATAATAACTATCCTGCTTCATGAGAGAGAGAGAGAGAGAGAGAGAGAGAGAGAGAGAGAGAGAGAGAGAGAGAGAGAGAGAGAGAGAGAGAGAGAGAGAGAGAGAGAGAGATTATTAATCTATTAATTATAAATGTATTTATTATTAATTTATGGCCTAAATATGGAATAAAACCTTGGAAAGCTGGGAAGGACTTTAAATACTCATTTGGCTCGTTTGCAAGTAAAAATACTCGTGGCTCTTAAATCCTGGGAAGGAATTTTGCAAGTTGATTAATTTTGCAAGTACGTTATAAATAACCAAATTTTGTAAGATATGGTCATTAGTTGTTATTTTAGCCGTGCCATTAGTTATTATTTTCTTTTTTGGCAGTGTTGTTAGTCATTAATTTTATATTTTGGCAGTTGCGTCACAGCTATGAGCAGATGTAAAATATTCTTTAGAATTGATGTCTTTGAAAATATTAGTTAGAATCGATGTTAATTTACCTTTGCACTGGAACTAATGTTAATATTAATATATTAATATTTATGATGTACTATAAAAAAATATTTTTAAAAATTACTATAAAAAATATCTAATATTAATAGAAAAATATTATTATTTTAGTTATTAATCTTGAATGTCTTAAATATTCTAACATCATATAATGTGCATATAAAATGTGTTTTTAAAGCCAAATTAATGGCATTCTATCAAACCATTTTTTGCAAGCCTCTACACTTTCTTCAACTGCATCCAAACCTTTGCATAGTATGGAGGCCTTGATTGAGTTTCATTCTAATAAACCAATGGTTTCGAAGTATGTGTCTTTGCAGAATGGTAAACTCATTGTTAGTTAGGCATATTTGGAAAAATCTCTTCCCAATGGTTATCAAATGTCAAGTTTCAATGCTGTGTTGGATGAAGATGAGGACACAACTATGCATGTTCCAATGGTAGGACAAAGTGATATTGAAGGTAACCTCCATTTTGTTCTTGATGCTACCTTGTCCAAGAAGTATGCTGTTATTGGTAGGCACTCATTGGTAGGCACTCAAAGGAAGCTAGCACTTCGAAAACCCCTAATGTTGTGGATTTAGAGAATCCCTGAAAAAACCACAGTAAGTCTCCTTGTCACCAAAATTTTCCTAGTGGGAATGAACACAAAAGTATAGTACCTATGATTTTGAATCACTAGAAAAGCAACATCCTTAAAACTCATTTATCTAGCATTGGTAAATGCTTGAAGGTGTCAGAGCTACCACGTCATTATAATGGGAATCTCATTTTTTAGTTTCCCGCTACAATGGGAAAAGTAAAGTCCGCATATGGAATGGAGAAAAAGTATCATGGGCATTTTTGGACTAGATCTGCTACTTCAAACATGTCTATTGATTGCAACTGTCAGAGTTGGCTATTATGTTGGATCACTACAGTGTTAGAGAATAACATGCCCTTTCTTTTTAAACAATAAGCAATACAACTTAACATTTTTTAAAATGTACAGTACAGAGAAAACCAGCCTTGGGTCTCATGACAGATATAAGACAAAGTGCAACCATCACATCCAAAACTCATCAAGTGGAGTAGCTGCTCCATGTTTTTTTTCTGAGAGAAAACATCCTAGACCTAGTAGTGCCAAGGCACAACTAATGTGGTTCTGTAATGATGATGTCACCCACACATGGCACCCAGACAACAACATCATTCATAAACCTCAATGACCCACCAAGTGGCCTGTGGGACATTGGGACAAAAATCACTAAAGCTGAAGCTAACATGCTAGAAGCAGTTGGGTTTTGTCTAAAAATAGCAGGGAGTGCAGTAGGCACACATGAGGAAGTCCAAAAACATGGAGCAAGGAATGCAATAGGCACACATGAGGAAGAAGTCCAAAAACATGGAGAAGGGAACGCAGTAGGCACATATGAGGAAGAAGTCCAAAAACATGGAGGTGCAAGTAATGTGCGAAGGCCCAAATGGAGACATGGGATCTCCAAGGGGCAAGAAAGAGGATTTCTAGTGCTCTTTCAATGGAGGTTATTTACATTGAAGAGGATACCATTATCCCACAACAACATTCAGTCTTTCACATGATGACTAGTACCTCAAAGACAACATATGATGTGCATGTAACTACTAAGCCAAGATGCACATGTAACTACTAAGCCAAGATGCACTCGCCTAAATTCCAAAAGAGGAAGCAAGGGAACAAGTCATATCTTGCTTGCAAGCACATCTATTATGCATTTTTGCATGTTTTTGGTCTACATCATAATGCAAACATGTTCATGCATCAACCAGTCCTTTCTAGTACACAGATCTATATGTTGCTTTGAGTCGTACTAGAACTCTTGCCTAAGGTATTGGTGTTAGATCTCTTGGAAATTATCATGGACCTTTTCACTTTTGACTATGGCTATGTATCTATGGGCCTTTTTGACTTTCACTGTACATGGGCCTTTTGACTTTTGACTTTCACTGTATGGGTCTTTTGTGTGTCGGTGTATGTAGAGGCAACAACACTTCCAAGAAGAATTTACATGCTAAACTGTAATACATGGGCCTTTCTACTTTTAGCATGTAAATTGTCTATCAATCTGTTTTTATTCATAACCATTGAGAAAATTCAAATAAATTGCATGTATAAGCATGTAAATTGTGTAAGTCATGGGAAAATTATGTCAGATTGTGAAAAAAGCTCGCAAAATCCTCTCAGATACCAAAAAAGCTCGCGAGGAAATTCTCACAAAAAAATCCCCATGTACATCAAGGCTGGTGTGATGAGGGTGTCAAAAAGCAAACCCTTCGTCCTTGGGCTCCTGGAAATGTGCCTGGAAGCAATGTTGCTGAATTAAGCTCAAGGCTGCATATCTTTGTCACTCTGGCTTGTGCTACGGGGCCCATGGTGAAGCGCGGGGCACTGAAAGTGACACCAAGGTAGACATAAGATGAGACAATCTCCACAGGGCACAAATTTTTTATAATCACTGCATTCTATGGTTTCAGTCAAACACCAAACTATGTAGCTTTGCAATATCTACAGAGTGGAGGTAGCCATCATCTTGGTCACCTAAGTCCTAGTACACCGGCTACCCTTATGCAACTTTAAAAGTCTCAACTTAGAGCAAATCTAAAAACATTCTTCAACTTTACAAATCAAATTATAACTAAGTCACACTCAACAAGATTAAACAAAAACCATTCTTGGAGAGAATAATTGAATGTAAAGAGTGGTGGTTCCTTGTACTAGCTTAACTTGTGGCAAAATTAAGACAGGTAGCTTATTTACTAAGAAGATAACTTCTTCTAGTTAAACTTAATTCTAACAAAGTCTTCAAACCGATACTTTACTCTTACAAGAATTGACTTTTGCTCATCTTCTATTATGGATAAATTTAAGAAGAAATAATTCTTTCATAGGGATGAGCATTGATTATGAGAGCTTAACTTTACTTAACTATTATATGTAGGTGCTTTACATGTACAGATAATGGATAAAGATATTGACAAATAATAAGACTCACTTCAAGATGATTATCATTTAATCTTGCTAAGGCCACACAAATAAACCTAGCAACTAGATCACACACTAAAACTTGGATTTGGCCTATTGCACACACTCTCTCATTCTTATAACAAATTTGGAATTAATCGGAAAGAGTCATGGGGTAGCGAAATTCCCATGTACGTCCCTTTTAATGGCATAATAACATGCTTTTATCAAAAGAAAGAGTAACTCATTCTTACTAACACCCATGTCCTAAATCAATATAACTTATGTAAGCATTCTTTTTATTATTAATCTACTACGTTAGCATGCACATGCACAAGGAGTACTTGTAAAATGCTTTTTATTAAAGTATGCAAGTATTACCTATCTTTAATGTTGAGATATATTGAGCACAACTAATGCGATGGACATAGATGATCTGCTTGGGGGATAGGCCCCACACTTATGTCGCTGGCAAGTTGGTGCAAGTTATGGTTGATATGGCACCAGTGTGTGATAGGCTATGTGACAATCACATTTGGACTACTAGAGTCTGGCAAAGCACCAACTCACTAGGTCGGTAAAGAGAACCCTATTATGTTCTAGTTGAGTACTTTCACTTATAGCATGTACTCTTAACTTTTGCATTATGTATGTTGAGATAAGAAAAAGAAGATATGATTAAAATTCAGCTATCCATCTCTTTTGTGTGTGCTTGTCTACTCTCTTATGTGAGTATGTGAAGTAGAAGCTTGCGACACGGTGCTCAACCTTGCTCTCTTCCTCGATTTCTTTATATGGTATTAGAGCTTAGTTCGTAGCAGTGAAGAGCTCAAGAGGCGAGCAAGGAAGTGATACTTGAGTAAGGGTAATCTCATCTATTTCCCTTTCAATTTGAAGTTGTCTTCACAGCAATAGGTAGCTGCAAGACAACTTCAAAGCAATAGGTAGCTGTGCAAGCTTAGGGTAGGCAACACCGCAGCAGAAAACACATTTTACAATCTCAAATTGGCTTAACCTTCTAGATTGTAAAATGTGTTAACAACAAGAAGAAGCTAGATCTTTTAAACGATAACCCCACTTCACAATAGGTGTAAACCTTTAAAGCTTGGCATGAGAGAGCTACTAAAGTGATGTTTTCAATGTCTATCAGTGTGTTAAATGTGATGATAGGTCATATATGAGATGCATCAAAATTAAAGGAAGCATGGGATACCTTGGTGAAGTTGTATAGCACAAATAACAAGGCAATAAAGATGTAATTGAAACAAGAACTACATAATGTGAAGAAGATTAATCTATGCATCAGTGATTAGTCTCTCAAGGTTAAAGGGCTTGTAGATGCCCTAAGTTCTATTAGAGAACCAATCTATGATGATGACTTGGTGTCACTCATCTTGAATGGATTCGGTAAAGAATATGACCAATTTTGGACATCAATCTGAACTCAAGAGAATTGGCAAACTTTTAGAATCTTATAGCCCTACTGATTACGGAGGAGATGAAATCAAAAACTAAATCATCTTTAAATAATGTACAAGAGTAGGCCTTCTAAACTCACATGGGTAGAGGTAGAGAAACATCATCATCTAGAGGCCGAGGAGCAGGCCGTTATATTGAAAAAAAGAAATCATGGAAAGTAGCTATAGGATTCAAATTAACAAATAGGTGAAAGAGGCCAATCTAGAAGCAAGGAGATCCAGAGAGACCTTGGTGGTGGATGACAAAGAAACCAAAAAATAGATAGTAACATGGAATGCTATTATTATGGCAAAGTAGGACACATGGCAAAGAGCTACTATGAAAAGAAAAATGACATAAAGAATGGAAAGTTGTAACAGGGCAATTATATATCCTCGAGAAAATAAAGAAAAAAAGTGAGCAGTTGTTTGTGTTGCAACACATGCTCAATTCTATGACAAGGAATGAATCAAATGCAAAAGATGTTTGGTGGATGTCTTTAACCAAATGACTAGTCACGGTGATATAGGGTGATTCATAAATATATAAAAATTGAAGAAATTAGAGTATGTTGAAACAAGTGATGATAATGTGCATTCTATTGTGCATGTTGGTAAAGTACCATTACCTATGTAGTATGGCAAAATGAGGTGCCTGGCAAATGTACTTTATGTTTCAAATATCACTAAGAATCTAATTTTTATTGGACACATGGTTGAATAGGGTTTGTAGGTCCTCAAGGATGGTTTTACGGAGGTTTAATTCTCAAGGATGTTTTATGAAAAATTCAACAATGATTGTTGCTTGTGTAGATGGCCAGGTTAATTCCCTCTTCATTTGGATTTTGGAGCACATTTGTGTGCCCTTTTTAAACTATGGTGGATGGACTTTTTAGGGCCAATGTGGATAGCCAAGTGTGGATCTTGGGCACCTAGGTTTACGGTTAGAGGTGAACCCTCACTTTTTGTATTTAAAGGCCTTTTTTGGGGGAAAATAATGGGCTGGACAGCCATGTGATGCCACAAAGGAGGAGGACAAGATGGAGAAGAGAGTAGGTTGGGGAGGGAAGATGGAATTTCCTCCAAGCACCGTGATCACCAAATTGTTATTAGCTGTAGATAACATTGTCAGACCCTCCATCACTCTCTCTGAAAGAAGAAGCTGAAAATAAACTCAAACTTGCAAGAAACCTACTAAACAAGCATCCTAATCACTAATCACATCAATAATGAAGAGCTCAAGGAGGTCTAAAGCACAAGAGGGAGAGAGGGGAGAAGAGAGGGGAAAACACTGCAAAGAGAATGAGTTAAACCAAAATGATTGAGGTGTTGATTGTTCTCATTCCAATTGCCAGCAGCAACACAGTGTTGAAAGTCAAGCCCAGTCATGGAGAGGCAGCCTTTGAAGTAGTTTTTGTGCAGTGGAGCATGCATGCTTTCTGCATGTCAGCTATGCCATGGTGGTGGCAGGGAATGGCCATCAGCAGATGCATGGCACTAACTATCACTATGGTCAGAGATTATCTTCGCCTCTAACTAGAAGGCCAATAATAGGCTTGGGTCGGCACGTCCTTGGGTAATGCCTGTTGTGTGCGGAGGACACGTACGGTGTGATGCCTTTTGGCAGCCGCTTCTAGCTCTCTCTCAGCTTCCTCTTCGAATTCTCTATCTTTGCTTGGTATGATAAGAAGGATGATACTGGTGGTGTTGATGATGATGCCAACATCCTCCTCCATGTTCTCTCCATATGATGATCAGGAGGATATCCTTGCCCTTGCTGATTCTGGTCTGCTGGTGCAAGCTCTTTCTACTTATTGCCACTGGTTGCCATAGTGTTGTAGTAGAAGTGGGTGCTGCCCTTGAGCTAGTACAATCCATCCTGTGGGGTGCAAAATGAGGGAGATGGCTCTGGCCTGATGTGCAAGCATCCCTGGAAATGTTGCAGATTAGTGGAAATAGTGAGCGTTCACCTTCACGAAGGTGGGCGCCTGCAAGTAGCAAAGACACATGGGGAGGAGTCTCCAATGTGGAGATGTTCTCCTCTAGTAGTGCCATCTACATCGAGCTGGTTTGATGATGCTGACAGAGCCGTAACCATGGCAGAGGTAACTGTATATGGCAGGGGAGGCAGTGGTATCCATGCATATGGGCGCAGTAGGACAAGCTGCTACAGTTGTATCCATGCCAGTAGCAGCGGGAGTACGTCATCTGTTGCAAGGCCTCCAAGCCC